>NC_134691.1:268881836-269589336 GCF_050947455.1 Rhinoderma darwinii
GCACGCTGCAATTTAATACCAACAGGTAAAACATCATTTTTTTTTTATATTTCTAATTGCATGGTGTAACACATTAGATCGAAAACTATTTCAAACAAAATGCTCATTGCAGTAAGAAAACAATATTACAGCTTTTCGAATGTGTTCCTTGCCCTCCTACAGAAATCTGCCAAGCTAACCTTGGAAACGCTTCCACAACGTTACCATCCTACTTATCCATTATCGGGCATGGAGCACATATGCCAGCCAGTTTTCTGCCAGTCTAATCAATACTTTGTTAATAAACTGCATTCAGCTTTCCAGATGGCAAACAGCCACTATAAATATATGTCTTCAAGACAGAGGATAATGCTTTCCTCTTGAAAGATATATAAAGTAAAAAAAACAAACCACAATCATTCAAAGTTGGGAAAAAGAGGAATTTCAGGAGTTCGAACGAAGGACGAGGTTTCAATGAGCACAAAACCTACGTAATGACACCTATATACCAAATATTCTGGATCAAAAACTCTTAGAAAAGTCAAACTGACTTGTAAAGGTGGACAACCTTAGGAAGAAAGCTCAAAATAAAAATGTTGAGAAAATAAACTTATTTACATAGTGCGTATTATATACTTTTCTGGGACTATCTGATAATCTAGAAGATTTCATAATCTGGCGCATGTAAAGTTCCATTGATGCCGTATGAAAAGAACTATGGTTTAAAAAAAAAAAAAAAAAAGACAGCAAAAACCCACAAAAAGTCATTTATCATGCTGCAGCTGTTTGGAGGAAGACTGGGGAAGAAGTTCTAAAGATTTACCACCAAGTGTGCAGAAGACATTGTATCTCATTACCTTCATAGAAAGAGCAATTAAAGCCCCCTCGGTCGGCTTGCCCATTAAGGTGTTATTTCTTATCTCCGCATCATTACAAACACATCCTGCCTGTAAAAAAAACAAAAATATATATATCAAAATCCCACATCTCTAGAGCATGTTGTGAAATTTTACAAGACTAGATGGGCAAGGAGACTAAGGCGGGTCATAGACAATAGATTCTTCATTAAAGGGAAGGGGTCATGACATTTTTTATCATATTGCTTTTAATATGATATTAACATAAATGTTATTTATTTGTGTTCTCATGTTCTACTTTTTACTTTGTGCTTACTTTCACTTCTGTATGGGGGCTGCCATTTTTTTTTAATCTCTGTATGTGTCGAGATGGAATACGGCACATACAACCCCATAGAGAATGCGAACGGGAGCCGTTCCATTCTCAGAAGCGTACGCCGTCTGTGTGGGAACAGCGCATGCGCCGCTCCCACACAGACCAAAATGAAGCTCGTTTGCAGAGCGAAATCCGGTGCCATTTTCATGTGGACCGGAAGCCGCTGCCGGACAGTCAGATGACGACTTCCAGCCGCGGCTTCCGGCCATATGTTCAAGGGCAAGGAATAGGAGCGTAGACCAGCGGAGGCGGCAGGTAATTTATGTTCGTGTATGTGATGTGTGTATTATGTTCGTGTGATACTGTCTGCACAGTGTAAGAGGATTAGATACAGGGCTCAGCAGTCACTCACAAAATGGTGGCACACAGTGTACACGGTTTGAAGATTCAAACCCTTCCTTCTCCTGGCACTAGCCAGAAGAAGGGAGGGGGGATTGTGTGAGGACACTAGAGGAGAGGGTGTCCACCCCAAATTTGCAACATAAATCAATGAGGTTGCTTTACCACAGTAACCATGCTGCAAATTTGGGTACTGCTCCTCCTAGTGCCCAGCACATGGAAAGGTTATAAATCAGAATCTAAATGTATAATATTTCCTGACTTGTGAAAAAAAAAAATTTTAAAAATTAAAACAAATGTGTAATCACTCAAATAATAATTGTTTAACTGAAAAAATAAATTATAATTTCTAGCGCCACATTCCCTTTAATACTGTGCAGTGTTGGTAAAGGGTAGTACATATTCGCAAACCTGGGTGATATTTTTCTAGAAACAGAGCCACACTTGTGGGGTGTAAAAAAAATAAGGATGTTCACATCCTTCTTGGCTTAAATTGTGGCAGTTGTGTGTGTGTGCACCAGTTCATGATGTGAATATGGACTCAGATCCACACAGTCTGTATGATAATACTAAACTTGACAAACAGCGCTGCAGACTTCGGACCTATAACATCGAGCTCAGTGCTTGAGGTTAACGGTTATCACATTTTCATTTACACTAGGGTGCCTTTTATACAATCCTTCTGGTAGTTCTTTCATAGTCACCATTCTGTAACCCATAAATAAAATGTAAAAAAGACAAAAATCTTAAGGATCACCATTTCCCATATAAACCTTCACAGAAGACCAACATTGCTTGCGGCGTTGTGTCAACCTTGGTCGCCCGGAACCAGAAGAAGCGAACAGGCTGCTCAACCTAAAATGCGTCCATGAGTAAAGAACCATAAAATACAGTCTAGATTTATCATTACTTAATGTCATATTCCTTATTTGTAAATTGCTTAATGTAAAATATTAAAACAAGTCCACCTATACCGCCGATTCCCCCGTGCCCAGGCCGAGAACAGACATACCTAGCCATGCCGAATATATAATACATTAACTATACAGACGGGCATGGTGATAAATGTTTTACGGGATATAGAGTAGTTGAAATTCATTTATATAACCGATGCGGTGTCTACAGGTCAGGTCTTTCCCACGGAATCAATGAGCCCGCCAACATAGCAGAGGCCGGTAGACGGACAACAAATAAGACTCACTTCCACCACTCTGCTTATTGATGGGTTGCAGAAGCCATGAATAATGTCACCATCAACCGTCACTTCACCGAAACGATTATAGCCAACGCCAGAAACCTTTATTTAAAAATAAAAAAAAAAGAATAAAAATAAATAAAATAGCAAAGCAATGACAGCGATTGATATCCCAACATTCATGTACATTAGACAGCCATTTATGTATTACATCTAATAGGTCTCCTTTGTAGTAAATCACATCACCATCCACACATACAGTGCAAGGCCTCATGAACACGACCGCAGCCATGTGCACGGGCGTGATTTTCGGGTCGGACGGCCGCGGAGTGTCCCCCGCAAATCGCGGGCCGTGCACATGGCCCGCGTGCATTGATCTCTATGAGCCTGGAAACCACGGTCGTGTGTATGGGCCCATAGAAATGAACGGGGCCGCAATTCTCCTGTGAATTTTCGGGAGAATTGCGGCCACAAAAGCACGTTCATGTGCATGGGGCCTTAGGGATCATGCACACGGCCGTATTACCGCTCCATATTGTACAGTTTCGTAATAGGACTGCCATACAGGTCCACTGTACCTTCATATGCCTCCGATTTTAGAGGTTTTTCTGTTGGGATTCCTTATGAAGAAATTGTGGCATGCTCCGGATTTCATATGTACTGTAGCATTCTCCTTAAGCATTGCTTTTAACATCTCCGTACATACGGTGCCCAGCGTAGCCTTTATGAAAAGGCACATGGGCTTTGCCCTTACGTAAACTGCCACTTTTAAGGCTAGAACGTGGATATTGCTATGGATGGTGGTTTGGATCCACACATTGTCCCTTTGACTAGGCAAGACCAGCAGCTGTTGCTCCTCGGTTATGCTGACTGGGGAGTCCTGGGAGTGGGACTCCACCGATCATACACTGACGGCTTGTCTTCAAGGCAGGCCATCAATGTAAAATCCCCCAAAACGGTTTTTCTAACCTTATGGAAACACAGGTGGTTTTCGATACAAAAGGGTGGTGGACCTTGCCACCATTACCTACACAAACCCATTCAGGGTAGACAGTCCTTTTAAACCCGGATTGGCTTTCATTTCCATATATTGACCCTTTCTTTTTGCAACTTGATCACTGCAGTATTTTACCTGCAGACACCAGATATTACATTGTAACAGAACAAATTGGATGTCACTGAATAGAGAAATAGAAGTTGCAACAGTAATGAATATCCCTTTAAATGTGTAAAATCCAGACTGCCTGCTGTGGCACGGGTTCCAGCCAGAGAACTATGGCAGCCACATACCTCCGCATGAATTCCATCTGATGTAAATATGTGGGTTACAGTCATCTCGTTCTTGGTTAGCGTTCCAGTTTTATCAGAGCAGATAACGTTGCAGCAGCCTGGAAATATCAAGTGTGAAAAGTGAAGACAGTCTTACAAGTTACAATACACACGCGCTAAAATATATACATACAAACCGTTCTAAAGAACTGCCCTCTTGTGGAAATAGTTTCGTGCTGTAACCCCTTTGTGACCAGCCTAATGAGCAAGCTATTTTTTCCTTTTTCTATAGTCGCATTCAAAGAGCTAGAACTTTATTTTTCTGTCGACCATGCTATATGAGGACTTGTTTTTTTTTGCGGGATTAGTTGTGCTTTTTAATGGCACCATTTTGGGGTACATATTTTATCTTTTTTTTTTTGTGGCGGGGGGGTATAAAGAAAAAAACTGAAATTCCGCCATTGCTCTACAAGTATTAAATTCACACCGTTCGCTGTGCGGCGTAAATAACCTTTATTCTATGGGTCGGTACGATTACGATGATACCACATATGTAGAGGTTTATGTTTTACTACTTTTGAACAATAAAAAACTACTTTTGAACTAAAATTCGGTTTTTGCATTGTCGCTTTCCAAGAGCCGTCATTTTTTTATTTTTCTGTCAATGTAGTGATTTTTTGGGCTTCTTTTTTGCGGGACGAGACGTAGTTTGGATTGGTACTGTTTTGGGGAACATGGGACTTCTTGTTTAACTATTATGACTTTTCTGGGGTGCAATTGAAAAAATAGCAATTTCACCATTGTTTTTTACGGTGTTCAGCTGTTGTGCAGTTTAAATCACATAAAACTTTATTGTTTGGGTCATTACGGTCGCAGCAATACCATATATGTGTACTTTTTTTATTTTTTACACTTACTAAATAAAAGTGTATTTAGTAAAAGTATTTTTTTACTGTAATTTTTATTAATAATTTATATTTCACATTTTAGTTTTTTTTTTTTTTAGTGCCACTAGAGGACTTCACTATGCGATCTTTAGATCGCTGCTATAATGATTTGGTATACTTAGTATACAAGAGCATTATCGCCTGTCCGTGTAAAACTGACAGGCAATCTATTACGCATCACGAACACGACCGTGTGCGCCGTCCAAGTCCCGTCAGTGATCCGAGGAAAAATAGAACATGTTCCATCTTTCCTCAGATCGCAAACTCTGATCATTTTTCACTGACCCGATTCACCCGCTAAAGTGAATGGGTCCATGAAGACTATCGGGTGCCACTCGGATGCAGTCAAAAACGGTCGAGTCCATGAGGCGTTAGGACATGCCGGAGGCATGTGCCCAAGGCAGACCTGGGGGCCTTTATCAGGCCCACAGCTGCCATGACACTACATCAGAGGCCCGCGATTCAATTTAGGGGCCGCCGATGGGAGACAGAGGGAACTCGCTCCCTCGCTCCGTAAACGACTTAAATGCCACGGTCGCTATTGACCGCAGCACTTAACGGGTTAAACAGCCGTGATCAAAGTAAACGTCGATCGCGGGCGCTGGAGGAGGAGTCCGGCTGTTATCAGACAGCCGAGACCCGGCTCCAGCCTGCATGGGACACCCGTGCAGGACTTAGACTGGGCCGCCGTGAAACGGCGACGGCCTAGCCGAAGGTCCCTTAGTGATTTCCATAAAAAGGCATATTAGTAGTCACTAAGGGGTTAACCTCAGAACCTTATGTTATTTTATTTCATAGATAAAATAAAATGCTCAAAAAGAAAAGAACTGCAGATTGGGTTTTTTAGGTCTCTGAAATACAATGAATAAACTCAGTATCACAAGGGCATAATTACAGCGCTGTAGCAGACAGATCGGCTGTGCCTTATTATAAAGGCCATTATACCTAGACAGCTTTACATGAACCCATTGGCTTCTTTTCTAATGTCTGCTTTCTGACAACATGCCAGAGTGCTCACATATCCGGACCCTTGCAATCTAGTAGAGCAGTAGCTGCCAGGAGGCAAGTGCTTCTTAAGATAGATTATTTTTTTTCAGCATACAAAGAATTTGTATACAATGGTAGGTCGTATTCTCTACGGGCGCTTAATGATGCACGATCATACAGATTTACTTGAAAGTCCTACAGCTTACATGGGAGTAAAACCCCAAACGCTGTAATACTGCTCCACAGGCGGTTGTCAATAGTTATACTTCAAAGATCCCGACGTTACAATCTTTCAAAACAAAAAATGTTTAGGAATTAGATTATATAAGCAGCTGTATAAAATATGGCTTCACACAGGCAACCATTAGAAGATGGATAGGGACAGGAAGTCATGCCATGCACTTGTAGATATCATCCATCACCAGTTGGGACCACCCATTTAACCTAAATTTTAGGTTTATTTTAAAGGGATTAGTGGTAAAAAGCAACTCCCTCGCTGTCTGCTGCAGTAAGGCCTCATGCACACGACCGTTTTGGGCCGCATGCTATCCGTTTAGTTTTTGTTTTTTTTAACGTATAGCACACGGACCCATTCTTTCCTATGGTAATTTGAGAAGTTTGAGGAAAAAAAACGATATTCCCTGGCGCTGCTAACTGGTAAAACCCTTCTTGAGTAATGAGGATTTAAAACAAGCAAATGTAATATAAGATATTGTTTTAATTACTACGCGTTTGAAGGCCAGACCGGCCTCTTCATCATTCTTTTCTATGGCCCTATGCAAACTACCGTGTTTCTCACAGATCCTTGTGGGGACTGTGGGACGGGGCCACAAAACTCAGAGCAGGTCCTAATCCGGTCTGTGTTTATGGCTCGGTCCAGCCCATTCAAGTCAAGCCTATTGGACAAATAGAATGGATGCAGAGGACACATTGATGACAGTCGGACCGGAAAAATGGACAACGGATCCTTGTAGTGAAGGGTCTGTACAAATGGAAAAACCCAAGGGTGTCCCCTTGCCTAGCAAGTATAACGATTCCCCATTCCACAGTTGATAAGAGTAACTTCTCACATAAATGGGCACCTCCTTAACTAGAATTTGAAGTCTAGCTCCACTTCTGTAATGGAATCTAAAATGCATCACACTACATATCGATTAAGAAAGGGAAAAAAATCAAAAGTAACACTTTAATTATATAGTATGTGTATTTCTTAAGGAGAAGTTAACTTAAATGTTATGTTGCAAATGCGATGGAAAAAGCATCATTGCGGAATATCGTTACTTATGAAAAGTCAACCTAATCTACATATAGGATGGCACAAATTGCCCATGCTTTCCACTGCTGGTAACATATAAAAGTGCTCCATATCTTAATAATGGTAAAGGGCCAGACTATTTAGGGATGTTCCATAGATTAGTCTTCATTTTTATCAAATCCGATTTTAGATGTTGACTGAAGGAACACTTAACACGGAGCATTCTTCAGAAATGTAGTTTGGGATTCATACCGAGAGTTTCTACGATGGGTAATTTCTTTACAATAGCTCTTTTCTTCACCATTCTCATCACGCCAAGTGCCAGTGTTACAGTTACAACAATAGGAAGACCTTCAGGGATAGCTGCCACAGCCAAGCTGCAAATGAGAAATGTAGAAGTAAGATGCAATCACTTTCGATGCCCTGCGCCATCATTCCAGGACTTAAAAGCAATTTAAGAGGGTGGTGGAAATGAATGGCTTATACAGTAAACGAGCAAGGTAGGAAAAGCCATCAAAAAAGTTTGATAGAGATGCAAAAGCAGTCTGAAATACTATAGTACGTACATAGAAAAACCAAGTAAAAAAAAATAGGTTTTAAAAAAAAGTCAATGATAAAAAATATTTTGGCCTTTTTATCCCTTAGAGAGTCAATAGTAGACAGCTTAAAAGGAATATAACATCAGAAAATTACATGGTTTAAATCAAGTTTTTAGGTTACTTTTTTTTGTGGTGGTGGTAGTATTTTTTGTAAAGTCATATCTATATTTTGAAAGAATCCTGAAATCCTGCAGTTTTCACTCTGGCCACTGAGCCTCATAATAGACTGACCCTTCCTGCTCTGTACACATCACTTCTCATCACCTCATTACATCATCACAGGGAGGATTATAATGAAAGGTATCACCTATATATAGATAATACAGGATCCACCTTTAACAATAGGTGTTGGACACAGCCACCCTTCTCCCCCTCCCTGCACAGATCACAGAGCATGCCTAGTACATTCTGACATAGAAGTCAATGGGTTATTAATTGGATATGGTTTCCGATAGTCCATATGGCTGCTGTAAAGCATATTTTTGAACTGCAGAGAAGAGAAGGGCAGCATCTTAATATTATCCAGATTTAGGCCGCATTAAGACAGACGGAACGTGGTTGCATTTTAGTATCCCTATTATGCCCATGCCCATGTGGTTCAAGTGTACCGGGCTTCGAAAGCCATATCTCCCATGGCAATTTTCAAGGACAGTTGGGAGGTACACCATACACATTAGTTTGGTCACGGGCTGTAAACATTAATCTAATGCATAGACAGTCTATGACTATGTATTTTGTTCATTTGGACTTTATTAACATATGACCAACCGTAATAAAGTAGGAGAAATAAAGTCAAACCGCAAACTATTCCCTTGTTTTTAAGTCAAATTTTCAAAACAATTTCTAATAAAACACAAGCCTTAGGCTGGAATCACACGTGAAGTTTTTGATGCAGGTTTTTTTTTTTTTGTCAAATACAGAAGGGTTTTTCTCTAAAGGAGGTTCGAACCCTTTATTTAAAAAGAAAAAGCCGTTCATAAGTAAAGCTTGAAAAACATTTAATAAATTTGTGTTAAAACATTATTTCTTGTTCTGTTTAATTTTTCAGTTCTCTGAATGCAGCCAGCAGTGTAAACATTGGGAGAGATTTATCAAAAGTCTAACAGATAAACTGGTCAGGTTTCCCATAGCAACCCCAGTGCAGCTTTCATGTTTACAGAGCAGTTTATGAAAGCTAAGGTCTGATTGGGCATCAAGGCCATTTTTTTTCTTTGTTAAACAGGTTTTAACAAATGATGCCCAATATAAATGTTGGTCTGGTTATCATGCCTACATCCACAGTAAAAAAAAAAAAAAGTAATGTGCGTTCTTGCTAAACTTCACCCCAAAAAAGAAATTTAAAGAAAAAAAAAATATATACATACATAGTAAATAACTCACCTTACACCAATAGTAAACATATCAAGTATATGCTTCCCTTGTAACCACCCGACCAGCATGATGATACCTAGATAAACCATATGCAAGACAACACATTGCCTTATTAGCACCATAGAAACGGGAGTATATTTAGAGACACAAATTTGATCAAGTTTATAGTGAAAACTAATTCAGAAAACAGTCAAGTAAAGATGGAGAACCCTGGTAATATAGAAAATATATGTTACATTTCCCAAGAAATAGGCCATTTTAATTCCGTGTTTGAAGTTCAAGCATTCTGTACAGCGAAATGGATAGCAGCCAAGAACATGAAGCCAGAAATACCTCCCGACACCCGCAAACAAGAGATCATTTTCTGCCGCGATCGCTGACGGACGGTAACTAACTGTGAATCACAAATTAATAAACACTCCATTCTGGAAGAAAGATTTGCTCACCTATGATACCAAAAGAATACAAGGAGAGCTGCTTCCCCAAAATATCCATGCTTTTTTGAAGTGGTGTTTTAGGTGCCTAGAAAGAAAGTAAATGGAAAGACACACAAATCAGTTTATTATAATCCAACAGATCGAATCATAAAATACATCATCATGACCTGTGGGTGCAGATGGCATTTCTGAAATGCCATCTGGTAAAGCAAGAACATGCAACTTGTAGGGGAATAGAATAAAGTTAGTAACTGATATTTAATTGCACCAACTCCTACTGCCTGAGCTGAAATACAGCCCCGGGTCTGAGACGCAGACACCCTAGCCCCAGGACCACCGCACCGGTCTCGTGACTAAAGGGAAACCCAGCCTGGTTAGAGACGTCATGATACACACAATTTATTCTGATACGATCTGAAGGTAAACATCGGTAAATAACCATAAGAGCCTATTAGAACGCACCTCCTCAGCTTGCATCATCTTGAAAACCTCCCCAAATTCAGAGTTTTCTCCAGTTCCAATGACAATGCCCTGTAAAGAGAATCCTTTGGCTCTTTAGTAGGAATCCATTTTTTGTAGCAATCCATATACAAAAACGTTTGTTTAAAAATATCAATGGAACTCAGGTTTAGTGTAGCCATCAACATAAGCAGGTTATTATACACAGCTCGTGGTGGTTCAGTGGTTTGTCCACATTATTCTCTCATGTTCATGATAGGATTAAGAGAAAGAATAAATGGCACATTGAATAGTCTATTATACCGATCCCTTCACAAAACCAATATCGTCCAATGAACTAATCAATAATAAATAAAAAATATTGAAAAAAAATATATACTTTATTAGTCCCCTTATCTGAGGACAAAAATACCCCCCTACAATTATTAGACAGACATACTACAAAAACAATTAAAAAACATAAGTAAAAACTGTCAAGAAAGTGACATATGCTTATAGGTTTCTTTGGTCCTAAGAGGTGTCGCATTACACTATTAATATGATTCAACTACATTGTATGTAATTGTTACAGTATTTACTGTAGAGGACAATGGTGAGGTTTTATAATATATTTTATAATATTCTATTAGTGAGATTTCCAATATTTACCTTCTTGCGGTCTGTGCGCATGCGCATCGCGGGTCAATCTGGGTGCCGTACCGAAAGTTATCGGTCATTGAATGTGGGCATTGTGTCTGCATCAATGGGCGGAAGTGACGCGGAAGGTCCGGGACCGGAAGTGCTCGGGAAACGCCATGTGCCGATCAAGGCCGCTTCAATGGGCTTAGTATTTAAACCTCGGTTGGGGGCTAGCATTTACCAACTCCTGACGAAGGTTGCGAAACGCACGTCGAGGTGTGTCCTCAGGTGAATACCTTCATCTGCAGTCACGTCCACCACAGGTAACTAACCTATTATAGGAATGTTGAGGATTTTTGCACTGTTGGTCACCTTATTCTTTTTATACCTTGGCACACTGGGTAGGAGTATCCTAGGTTATCCCTGCCTTTGATGTGTCCATTTACATTACAATGGCGACTGTGGCCTTTATCCTGTATGGTGTGACCTGCATTAAGCTGGACCATTTTTTACTTATGTTTTTTAATTGTTTTTGTACTATGTCTGTCTAATAATTATAGGGGGGTATTTTTGTCCTCAGATAAGGGGACTAGTAAAGTACTTATATTTTCAATATTTTTAGAGTTAATTATTATTGATTAGTTCATTTGACAATATTGGTTTTGTGAATTTAATTATTTTGTCTTGTGCTATAGATATATGCTCTAGATATATATATATATATCTCATTATATATTATACCGGTCTCTTACAGACTATTCCTAAAAATAATGCGCCATACACACACCTCCATCACACAAGAAATTTAAAGCTCATTCTAGGATTGTGGGCGGAGACATGCAAATCATTCCTTTCTGTTCACCCTAACCTTGGTACCTTACTCGGATTACCTACATATTTCCATGGTTTCCATATCTTGAACGGATTAAGGCTAATAAGCCCGTTACAGCTGTACATTGTCTTGGAATGGATTTTAAATTTGATCTTATGTAGTAGACCTGACAAATCAGAGGAGAAACATTTAAACGTCTTGGAATGTCCTAGTCAAAGCCTAGACCTTAATCTAATTGAGAATTTGCGGAATGACGTGAAAACTTGGAGTTGGTGCAGTTTTGCCTTGAAGAATGGGCAAAAATCCCAGTGTCTAGATGTGCTAAGCTAATAGAGACATACCCCAGGAGACTTACATTTGTAATTGCAGCAAACGGTAGCTTCACAAAGTATTGACTTTCAGGGGGTGAATACTTATGAACAATAAAGTGCTCATCCTACAAGCATGTTGTGTAAATCAATATGCTAAAAACCTGACAAAAATCTATTTCAATTCAAGGTTGTGATTCATAGTTTATCCATCAGTTTAAGGAAGTCAATCATCTATATAGCCATCTAAACCCCACACCCCACCAAAAGAACAAATCCCCCCTCTTACACACAGCGGAATTGTTTTTTTCCAATCTCCGTCACCAAAAAAAAATTCAATCAGTTACTCAATACATTACATGTATCCTGAAACTGTGGGAAAAATAAAATTCACCGCGCCAAAAAAAAAAAAAAAAAAAAAAAAAAAAAAAAAAAGAAGAAGAAGTAAATGGCTGTATTCATTATGCTTAAAATAGGCAGTGTCCTTAAAGGGTAAAGTTCTATAGAGTTTGGATTTTTTTTTTCTAGCAGTGGAAAACCTGTTTAACTATGTCCATGTGAAAGGAAGTTGAGATTTAGAGTTGTCTAAAAGTTCCCACCCCTATAAAATATGTCATGAAATTAATTAGCTCATAATTCTGGTCCCGTTTAGATTAAGAAAATAAATTAAATACACAATGGGTACACGTCTAAGTAAATTTATTTGTTTTGTGTCATTTTATTGTCTTTTTCTCCATTCACTCACACGGCTGCTTTAACCCCTTCCCTCTTTGGCCACTTTTGACCTTCCTGACAGAGCCTCATTTTTCAAATCTGACATGTTTCAATTTATGTGGTAATAACTCCGGAATGCTTTTACCTATCCAAGCGATTCTGAGATTGTTTTCTCGTGACACATTGGACTTTATGTTACTGGCAAAATTTGCCCGATACATTCAGTATTTATTGTGAAAAACACCAAAATTTAGCGAAAAATTGCAAAAATTAACATTTTTCTCAATTTAAATGCATCTGCTTGTAAGACAGGCAGTTATACCACACAAAAATGTTGCTAACTAACATCCCCCATATGTCTACTTTAGATTGGCATCGTTTTTTGATCATCATTTTATTTTTCTAGGACGTTACAAGGCTTAGAACTTTAGCAGCAATTTCTCACATTTTCAAGAAAATTTCAAAATGCTATTTTTACAGGGGCCAGTTCAGTTGTGAAGTGGCTTTGAGGTCCTTAGATATTAGAAACCGCCAATAAGTCACCCCATTTTAAAAACTGCACCCCTCAAAGTATTCAAAACAGCATTTAGAAAGTTTCTTAACCCTTTAGACATTGCGCAGGAATTAAGGCAAAGTAGAGGTGAAATTTACAAAGTTCATTATTTTTTTCCAGAAATTCATTTTGAATCCATTTTTTTTGTACCACAGAAGGTTTTACCCAAGAAATGCAACTCAATATTTATTGCCCAGGTTCTGCAGTTTTAGGAAATATCCCACATGTGGCCGTAGCGTGCTACTGGACTGAAGCACCGGCCTCAGAAGCAAAGGAGCACCTAGTGGATTTTGGGCCTCCTTTTTATTAGAATATATTTTAGGCACCATGTCAGCTTTGAACAGGTCTAGTGGAACTAAAACAGTGGAAACCCCCCAAAAGTGACCCCATTTGGGAAACTACACCCCTCGAAGAATTTATCTAGGGGTGTAGCAAGCATTTTGACCGGCCAGTTTTTTTGCAAAAATTTTTGGAACTAGGCCATGAAAATGAAAATCTACATTTTTTCAAATAAAATGTAGGTTTAGCTAATTTTTTTTCATTTCCAAAAGAACTAAAGTAGAAAAAGCACCACAACATTTGTAGAGCAATTTCTCCCGAGTAAAACAGTACCCCACATGTGGTAATAAACGGTTGTTTGGACACACGGCAGGGCTTAGAATGGAAAGTGCGCCATTTGGCTCTTGGAGCTCAAATTTAGCAGAAATGGTTTGCGGAGGCCATGTCACATTTGCAAAGCCCCTGAGGTGACAAAACAGTGGAAACCCCCAACAAGTGACCCCATTTTGGAAACTATACCCCTCGAGGAATTTATCTAGGGGTGTAGCAAGCATTTTGACCGGCCAGTTTTTTTGCAAAAATTTTTGGAACTAGGTCATGAAAATGATAATCTACATTTTTTCAAATAAAATGTAGGTTTAGCTAATTTTTTTTCATTTCCAAGAGAACTAAAGTAGAAAAAGCACCACAACATTTGTAGAGCAATTTCTCCCGAGTAAAACAATACCCCACATGTGGTAATAAACAGTTGTTTGGACACACGGCAGGGCTTAGAAGGGAAAGAGCGCCATTTGGCTCTTGGAGCTCAAATTTAGCAGGAATGGTTTGCGGAGGCCATGTCACATTTACAAAGCCCCAGAGGTGACAAAACAGTGGAAACCCCCAACAAGTGACCCCATTTTGGAAACTATACCCTTTGAGGAAATTATCTAGGGTATAGTGAGCATTTTGACCCCACAGGTTTTTTGCAGAAATTTTTGCAAGTAGGCTGTGAAAATGAAAATCTACATTTTTTCAAATAAAATGTAGGTTTAGCTAATTTTTTTTCATTTCCACAAGGACTAAAGGAGAAAAAGCACCATAAAATTTGTAAAGAAATTTCTCCCGAGTAAAACAATACCCCACATGTGGTAATAAACGGCTGTTTGGACACACGGCGAGGCTGAGAAGGGAAAGTGCGCCATTTGGCTTTTGGAACTCAAATTTAGCAGGAATGGTTTGCGGAGGCCATGTCACATTTGCAAAGCTCCTGAGGGGACAAAACAGTGGAAACCCCCAACAAGTGACCCAATTTGGAAACTACACCCCATGAGGGAATTATCTAGGGGTAGAGTGAGCAGTTTTACCCCACAGGTTTTTTACAGAACTTATTGTAACTAGGCCGTAAAAATGAAAATCTACATTTTTTCAAAGAAAATGTAGGTTTAGGTATTTTTTTTTCATTTCCACAAGGACTGAAGGAGAAAAAGCACCACAACATTTGTAAAGCAACTTCTCCCGAGTAAAATAATACCCCACATGTGGTCACAAACATCTGTTTGGACACACAGTAGGGCTCAGAATGGAAGGAGCACCATTTGGATTTTGGAATGGTTTCTGGGTGTCATGTCATATTTGCTGAGCCCCTGTGGTACTAGTACAGTGGAAACACCCCAAAAGTGACACCATTTGGGAAACTGCACCCCCTGAGGAATCATCTAGGGGTATAGTGAAAATTTTGATCCCAAAGGTTTTTTGCTGAATTAATTAGAATTAAGCTATGAAAATGAAAAATATTTTTTTTTCCAAGATGTAGTTTTAGATACACATTTTTCATTTTTACAAGGAATAGAGAAGAAAAAGCACCCCAACATTTGTAAAGTAATTTCTCCCGAGTACGGTAACACCCCATATGTGGTTATAATCGACTGTTTACATATATGGGAGCATTCAGAAGAAAAGGAGCGGTATTTATCTTTTGGAGCGTAGATTTTGCTGGAATGGGTTGCGGATGCCATGTTGCATTTGCAAAACCCCTGATGTACCAAACAAAAGTGACCCCGTTTTAGAAACTACACCCCTAAAGGCATTTATCAAGGGATGTAGTGACAATTTAGACTCCACAGGTGTTTTTCAGAAATGAATACGCAGTGGATGGTGCAAAGTGAAAATGGCAATTTCTCCACTGATCTGCCCATTCACCGCACAAGATGTTGTGCCCCTAGAGAATCTTACCCCATAAATTGTTAAGCGGGTTCTCCCGGGTATGGTAATGCCTTACTTGTGGCCATAAATTGCTGTTTGGGCACACTGTAGGGCTAAGAAGGGAAAGACCGCCATTTTGAGCATGGATTTTGCTTGGTAGTAGTTCTGTTTGGGATTTTGCTGGTATTTCAGTTTATAATGTGGTGGCATATGTAATCTGTGCGGAGTATATCAGGGTATAATAGGAGGGTATAATCATGGGGTAAATAATACAATTATCCATAGATGTGTGTTACGCTGTGAAGCGATCCGTTATGCGCAGGCCGGCGTCACACTGATAAACGGTTTTCTTTCTTATCCCCCTTTTGTAACACTGCACCTTTTGGGGACTTTTTCTCCTTCGTAGTTTGGGAAATATTACTGGGAAAGTTTTGCGCTGATATAATACGGGCGCCCTCGCTTCCAGCGGATGTGCTATGTCCCTGCCCTTTCCTAGTTCCTAAATACTAGGGCCCTGAAACTGAAGGAATGTTCCCCTCCGACCTGCGCATTGAGATGTTTTTTCATCACCGCATTACTAGTGCCGTAACTTTTTTGTTTTTCAGTAGATTGAGCGGTGTGCGGGCTTGTTTTTTGCGAGACGGGCTGTAGATTTTATTGGTACCATTTTAGAACACATACGACTTTTTGATCACTTTTTATTTCATTTTCTGGTAAAGGAAATTACCAAAAACAAGCAATTCTGGAATAGTTTTTTATTGGTTTTTTTTCTCTGCATCCACAGTGCGCCCTAGATTACATGTTAGCTTTATTCTGCGGGTCGATACGATTACGGCGATACCAAATTTATATAGTTTTTTTTATGTATTGCGGCTTTTGCACAATAAAATCACTTTTTTTATAAAATCATTTGTTTTCTCTGTCGACATATTCTAAGACCCATAACTTTATTATTTTTGCGTGCACAAAGCGGTGTCAGGGATTATTTTTTGCGGCACGGATTGGCGTTTTTTATTAGTACTATTTTGGAGTAAATGTGACTTTTTGATCACTTTTTATAGCATTTTTTGGAAGGAGATGTGACCTAAAAACAAAGATTCTGGCGCTGTTTTTCATGTTTTTTTTTTACCGCGTTCACCGTGCGGGATAAATTACATAATTGTTTTGTAGTTTGGGTCGTTACGGACGCGGCGATACTAATTATGTATAGTTTTTTTTATTTTTACGGTTTTTCCCATAATAAAATACTTACTATGGGAAAAAAGTCAGTTTAGCTTTATTTTTATTTGAAATGTGTGTGTTTTTATTGTTTTACCACATTTTTATTTACTTTTTTTTACTTTTTTTACTTGTCCCACTAGGGGACATGAGGGCCTGATGCCCCGATCGCTACTCTAATACACTGCACTACATACGTAGTGCAGTGTATTAGCGCTGTCAGTTATTCACTGACAGCAAGCCTATGAGGACTCGCCGCAGGCGGGTCCTCATCGGCTCCCGTACAAGGCAGACTCGGACGCCATTTTCTGGCGTCCGATTGCCACAGCAACCCAGCGATTGCATCACTGGGTTGCCGATCGGGTGAAAACCTATCAGATGCTGCGCTCTATTGAGCGCAGCATCTGAGGGGTTAATCTGCCGGATCGGAGAATAGCTCCGGTCCTGGCAGTTACAGGAGGGTGCCAGCTGTATAATACAGCTGTCCCCCCGCAGTGATAGTGCCGACTCTGCTTCTGAGCCCGCACCATCACTGCGCCGTATATATACGGCGCTTTGCGGGAACCACCTCCCGACAGCGCCGTATATATACGGCGTATGTCGGGAAGGGGTTAAACATTCGGTTGGTTGCTCTATGAAACAGACCACAGTGTTCTTTACTTTCCTGCCAGACGTGACCTAACAGCTTAACTCCAACTGTATAACTATCTAACCAGCTTTATCCTAATACAAGCTTTAGAAGACGATGGAGAACGGTGCAGAGAAGAAAATACAAAACGGATAGTAAATGCAATATATGAAAACAAAAAGTATTTACAAAAGGTTACCCAACAAATTTTAGTAGATAAAATGAGGAATCTTACATAAAGTTTTACTTAAAGGGGTTTTCCCACGGTTGACATTTAGGACATATCCACAGGATATGCCAGATAGATGCGGGTTCCACCGCTGGGACCCGCACCTATCTCTAGAACGGGGCCCCTACACCCCGTTCTAACTACGTGTGTGTCGGCTGATTTCCGACCATGAAGGTGAAAACAGCGTAGCTCATTGAGTTACGCTGTTTTCGTAACTCCCGACCATAAAGTCAGAGATAGCAGACAAAGCTAGAACGGGGTTTAGGGGAGTCAGCGATAGCAGACAAAAGCTAGAACAGGGTTTAGGGGGGCCCCATTCTAGAGATAGGTGCGGGTCCCAGAGGTGGGACCTGCATCTATCTGACATTTTTGACATATCCTGGGGATATGTCATAAACATCCCTCGTGGGAAAACACCTTTAACTTCAGCAATAGGGGAACCTTTTATAGAACAATGTAAAAGGTACTCGGTAAAGGGGTTACTATTGAATTACTATCAAATCTGGTATACAGGACACATGCAATACAAAAGGTTACGGTGTGAAGTTATTAATACATCTAATCGACATGTGAGAGGTCAGAAAGGCTCAAGAATTCACTGCTAATCTGACTACTGGCGCCTGCTGCCCCGCAAAGGAGATAACGGGGGGGGGATTAAATATTTCATTCCCCGCATTAAAAAGCGGTGCTTTCCTAACAACTATAGAATGTAAAAAGGAGAACTTAAACCCTCTACAATTCAGTAGGTTACTGGCTTGAAATTAAAATCATGCTAATTTTACTTTTCAATCATTACAATAACAAAAAAAATTCCAAAATGAAAATGATACATTAACATTTGTTTCCTTTTCACAACGCTCGAGACAGTACCTGGCTTATTGTGAACGTTATAAACAAGCCTTGTCCAATAGGGAGCTTTGACATTGTACAGGCTATCAGAGCATTAGAATACTATACATTGCAGCTCATGTGCCACAATAAAATAAAAGCCTGCCTTCCGCTCCCTGTATACAAGCCTATTACCTCCTCTTATTAGGTTCAGGATACTGAATAGAGACTATAACCAGCCTAATGTATCAAAACATCAAAACAGAAAAACTGGCCTCGTTACCCATGGCAACCAATCACAGTGCAGCTTTTTTTCCAAAGCAGTTTAATAAAAGATTACGTGGTTGGTTGCTAGAGGCAACTAGGACAGTCTGTTAGGCTGGGTTTCCGCAGGGTGTTTTTTTTTGCGCTTTTCAAAGCATTTGAGTAGTACATCAAAATTGGAATAAAAACACAATAAAAACGCCCTTTGGAAACCCAGTCTTAGACCCTTTTAATAAACGAGGGCCTATGTTTGATATGATAGACCTTGTGTACGCCATTTAAGGTTTTCCAGTCTAGCTTCAACAATAAGGCCTCCAGCAAACGACCGTAGCCACGTGCACGGTCCTGGATTATGGCACAGATGGGCCATGTAGTGTCATCCGTGGGCCGTCCGCACACACAAAATGTGCATTGACTTCAATTGCGGCCCGTATAATGACACGCCCGTTTTTTTTTTTAATGGTCCGGGCTCTGGACAATGCACACGACCGTGGAATCCATGGACGTGTGCATTGGACCATAGGATAGCATCAAAACTGCAGACACTGCAATAAATGGAATGGAAGGGGCAGGGGGCTTCTTAAAAATACCTTTTGTCTCGGTAATGCAAGTTGCATGATCAAGAAAACAATTGGTACGTCCTCTGGCACACCAATCACAAGCGCCACTAAGGTGGAACTTTATGTACGTGCTCCTGCACTCCACGCTGCAACCCCTACCCCTTCCCTATATCACCATGGCAGCAGTTTTGAGGGCACAAAACTGCTGACAGGTTTCCTTTAAGTTAAGGTGGTGGAAAACCCCTGCAATAGTGAAAAAAAGTTAAAAAAGTAAAAAAAAAAAAAACAAAAAAAAAAAACACAGAACTTTGCAATAGTTTTACCTTTGCTTTGCCACATCGCACAAGTGTCCCCATAAAGGCGATGTTGGTTCTTGATGTGAGGTCTCCATTAGTTGCAGCTGGTTGAGGGGTTGTGGATTTGGAGCTTGGAGCAGTCTCTCCTGTTAAACTGGATTCATCCACAGACAGATCCATAGCCTTTCAGAAGAGAAATTATTGCATTGAATAGTGGGCACAACATTTTTTTTTGTATTATTGTAATCAAATCAGATTTGCAAATATTGGTTATCTAGAAAAGCAATGACATAGGATCCATCCTGTGTACAAAGAGACATGTTAGCGCTATACAAGTCATAGTCAAGAAAGAAAAAAAAAAATCCCATGCCAGTTTGACACTACACAACTATCTTTTTGTCCCCCTCTATAGACTGCATAGAAGATAAAATGTAAATGCCTATAAGTAACTGGACACAAAATTGTGGTAACTCGGCAGCGCACCAGTTAATAAAAGCAATCTCACTTCTTTAGCGGACAGGAAAATGTATTTTCTTCCAGCATCCCCATGGCTTCTTACACTTGACAATTTGATATATCTCGAAGCAACGGGCTAGAAGCACTTACTCCGTGTGCATTCTGATCAGCTATGCAGGGTCATGTTAAATGGGATTTTTCAACACATAACATTTCTAATGTTCGCGATTTGCTGCCAATTTATGAACTGTCGCCAAGTTATCTCCTCACCTAAAGTGAAATCCATCCAGAGTAAAGGAAGTAATAATGCTCCGGTAAATCTGGTTAAGGGCTCGTGCACGAGGTGCTTCTTATAGTATCAAAATCCACAGTGGCTGTAGCAGGTACACACTCCTAGTGCTTCTCAATCTCCCCTCTATTTGCCTATTGGCGGATATTCAGAGATCACCGACCCTATAACATAGCATACCCCCTGTATACACAGCCCCTAAAGATGATGAATCTGGATGCGGTTATAGATATTGGTAAGATCCAAAGTGTGTCAAATCCAACCGACTACACTTTAAGGCCCCATGCTCACGACCGTAAAAATCGCCCGTAATTATGGTCTGTAATTACGGGCCCATTCGTTGCTATCGCGACGGACACTTTCCCGTATATTTACGGGAAGGTGTCTGTGCCATAGACATGCGCCGGAAAAAAAGAACATGTCCTATTTTTTTTATTTTATGGACCGTGCTCCCATACTTTATAATGGGAGCACGGCCCGTAAAAAGGGACGGCTGTCCACGGCCGGCCGTGCCCGTAACTACGAGTCGTAATTGCGGGCACGGTCATGTGCATGGGGACTAACAGACTGTTCTTTATCAAAACACCCGAGCCCTAGTTCAACCTGAAGAGCTGAAGGCTGATGATCACCACTTCGTGATGTCTGGGATTGACAGTAACATCCACACATACATTTTTTTTTGGCCTGTGGCTTTATGCTCTTATACAGAAACCAAACAAGTTTTCACTTTTAACCCCTTAAAACCAAAAGGTATTTGAAACCTTAATGACCATGCAATTTTTTAAGTTTTACAATCATCGCATTCAAAGAGAGCTATAAAAATGATTTCTTTTTTCTGTCGGCATAGCTGTAAAATAGAAACCATCAGTGGGGTGAGAGAGGGAGTTGATAGGGATCGTTGGCCTGAAGCGGTTAGCAACAGCTCAGGCTTCAGGAGCACCCCGCCCGATGCAGGAAAACTTCTTCTGAAGTACCGCCGTAAAAAGGCGGAGCTGAAGAACTACCCTGAATGGCCGCCATAAAAACATCATTAAGGGGTTAAAGTACATTATCCCATATCTAAAAACACATTTCACAAAAAAAAAAAAAAAAAAAAAAAAAAAAAAAATGGGAAACCGAATCAGTGTATGAGGCCCTATTAGGCGCAAGGAGAAGAGAAAAAAAAAATAAAAAAAAAAAATTGTGACGCTGGGCATTTCAGTAAAAAACAGCAACTTACAGGGTGATTCCTTGTTAACTGTATGTAACGTGAAGGTTGCTGT
Source organism: Rhinoderma darwinii (assembly GCF_050947455.1). Taxonomy (NCBI): domain Eukaryota; kingdom Metazoa; phylum Chordata; class Amphibia; order Anura; family Rhinodermatidae; genus Rhinoderma; species Rhinoderma darwinii. The sequence continues at coordinate 268,903,425 of NC_134691.1, forward strand.
ATAGACAGCACAGTATTTTATTTGCTAAAGCAGTAATTTCCACTGCAGGACTGTTCGTTGCACTGTAAGTGGGGACAACCTCCAAAATGGCCACGGTCAAAATTTTCTAAGAAAACAAATATCGTTGCTAGGTCACTCAGCTTTCTTACTTGACCACATGTAGGAAAAATACTCCTACATTAAAGGTGCTCTTAGTTAAAGGGGGTCTATCCTGTTGACAAATGGCCTTTAAGTTTTAGGATTTGTATACATGTAGCAGAGCTGAATAGGACATTTAACTTTTGGAATTTTATGTGATAAATCCTAGGTAATGCAAGGATTATAGAATCCTATGTTCGCCTACTCTGTAGTTTTACATTTCTTGGGTTTTTATGCAAAAAAACTTTACCTGTGCAACAGGGTTTGTCCCAAATGTAGCACATGGCTGTGCATAGTTCACTTTAATGGTAGTTGCCCTTTCTGTTAAAAACTGCTAATCATTGGGGATATAGACAGAGTGTGAAAATGGACCTATTCGAGTCATATAAACACATCAGGGCCATTCATTCCTTCGCCCTTAAAGGACAGGTGTCGCAAAAAAAAATGTTTTTATATCAATTTGCTTTTAGTGTGTTATTAAAATAAACTTTATGTGTTTGTGTTTTACTTTTTTCTTTTTTTCTAACTTTTACTTCTCTATGGGGGCTGCCATTTTTTTTTTCATCTCTGTATGTGTCGATTAACGACACATACAGAGATGGAATACGGCACATACATCCGCATAGAGAATGCGAACGGGAGCCGTTCCATTCACTATGGTGTACACCGTCTCTGTGGGAACGGCGCATGCGCCGCACCCACACAGTCCAAAAGGAAGGTCTTCGGCCAAGCGACATCCGGCGCCATTTTCATGTGGACCGGAAGCCGCGGCCGGACAGTAAGATGACTACTTCCGGCCGCGGCTTCCGGAAATGTGTTCAGAAGCAAGTACTAGGAGCGGCGGCAGGAGCAGGTAAGTTATGTTTGTGTATGTTCATGTTTTACTGTGTGATTACCACTGTATCTAAGCCTACTACACTGTGCATTCGCTCAAAAAATGGCGGCACACTGTAGGTGGTTTGAACATTCAACCCCCTCCTTTCTCCTGGCACTAGCCAGGATAAAGGAGGGGGGATTGTTTGAGCACACTAGAGGGAGTGTCTTCTCCAATTTTGCAGCATATAGCAATGAGGTTGCTTTGCCACATGCCAATGCTGCAATTTTGGGAATTGCTCCCTCTAGTGACCAGCGCATTGAAATGTTATAAATTAGAATCTAATGTATAATATCTCCTGACTTGTGAAAAAATTAAAACAATGTCTAATCATGTATATACTGTTTAAATAAAAAAAATATGTATTTCTAGCGACACATTAACTTTAAACGAAAGTTTTCAAAGTGCTCTGTACACTAAAGGTCCTTAACACCAGAAGATATAACAAAACGGCCGCATGTTACTAGGCTGTATAGGAGAAGTTTACCCCTTCGGCGACTTTACTCCGTATTTAGCAGCTATTGGTTGAAGCTGCACCTCACATACTCCTTGCTCTGCACACCCCCTGCATATAATAAGGTGCTCCCTTTCGTTAATTCGGTCCTCGGGTCCCAATGCAGGAGGAAGCAGCTAAAATGGAGCAGAGAGTTCTCAGTTTTAACAGTATTATGTGCACAGAACATGCATAGGGAAGGTAGAGCAGGAAGCCTGTGAGGTGCACATCAAAAACTGGGCTGTATTAAAAAGACCCGGTGACAGCGGTATGGGAACAGCAGTAGAAAAAAAAATATATAATATATAACTTTTTATATAATTTCCTTAGAGGCCCTAAAACCTTGTTAACAAAAAGTACAGCTTTAGTAGCAATACTGAATATGGATAGTGATTATAATATTTTGGAAAGAGAATTTCTTCATGTAAGAAATCTATACCTGAAAACCAAATTTTTGCTGAAATTCACAGTCAGCTTTACCGGGTTAATGCACGTGACGCCAGAGAATATGATCTAAATTGCCCATTTGTCGCTCATCTCTGTACTGTGGGTTAGAGACTTCGATGCCTTACAAGGTATTCACCTCGATCCATGTGGAGCAGTCCTCTTTTCAATTCATAGTTTTAAAGCCACGACGTCAATGGCACCCATAGAAGCAGAGGGTTGACCGCTGAGGCTTTTTAGCTTTCTTTGAAGTTTTTTTTGCTAATGGAACCGTGTTCCCAGACAATATTTAGTCACTGCTCTTTTCACTGGTTTCTCATTTCAGTAAATGCCTTATTACTTGGCTAGAATGAAAGCAAAAACGGCTCAGCGTGTATTGTATCGCTGACAAGCCCAGCAGCCATAACCTGCTCAGTGAAGAACCATTACAGGATGAAGTGATTGTGGACATTAACCCACTGAAAGTAAACATCTTTAACATGATCAAAATCTAGGAGCTCCTGCTATGCAAATTTCCCATGCATTTCCTAGCGCATTTGTCAGACCATTTATGTAAAACACAAAAACATTCCATAGGTATATAAAAAAAATAAAAAATAAGTGGAGTCTGCCATTTGTAGCTTTGGCAACGCTCCAATGAGTCACTTCTTTACTCCATTGTCCTCTACAAAAAAAAAGTGTTTTATTTGTTCAAAAATAAAAATGTTGTTGTGCTGAGAAATCTTCTTGCTCTATCCCTATGTGCCGTGTTTGCCTTATTTGTCAGCCAGGTATGTTCCCGACCTCCTCTCCCTCTTGTAGATGTCTGCTATATTATCCTGGATCCATTTATAGCAGCTATGAAGATATAGTTTTGTCACACAGTCACTCAGGTTTCACATAAATTCATATTCCCTGTTATTTCCTCCCTATCGGTGACATCTCCACTTTTTTATACTACATTGAATGATCAATGAACCTGGGAGTGAAAAGTCTGAAACTTTTTTTTTTTTTCAATTTTAAATACAGAAAAATAAATGTTTTATAGAGACTTTTACACATGAAGTTTTATGGCATTCACTGGAGATCTGCTATACGGTGGAATTACTTATATGAGTTTTATAAAAGTTAACCTTTATTATTTATTGAAGAGAGCTGCTATGTTCTGTCTATGAAGGTGATCTAAATACAGCCACACACCAATGCCCCATGCACGCGACCGTAGTGTATCCATAATTATGAACCCATAATTACAAATTAAATTGTGGACCCATTCGTTTCTATTGGCCACGGACACATGTTCACAGATGTGTGTCCATTACGGAGAAATGATCCGCAAAATATGGAACGCGTCCGCAATTGCGGCACAGACTCGCCCATAGAAGACAACGGGCGCTTCTGCAATTGTGGACGGCTACAGATGCATATTTGCAGACAGTAAAAACCCTTACGATCGTGTGCATGAGGCCTTAACAGTGGAAATTCAATAATGGTCATTTTCTTTTCGACTGCTAGTTTTAACAATAGTCTTGAAAACAATTACACTTTTTTTTTTTCTAAACATGTAGAACTTGATATTGCTACCGAGAAGAGTAATGGCGCAGGGTCACGATGTACTTTCTTCACAAGAAAACTGAAAGCCATAAGTTTTGTGTCAAGAAGAGAAAAATAGAAACACCCACCTCAAATAACCGCAAGTCTGCAGGAACTCTGTCTCCAACTGATAGACAAACTGTATCTCCGGGTACCAATTCCCTGGCAAGTGTATGTTCTAATCGTCCCTCCCGTATGCTACAGAAAAAAACATTTATTTTTTTTTTTTTACATACATCAATCATTTTATGATATTCTTTAAGCGCTTTCAGTCCAGTCTTCTTCTAAAGCCGGCCATTAACATAAAATAAAATGTCAGACAAACCCACCAGTTTCGGCCCACACCCTAACGTGCAAATTGTTCGGTCTTCAAGGCCAAAATTGGCCGTGTCCTTAAGGGGTTAATCCCCTCCTTTTCTCTGATCCTCTTTTGTCTCATTTTGTGTCTTCTGTGTCTGGCTGTGAGACAACTAGATGCAGGATTTCTACAAGACTGTTGGTTTTAGGAACATAGTTTCTCTCCAGTTTACGGTTATCATTTATTTCTAGAATTCGTGTTCCTTTAAAAAAAAAAAAAAAAAGGGTTGCCTTCTGAAAACAACCCCTGCCATATTAGAGCATATGGATGTCCTAGAGGGGAACCCCCTGCTAGGAACCCCTTCTAGAAGGCAGAGCGGAGGGTCACTTATCTGAATAGCCGCCATGTAATACTACACTTCCGAATGCCTGGCTGGCCATGGCTTCTCCAAGCAAAAAAGCACGACCCCTTTAAGATTTGTCCTTTATAAAGGGGTGAAAAATTCAACCAACACAGTCATTATGTTTTTCATGTTCTAATCAACAATAAGTTTACTCTTCAAAAAGTTGTTTTTTTATGTATTTACCTCATGTCTAAGCATCAAATCTATTACAGAGGATGGGCAAGGCTTTTTTTCATATATGCTTACACAGTACTGTGGGCACTATGTGCGGACCATACAAACCTTGAAAAAACAAAAAACCTGTGCACGGAAAGAATGCTAAATTTGCGGATTCCATCAACGCTCCGCAAAACAAATTGTTCATTTGTATTTCGGACATTATTTGCACTCTTGAGCAGACAGCGTGTAGAATTAACCCAATGTTGACTCATACACTATGTAAATCAGTGATAAACAAAACGCTATAAACCAAATAATGCGCGGCAATGTGTGTATTTCCACTTCTAGTTCGAATCATGAAATAAATCTTACCAGTGACATCCTGGGGGAACGAGCTTGCTCAACTCTTCCAATGATTTTTCAGACCGATACTCCTAAAATTGATAGAGAAAACAGAACATATATTTTTTTGGGGGACAATTCGTATATCGCTGACTTTCCTTAAATGAAGAAGCCCCATGCTAACATAGGATCAACAAGGAATGTTGAGGGCTTTCAGCTCTGAAGCCTATAGCAAAGGCTGAAACTCCGGATTAGTGCAAGATAATAATGCAATGTATTTGCAAAGTTACTTGACCGTTTATATAGATTATATCTGTATTAAAACTGAAAAAGATGTCAATGCACAATTACACAAGAGGGTGCAAATGTGACCACTGAACAGCAACCTAAGCAGTTTGGGGATAGGGAAAATAGCCATTTACCCAGCCTATGACTACATCTATGGTAGCACCATGTGGGCACTATTACTCAGTGAAAATGCACTGGTACATTTTGATATTCTATCTCAATTATATCTTCGTCTACCAATTCCCCCCCCCCCCCTCATATTACATGCTGAGCTTATGTGCTTATTCACACGAATGTTGTATATGTCCGTGTCACGGCCGTTAAAACAACGGCCATCACACGGACACATTTTTCAATTGGGCTGTTGACACGGTCCGAGAAAACAATGGACGTGTGAAGGGGAATAGAACATATCCAATTCTTCTGTTTTGACGGATCGCTTGATAGAATAAAGTCTATGAGGGATCCATGAAACGGGTCCCGCACAAGTGCAACTCGGACGTGGGAAACGGATGTTTTTCACGTCAGAGTTTGCATTTGTTCGTGTGAATAGGCTCTAAATGTGTGCTACGTAGTTTCATTGACGATGTACCACTTTTATTACAGATCAGAATGCTACAACTACTATACATAAATACCAATAACCCAAAGAGAAAACAAACACTGACATTTTAATACTTTCACACGAGTCTAGAGTATGTATATATTAAAACATTCCCTTACCTGAACAAAGGCGACGGTGACAACTATAAGTATTGCCTAGCAAAAAAAAAAGAGAGAAGGTAACAAATAAAAAAAATAAGATATAAATCCCCTACAACGATTACATACAAATGATGGGAGCAATTCTCGCCACCAGAAGATATTGGAATACAAATGACACCTCCTTTAAGAACAGGAATGGAATATGAGCTTATAGACTTCCGAACATGAAACTGATATTTAAAAAACAGACAGAATTTGGCTATTAATGTCTATTAGTCTGTAGTTATTTTCCAAGTCATCTGCACGGGGTTCCCATTAATTTGCCATAATTACTCCATTAACATTGTACAGAGCGTTACATCCTATATGTACGAGCTTCCCCCGCTGTGCTGCAATAGCTCCGGCAGGTCACAGTATCACCATGTCCTGCATATTATGGAGCATTGTGCCCTGGGCAAATTCAACAAGCCTTGAACTGACAGGTGCACAAAAGGACAATATAAAAGAACGTAAAAAATCAAAACGATCAGTGCTACACCAGAAATAAATATGCAGCAAATAAACGTGTCCTATTATGTGTGTGCGGACAAAGTCTACCTGCCAACATGGCATCAGGGCGCACAATGACATTTATTGTGAACAAACAAGCAAATGTGGGTTGTTGGAATATTCATACGTACAAAAAGCGAACAATCAAGAAGCAATTTGATAAACAGCACGGAAAAAAAATGGCCAGTACAGGCATAGGTGAAAAGAGATCAACTGTGCTTTCTGTCAGAACCTTGGGAACGATCACAGGAACTAGACGATTGTTCACAGCCCTGCTGTTATATAGACCCAAACACAAAGTGCCCGAAAGAAAAGAAAACAGAAAACTTTTGCCACAAGAAATCTATTTTGGGTGAAGTTTTTCCATACAAGTTGCTCCCGGAGAGGATATCACTACTAATCCGGAGCACCCGGGTGATTACAATTGGGGGAGATTTCTAAATACCCATTTGATAATTTAAGGAAACACGGGGGCTTTTGTTCCTTTCAAACAAGTTCAGCATCACATTGCAGTGCTGCAAAAACATGGATGGTCACAAGGCACACAATTCATCCATGTAAACGGACTGTAGGTGTAGAAGAACTTAGGACTATACTTTTGTTTTTTTTACCCAAGCACATAAAAAAAAGGTAGCTACATGGACTAGGTTGAGAATTTGTACAAAACCTATATACAGGAAGAGTCAGAGAGACCAGCAACTTACCACGGTGATACTGACAGCATCATCAAACTGATGCATTAAGATACTGATGACAGCGGAGGCCAGCAGGAGCATAAGAAGTGGGTTTTTAAACTGAAATGAAAAAATAAAATAATAATTCAAGTTGCCAATGCAAGATAAGAAAAACTGTATTAGGCCACTCAGTCAGTCAGAGGAACCCATGAACAGAAACCATGGCTTCTCTATGCATTACCATTGATTTCAATGGTAATGCTTCCGTTGCAATTGGTTTCCGTTCCGTAAGGTTTTCGTTTTTTTTGGTGGAAATAGCGCAGTCGACTGCGCTATTGTTTCTGCTAAAAAAACAGAAACCTTACAGAACGGAAACCAATTGCAACGAAAGCATTACCATTGACATCAATGGTAATGCAAATGGAAGCTATCGTTTCCGTTTGGCTTTGCGTTCATGGGTTCCTCTGACGGAAAGGTCTAACGGAACCCATGAATAGAACCTGACGCTGGCGTGAACAAGGCCTAAACTCTAAAATAACTAGTATTGTGTATTCCGACCTTTAAAGAGGCTCTGTCACCAGATTTTGCAACCCCTATCTGCTATTGCAGCAGATCGGCGCTGCAATGTAGATTACAGTAACGTTTTTATTTTTAAAAAACGAGCATTTTTGGCCAAGTTATGACCATTTTTGTAGTTATGCAAATGAGGCTTGCAAAAGTCCAAGTGGGTGTGTTTAAAAGTAAAAGTCCAAGTGGGCGTGTATTATGTGCGTACATCGGGGCGTTTTTAATACTTTTACTAGCTGGGCTTTCTGATGAGAAGTATCATCCACTTCTCTTCAGAACGCCCAGCTTCTGCCTGATCACTGCTGTGACGTCACTCACAGGTCCTGCATCGTGTCAGACGAGCGAGGACACATCGGCACCAGAGGCTTCAGTTGATTCTGCAGCAGCATCAGCGTTTGCAGGTAAGTAGCTACATCGACTTACCTGCTAACGCCGATGCTGCTGCAGAATCAACTGAAGCCTCTGGTGCCGATGTGTCCGACACGATGCAGGACCTGTGAGTGACGTCACAGATCTGCACTGCCAGAAGCTGGGCGTTGTGAAGAGAAGTGGATGATACTTCTCATCAGAACGCCCAGCTAGTAAAAGTATTAAAAACGCCCCGATGTACGCACATAATACACGCCCACTTGGACTTTTGCAAGCCTCATTTGCATAACTACAAAAATGGTCATAACTTGGCCAAAAATGCTAGTTTTTAAAAAATAAAAACGTTACTGTAATCTACATTGCAGCGCCTATCTGCTGCAATAGCAGATAGGGGTTGCAAAATCTGGTGACAGAGCCTCTTTAAGAAGAAAGAAGCGTAGCTCACAGAGATACGGTTTCCGGAAGTCCCATAGAACAGAACGGTAGTTACGGAAACAGCGTAGCTCGCATGATACGCTGTTTCCGTAACTCCCATTTACTACTATTGAACTTACAGAAACAGCATAGCTCAGCAAGCTACGCGGTTTCCGTAACTCCCGACCATATAGTCAGGCAGTGGCCGGGAGGCAGCAGGAGGAGAAAAAGGTAGAACGGGTTTTACGGGCCCCGTTCTATAGATAGGTGCAGGCCCCGCATTGGATATATCAAACATCCCTGATGGTAAATGTCCTTCATTTTCAGCCACTCCACTTTCTACGCATGACCATACCCTAATGTTCAGGTTGTGAATATTGCGGCAATGCCAAATGTATAGGATTTATTTCATTTTCTTAAGGGGAACCAGTCGGGAGGTTTGAGGACTCAAAACTGCTGACAGAGCGATAAAGGGGAGTGGGGGGCGGGCGGAGCATTTTAAACATACCTGTTTTCTCCGTCATGCAAGTTGCATGACCAAGATACCAACATTTGATTCCCCTGGCGCGGCGGTCGCAAGTGCCACACTCTGGCCACTAGAGTGGTTTCTCAGAGAAGTCAGGAGACTGCTAGAGCCATCACTCAGAGTAGAGGGGCAGGGCTGGCACATAAAGTCCCTAAATAATGACACTTGCGATCGACGTGCCAGGTGAATTAAACATTGTATGTGTAAAACGCCCTCCCCTTTATCGCTCTGTCAGCAGTTTTGAGACCTCTACCAGGTTCCGTTTACTTTTGCACAATACAACCACTTTTTATGGAAATACAGGTTTGTTTTCTACTTTTTTTTTTACATTAAATAAATTAAAGTGTTTAAAGTTAGATATAAGTAATTTTTTTACTTCCATTAGGGGACAATGTTATGTATGGATCACTTTTCTAATTGCTTTGCTAGGCTCATTATACCAAAGCATTATTGCCTGTCAGTAATACACTGACCGGCATTTTAATAGGCTCTGCATTTAGCCACGGAAGGCCTGGGGGCCATTATTAGGCCCCCAGCTGCCATGGCAATCCATCAGCTCCCACCAGGGCATCAAAAGGGTGACAGAGGGAGCCGCCCCCCTCTGTCTAACCACTTAGATGCTGTGGTTGCTATATGTATTGCTCACCTGTGCAATATATTTTTTCCACAAGGGCTCATCTTCATTGATTTCAAATTCATTCCATCCATGGGTGGTTCGCCGGTGACAGACTTCAGAATTTGTTAACCCACTCTGGAGATCAGCCTGTGATAAAATGAGAACTTCCATAAAACATGTAATAAATATTAAAGTCAAGATACTCTGTGGGGGAAGGGGAGTTAGAATGTTCCAGTTTAAAAAAATTTAAAAAAAAAAAAAAAAAGTGTCCCGTCTCCATCAATGTTGAAACGACAAAAATTATGCGAATATGTCATGACGACGAGCGACAATCACCGTGTATGTTGTGACAGCTATTTGATGCCTTATATATTCCTAATTCTACAATTAAAGTGGGACTGTCACCATTGCCAACCGCCCAGGCACTTTCACGGTTAGACAGGTATTAAGTAATGCAGTGGCCACATAACTTTATTACATATGTTGGGGTTTTCAAAAGTGTAAAAAAAAGTTGATTCATTCCTCCAGGCACTAAATTCTAATTAGGGATCCCAGAATTGTCCTGCGCTTTCATCCCTAACACCTCCCCGCCCCCTATGGACTTGACAGAGATCTCGGCTCATCTGCTTGGCTGGAGAAGTGTATTACGCAGCAGATGAGACATCAGTCAAGTGAAAAGGGGAGAGGACGGGGAGATGTTCGGTATGAAAGTGCAGGACACTTCCTGGATCGGTGAACACCTTGTCCCTTATTGGTATATGGCAATTGGAGGAATTAAATCACTACACTTCTGAAAGCTCCAACATATGGTCACGTGGCCACTGAATTACTCTATATCCGTATATAAAGAGTACGCGGCTATTTTTTTTTGGGGGGGGGGGTAGCGCATACTTCCTTAAAAAAAAAAAAAAAAACACTGCATAAACTGTGCAAGCTAAATTTGGTCACCACTTTTTTATCCTCAATTCACGGTGAGAGATCAGTGAGACATTAAACAATGTTGCTCAACTTTTTAATAAGCATTATTCACATAAAACTGGAAGACCTCTAACTATTTCAACTTTATTTAGGTAACATGGAGGTACCCTGAAGTACACAGGATACATGTGATATGGACCCCCGAATACGGCCGCTTAGCGGGCTGAAAACCATGCTCACAATCTAGTTGCTCTCTCTTACCTTAAGAATCCAGGCAACTTCACTGACCGGCAATTCACTTGCTCTTTTTGAACTCAATACAGGAATCATTGTAACATCCTCAGTGGTCGAGGTATCCTGAAATGTTGATGCCTGGAAGAGGATAAAACAATGGGTTCAAAAGGGCTTTCAAAATAAGATGTCACAAATGAAAGAAATTTCCTACGTGGAAATGTATATATTTATTGGGTATAGAAGTGCGCAAATTCATGTCGATTTTAGAGGCCAGATAAACCACTCCAGGAGCCAGTAGGGTTTTAGCAGCCATACAATAAGATCTCATTAATAATCAATAGAAAACCCAAAAACAGGCATCAGCAACAAATTTCTAGGTGTATCGGCTTCTTGGCTCCTGTGATCTGATCTGGTTTCCCTGTGCAGTCATTTGAGTATTTTTACAACATCCGGCATGTGCACAAAATTTTTTACGTTCAATTTAGAACGAAGAAGGATTCCTGAAATCATGCAGAGATTGATTCACCAAAACACCCAGCTTTTCTTCTCGGTTCAGGAATCAATAACGGCCTTTAAATAAGCTCCACATTACTCATGCCCATGAAACCTAAAAAAAAAAACAAAAAAAAACACACAAGTAACCCGTCACTAGAACCAGCTCTTCTTGGATCAAGGATTCAGGACAATGCCGCGTGATTCCTCGCTGATAAATTGGTACAGGGATAAAAGCTAGTTTTCAACACGATCATCAGTTTAGGCAAATATTTTGAAGGCACAACTGCACCCAAATGTTTAGCGTTATAGGGGCGTTCTAAATGTCCCAATGTAGAACAGACCTTTACAGTGACATGTTTTTATTTAGAGGGTTGATGTGGTTCCTAAAAGTTCTCTCCTATCAACCATGCTTTTTTTTGTCACACAATTCTGAAAAGATCAGTCTTTGTCAATTTCTCAATTCCAATAAGCCAGGCTATCAGCAGGTAAAGATAAAACCTGCATTTTCTGCTCTAACTTCTCGGCTGCCGAGTCTTGTCCACACACCGTGATTAAACTGAAAGAACATAGATATGATCGTCCTTATTATGGAGAGGCATACTATCAAAATGAAAGCTCCAAAATACAAAAATTTATCATCTCCTCCAGACAACGGCACCAAAAATTCAACTTCCTTCACTGATACAATCTCCCAACCTAAGGCAGCTAGAGTCTAAAGGATACACTGACTTTTATAAATTATTTAACCCTTACGTCCACATCCACTGCCAAGATATGAAACTATTTTTCAGGCCAGATACCACCATGTTCAATGGTTAGCACTGGGTTAAAATATCTAGGGACGGCAGAATTTGCATGGAGTTGTACTTTGTTCCCCTAGGATTTCCTCCGGTATGTTTGCTTGTAAGGTTGGAATCGCAGATTTTAATTGTAGATCCAATTTGTGATCAGATTATTATGATTGCAAACCTAATTTACCAGAGTTTACAAGCAGCGATTTTTTGATAGGATGTGAATTTTTACAATTAATAACATTCGAGATTTATTTCAATTACGATGGCCGTGATTATCGCTAGATATGGATAGAATGAATCAGTTCACATAGAAAATTGTAGCGTGTAAAACCTACCCTTAGAAAAGTCAGATTATGAGCGCCACTGGTCACAGGAACTGATGTGAATAAGCGCTAAGGAATAGGTTGGTGCTATATGAAACAATGGGAAATAAATAATCAAGTAAAAAGAACGATCTGTGTCGTGTGCTCGTGAATTTTATAATTTAACAAACTAAACATCACATAATAGTCAGCAATTCCATTGAGATTAATAAAGCACAAGAGTTGCTTTTCTTCACAAAGTAGGATTCTCCCTGATCTCTTCTTGTGTAACCACAAAAATAAATTATTACCAAGAAATACCATTGAAGCCAAGCAGGGCCGGCTCCACGTTTATGTGGGCCCTTCGGTGACACAGACTTCGCGGGCCTCTTTGCGAGGAACTCACGGCGGCACTAATATAGAATTTTGGCCCTGTTTATGCCCCCATATATACACAGCTCCCTCGTAGATGGCGCCGCACGCCCCCCCCCCCCTCGTACATGGCGACGCACGCCGCCCCCTCGTACATGGCGACGCACGCCGCCCCCTCGTACATGGCGACGCATCCCTTTGTCCCTCCCTGTAGATAATGCCTTTGGGGGATCCCTATAGAACTGAAATCCTCAGCCGGAGCGTTGCCGACGCTCTGGCAGGGGATTAGTCTCCTGAAGGAATCCCTGACGTCACTCTACACATATGGAAAGTGACCCGAGGGGCTTCTCCAGGAGAGGAATACCTGGTGAGAGCATTGGCAACGCTCCGGCCGTGGATTCCGGTCCCAAAGGAGCCCATGACGTCACTGTCCATATCCGTGCTCTGCCGTCACGGCTCCACCAGGAGCGAAATCCTCAGCCAGAGAATTGCCGACGCTCTGGCCAGGGATTCCACTCCAGAAGGAGCCCCTGATGTCGCGGTCCATATATGGACAGGGATGTCAAGGGCTCCCTCTAGGAGCAGAATCCCGGCAACGCTCTGGTCAGGGATTCCGCTTCTAGAGGAGCCTTGACGGCAGTGCACCCATCGGCCGAGTGGGGCCTCCACCCCCCCCCCAAGGGCAGTGGGCCCCGGCACTTGCCCGGGATCGCCGGGTGCAGATGCTGGCCCTGAAGCGAAGAAAGCCTGCCTAATACAACTGTTTAAATCAGAAGAGCTGAAACAAAAGGAAACCGTTGCTAGAAACAAAGCCACGTTCACAGAGTTTTTTGCAAGTCAGAAAAAAAATCTGCCTCAGAATTCCTATAGGATTTTCAAACTGCCTGCACTTCTATTTCCGCTGTGCTTTTCACCATTGAAGATAACGCAAGGACCGCGGGGAAAAAAACCGTTGTGGAGAGAAGTGTATGACGCTGATTGGTCACTGGTTGGTCAGCGTCATACACTTCTCTCCACAACGCCCACTTGGCCATATAGTAAAACATGCCCAGTTGTCCATTGAGAAACTCATTAGCATAAAGCTAATATAGGTCATAACTCCGTAAAAAATGATCGTTTTTCTAAATAAAAAACACTGCTGTAATCTACATTACAGCGCCGATCACATCATGTACAACATAGGCCACTTATAATGTGGTGACAGAGCCCCTTTAAAAATAAAAACAATACGTGAACACGGCCTAAAGAACTCTCCAAAATTAAATTAGAGGCACTGTAAACATAGCCCTCTGTGCGTAGTTGAAGGAACTAAAGTACACATCAGGAAAGTGAAGGGCAAATATGCCATACAAATACAGTACATGCCATCTGAACGTTTGCCAGTACATTGCCTACATGCAGCTAAATAACCTCAGTACGTACAGCTCCCTATTAAATGACCAGTGCAAATACCAGACTCGGTCCCCAAATTGATCAAGCCCAGCAGCATGCCCCACTGAGGCGGGCTCGATGACCTTGTTCTTCCAGACGTTCTGCTGCACAAGCACATCTAGCTCTTCTACTTAGATCTGGTACCATACCCCTTAACCCCTTTAGGACTGAGCCCGCTTTGGCCATGTGGACGCAGACGATTTTTTCAAAATCGGACATGTGTCACTTTATGTGGTAATAACTCCAGAATGCTTTTACCTATCCAAGCGATTCGGACATTGTTTTCTCGTGACATATTGTACTTGTTAGTGGAAAAATGTGATCAATAAATTCAGTATTTGTTTGTGAAAAACACCAAAACTTTAGAGAAAATGTGCAAAAATTAGTATTTTTCTATATTTTAAATGTATCTGCTTGCAAAACAGATCGCAATACCACACAAAAGAGTTACTAATTAACATTTCCCATACGTTTACTTTATGTTGGCATCGTTTTTTGAACGTCCTTTTATTTTTCTAGGACGTTACAAAGCTTAGAACTTTAGCAGAAATTTTTCACATTTTCAAGAAAAATTTCAAAACCTATTTTTATAGGGGCCAGTTCAATTCTGAAGTGGCTTTGAGGGCCCTATATATTAGAAACCCCCACAAGTCATCCAATTTTAAAAACTGCACCCCTCAAAGTTTTCAAAAGCGCATTTAGAAAGTTTAACCTTTTAAGTGTTTTACAGGGATTAAAGCAAAGTAGGTGTGAAGTTTACAAATTTCTTTTTTGTCAGAAAATGCATTTTTAATCAATTTTTTTTTTTACTGTAACAAAAAGGTCTTACTCGAGAAATGCAACTCCATATTTATTGCCCAGATTCTGCAGGTTTTAGAAATATCCCACAAGTGGCCCTAGTGTGCTAATAGACAAAACACAGGCCTCAGAAGCAAAGGCGCACCTAGAGGATTTTGGGGCCTTCTTTTTATTAGTATATATTTTAGGCAGCATGTCCTGTTTGAAGAGGTCTTGTGTTGCCAAAACAGTGGAATCACCCCCAAAAAGAACCCATTTGGCAAAGTACACCCCTCATGGAATTTATAGAGTGGTATAAGGAGCATTTTAACCCCACAGGTTTTTTGCTGAATTTAGTGGAATTAGTCCGTAATTATGAAAATTTATTTTTTTTCCCAATAAAACGTAGAAATTATCAATTTTGACAAGGGCTAAAGAAAAAAGCACCCCAAGATTTGTAACACAATTTCTCCTCATTACAGCAATACCCCATATGTGGTAATAAACAGCTGTTTGGGCACACGGCGGGGCTCAGAAGGGAAGGAGCGCCATTTGGCTTTTGGAGCTCAAGCTTGCTGGATTGGTTTTCGGGTGTCGTGTCGCATTTGCAAAGCCCCTGAGACACACAAAAAAGGGTCACTTCTGGGGGGTATCCACTGTTTTGGAAACTACAGCCCTAAAAGAATCTTGGGGTGTAGTGAGCATTTTTATCCCACAGGTTTTTTTGCTGAATTTAGTATAATTAGGCTGTGCAAACTTCTATTGTTTCTTCTTTTTTTTTTACGGCGTTCACTGTGCATTATAAATGACATTTAATTTTATTCTGTGGGTCGATGCAATTACGGCAATACCATATGTATACAGTTTTTGTTTTACAGTGTTTGCATGATAAAATCATGGTTTTAAAAAATAAAAAATGTTTGTCACCACATACTAAGAGCTATAACCTTTTTATTTTTCCATCAAGGAAGCTGGGTGAGGGCTTGGTTTTTGCAGCACAAACGATAGTTTTTATTGGTCTAATTTTTGGGTACATGCAACTTTTTGATCCCTATTTATTACATGTTTTGGGAGCTGAAGCGACTAAAAATAGCAATTCTGGTATAGTTTTTTTTTATGGTGATTACCATGCGGGATAGATTAAATTATATTTTTATAGTTCAGGCCGTTACGGACGTGGCGATACCAATTATGCATGGTTTATTTTTTTTTTCTAATAATAAAAGAAAAAAGGTTGATTTTTCATTTTATTACTTTGAACTTTAACTTTATTTTTTTAGTCCCACTAGGGACTTGAAGATCCAACTGTTGGAACGTTGTTAGAATTCCTTGCAATACTTATGTATAGCAGGGTATTATACCTGTCAGTTTCACACTGACAGGGGGCTTGTTGGAGGCAGGACCTTATCGCCTTCCGTAGATGGCAGACTGGAGGCCTTTGTTAGGCCTCCGGTTGCCATAGCAACAATCGTGCCACGTGGTGCCAATGTTAGAACAACTTAAATGCGGCGGTCGCTATTGCCCGCTGCATTTAAGGGGTTAATCGACGGGGATCACCACTGTTATCCGACCCAATGTTTTCCCCCAGTACTAAGGCTGCTCGTAGCAGCCTATACTGGGAGATGCCAAGCTGCGGGGAAGGACCAGTGCTGCAGCCCGTTAATCTACGTGGGGTGGAAGTGCTTAAAGGACATGTAACGTGACAAAAGTCCAAGCTTTCAGGCCTGACTTGAGTCATTGGCAAGTATAAACAAAGCTTTAATTCCACTCTAGTCTTTAGCAATACGCATGGACTAGAATACATTGTGTTGTAAACTGTAATTAATTATTTTCCCATATTTATTTTCCATTCCTCACCGTGGCCATTTCATAGTAACATGAAATTCCCAGTTAGTGATGGTAATAAGGTTGCAGAGTCTTTGCCCTTAATACAAACCACCAATCAGCACCGTTCACAAACCTATCTTGCAACACAGGAGTGGATGAGCACTGGAGCAGCATAACTAGTAGAACGGAGATAGTAAAGCCCAGTCCTATTATCTGGTACTCCGAGTCTGGAAGGGACTAGAAGATGGGGTAATGTTTTCCCTACCATGGTTTTCAGAAAAATCTTGTAACAAATAGTCTTGTAAAAGTCTTGCAGACTGACAAATGTGTTTTCAGAATAAAAAAATAAAAATAAAAAAAGACACAAACACCTACTGGGCATCTGGACGATTGCAAGAGTGAATTAACATGCGGCCTTTTCTCTTGCCTTGTGAATGCCGCCCACCACTGCCCTTTGCTCATTGTTCAACATCACCTCAGACATTGTTGCTCGGGAAACATCAACATGTCTCAGCCGCTTTGGTCACTTGTTTCTAAACAATAATTCATCCATTGTTCTCCTGCAGAAAGAACAGCAATAAGGCCAGACCAGACTTTTTTTCCATGTCACCTCACCAACCTATTTGCTTGCTTTTCATTCCCTAGAACAAGCGATAAACTTTACATAACGGTCGTACCTATATTCCCCCTATAAACATAGCACGGCATACTTGCCAAGTGTGCGTGTTCATTTCCAATGGAAGAGGAGATAAGTGGCTACCAGACACTTCTGACATTGGTTATTTTCCAGGGAACGAACGCAACCCATTTCTATGACCCGAGTAAAGGATTCTACACTAGAAACTCTCCATGTCATATCCACCAGAGCCACTATTTCCTACAACTCTCCGCTCTGACTAATAGGAGGCTGATCCCGAGCAGTGGACTTACCTCTATGCGGTCCACATGCATAATTGTGCACATTGACGAAGGTTGTCCAATTGGGATAGCCTCAATAAAGCCATGTTCACACGTGAAGTCTTTCTATATTTTCGGTGCAGCACAATGAAAGCATATGTGGTTTAGAAAACCTCATCCACAAGCAGTGAAAACAAGTCCACAACCTGCTACCGATGTGTTCTGGATTTGAAACCCAATGTCCCTACCCCATTGTGAGAATCGGGTACAATCCGCTGTAAAATCCATGGATTTTCAAACAGCGCCATGTGTTACAGGGGTTGCCACCCACCTTTTTCACCAGAACCTCCCCAAATAAATATACCTATGCCTTGATCTTGTAGCAGAACTAGGCAGTATGGGAAAGTCGGGGAATGATTTAAATGGGTTTTCCCAATAAATGCAAAAGACAGAAGCTGTAATGTAAAATTTATTAATTTTAGAGGATGATTTTTTAAAAGAGCCTTGAAATGTTTTTATGTTGTATATATTTTTTTTTAATTAAGCTTGGGAAAATGAAAGGTTGACTCATAGGGGGGTGGATGTTGCAACCTGTGAATGTTAAATAGGAATGGAGTGAAAATAATTACTTCAAAGCAGACGCCAAGCGGAGTGAAAAAACAATCCTTTAGCACTAGGGAGTTGAACCAACTTCGCAAATTGCCATCTAGTATCGGTGATTAATAAACAGCCAACGAGCGGAGAATGTTTAATGAAGCTGCGGGATGACTGTACAGGAGAAGTCGTCAGACCAGTAATGACCGCATTGTCTTATGTACATTCACTTTCTTTCTATTGCTCGGCTACTTTTATACTTTGGTGTAAAAATAGTTGGAAGGAGCACCCTGACCTCTTCAAGCGGTGTCCGATAAGCTCTGCCTGGCGTTCGTCACGAGATATTTTTGCATATTTAAATACGACAAATGAGAATGTATATATGTGAGATTTCTTTTCTATTTTGTAAACCAGTGAAGAAAAAAACGTCAGCCTGTTGTCAAAGCTCCAGTGGCTAGTGTGAAAAAAAAAAAAAAATTACTACATTATTTTGCAGATACATTGCATAGAAATGTAAGAATTAAAAAAAAAGCAGCATGCCCAAAAACAGGTCGTTTTTCACGGCATTGTATGAACAATATTAACGAACCATGCATTCAATACAATAGTGCCTCTAACCTGCGTTAAATTACCCCAGTCTAAAATAGAAACAAAAATTCGGAGCAGTACCCAGATATAAAATCGAAGAAGAAACAAACCTGACTCATAAGACAACATTTTTACAGCAGATCCACTAGATACGTCATGAAACATTGATCGATGGGTGTCCAACCAATGATTTAGAGAATAGGGCTGACTGGTCCCGGTTTTCAGTGGGGAAGGGGCCAGGCATGGTAATTCGCCATTACAGCCTATGGGAGATATGGAGACAGCGGAGTACGATCACTTCCTCCTCTTGTAGTGGCATGTCAGTCCTCTAGATTTACCAGTACCTGCACTGTTCTCCCCTATATAATACCATGTCCGCTTTGTCACCTTAAATTTCATGATTTTCTCCTGACGGAGGGGCTTCCTTTGTCGATAAGGTACATATGACACAGACAGGTAAATAGTAACGCAAACTTCTCCTGTCAGGAGTTTCATTGGAAGAAAAAAAGTCAGAGAAAAGAGTGTATCCGTAGCGTACCCTAACTTGTTAACAACCACGCTTGGTTCTTAACCACTTCGCTTAGCCCTAAGTGAAACCGGTGGAGTAGCCCATGTGGGCCCAAAGCCTGCTGGTCATAAATACAAAAGATTAAAAAGCATCCATTTCTATTTTAAGATGATTTATAAATCCGTTACGTCACAAACTCACGTACCTCTAAACTTTTTAAGTAACTAATTTTTGTTTTAGTAGATAAACTCATGCATCGCGATTAAAAAAAAAAAAAAACCACACACACACACACACACACACACACACACACACACACACACACATTCTCCGACGTAGCCAAGGGCTACATAATTTTTATTTTTTTTGTATCGATTTATGCTCTGGTATTTTTTTTTTTTTTTTTTAATGATTATAAAATCAGTAATGTGTCTCACTAATAACATAATTGAGACTCCTGTTGAGGGATATGGTTAGCGTTGCTGGTAGACAATAGGAAGACCATGTCTTTGTTACTTGAACATACAGCAGTGGCAGTACCAGGGCTTGGCAGCAGTATTTTCTAACAGCCGGAGACAGGCCTTGCATAGTAAAATATTTGTTCAAAGGAAACCAGCGCTTTGTAATCTAAATCAAATAGTTTCTAATCTCAATGTTAACTCCTTATGGCGTACCTGTCCCCTCCCCATTCTCCACTATGCAATGATCAGTTCAGTCGTTATCAGCCGATGTGCCTGAATAGGGAACGATCTTACATTTCTATAAGAAAACTGTATATGAAAGCTACCTGGGCCGAAATAATTCATGGGGAAAAGGTAGTTCCACCACCATCCCAACCGGCCACGACCACAGTTGAACACATTCTGTATCACGGTCAGCAACTCCGACCCGTTTCACATCATGTTTCTAATGTCTGTTTAGCATGTACATCGGGAGAGCTCTCAAAGTACACTCTAAACGTGTCCATAGAGCTCCGTAAGCCCAAAGGAGGTGCCAAAAAAATAAAAAATAAATAAATGTGCAGCTTCGTTTTAGCGATTGGCATGGGGGGGGGGGAGGAGTCTCAGTGCTTGGACCCCCCACCGATCAAAACGTGACAGGTCACTGACATGTCAAAAGTTTTTTTTTTGTTTGTTTTTTTTAAATTTAGCTACCCTTTAACTGTGTTGAAAAGTGTGACCTGTTAAATATTCTCTTAGGATATATTAGTGGCCCATAGAAAAAAAACAAAAAAAAAAAAAACTGTATAAGATTGGACACTATCTCTCTGATGTAGTCCATCTACGTAGTGTGAATAGAGGATAAGCCTTATATAGTAGCCATAAGAATGTCGACAAGTGTCCTATGCTTGACAACAACATAAGTCAGCCATTGCACCTACAGATTTGATAGGAGTGCCTATCTGGCTCTGGGATTTATAAGAGCCAAGACTCCCAAGCAAGGGTGAACTTAGTAAATACACAAATTATAATCAGATTTACAGCGAAGGAGAAATTCACAAAATACTGCTGACAAATTTCAAAAAAAGCTTTGACACTTAAAAATATAATGTTGGCTGCAGCTACTGAGGATCGCCAGGCTCGGCTGATAGTCAACACACTTGACCAAGATCGCATTACTTAGTATGCAAAATATACACACTCTTCAAAAACAGAAAAGTACCAGAGAAAAAAAAAAATTAAACAGCTCAACATTTTTCCACGAAAATATTGAACTGCCTGGCACACCCTTTTGTTCACTGAACTTTTTCTTCTTAAAGTACTTGATGTTTTGACAGAACAGAATGTGCAAATAACTGTAGATCAGAACTAAACCTGTTCCCTGACACCACCACCTAGTTATGACTTTCCTGCCTTTAACCAGCAGTACACGGTTTAACACCCCATTTCACATCTTGGACATTTATGGCATTTTCATGGGATATGCCATAAACGTTCAAAAGATGTGGGCCCTACCTATCTCTAGAACGGGGGCCCCCCCTGAACCCCATCCTACCTTCAGCGGCTGGGATCCAGCCACCGATTTACAACGTGGCCGGAAACGGCTGAACACATTTTGATGAAATATTTCGAGAAGTCGGGAGCTACCGTGTTATGGACCATCTCCTAGTTTTGGCTTACTACAATACCAAAACACAACCTCTGGCCCAGAACGGCACTTTAAAAAAAAAAAAAAAAAAAAAAAAGTCTTCAACATAACCTAGAAACATAAAAAAATTCGCTTTAGCCGTAAAATGTAAATAGCACTAATGAAACCGGGGGGGCATATATTTACTAATAAATACATCAAGGAACCAGAGTAGGAAATATTACAAGAGGCCATTACAGTTCACGTGTTCCTGGTAAAGGCACAGGAGGCAATGAGCTCTGTGCATAGACATTACATAATCTTGGTCTAGACCACCTTCACTTGCGTAACATAAAAAGAACCATCTTCTGCTCTACTGTAGGGTCAAATGCAAGATAGAAGCCCAAGACTACAGACTAATTAATTATAAGAAGTGTTAAGGCTTCTAAGGGTATAAATAATAGGTTGGAGGGGAAGAGATTAAACACTAGAGACAGAGATGGGCCTATACAATTTCTCATCCTTGTCCATTAGGATAAGTATTCGGCACACAAAACGGAGGTTTTATGAAGAAATCTTGATTTTATTTCAAGTAGTTGTAGATGCCAGAGGCTTAGTGCAAAGTTTCGGTCCTTACATGACCTTCATCAGGCATTGTACCGTTCTGGTTGCTGGTAAATCCAGTAGTTGGCGCTCCGTTCGGAAGAGCGCCAACAACAGAGGTCAGCCGCTATGCTGAACGGAGCGCCAACTACTGGATTTACCAGCAACCAGAACGGTACAGTGCCTGATGAAGGTCATGTAAGGACCGAAACGCTGCACTAAGCCTCTGGCATCTACAACCACGTGAAATGAAATCAAGATTAATTCATAAAACTTCAGTTGTGTGCCAAACACTTATTCTCACTACGAATGGGTTGGGACCCTATTCATGCACCTACATAGTCTAGTGCGTTCTGAACCACTGCGTACCTAATGGACAAGGAGTTAATGTGCCCTGAAAATGTCCCACTGGTGTCTATATTTCAGGTTATTTTCTAGGGATGTCTATGAATATTCTTAAAAACATAACTTGGCTCGTGGAGAAGTCTAACTGGCCGCAAAGCTCTATGATATTTTGCCCTTCAGATTCAAGACGGCTCATTTCTTTTTTTTCTGACTCTTATTTATACCCAATGGTAAGGTCTTCTGGTCTGCACTGCAATGACATCATTAATCTCCCGTCACTAACTCCTCCCTCATGAATTATACCAGTCTGGAATTACACGGCAGCGTCTCACTTGTTCAACACTATTGATCAGCTGTATCCAAACATCTACTGTAAGGCCATGTTCACACGCACAGGATGCGGTCAGGATCTGCTAACATTCTGCCGACAATGCATATGAATGGGATATTTTATATCCACAGCAAACTTTCCCATTGGCAAATTAATGCCGCATGAACATGTGCTAATATACCCCATAAGTTTCTATGGGCCAAATGTATGCCAACCAAA
The DNA here is from genome assembly GCF_050947455.1 of Rhinoderma darwinii. Classification (NCBI taxonomy): domain Eukaryota; kingdom Metazoa; phylum Chordata; class Amphibia; order Anura; family Rhinodermatidae; genus Rhinoderma; species Rhinoderma darwinii. The sequence goes on from NC_134691.1 coordinate 268,926,158, forward strand.
AGTGTGCCCTTTTGACAGGTAAACAGCATACTTTTTTTTTTTTTTAAAGAATAACGTAAGTTTCTACACTATTCAATAAATAATAGAAAAAAATAAAAAGTCGAATGGCACTTGTTGAGATTAGTAATGTGAACAGGGCCCTAGGCTGTCCATTAAAACTTTACAACCGGTCAGTCCAGTTACAGGTTAGTATCTGAAGTAGCTGGTCCAGTCTAACTATGTTCCTGGTCTAGCTAGCTCTGGCTGGTCAAACCTTGTCCGAGTTACTTACCACAGACTGGTTTTGTAAGGACTTTCTAACAATGTAACTAGCGTTGGGTCAAATGAGAAGTTTATGAAGCCCCTGCCCAACGTTTTCCAAACACATACAAAGGGGTCAGAAAAAAAAAAAAAAAGAGTGGGCACAACGTAACATTTTTCACCTCTTTTCTAGTTGCCGTTAGTTTTAGCCTAAGCCAGATTTATCAGATTGTGCGCCCTGTTCATGAAGCTGGCAAAAACAATACAGGGGAGATGAATAAATCTACCCCATCATTTTTCAAAACAACCCACAAAACCTGTCAGATTGTCTTAGTGGTACAAAAAGATGTTAATATGGTCAGAGTGGTACTCTTGTTTCAGCAATAACGTTTTTCTGGGTTCAGGTCAACAATAACGCATAAGGCTTTATTCACGAGATCTTATGAACGATCTGTGTGCGATCTCCTGAGATTTAAAAAGGAGCATTCCCATCTCAGACATTTATATGCCATCTGTCCTACCTTCTGCCACCGTTGCTGGGTTCCAGCCACTGCGTTCGGCCCGATGTACACAACCGTGTCGTCGGTAGTCACGATTCGCGATTACGGGCCCAGTCGGAGGATGATCGTCACCCGCATTTGCAGGCCGTGCTCCCATATAAAGTATGGGAGCGTAGTACGTAAAGGGCAAAAAATAAGACCCGTCCTATCTTTTGCAGAGCCTATCTACGGCACAGACACCTTACCGTAAATATACAGGAAGGGGTCAGTCAGCCATAGAAATTAATAAGTCCGTAATTACGGACGAAATCTATGGCCGTGTGCACGGGGCCTCATGAGGTGGCCAGGTTTTACGGAAACAGCTGAGCACATTTTGCTAAACAGACTCTGGAACGCCCATAGAAGTAAATGGAAGTTCTAGAAACAGAGTAGCACCGTGAGTTACACTGTTTCCAGGAACTCGGGAGCTACCAAAACATCGTGCCTCACCGTTTATTGTAAATTCTATAGGAGTTCCGGAAACAGCATAGCAAAACACGCTTGGCTTTTTCTGGAAAACCCAGCGACAAAAAGGGGTATCATGTGGATATGCCATAAATGTTCAACATGGAAATACCCCTTTAAGTAGTCTAGGAAGTGTTCAAACCCATCTCCCCCCCCCTAAAAATGTTATGAGCACCGCACAGAGAAAGATTTCATACGGGAAATATATAAGAAACTCGTACGCCAACCTTATTACAGCCCCCGGGACAATATTTTGTTCTAGCATAATAGGATTTTAACCCAAATGTAAAATTAGGCGTAAACTAGTAAATCAGAAGTCAGAGAAAAACCCAAAGAACGAGTAATGGTTTGTTTTACACAGAAATTTACATTTGTCGGTTTTGTTGCGGTGGCCATTTTTGCAAAGATGATAGAAAGTGAACGCCCCTTAATAAACGTGTTGCATCTTTCGGCTGGCGGTGCGTCACAATTGTGGCGTAACGACCACAGTCGTGCACCATTCATTCGGACATAGAACAAAAAATAAGTATACCTCACCTCAGCGCCCTCCCCACCAGGTCCCTCAGCATGCTGCGGCTCCTACAAGGTTCCGACGCCAAGCGGCATCAGTGCACTATATGTGACACAGCACTCAACGTCTTGAATCATCACAGTGTATGAGTCGCAGCATGCGGAGGAAGAGGAGCGGTGATGAAAGTATAAATTATAAAAAAAAAAAAAAAAATGTTTTTATTTTAAATTATCCAATGGGGAAGGGTAAACCGATTGGAGTGAGGGCAAGTCACAACAAACATGGCTGCACTTCCAATTGTCACATTTGCAAAAATAGGCTCCAAAACAAAAAAAAGCCAATATCCCTGTTAAACCTTATTCAGACAAGCGTAATACCTATAGTGATTGTAGTTATGTTCAATTGAGGAGTAGGGGGTTCGCGTCGAACAACCTTAATACAGATGCTAAAATGCGACTGCATTACGTCTGAATGAGGTCTAAGTAACTAAACAAACTTTGGCTTCGGGTCCAACTAATAAATGATATATGGATATTCAAAAATTTTGGGTAAGTATTATCTTTCTATAAAACATTTCACAGAAGATAGATCTTGGCATATAAAGAAGAAAGCTACAAGTGTTTATCTGCAATAGAACATAATAAATATCCAAGTCATACCCAACAGAAGAACCCCCCCCCCCCCAAAACAAAATGTTAAAGCTGATCTGCTATCTCAACATGTTGCCCTAGGTAATGGCAGCATATTACAGGGACAGGTCCATCCCATTAGCCAAAACGGCACAAAAAAATTAAAAAAAACAAAAAAAAAAACTGTGCCATTTGACTAATAGAAGCGATAAGAGAATACAGGCTGCAAAGTATGCAGCCAGCTGTCAATCACTGTGGAAAGGGCAGACGAGGAAAGGATAGGTTGGGTTGGGGGGGGGGGGGGGGGGGGTGTGCTCCCAACATAACTAAGAATAACCCTTATTAGCCAAACACTGCAAGTTTCTTATGTACTAATATATGACTGTAATATGCTGCCCTTACCCAAGGCAGCATATTGGGGCAACAGATCCGCTTTATACACATTTATGGTTTCCCATCTGGGACATTTATGGCATATCTCTAGGACAGGCCCCGCTGACCCCCTGTCCTACATGGTCAGACAGCAGCGGAAGCCAGACAAGGTGGATGGGAGTTTCGGAAACAGAATAGCATGGAGAGCATTTCCGTAGCTTCCGAATTCCAGAAACAGCGTAGCTCACGATGCTACGCTGTTTCCGTAAACCTCCATTCACTTCTGTGGGAGTTACGGAAACATTATATTGCAGTTGGAAACAAGTGCCGGAATATCAGATTGTGTATTATAACATATTGGATTGAAAGGGATTTGTACTGTATTAGGGAACGGCATACAACAATCCACTTCCAGTCTTCTTACATCAGAACCATTCAATTTGCATTCAGGTGATCAAATTCCCCATGGCTTTACTTATAGCCGGTCAGCAAATACAGGCTGTTTAAGGCTGGAATCACACATGCCGTTTTTGCTGCAGTTTTTTGAGCCAAACACATGAGTGGATCCAAAAGAGGAGACATACAAGTCTTTACTTCATACTTTTCCTTTTTCCTCCATTCCTGTGTTTGGCTTAAAAAAAAAACAACTATATGTGTGATTCCAGTCTTCTGACAGTCCGGGCATTATGTGTCGTTTTTAGAATAGCAGCTGATGTAATTATCAGCTTTTACTGTGCTGACAACACCGAGAAACGGATGTGGCACCTCCTCTGCCAATCTCCGAGAGTAAAAAACGGATTTGTATTAAAAAAAAAAAAAAGGAAGAGCAGACTCACCGAGGGCATCCAGGCAAAAGGGAAAAAGTGTGCTACAAAGAGAAAAAAAAAAAAAAAGAACCAACGTACAATATAAAAAAAGCCAAACAACATCAAAGGCCGCTCTCTGACGAAACTGCAGATCAAACAGAAACTGGAATTATGCTCCAGAAGTGTCACGCTTTGTAGTGGGAAAGGGGAAGCGACTCAGTGACTCAGACAAGGATAGCCGCCTGTATACATAGCGTTTAGAGGAATATTTACAGAGTATGATCCTTGTACTTCCTCTTCACATTAGGTATGACTAGCCATTTATGATCCCAATCTGGTGCAAAAGAAAAGTAGAGTTGTTGCCCTGAGCAACCAATCAGATTCCATCTCATTTTTTCAAAGGCGCTCTGAAAAATGAAAGCAGCTCCCTGATTGGTTGCCATGGGCAACTTACTGTTCCTTTGCACCAGTTTTGATAAATCTCCTAATGCAGCTCATCCACTGGGCCATAGAAGTACTAGAAGCACACGGTACTGAAATCTCACATTAACGGGTTTACTCACCAAACCAGAACAAAGGCAAGGTCAGGCTCACACCTCGCACCAGGAGTGCGTTTTCTACTCTAATTCTTTTTTTGGAATCCAACAGGGATACTAGGTGATTATATAGTAAATAATTCAGACCTCTGTTTCTTGCTGCATCCAATCGAAGTCTTGAATAGAAAAGCGTGGGCTACAAAACGGGTTATGCCATAAGCACGTGTATGGATTTCTGAAACAAAATCTGTAGCGTGTGCATGGGGCCTTAGTATGGAAGGAGGCACACTGTTTAAGGGCAGGTTCACACATGCATTGGTCTTTTGGTTGTTCTGCCCCGTCAGAGCACGAGAACAAAAAAAAATAAAAATAAAATACTGGAAGTGCCGATTCCGTTGTATGACGGACACCACCGGTGCCTAACAGAACACATTGACTTTAATGGGTTCCATCGGCGTGTCTGTGGTTTACCAGAAACAGTGCAGGATGCGGTGCTATTGCTTCGAGTACTTTAGGCGGATCCGCGACGGAGGCCCCTAACGAATATGTGAACAGGCCCCTACGCCCAATCTGACATGAAGGCAGAAAATGGCACCCTTCAAGGTTATCTGACCAATGTGTTACCAAGAATTCTGGGTAACTTTACTGTTGGTGGAGGGAGGGAGGACACTGCTGTCTGCTGCATATGAATCCACAGATTTAATGTCGATTTTTTTAGTCCAAAATAATGCATAATATATAAAGGAAAGCCTTTAAGTGTCTGCTCTCCTGGATCCATTTAGGTTTTGGCTTAAAAAAAAATGCACGCAAAATCCAGATAAAATCTGCAGTGTGTGAACTATGCCTAACAGTGGTTATAGTGATTACCCCTCCTCACAATGGGGCATATTTACCGGGTTTCAGAGGGGGTTTTCTCTTGGAAACGGTCTCGTATTTTTCTGCTTCTTACAGAAACGGTGTGAACATACTTTAAAAAACACCATCACTTATATTATACGGATTACTTGATCCTTCTGCTTTCTCATTAATAAGGTAAGGATTGGACCTCCATGTGCAGGTGTCCATATGGGACCACACATCTAGCCAGCCATCAGCACTGGTATAGCTGCCCCTGTATGGCCATCCCATTGATAATCCTACGAAGGTCAGTCAATATGGTTTCATTTGTAACCAGTTTGATCAGGTTTTCTGCAGTTTTAGTTTCTGCAATCTAAATAAAAAGAGTTGTATATAAATTCCAGATTTACAGAATTGCTAAGTTGTTATCAAACCGACAGATACTAAGAAAACCAATCAGCCAACATTACCATATGAGTACATAAGAAAGTACTGTAAATCACCGACATTAAGGCTACACGACGACATTGGCCGCAGGTTGCGCAGCCGAAGATCGTTGTGTGCCACTAAGTACATCGCACGTAATTAAGTTGAATGTGGTCGCATTGCCACGACCAGTCGCAAAAAATCAAAACCTGCCGAATTTCTCAATTGTCGAGTCGCGGTCATGTCAAACTGCGGGTCACAACGCAGGTATATTCGCGTTGATTACGACCAAAGAAGCCGTGTAGCCCTAACCTAAATTGGGTAGAAATTAAAGTGGTTTACCCCGATTCATGAATTAAGACCCCCCCACCGATCGTGAGAACAAGGGTCCCAAACCTCTAGTCCCTCCTCACTGCAAACCCCCCGCCCCCAGGAGTGGGGAGGAGCTTTAATGTAGCGCCGGTCAGTCATGCGACCACTGCTCCATTCAATGTCAATAAGAATGACGGAAGCGGCCGAATGTGTGATCTAGCAGTAGCGAACATTCAATGTCCTCCTTACTGCGGTCCAACAATTAAAAAGTTATTTTAAAAAGCATGCAAAGTCTCTAAACTAGATCTGCCATAAAAATATGACTAGTGGGGTCTGACTCGGGGGACCCTCAATGGGTCTATTCTCTGTGGATAAATAGTCATGCACGCCGTCGCCCTCTGATAAAGTGAATCTTAGATATAGATGCCGCCTAGTTTTTTCTCAATAGCCATTTACATAGCAGCCCTACACTGTAAACCCTTCTCAGTACTCGTCCTCCCAGCTTATGCCATGACCAGGCACCGTCTCGCTACTTCGAATTCAGGAGAGCCTTTGTAATGTATAGAAGAACTCCTGGTGACCACAATTATAGCGACTATTCCAGAACTGCTGGGTGCGGCTATAGACTTTTTGCTGCTTGAGGCAAACACTGAAACGATGCCCCTTCACAACTCCCCAAACTGCAGATGAGAAAGGATGAAGTGTGTAATTGCCAAAGTGCTGCCCCCTGCAACAGTCAGGATGCCTAGGTGAAGTTCTCACGGCATGCATGGTGCACAGCATAGGGACCGATACAGGACGCTGTGGAGAAAGAGCCCATGAGAACGCAACCAGCAGAATGTTGTAGGGTTGAAAAACACATTGGTTTCCATTTGAAGGTCTGCGCTAAAATTGAGCAAATATTCTGCCACATATGTACTGTCGTCCATGTTCACAAGGCGGATTGCAGCCCACGAAACGGCTTGTGAAAATTGATTGATGGAAAACTATCTTGTTGTTTATGCGAGACGGAATTTTCCCCGTGCAGTATTGAGTACCGCGTTGCAAAATAATAATAAATTATTTTTTTTTTATAAAAGTGTGACATTTCTTCTACACGTCTTTTTTGCATCGAGCAGCGACGACATCAGCCCCATTAACCTGGGCTAATCTGCGTGCGGAACCGTGGCAGAAATCCGAGGGTCAGCCTTGGATTTCTGCCGTGGATTTTCAGGCAAATGAGTGACATAGGTTTCCAATAGAAAAACCCGTCTGAACATAGCCTTCTGATATTGAAGCAATTTAGAATTCTAATCTTTTAGGGCCTGTTCACACCAGCGTTGGCTTTCCGTCAGAGGTTTCCGTCGGGTGAACCCCGCAACGCAAAGTCAAACTGAAACCACAGCTTCCGTTTCAGTCACCATTGATATCAATGGTGACGGAAACATTGCTAATGGTTTCCGTTTTAACAACTAAATCAATAGCGGAGTCGACTGCGCTATTGATTCCGTCGGAAAAAAGGAAATCTGCCGAAATTGTGACGAAAGGAAACCATTAGCGATGTTTCCATCACCATTGATATCAATGGTGACTGAAACAGAAGCTGTGGTTTCAGTTTGACTTCCCGTTGCGGGGTTCACCCGACAGAAACCTCCGATGGAACCCCAGAACGGAAAGCCAACGCTGATGTGAACAGGCCCTTAGATCGCCTTTCCCTAGAGCGCTCCTCTAGAGATCGCAGGTGTATTCACCCCACACAGTTGCGTACCCTGTATTATTTCTCATTATACGATAATGTAACATAGGTTGATCCTTTGAGTAGTCAATCATACTGGGGCTACAGCGAGACCTTTTGTAGCAAGTTGATGCAACCTGTACGGGGACGAACGATCTTTGCCCACTGCAGCTTCAAACACAGACAACTGGTGTCAGGAATACAAATGATCGGGCAAACAAGCGTTCACGATCATTGCCGTGTGTAAACTGGACAACGATCAAACGCTCGTTCATCGGCTGATCTGCAGCAATAAATATTATCGATGTCGGTGATGTCACATTACCGCGTGTAATCAGAGACGCTTGACGACATGATGCAAACGTACGGGGACGAGCGACCCTAGTAACGAGTGCTCGTCTACATACATAACCAATCACAGCTCCTAATGAAAAGGAGTAAACGAGATACGATCGCCCAACTGTCTCATTGATCGGCGCTCGTTTTCACGGCCCATATATAAAGGAACCTTACTTCTGCCGACTGGATTGTGACAATCCAATAAAGAAAACAAACATTCATGATTGGGAAATATATCCACAGTCATCTGTATCATTTCAGGTTGCAAGTGCTGATCTTGGAGTGATTGTTTAGAAGGGACAAGATCTCGCCCACATGGAGGGACTCTGGACCTGTCCAGGGCTATGGGCAACGTATATAAACAAACCACTCCCCTACACCCGATCGGCATTTTATTACAACGGATGTCATCAACTCCGGATAGTTTGGAGCCACCTGATGTTCCGTGGTAGTTGTATCTACAGTGACACGGAGTATAACAATGTATCCAGCCAGTGTTCTACCGCTGCCCACCCGGAACAGAGCGCTCACCGTGACTGCAGAGCCGCCGCCTGGCAGCACAGGTCCTCCTCCCCGGGTAGCAGGAGATCCGTCACTTCTGCTCTTCCAGCCCGATGTCGCACACCTGTCCACCGCTACCGCCGCTTCAGCCTCTGCCGCAGACATAACACCTAGCAGCGTTCAGGGGTCTCCCCCACTCCGGACCGAGCTCCGCACCACATTCAGGACCGGAAGGCTTGTTTACTACGAGGAGTCAGCTGAGCGGTCACGCTACACTTTAGTCCATGAGCAGGTCAAGCCGCGACATGAGTCACACGCTACACCCACGTACCTGAGAGCAACAGCGCCGCCGTAATATGCCCAGCTAACCGGCTGACTACCGACCGCACCGGAAGCTCTTAGGCAATATACGGCAGCTATGCAATACACTTCCCTGGCTGCGAATAGCCCTCCCACCTCACTACGAATGGCCAATCGGCAAGCGCAGCGATCGTGACCAATCCTGGCGTGTATACGAAAGTCACTTTCACTGATGAGACAGGCTCAGTGATTAGTGGAGAGCGGGGCTGTACTCCTGACTACTCTTCTGCCAGATAGCAGTTCTGTAAAGCTCGCCTGCTGCGTGTGGTCATATACAAATCTTTATGAGGCGCACGTTACTGAACAATGTGTATGGTTCCGAATAAATGAGGTCTCGAATTTCTTGAGTACCTGCCTCCTTTCCCTTGTAGTTGATCTACCTTTCTGTAGAGGAACTTTCACCCCTTTAAGTAATATCCTGACCTTGGGCCTAACCTGCCCCTAGATCCTCTTTTCTGCTTGTTGGGCTTATGGATAATAGTCCCATCATGAAGAAATGCGCGATTACGGGCACGGCCGGCTGCCGACTGCCACCCGCCTTTTCGGGCTGTGCTCCCATACAAAGTATGGGAGCACGGCCCACAAAATGCAAAAGAACGGACATGTTCCATAATTTCTACGGCACGGACACCCATCCGTAGCGATACAGAAAGGTGTCCGCGTTCAATGGAAGTGAATAGGTCTGTTTTTGTGGTCTGCAAAAACAGTTTTTTTACGGTCGTATGCATGGGGCCTTACAATGTTCTCCCTTACCTCTTTAATTGTCAATTACCCCCTTGGGCTATGTAATGGAGATGCACAGATGCCTTCATGACTGATCTATAGTTTTATCCCTCAGTCATTTGAATACAGGAATATGTGATTTGTCGCCATTTTCTTCAATCTCCCTTTTCTGCCCTCCCTCGAATTCAACTGTGAAACTCTATGTAAACTTTGATAACATTTTGATGCCTTCTGTTCTTGTCAATGCTGCCTATTGCACCTTTTGTATTGTTACTTTGTATGTTTGTACTGTATTGTGTGTATGTTACTGAAAAGTATAAATAAGGCTATGTTCACATCTGCGTCAGGGTTCCGTCAGAGCTTTCCGTGCTAACGGAGCCCTGACTGACACAAACCAAAGGTTTCCGTTTCCATCACCATTGATTTCAATGGTGACGGATCCGGTGCCAATGGTTTGTCTCCGTTGTGCAAGGGTTCCATTGTTTTGACGAGATGAATAGCGTAGTCGACTACAGTACTCATACCGTCAAAATGACGGAACCCTTGCACAACGGAGACAAACCATTGGCACCGGATCCGTCACCATTGAAATCAATGGTGATGGAAACGGAAACCTTTGGTTCCAGTTTGTGTCAGTCAGGGCTCCGTTCCGACGGAAAGCTCTGTCGGAATGGAGCCCTGACGCATATGTGAACATTGCCTTACCTATCTGCAGGTGAAGTAGGAAGGGACTATATTGTCAGCTTCCATAGGGGAAGGAGACTGATTCTGCTCAGAGCCTCTCCCCCAGCAGCACAGATTAGAAGCTGCACCAAGGGGGACACAGGAAAACAAAATGAAGATACGAAAAGTATGTTTATATGCTAGAAATGCTGAAAATGAAGTTAGCGGCCGTTTGTCATCCGTTTTCCGTCCGTAAAAAAACAGATACAATTCATTTGTCAGGGTTTGTCCCAAACCCCTGAAAACACCACAGTACCCCTGTAGATAGTGCCACAATACCCCTGTAGATAGTGCCACACACTGCTTCCTGTAGATAGTGCTACACACAGTGCCCATGTAAATAGAGCCAGAGTGCCACTGTAGATAGTGTCCATGTATATAATACCAAAGTGCTAATGTACATAGTGCCACACAGTGCCCATCCAGATTGCACCACAGTGCTTACTGTAGATAGTGCCCACATAGATAGTGTAACAGTGCCCATGTAGATAGTGCCACAGTGCACACACAGTGCCACAGGGCCCATATAGGTAGTGCCGTGGTTCCCCCTGTAGATAGTGCTATAGTACTAATTTAAATAGTGCCCCACTCATTGCCCATGTAGATAGCGGCACAGTGTCCCCTGTAGATAGTGCTCATATAGTGCCACAGTGCACATGTAGATAGCACCAGTTTCCGTTCCTGCACTGTCCGCTCCTCCAGCAATGCAGGCCAAGTCTCTTCTGGCCGGGCCTGCTCCATCGGAACAATGCAGGCGGGTCGATAAAGTCATTGCGCCACCTGCATCACAAAAAAGTGCCGAATGGCAGGGAAGGGAACTAATAGTTCCCTTGCCTTGCCAGCGCTGTCAATTGTATCTGGCTCCTTAGGTCGCGGACACAATTGAGTCACCTTGTGAAGACTAGTGCTAGCAACCGATTCGTTTTTAACAGTGGTCACACGAATTGCTTTCTCAAAACTGGCTGTTTAAAACGGATCCAGTTCTATGTTCTATGGGGGCCGTGAAAGCAGTCAAAAATTTAACATGTTATATTCTTTGTCGGCCAGTATTTAGTTAAAAAACGGTCGTGTGAATACAGCCATAGAACTACATTGTTCTCAAAACGGTCATGTGACCGCCGTATTTCACAGTCGTGTCAAAATAGCCTTAGCTATTAAAAGCATTTCTGGACTTTTAGTAGGAAAATAATTCATGGGATAACCCCTTTTACAGTAAAACCACAAATATATAACAAGAACTGTGAATGTTCCCTTAGGGTATGTGCACACGCTTAACAAAGAACGTCTGAAAATACGGAGCTGTTTTCAAGGGAAAACAGCCCCTGATTTTCAGACGTTTTTTGAGCAACTCGCTTTTTTCGCTGCGTTTTCGCTGTTTTTTACGGCCGTTTCTGGAGCTGTTTTCATTGGAGTCTATGAGAAAACGGCTCCAAAAACGTCCCAAGAAGTGTCCTGCACATCTTTTGACGAGGCTGTCATTTTACGAGCCGTCTTTTGACAACGACGCGTAAAATGACAGGTCGTCGGCACAGTACATCGTAAGACCCATTGAAAGTAATGGGCAGATGTTTGCCGACGTATTGGAGGCGTTTTTTCAGACGTAATTCGAGGCGTAAAACGCCTCCATTACGCCTGAAAATAGGTAGTGTGAACCCAGCCTTACCGTCACCACCTGCAATGCAGTGCCCTGAGTAGACAGGAAATTAGTCGAATTTTGAGTTTAGCTTTAGATCAGTACATAATAAATAAAGCCAATTATTTACAAAATTATAGACCTAATTTTGAAATGCTGAACAAAAACTTAAAGGGGTTTTCCACCTTCTCACAACTGATGACCTATCCACCGGATAGGTCATCAGTATATCATCGGTGCAGGTCCGACACCCAGACCTCGCACCGGTAAGCCGCTCCGGTGGCCTGCGGGCACCTGATGTTGTGGCACATAATGCTATGTACGGAGCTGGAAGCAGTTGGCACCGTACATAGCATAGCGGCGGTACTGCAGGTCTACTCTTATTCACTTGAATCAATTAATCTATTTGTGCTGTGAGTCCTGGTTCAAAAGCCCAAAGTAGCCGCTGCAGTGGAAATGTAATATTAGAGGGGATTCATACATTGCATAAATATCAGGCTGTTGAACTGGCCTACAAATCCGCATGAAAATCTATGGCGAAATCCACGTGCTACCTGGCGATTTTGTTGTGAATTTTCGTGTGGGCATAGCCATTAATTTCACGCATTGCGATATACTTCACTGAAAAGACACTTTGGGGTTATTATAGGCTAAAATGTAACCTTTAACATGTCATTTCATGTAAGTGACTATACCGCAACAACACTTAATAAAATACATAATCGATATATACTGCAATATACAGGTTCCAATGCATGTTATTTAATGTCAGTAACAAACAATATGGGTTATTTTAAGGGACTAATGCCAGTACCTTGCTAGATGCCTAGGTTTCCACTAAATCGAAACAATTAGTATTATTATTAGTATTATCGTGTATATATTTGGAGTTCACACATAGTGTAAATACTGCGGATTTTCCGCGACGGATGTCGGGGAAAATCCGCAGCATAAGGCCCCATGTACACGGTCGTGCCCGTAATCACGGCCTGCCCGAATTTTTGGGGCGTGCTCCCATACAAAGTATGGGAGCACGGCCGGTAAAACATGAAAAAACTGACATACTTCATAATTCCCGGCACAGTTCTACGGCACAGAACCCCATTCGTAGCGATACGGAAAGGTGTCCGAGGTCGATAGAATTTAATGGGGCCGTAATTACATCCTATAATTTAAGGTCGTGTGCTTGGGGCCTAATACAGTAGAAGCAGAGTGGATGAGATTTGAAGAAATCTCATCACATGCTGCATAAATACGGAGTGGAAAAAATGCTCAGAAATTGGCCTGCGGTGCGTTTTTTTAATCCGCAGCATGTCAATTTTATTTGCGTAATCGCTGCTTATTTGTTGCGGGTCTTCCCCATTGAATTCAATGTAGAGGTAAAACCCACAAAAAATATCAAATGTTAGGCTGGGTTCACATGGAGTTTCTGCAGATTTTGCTCTGCCTGCATGCCGATTTTCGCGTCGTTTTTCACCCGTGGCCATTGAGCGCCGCGGGCAAAAAACACCTCCGCCTCCCATTGAAATCAATGGGAGGCATTTTCGGCCGTTTTTTGGAGCGTTTTCCAATGCAGTTTCCGCATCCAAAAACTCTGTGTGAACTCCTCCTTAAGTTTTTTATTGGCGGAAACGCAGCGATTTTGCTGCAAAAAACGCAACTCAGAAAAAAAAAATGGTATACTTACACAAAATTTGGTGTTTCTTTGTCCAGGCCGGCCTCCTGGGATGACATTTCATCCCATGTGACCGTTGCAGCGAATCACAGTGTAGACAGTGCTATACAGCCCCTCCCGCCAAAAAAATAAAAAAATTATACTCACCTGGGCCCCGTTCCCCCGATGAACTGAGCAGCTCCTCAACACATCCTTGCGTAGGCCGGCGTGATCCAGTGACGTCATCATGCCGGCCTGCGCAGGGATCCTGACCCTGCGCCTGATAGGCTGCAGACCGAATGTGGCTTGTAGCCTATGGTAGAGCAGAGAGATACCTCCCTGCTCTGTCATAGCAGATACTATTGAATGTGGCGTCGCTAATGTTGTAGCAGCCGCTATGGCTGCTACAGCTGTAGTTACGCCACTTCTCCCCACAGGTTGAGACCTATGATTACTGGTAGATAAGAGGCTGCAGCGTAACAAAATGGCTATCTAATAATTAATTCAACTGTGGGAAAATACACATTACATTATTGGTCAGTGAAATTATGTTGTATTTCAATCAATGAAATGTGAGACATTTTCCGAACAGATGGGCAGCTGTAGATTTGAAAATCCACAGCATGACTAGGCTCTGCTGCAGATTTTATAAATTGTAAGAGAATAGGGTCTTTTAAAACCCCATTCACTTACATCGTACCGTACTTTGTTGCAAAGTTTCTGCAACCGAAATTCTGGTAAAGGACAAAAAAAACGAACCCTGTGGAGTCTGATTCTGCAGTCATACGGTCCTATTACATGTTCCGATATGGGCCGTGAAAACGAGCACTGATGAAGGAGGCAGCTCGGTGATCGGCGCTCGTTTGGTCCTTTCACAAGGAGCAGTGCTTGGTTATGTATGGGAACGAGCGCTCGTTTCTACGATAGCTCGTCCCCATACATTTCCATCATGTCGGCAGCGCCTCTCCCTGTTTACACAGAGAGATGTGCTGCCGAGACCTATAATACTTATTGCTGCATAAACGAGCAGATCAGCCGATGAACAAGCGTTTGCTCGTTCATCGGCTGATCGTTACCCTGTTTACACGGGGTAATGATTGGGAACGAGCGTTCATATGAATGCTCGTGTGTCCGATCATTGGCCCGTGTAAAATGGCCTATACTCTTTTCCATCTGTCCCCTAGTTTTCGCTAATTGACCAAATGTATGCTAAGGACTAGGGGGCAGATAGAATAGAGTATGACTTCAGAGTCAGACCAGGGACGGATTTAGGGTGGGGAGCAATGGGAGCAATCGCCCCCTAGAACACTGCGCAATTTTTTTAATCAGCCAATATCTATTGCATTTATTGAATAGATAGTGGAAGATTCCATTTATACTTACCTTTCTTGCACCCGGTCTCCTCCTTAGCGCCAGGAGAAAAAGTCCACATATTGTCCTAATGCTGGATGGCATGAAGACATAGTATGCAGTGAGCAGTGACTAGATCTAAAGAGTATTCGGGATCGGTGAATAGAAGCCCTGATCTGGGGTCTTATTAATTTACAGGGTCTGGTCTGGGGTCTGATTAATTTTGGTTGGTCACCTGGGGTCTGGTTAACTTAGGGGATCTAATGTTAGGTCTGATTAATTTAGGGGGTCTGATATGGGGTCTGATTCATTTATAGGTTTTGGTCTGGGGTCTGATGAATTTATGTTTGTCTCATGTGGGGTCTAATTAACTTAGTGGGTTTGGTATGGGGTCTGATCTAGGGTCTCATACATTTTTTTTTAAAAAAACAACTAATTTTATTGAACTCTCAGCAAAATAAAGAAGAAAGCAATACAGATAAACCCTTTGTATGCGTTCATGCATGCGTGGTGACTACAGAATATACTAAAATGAGAAATAATACATTGCATATACAATAATCAAGCTCAAGAAATATTGGTAAAGTATTTCTCCAGCAATATTTACTCAAAGAAGTACCACTGAAAAATTAACGGGCACTATCAACTCGCAAGGATAGGTGTGATCTCTGGGTTCCAGAGGAGAACAAGGTCAGTGGTAATGTACACCACGCATTCTGAACCTTTGAAAAATTCTGGGGGCATCCCCTATTCTTATACACAAATTTCTCATATGTGATGGCCGTGTTAACCTGTGTTTTCCATTGAGTCACGAGAGGAGGTCTATCAACAATCCACCGTAGGGCAATTGCTTTCCGGGCAAAGAACAACGTTTCCTGGAGGAAGATATGGACAAGCGAGGCAATATAGTTTCATCTAGGAGGCCTAGTAGATACAGCCCTGGGGTTCGGGGTATAGGCATCATCAGTCAGAACATCTAGTGCTTCCTCCTAAAATGCCTGTATATATGTGCAATTCCACGCCAAATGCCAAAAGTCAGCATTAGGCATTGCGCAGCAATGGCATATAGTATGAGGAAACCTACCCATTTTATGGAGGTGTTGAGGTGACAAGTAACATTGATGCAAAAAATATAATTGTGACATCCTGTGATTCACAGCAGGAGAGACATAGAAAATGAAACTACAAGGCCTTCTCCCAATTGCTGGACGATAATAAAGGGATGTGCATTTTCCATTAGCTTTGGAACCCAAGAGGTGTGTATAGAGCGGGGAATTTAGGCCCTAGCGACCCTGGGATGTATGTGTCTCAATAAATGGGTACTGAGAGATTCCATATTAAGAAATTGGCTGCACAGTTCGTGTTTGAGCTCTAAGTATCTGAATAAGGACGTTATAGGCAAATCACAATTCTCCTGCATCTGAACAAAAGTGTTAGGACATGTCTGTTTCTTTAAAGGGAACCTGTCACCAGCATTTTAGCTATAAAGCCAGCAATACCTGGTGAAAGTGGGTGAAAAATCATTGTCATCTAAGCTATAAACATGTTCTAAGTAAGCTCTGTACCTTTAGTATTCCGTTTTTCAGTGGTCCCACGCCGTATGCAAATGAGCAGAAAAGAGTCAAATCTTCATCCGAAAAGAGTCAGATTTTCATTCCTCCAGCGTCTCAGAGTGGACTCCACCTCCTTCTTTTTGATTGACAGCTCCTTAGCCAGTCAGGGCCGGACAGGTGGCGGTGGTGGGCGGGGTTAAGAAGCTGCGTCCCAGAGGGAAAAATAATTACCATAAAAGGCGGGAAGAATTTAAACGACTATATTTACCGACAGAGGAGGACTTCAGGAAAGAAGAGAACAGGAACGAACTCTGGACAGCTGCGGCCATTGAGGGGTCAGGCGAGTTTAATAGGTAAGATGTTGATGACAGGATCCCTTTAAGGTTGTCATGACTACTAGCCTAGCTTTTGGGCGGCTCTGGGTTGTGCAAAGCCAATCTCATGTCTCTGTTTTCATCCTATCAGATTCTAGTGTGGAGTATTTAAGTCTGGTCAGTTCATTCATTGTTGCTTGTGAATTTTTTTGTGCATGCAGTTTCTGATCAAGCTCCTGGTTACACCCTGTATCACATGACTATTTGGATTCTTGGAACTGGACCTCGGATCGGTCTTTAGATTAGCCCTTCTCGCTCACTGATGTGGACATTCTGCTCTCGGCTGGTTTTGACCTCTGCAACTCCTGGCATTCTTCTGTTTACTCATTTAGACTTACACTCTCTCCTGGTTGTAAACTCTGTTGCGATTTACCCTCTGGCGCTCCTGTCCAACACCGTATTCTGTTAAAGCAACCTGGGTTCTATGCAGCCAAATCCAACCTGCCTAGCTTTGGGCTCTGGTGAAGACCACAGGGTAGCCTTATACTCTGCTAATCAGAGTAGTGACGGACTTGATGTAGCGGATTATTTGCACGCTTATTCCTGACAGTTTTCAGCTGCCTTTGGGGAATCGCTTACAGAGCAATTCTATAACTTGCACTCTGGGAGAATTGCTCAACTAGTGATTCCATTACAAAAAGATTTAATAGAGCCCTCATATAAAAGTGTCCTAAAGTATGTACATTCTGTGCTTCCCAGAAGGTGAAGTCACCAAGGGTACACAGATGTGAGAACAAAGGATTACGCCACATTGGCGTTTTAGGTAGGATATTGGAATAATAAGCAAGCTCCTTGGCTGCATGCCAGACCTGTATAGATGCAGTTCCTTTTACACCAGACAATTTTGGCCGCAACGAGCGCCGATCAACAGCTCGCTGATCGGCACTCGTTTACTCCTTGTGAAATAGCTCAGTAGACTGCGCTATTGATTGATTCCGTCAAAAACAACGGAACCCTATCACAACGATGACAAACTGAAACCTGTAGCAACGCTTCCGTCACCATTGAGATCACTGGTGATGCAAACAGAAGCTAAGGTTTCTGTTTGCCTTTACGTTGAGGGGTTACCCAAACAGAAACCTCACACGGAACCCCTCAACGGAAGGGCAACGCTTATGTGAACACAGCTCGGTGATGGTGATCAGCGCTCGTTTGCTCCTTTTACAAGGAGCTATGTATGTAGACAAGGAATCGTTCCTACGATCGCTCATCTCCATGCATTACCATCATGTCGTCAGCACGTCTCCCTGTTTACACAGGGAGATGTGCTGCTGACAACGATAATAATTTCCGCCAAATAAATGATACGATCAGCCGATGAATGAGCAAAAATCAGCATTTCTCTAAATGTAAATGTATCTGCTTGTAAGACAGGCAGTTATACCACACAAAATTGTTGCTAATTAACAACCCCCATATGTCTACTTTAGATTGGCATCGTTTTTTGAACGTCCTTTTATTTTTCTATGACGTCACAAGGCTTAGAACTTTAGCAGCAATTTCTCACATTTTCAAGAAAATTTCAAAAGGCTATTTTTACAGGGGCCAGTTCAGTTGTGAAGCGGCTTTTAGGGCCTTATATATTAGAAACTGCCAAAAAGTCACCCCATTTTAAAATCTTCACCCCTCAAAGTATTCAAAACAGCATTTAGAAAGTTTCTTAACCCTTTAAACGTTTCACAGGAATTAAAGCAACGTAGAGGTGAAATTTTCAAATTTCATTTTTTTTTTGCAGAAATTCATTTTTAATCTATTTTTTTTGTAACACAGAAGTTTTTACCAGAGAAACGCAACTCAATATTTATTGCCCAGATTCTGCAGTTTTTAGAAATATCCCACATGTGGCCCTAGTGCGGTAATGGACTGAAGCACCGGCCTCAGAAGCAAAGGAGCACATAGTGGATTTTGGGCCTCCTTTTTATTAGAAAATATTTTAGGCACCATGTCAGGTTTCAAGGGCTCTTTCGGTGCCAAAACAGTGGAAATCCCCCAAAAGTGACCCCATTTGGGAAACTACACCCCTTGAGGAAATTATCTAGGGGTATAGTGAGCATTTTGACCCCGCAGGTTTTTTGCAGAAATTATTGGAAGTAGGCCGTGAAAATAAAAATCGTCATTCTTTCAAAGATAATGTAGGTTTAGCTAATTTTTTCTAATTTCCACGAGGACTAAAGGAGAAAAAGCACCACAACATTTGTAAAGCAATTTCTCCCGAGTAAAACAATACCCCACATGTGGTTATAAACGGATGTTTGGACATACGGCGGAGCTTAGAAGGGAAAGAGCGCTATTTGGCTTTTGGAGCTCAAATTTAGCAGGAATTGTTTGCGCAGGCCATGTCGCATTTGCAAAGCCCCTGAGGTACCAAAACAGTAAAAAACGACAAAAAAGTGACTCCATTGAGAAAACTACACCCCTTGAGGAATCCATCTAGGGGTGTAGTGAGCATTTTGCCCCCACAGGTGTTTCATAGATTTTATTAGAATTGGGCAGTGAAAATAATAAAAATCCTTTTTCTTCAATAAGACGTAGCTTTAGCTCCAAATGTTTAATTTTCTCAACAAATAAAGGAAAAAAAGAACCCCAACGTTTGTAAAGCAACTTCTCTGGAGTACGGCAATACCCCACACGTGGTCATAAAATGCTGTTTGGGCACACGGCAGGGCTCAGAAGGGAAGGAGCGCCATTTGCTTTTGGTGTACAGATTTTGCTGCATTTGGTTTCTGGGCGCTATGTTGCATTTGCAAAGTCCCTGTGGGACCAAAACAGTGGATCCCCCCTAGAAGTGACCCCATTTTGGAAACAACACCCTCAAGGTATTCACCTAGGGGTGTAATGAGCATGTTAACCCCACAGGTGTTTTGCAGAAATTCGTGTGCACACGATGTTGGAGAATGAAAATGGGAATTTTTCCTTAGATACGCCAATATGTGGTGCCCAGCTTGTGCCACCATAACAAGACAGCTCTCAATTATTATGCAGTGTTTCCCTGTTTTAGAATCACCCTACGTGTGGCCCTAATCTTTTGCCTGAACATTCGACAGGGCTCAGGAGTGAAAGAGTACCATGTAAAATTGAGGCCTAATTTGGCGACATATAAAGTATTGGTTCACAATTGCAGAGGCTTTGATGTGAAATAATAAAAGAAACCCCTGAGAAGTGACCCCATTTTGGAAACTGCACCCCTCAAGGAATTTATTAAGAGGTGTAGTGAGCATTTTCACCCCACGTGTCTTTTCCATAAATGATTGCACAAATTAAAATTTTTCCCTAGATATGCCAATTCAGTGTCAAATATGTCGTGCCCAGCTTGTGCCACTGGGGACACACACCCAAAAATTGTTAAAAGGGTTCTCCCGGGCATGGTGATGCCATATATGTGGAAGTAAACTGCTATTGGGGCACACTGTAGGGCTCAGATGGGTGGGAGCACCATTTGGGTTTTGGAGCATGGAATTTGCTTGGTAATAGTTTTGTTTGGAGTATCACTGTTGTTTCCTTTTATAATGTGGGGCATATCTGAGCTGGGCAGAGTACATCAGGGGCATAGTCAGGTGGTATAATAATAAGGTAAAAATAATAATAAAATAATCCATAGATGTGTATTACGCTGTGATTGATCCTTTCTGCACAGGCCGGTGTCGCACTGATAAATGTCCTTCCTTATCCCCCTTTTCGTCCACACTCCGCACCTTTGCAGTTTGGGGAATTTTGCCGGGAAAGTGTTGTCCTGGTATAATACGGGCACCGTCGCTTCCAGCAGATATGTTTGGGCTCTCCCCTTCCTGGTTCCCTAATTTTAGTGCCTTGATACATCACCTTTTGAAACAGAAGAAATGTTCCCCTCGGGCCGGCACAACTGGATATTTTTCTTTCCTGAATTATTGGAGCCTTAACTTATTTTATTTTTTCATAGACGTAGTGGTATTAGGGCTCTTTTTTTACGGGACGAGCTGTAGCTTTTATTGGTACATATTGGGGTATATGCGACTTTTTGATCACTTGTTATCCTTTTTTCTGGGGCAAGGTGACAAAAAAAACAGCAATTCTGCCATAGTTTTTTAGGTGTTTTTTTTTATACAGCGTCCACCATGCGTTATAAACTACATGTTACCTTTATTCTGCGGGTCAGTACGATTCCGGCGATACCAAATTTATAGAACTTTTTTATAACTTTTTGCACAATAAAATTACTTTTGGAAAGAGAATGTATTTTTTCTGTCGCCAAGTTGTGAGAGCCATAACTTTTACATTTTTTCATCGATGGAGCTGTGTGACAGCTTGTTTTTTGCGAGACGAGGTATAGATTTTATCGGTACCATTTTTGGATACATGCGACTTTTTGATCACTTTTTATTTCAATTTTTGGAAGACAGTGACCAAAAAAACAGTAATTATGGCAGTGTTTTTGAGTTTGTTTTTTTACGGCGTTCACTGCGCTGGATAAATAACATAATATTTTTATAGTTTAGGTCGTTACGGTCGCAGCGATACCAAATATGTATGGCTTTATTCTTTTTTTCTATAATAAATGACTTGATAAGTGAAAAAGGGCGATTGTGTTTTATTTTATTACTTGAAACTTTTATTGTATGTTTTACAACTTTTATTTTTACTTTTTTTACACTTTTTTTTACACTTTTCTTTAGTCCCACTAGGGGACTTGAATGTCCAACTGTTTGTTTGATGTTCTACTACATTGCACTACCTATGTAGTGCAATGTATTGGAACTGTCAGTTGTTCACTGACAGCAAGCCAATCAGGCTCCGCCTCTGGGCAGGGCCTTATCAGCTTACGTAATGGCAGACAGGAGTCCATTGTTAGGGCTCCTGTTGCCATAGTAACAGTCGCCAGCCTTGCCATTGCATGGCAAGGCTGCCGATTTTCTACAAACCTCTAGGATGCAGCGATCACAATGGATCGCTGCATCAAAGGGGTTAATGCCAGGAATCGGAGCTAGCTCCGGTTCCTGCCGATAGATCGGGGTGTCCGCTGTAACATACAGCGGACACCCACTGCTGATGACGCCGGCTCAGCTTCTGAGCCGGAAGCTGAGCCGGCACCATCTTGTCGATGGTACCGGAAGCCTCCTGGGCCCCGCCGACGACGGGGCATAGGAGGATTCCGTTACAGGCTGATCGGGAGGTAAGCATTAGCCCTCCGATCGCCTTTGCAGCCACAGGCAACCCAGCGATCACGTTGCTGGGGTGCCGGTGGCTATAAACTCCTCACATGCTGCGATCTCTATTGAACGCAGCATGTGAGGGGTTAATCGGTCGGATCGGAGGCTAGCTCCGGTCCTGGCCGATACCTCAGGGTGCCAGCTGTAACATACAGCTGTCACCCGGCGGTGATGTCGCTGGCTCAGCTCCTGAGCCAGCTTCATCTCCATAACGTACAGTAACGTGAAAATGCGGTAAGACACCAGTTTTAATGACGTTACTGTACGTGATCCGGCGGGAAGGGGTTAAAGAGGCTCTGTCACCAGATTTTCAAACCCCTATATCCTATTGCAGCAGATCGGCGCTGCAATGTAGATAACAGTAACGTTTTGTTTTTTTTCAAAAACGAGCATTTTTGGCCAAGTTATGACCATTTTTATATTTATGCAAATTAGCGTTTCTTATGTACAACTGGGCGTGTTTAAAGTTATGTCCAACTGGGCGTGTATTGTGTATGTACATCTGGGCGTTGTGAATGGAATTGTATGATGCTGACGAATCAGCATCATCCACTTCTCTTCGTTACCACCCAGCTTCTGGCAGTTCACAGACACACAGCGTGTCCTCGCTCATCCGACGCGATGAAGTTCCTGTGGGAGGAAGTGAGTGACGTCACAGCGTGATCTCCCAAGGACACGCTGTGTGTCTGTGCACTGCCAGAAGCTGGGTGGTAACGAAGAGAAGTGGATGATGCTGATTCGTCAGCATCATACACTTCTATTCACAACGGCCAGCTAGTAAAACAAGTAAAAACGCCCAGATGTACACACACAATACACGCCCAGTTGGACATAACTTTAAACACGCCCAGTTGTACATAAGAAAGGCTCATTTGCATAAATATAAAAATGGTCATAACTTGGCCAAAAATGCTCGTTTTTGAAAAAAACAAAAAACGTTACTGTTATCTACATTGCAGTGCCGCTTTGCTGCAATACGAGATAGGGGTTTGAAAATCTGGTGACAGAGCCTCTTTAACTTGTGAAGCAACAGCAGCTTATGGGGTATAGTGATGGTCTTTCAAGGACAAGCCATAGAGTATAGGTCTACAAATGATATGCTAGGAGATACTCAACACACATGGATAAAAGTAGTTCCACCCATATAATCAGAGATGATGTCACCTGTGAGTCACTGGATTCATAGGGGATCTGTCACCTCTCCTGTTATGTCTGTTATAGTAAATTCCTGTATTCCCCACGAGATAACAATTCTGGAGCATCATTACTTAGAACTCTGTTGTGACGTTCCTCTGTTATTCCTACTGGAAATGTATGAATAAGGCCTGGCCTACCTTTTGAACGCAACTAATTAATTTTAACTATAAAGCTATAGCTGTTTTGTGGATTGCAGCGGTCACTTGACTGTTAAAATCAATGTCTGAGACTGTTAGCGATGATTTGACAGTGTAAAAGTGTGTAGGGACAAAGCCCTTTGACAAAGAGGTAACACCTCGTTGTCAATTTGTTTCTACATTTCTAGGAGGAAAAAAAGAGAAACAGCACAATACAGAGTTCTAAGATAAGGTACTCCAGAATTGTTATTTCATGGGTAATACAAGTATTTACTAAAACAGACATGTCATGAGAGCGGACAGATTCTGCTTAAAGAGGCTCTGTCACCACATTATAAGTGCCCTATCTCCTATATAAGGAGATCGGCGCTGTAATGTAGGTGACAGTAATGCTTTTTTTTTTAAAAAAACGATCTTTTTTCACAACGTTAGGAGCGATTTTGGTTTATGCTAATGAGCTTTCTTAATGTCCAAGTGGGCGTACTTTTACTTTCGACCAAGTGGGCATTGTACAGAGGAGTGCATGACGCTGACCAATCAGCATCATGCACTCCTCTCCATTCATTTACACTGCACTAGCGATATAGATATATCACTATGTGCAGCCTCATACACAAGCCCTAACATTACTTGTACGCCCACTTGGGCATTAAGAAAGCTCATTAGCATAAACTTAAATCGCTCCTAACTTTGTGAAAAAAGATAGTTTTTTTTAAATAAAAAGCATTACTGTCACCTACATTACGGCGCTGATCTCCTTATATAGGAGACAGGGCACTTATAATGTGGTGACAGAGTCTCTTTAATTGTTATTTATTCTGTGCTGCATTGTCTTGTATGGTCTGCAGCGTGATAATACACTGTAGAACTGGTATCTGACCACTATATAGTCTCTGTATGGTGGTATTATTGGTTATATTGATGCTTGTAGTGTACACTTGACCCTGACTGAAATGTCGGAAGTAGGTATTTTCTTGACCTCATGATAAGGTGTTTCTATGTTCCACTTTAATTTTCCTTTTTGTGTTGAAGGTTTACATATGGCGAGGGGATTGACCAAAGGAAGCAAAATTTGCCTCCCAGCATTCAATCCTGGATCCGCCCCTGGATCAGACTACACAGGGTTTGTTTGTTGTCTATTACCATGGAGACATATATGTCTGCATAGGAGTTGTAGACACAAAAAGGGAAGATATTTTTACGGAAAGCTACAGTATTCGAAAAGTTACTTCATTATAGATGCATTAGAGAAATAAAAGCAAATGGTTGTGAAAATAGACGTAGCCCTTAAATTTACATTGTTGGTTATACTTCCTTTTTCTCAGTTCCAATGCTAGACCCTTAGAAGCTGAGTGTGCTGGTGGAAACAAAAGAAATGACACATATAAGATTTCCGCACGCTCCTAACACCTCGAGCAGGCAATATGCTTATTTTACAGTTTGTGCCTTTTTTCTGTCTTCTCACATTGGCACGCACAATTTCTCTTATGTAAACACTGATGTCATAAGTAAGCCATTACGTTCAATGCCATAGCAACTTGGCATCATGGGTAGAACTGACTACACCTACATACAGCATCTCCAGAATTTTAACATAAATCTCCCTGGATACTATTGGAAACAGAATAATCCTTAAAGGAATTGTAAACAAATATATTATTGCTTTCTAAAATACGATTTTGATATATGGTCACTTAGACTAGCTCTCCGGGAACAGATAGAGGAACGAGGAGTGACTATACAGCTTTTGTGTTCATTTCCTTAACGGTGCAGCTGATAAAGATTTTTTTTTGGTAAAGTTTTCTAATATTATCAATTTCTCACAATTGTTAAGATCTCTGCTTGTTGTCAGAGAAAAGGAACATTCTTATCCAGAAGATGAAAACTTGTCCTGTTCATATACTGCTCAGACAGGTGCTTGGTCCATTATATGTATTAGAGCTAAAGTGATCTGTGTAGTGTGTAAGCAGCACATGATCAAGACCAGCTTTATTCACACTGTGCAGTCAAATCGCGGTTTATAGCTGCGATTTCTACAAAATCTGAGAACTATGCCGTTTTTTGTTACAGTGTAGCATACCACGCATTTTGCAGCGATTTTGCGGTAATAATGACATTAAACTTCGATATGACCACACAGTGTGAATAGACTCTAAGGGAATGGACACATGTTGCGACCAAAACACTGAGCCAACTTGCGCTTTTAGTACAAATGGGAATGTTTTTTAAAGGATTGAATGATTTTTGCAGGTTAAACTGCTTTATACCTGCAAAAATGCGCAGACATTAACAATTATTTAAAAACCACTTCAATTTGCAATAAAACATTATATTGTCCTGGCGTTTGGCCAAATTGGGGCCACACCTCAACCGCACAGCAGCCACTACCGACTCTTAGGTCTTAAGCTGGGTTCACACGAGCATGTTACGTCCGTAATGGACGGAACGTATTTCGGCCGCATCGTACATAACTATGATGCTAGGAGCCCGGCTCCCTGCAGTGTGTTCGGTCCGGGACTTGCAGCCGAAATACGTTCCGTCCTTTACGGACCGAACATGCTCGTGTGAACCCAGCCTTATTCAGACGAACATTGTTAAAACTTGTACGAGTTCAGTCAGTGAAAAAATGACCATTTTGCATTAGTGTTTTCTGCAATTGCCTTCAGTTCGTTCGTTTTTTCCATCCCTTTGGCATCAGGGTGCCATCCGTTTTTCAGATCCGTAAAAAAAAAAACGAAGAACGTCCTCAATTGTCTCAGCTCAATGAAAATATCTCCAGGATGGTCACATGACCACAAAAACAAAACCATTTTCTATTGCTTTTAAAGAGAATGTGTCGCTAGAATTATTATTATTTTTTTTCAGTTAAACAATTAGTATTTGAGTGATTACACATTGTTTTAATTTTTTCACAAGTCAGGAAATATTATAAATTAGATTCTAATTTATAACATTTCCATGTGCTGGGCACTAGAGGGAGCAGTTCCCAAAATTGCAGCATGGTCACTGTGGTAAAGCAATCTCATTGCTTTATGCTGCAAATTTGGGGTGGACACCCTCTCCTCTAGTGTCCTCACACAATTCCCCTTCCCTTCTTCTGGCTAGTGCCAAGATAAGGAAGGGTTTGAATCTTCAAACCTCCTACACTGTGTGCCGCCATTTTCTGAGCGACTGCACAGTGTAGGAGGATTAGATACAGGGCTCAGCAGACAGTATCACACGAACATAATACACACATCACATACACGAACATAAATTACCTGCCGCCTCCGCTGGTCTACGCTCCTATTCCTTGCGCCTGAACATATGGCCGGAAGCCGCGGCCGGAAGTTGTCATCTTACTGTCCGGCAGCGGCTTCCGGTCCACATGAAAATGGCGCCGGATTTCGCTCTGCGAACGAGCTTCGTTTTGGTCTGTGTGGGAGCGATGCTTGCGCCGTTCCCACAGAGACGGCGTACGCTTCTGAGAATGGAACGGCTCCCGTTCGCATTCTCTATGTGGTTGTATGTGCCGTATTCCATCTCCGTATGTGTCGTTAATCGACACATACAGAGATGAAAAACAAATGGCAGCCCCATAGAGAAGTAAAAGTTTCAACACAGTAAAAATTAGAACGTGACAACGCTAATAAATAAAATTTGTTTAGATTTTATTAAAAGCAATATAATAATAAAAATAAATAAATCTTGACACCTTCCCTTTAAGCATAGAGTGCATAGTGAGATATCTCGTGCATGTGTTTGGCTTCTGGCCACGTCTTATATTCAGGACCACACTGCTCTGGCTCTATTTCCTGCTTTCACGTGGCGTCCTAGTTAAAAAACGGACAAAGATAGAGCATGGCACAATTTTGTCATCACAGATTGAGGGTCCATGAAAAAAACTGCCATCTGAATTGACCCATTAACTATAATGTGTCAGTGTTCAATCCGGGGGTGTCTGTTCTACACTTGGACAGCACCCGAATGTGAAAATCATTGAGAATTTAAAGGTGGGCAACTATATTATTAACTTCTCTCTTACAATGAGAGGCTAGAAAAAAATAAGCTATAGAGGTGATCTTATGTGTGGTCATTGCAAATAACTGGCACATGATTTATACATTCCAAGTACTGTAGAAAGGACCAGGGGACATTCATTCCTTGTGCAAAAAAAGACATTTCAGACATCAATATAGGAAAGGGTTCTTTACAGTAAGAGAAGTCAAGTATGGAATGCCCTACCCCAAGAGGCAGTAATGGCAGCATTAAAAATGGGCTAGATGATTATCTAATTCCAAATGTCATTGAGGGTTAGGGTGGATTCACATGTGGCATATTTTGTTGCAGAAATTTCTTCATCTTGCTGAAGCGGTCTACTACCACCCACACCACCGACTTGCCCTGAGATGGAGGCAAATCGGTGATAAAATCCATGGAGATATGGGTCCAAGGTCTCTGGGGAATGGGCAAGGAACGTAGTAGGCCCGCAGGTCGGGACCTAGGGGTTTTGGACCTAGCGCAAACCTCACAAGCGGCGACGTAAGCCCTAACGTCTTTAGGCAACCCAGGCCACCAATAGTTTCTGGTAATGAGGTGTTTGGTGCCCAAGATGCCAGGATGACCAGATAGAGCGGAGTCATGGTTTTCCCTGAGTACCCTTAGCCGGTATTGCAGGGGAACAAACAGTTTGTCCCCAGGGACGTTCCCGGGAGCTGCACCCTTATCAGCCGCGATATCAGAAGCTAAATCAGAATCCGTGGCAGAAACGATTATACCAGGGGGTAAAATACAAGCAGGATCCTTCTCGGAAGGAGGATTGGCCATGAAACTACGTGACAGGGCATCAGCCTTAATATTCTTGGACCCAGCCCTATAGGTAACCAAGAAATTAAATCTGGTAAAGAATAGTGCCCACCGAGCTTGTCTAGGATTAAGCCTCCGGGCCGATTCTAGGAAAACCAGATTCTTGTGATCCGTAAGGACCGTTACCTGGTGTCTGGCCCCCTCCAGGAAGTGCCGCCACTCTTCAAAAGCCCATTTAATGGCTAGAAGTTCGCGGTTGCCAATATCATAGTTACTCTCCGCGGGCGAAAACTTCCTAGAGAAGTAAGCACAGGGGCGGAGATGGGTGAGGGAGCTGGTACCCTGGGATAAGACGGCCCCCACTCCCACCTCGGATGCGTCAACCTCCACAATAAATGGCTCCTCTTGGTTGGGCTGAATCAGCACGGGGGCCGAGATAAAGCACTTCTTGAGGGTCTCAAAGGCCTGGACGGCCTCAGGGGGCCAATGGAGGACATCAGCACCCTTGCGAGTAAGGTCCGTAAGAGGCTTAGCGACGACCGAGAAGTTGGCAATAAATCTCCTGTAATAGTTGGCGAACCCTAAAAAACACTGTAACGCCTTAAGGGAGGCAGGTTGGACCCATTCCGCCACAGCCTGAACCTTGGCAGGGTCCATGCGGAACTCATGAGGAGTGAGGATTTGCCCTAAAAATGGTATCTCCTGTACCCCAAAGACACATTTTTCAGTCTTAGCAAACAGATTATTGTCCCAAAGGACCTGGAGCACCTTCCTGACATGCTCCACGTGGGAGGACCAGTCCTTGGAAAACACCAGTATGTCATCAAGGTACACAACAAGAAAATTACCCAGGTAATCTCTCAGGATTTCATTAATAAAATTCTGGAAGACAGCAGGGGCATTACACAACCCAAAGGGCATGACCAGGTATTCGAAATGACCCTCGGGTGTGTTGAACGCAGTTTTCCACTCATTCCCCTCTTTGATGCGGATAAGGTTATATGCCCCCCGTAGATCGAACTTAGAAAACCATTGGGCTCCCTGAACCTGATTAAAAAGATCCGGAATCAAAGGAAGTGGGTACTGGTTCCTTACGGTGACCTTATTCAGGTTACGATAATCAATGCACGGCCTAAGACCACCATCCTTCTTCCCCACAAAGAAGAAGCCAGCACCTACAGGAGAAGTCGAGGGGCGAATGAAACCCTTGGCCAGGCATTCTTGGATATACACCCTCATAGCTTCACGTTCAGGACATGAAAGATTAAATATCCTACCCTTAGGAAGCTTGGCACCAGGCACCAAATCGATGGCGCAATCGTAATCTCTATGGGGGGGCAACACCTCGGAGGCCTCCTTAGAAAACACATCGGCGAAGTCCTGAACAAACTCAGGAAGCGTGTTTACTTCCTCCCGGGGAGAAATAGAGTTAACAGAAAGACATGACATAAGACATTCACTACCCCATTTGGTGAGATCCCCAGTATTCCAATCAAACGTGGGATTATGCAACTGCAACCAGGGAAGACCTAATACCAGATCAGACGATAATCCCTGCATCACCAGTACAGAGCACTGCTCCAAATGCATGGAGCCAACCAGGAGTTCAAAAACAGGAGTATGCTGAGTAAAATAACCATTAGCAAGGGGAGTTGAGTCGATACCTACTACAGGGATAGGATAAGGTAAATCAATAAAAGGCATTTTTAGAGACATAGCAAATTCCACAGACATGATATTAGCAGATGAGCCAGAATGCACGAAGGCACTGCCAGTGGCAGACCGGCCAGCAAACGAGACCTGAAAGGGAAGCAAAATTTTATTGCGTTTCACATTAACGGGAAATACCTGTGCGCCCAAGTGACCTCCCCGATGATCACTTAGGCGCGGAAGTTTTCCGGCTTTTTATTCTTGCGCCTGGGACAGGTGTTCAGAAGATGCTTGTCGTCCCCACAGTAGAAGCAGAGACCATTCATTCTGCGAAACTCCCTACGTTGTCGAGGGGACATGGAGGCCCCGAGTTGCATAGGTACCTCCGAGTCCTCCGTGGAGGGGCGAGGAGACGGGACCTCGGGTGGATCGCAGAAAAGTCAGAGGGGAGCACATTGAAGCGTTCAAGCTGACGTTCCCTGAGACGTCGGTCAAGTCGTACTGCTAGGGCCATAACCTGGTCAAGGGAGTCAGAAGAGGGGTAGCTAACCAGCAGATCCTTCAGGGCGTCAGATAATCCTAACCTAAACTGGCACCTTAGGGCCGGATCGTTCCACCGAGAAGCTACGCACCACTTTCTAAAATCAGAACAGTACTCCTCAACCGGTCTCCTACCCTGACGTAAGGTCACCAGCTGACTCTCGGCTAAAGCAGTCCTGTCAGTCTCGTCGTAAATGAGTCCGAGGGCAGAGAAAAAGCGATCAACAGAGGAAAGTTCAGGGGCGTCAGGAGCCAAGGAGAAGGCCCACTCTTGGGGCCCTTCCTGGAGTCGGGATATGATGATACCCACCCGCTGGTTCTCGGAACCTAAGGAGTGGGGTTTAAGGCGGAAATACAGTCTGCAACTCTCCCGGAAGGAGAGAAACGTCTTACGGTCCCCTGAGAACCGGTCAGGTAACTTGAGGTCGGGTTCTAGAGGTGAGGTGAGGGGAACTACTACGGCAGCGTCACCCTGGTTGACCCTCTGGGCCAGGGCCTGGACCTGTAGGGAGAGGCCCTGCATCTGCTGGGTCAGGGTCTCAAGGGGGTCCATGATAGCGTCAGCGTAGGGGAAATGGTAGACTAGGTAAGGGGCTTGTAATTATGTAATGGCAGGAAGGAGGAAGGGAAAGTGAGCCCTAATCTACCCACCGCCCTGTCCCTGCCTACTTGCAACGACCCGCACTAGGCGACGGGGTACAACTGGGCGGCGGTCCCTACGCTGTCTAAGTGCACGGGAGAACAAACAGGGAACACGCAAGGGAAGGGGCAGTAGCCCACGGAACGCCGAGGAAACGGAGCGGTGAATGAGTTGTCAGGACCAGGATGAAGTGGAGTATACCCAAGTGAGCACGGAGGAGGAAGCAAGCCGGAGGCAAAGCAAAGCGGGATAAGCAGAACAGCAGCAAGGCAGAAGCACGGCAGGAGCAGGCTGGAGCAAGCAGCAGTGGGGCCAGGAATCCAAAAGAATTACAAGCACTGAGGAGGAGAACACAGCAGGTAATAAAGGACAGGGGGCGGAGCTAACTAAGACTGACCAGGCCGCGATAGGCTCTCCCACTCCTGAGCCTGCCACCCTGGTTGGTGGGAGATGGTGTCAGTCGAACAGGTCTGGCCTCAGGTGTGGATTGATTAATCCCAGGAGTATACCTAGACGTAGTACCTGGCAGATCCCTAACAGTTATCTACAGGGGGATGTATGGCGTTATCTACAGGGGGATGTATGGCGTTATCTACAGGGGGATGTATGGCGTTATCTACAGGGGGATGTATGGCGTTATCTACAGGGGGATGTATGGCGTTATCTACAAAGGGGGCTGTATGGCGCTATCTACAGAGGGGGCTGTATCGCACTATCTACAGGGGGTCTGTATTGCGTTATCTACAAAGGGGGCTGTATGGCGCTATCTGCAGGGGGGGCTGTATGGCGTTCTCTACAGTGGGGGCTGTATGGCGTTATCTACAGGGGGCTGTATGGCGTTATCTACAGGGGGGGGCTGTCAAAAAGGCACTATCTACAAGGGGGGGGGGGGGGTTGTGTGACACCCAGGGGAGGGGGGGCCCCAGTCAAAAGTTTGCTATGGTGCCCAGTCTTTCCTAGTTACGCTCCTGCATTTGAGTGCACAATATGTTGTGCCCAGTTTGTGCCACTGAAGACAAATACCTCATAAAATATGAATTGAGTTCTCTCGGGTATGGCGATGCCAGATCTGTGGACGTAGACTGCTGTTTGTGCACGCTGTAAGGCTCATAAGGGAGAGAGCACCATTTGGCTTTTGGAGCGCAGATTTTGCTTGGTGGTTGTTCTGTTTGAAATACCAGCAAAACGCCAGTTTATAATGTGGCATATGTAATCTGTACGGAGTACATCAGGGCATAATAAGAGGGTATAATAATGGGGTAAATAAATAATTATCCACAGATCTGTGCCCGGTGTCGCACTGATAAATGGTGCCCGATCTTATCCGCTTTTGGACACTCTGCACATTTTGCATCGCCATATTCTGAGAGCCGGAACTTTTTTATTTTTTCTCCAACAGAGCTGTATGAGGGCTTATTTGTTGCGGGATAATCTGTAGTTTTCATTGGTACCATTTTGGGGTACATGCGATTTTTTTTTTATCACTTTTTATTCCATTTTTTGACAAGCAAGGTGACCAAACACATTCAATTCTGACAATGTTTTTTTAATCTTTTTTTTTTACGGCGTTCACCCTGGGCTATAAGTTAAAATTTTACTTTATTCTGCGGGTCGATACGATCACCGCGATACCATATATATATATATATATATATATATATATATATATATATATCAAAAGAAAATGTGCAGCACTCCAATATGAAAAAGATCCTTGATAAAGATCCTATTGTAGGATTGAAACGTTGCTGTTGTATCTGGAGTGAATAAACCACTATTTTTTTCATATTGGAGTGCTGCAAATTTTCTTTTGCTATACCTTACATTCCGTCCGAGGATGTTTTGCTGGGCACCTGGTCATTGATTTCTGTGTGAGTGCTGCTGCCTTCTCTTTTGCTATATATATATATATATATATATATATATATATATATATATATATATATATAGTTGTTTTTTTTTTATGTTTTGCAGCGTTTACGCAATAAAATCACTTTCTTGTGTAAGGGCTTGTTTTTTCCGGGACGGGTTGTAGTTTTTATTGGTACTATTTTGGGGTACATAGTTTTATAGTTAGGGTCGTTACGAACGCGGTGATACTAAATATGTGTACTTTTTTAACATGTTCATTTTTTTTCCTATCATAAGACTACTTATAGGAAAAAAATAATTTTTGGGTTTATGTAACTTATAACTTTTATTTTTAAACTTTTATAAAAAAAAAATTTTTTTTTACTTGTCCCACTAGGGAACATTTAGACATGCAGCTCTGATCACTGCTAGAATACATTACACTACCTATGTAGTGTAATTTATTCTAACTGTCATTGTGATGTGACAGTCACTCTGACAAGAAGCCTATGAGGTCCAGCCTCCGGCTAGTCTTCATAGGCTTCTGTACATGGCAGCCCGGAAGCCATTGTGTGGCGTCTGGTTGCCATGGGTACCATCGCCAGCTCCTGTGATTTCACGTGGGGGCTGCTGATCTGCGCTAAACTCCTTAAATTCGGCGATCGCAATCGACCGCCGCATCGAAGGGGTTAACTGCCCAAATCAGCGGCGATGGGCCGCTGATCGGCAACAGGGAATGCAGGGCAGACACCCTGCACAGTTAACCGCCACTGCGGTTAACTGTCAAAGTACTGACGTAATTGCACGTCAAGGTGCGCGAAGTTACTACTCACCTTGACGTGCAGATACGTCAAGGTGCGGGAAGGGGTTAATTACTGTGCAGTGCTAATATTTACTCCTGGTATAGTGGTGTTGTTTAACCCCTTCCCGACATCCACCGTATATATACGGCGAACGTCGGGTGGGGGGAGTATGGAGCGGGCTCGCGGGTGGTGGCACGGGCTCAACATGTCAGGTGTGTGTGTGTGTGTGCGTGTTATAGCCGACATTTCAGCGTAACGAACGGGTTCCCGCTCTACTGCGATCCCGCTCGTTTAACCCATTAAATGCTGCGGTCAATAGCGACTGCAGCATTTAAATTACATAAAATGGGGGAGTGGCCCCCTGTAATGCTGCAACTATATTAATTTGGTATCACCATAATCTTATTGACCCGCAGAATAAAGTTAACATGCCGTTTTTACCACATGGTAAACGCCTTAAAAATAAAACCGCAGTTTTTTTTCGTATTCCAACCCACAAATACTTTTTCCCAGTTTCCCACTACATTAGATGGTACAATAAATGGTGCCGTGAAAATCTACAACTCGTCACGCAAAAAACAAGCCCTCATACGGCAAAATTGATGGAAAAATAGAAAAAAGTTATGGCTTTTGGATGGTGGGAAGGAAAAAACTAGAGTGAAAATCCAAAATCGCTGCAGCGGGAAAGGGTTAAAACTATACTTTTAGATTTGTGTTTAGTATATGGTGGTATTATTTGTGTACATTATATAGCGTCATTATTTTATTATGTACAGTATATTGCTGCATAATTTATGTTTAATATGCCCATGTGCATGATCCTTGCTCTTGTGATATATTCATAGTTGTTTACAGGAAGAGATTTTGGTTGTCATTGGTGGAAAGGTCAGGGGGTAATGAACTTTTGCACCAGGGCCTAACCTTTAGCTACGCCCAGTGGCGGATTAAGAAGGCCATGGGCCCTGGGTTGTTACCCAAACTTGGGCCCCCCTTCTCCACCGCCACCCTGCCGTGCCGTAACTATTGCTAACACTACCTTTTTGCACAAGCATTAACAAATGGGTGTTACGATCCCCCTTTCACAGGGCTGTGTCCCTACATTCTGACAGTATCACACTGTGCAGGGACACATCCTCCTGACAAGGGGAATGGTAACACCAATTTTTCTATCAGTCCTGGACTGCACAAAGACTTTATGTGGAATACAAGGATTTCCTATAATAAACATGTCAGGAGAGGGGACAGATTCTCTACAAATCCAGTGACTCACAGGTGACTATGCCTCAGATGCTAGTAGTTTTTTTTCCTCTTTTTTTACTCCATCCGGTCCAGAGCTCATGACGACTTCTCCTGGCCATGACCCATTTCTGCAGCCCTTAAATATAATATCACCATGCACTGCGCCCCTGAATATAAGTGTCAGACACTGTAAAGTAAAGCACCACATACACAGTGCCCCCCTGTAGATAGCGCCAACCCCCATGTAGACAGCGCCACACACACACCCCCTGTAGATAGCGCCACACACACACACACCTGTAGATAGTGCCACACACACCCCCCCTGTAGATAGCGTCACACAGCCCCCTATAGAGCCACGCAGCACTCCCCCCTTGTATATAGTGCCACACAGCGCTCCCCCCTTGTATATAGTGCCACACAGCACTCCCCCCCCCATGTATATAGTGCTACACAGCGTCGCTACAGTGCAGCCCTGGGATGTCATTTTATCCAATATGACTGCTGCAGTCTGTGATTGGCTGCAGCGGTCACATGGGGTGAAACATCATCCCAGGAGGCCGGCCCGGACAAAGAAATAGAATTCTGGGCAAGTATAAGATTTTTATTTTTTCTAAATTGCGTTTTTACATAACATCTGCTATCTGTTGTGGGTTTTACTTCCCCATTGAATTAAATGGGGAAAACCCGAAACAAATGAGCAGCTATTACGCAAATACAATTGACATGCTACGGAATAAAAAACCGCACCGCAGGTCAATTTCTGAGCTTTTTTTCCCCACTTATCATTTACGCAGCGTGTGATAAGAATTGTTCACATCTAATCTACTCTGCTGCTACTGTATTAGGGCTTGTCCACACTTAATGGAATTGCTGCGTATTTTCCGCCCGGAAAATACGCAGAATACAGTAGTGGCAAAGTGAGTGAGATTTACCAAATCTCATCCAGACGCTGCGTAAAATTTCCGACCAGACATTTTGTCCTGCGGTGCGTATTTCTCGTACTGCAGCATGTCAATTCCTGCTGCGGAAAGTGGACAGAATTGATGTGTTTTTTCAGAGGAGACGTCACCATCCCCCAACATTGAGAAAAACGCCGCAAAATACGCACCATTTTCTGCAGCAAAAACGCAGGAAATGGTGCTTTTTTTCTGCAGCGGAATTTCTGCTGGTTTCTGCGGAATTGCTGCAGAAATATATATATTATATATATATATATACACACATACACACACACACACTATATACATACATACACATCACAGACACACATGAGTATGCACATTATACACATATAAAGTACACATTGTAAACACACGAATATGCACATTATACACATATAAAGTACACATTGTAAACACACATGAATATGCACATTATACACATATAAAGTACACCTTGTAAACACACATGAATATGCACATTATACACATATAAAGTACACCTTGTAAACACACATGAATATGCACATTATACACATATAAAGTACACCTTGTAAACACACATGAATATGCACATTATACACATATAAAGTACACATTGTAAACACACATGAGTATGCACATTATACACATATAAAGTACACATTGTAAACACACATGCACTTACCTTTTATGTAGGATATTTGTGAAGGGCGTTGTGTGGGAGCCTTCACACAGCGTTTCTCCTGCTCATAGCCCGACACAGAGCCCGCAGACAGTCTCCCCTCCCCCATGTCCCGACTGCTAGCAGCAGCAGGAGAGATATGTAGAGCAGGGAAGGGGGCTGGAGGGGGAGCTTCAGCACAGACCACGGCTGCTAAGTAGGACAGAAGCTCACCTCATGACAGGTGCAGTCCTGGCACCGACGCCACCAGGCATGAGTGGGTTCGGACGGCCATGGGCCCCCTGGGAGCCTTGGGCCCTGGGCGGCCACCCGAACCACCCTAATGATGATCCGCCACTGGCTACGCCTCTGCCTAAGTAACTGTATCTAATCAGCCGGTACTCCATAAGGCCCTGTTCACATCAGCGCTGCCCTTCCGTTGAGGGGTTCCGTCGGAGGTTTGACGGAAACTTTGCTAATGATTTGCTAATGATTTCCCTTTGTTACCGTTGTGAACGGATTCCTTTGTTTTGACTACATCAATAGCGCAGTCGACTGAGAAAGCAAAGTTTCCATCACCATTGAGATCAATAGTGATGCAAACGGAAGCTAAGGTTTCCGTTTGCTTTTCCGTTGAGGGGTTAACCCGATGGAAACCTAAGACAGAACCCCTCAATGGAAGGGCAACGCTGACGTGAACAGGCCCTAAGAAGTAAATGGAAAATGTGCAATATTTAACATTCACTTATAATAAAGTGCTTCTGTATTACAACAGTACTCCCAATATGATGGGACAAGACTTCCACAAGAATAAGAACATACTACCACCTATTGGCAAACCTCGGAATTGCATACATATAACAAAACTAACTTTTTTAGGTTTATATTTTCTGTGTGTGGGTGTAGAAATTATCCATTACTATGTAGCACATTGCACTGACATGATGTTGGATTAACCCCTTTGAGTCTATCTATATGTATTTTGTGGCAATAGCAACATTATCCTACTCATGAGTGCCCTGTGCATGTAGGCACACAGAGTAGCAACTAGCGCACGGTGCTCTGTATGGTGCAGTATTAGGGTTATTCTTCCTAGAAGCAATGCTTGTTAGGGAGAATAGCTCCATAGAACGGTGTCCAATGGATCATTGCACCATTTCTTTTCTTTGAATTCATACAGAATGCAACAGAACCAACCTAGAAATGTGTATGGGCACCATATTAGGACTATTAGGATATGAAACTTAGAGGTTGTAAAGAGCCGTAATACACTCACGTGCATGAGGTCTAATAAAAATATACTATGTAACATAAATAATTCCACTCTCTATTGGCAGGGTACATGCTCTGGTATAAATGATATGTGCATGTCATACTATGTACTCAGGGGCGTAACTAGGAAAGACTGGGCCCCATAGCAAACTTTTGACTGGGGCCCCCCTCCCCTGGGTGTCACACAACCCCCCCCCTTGTAGATAGTGCCTTTTTTACATCCCCCCCTGTAGATAACGCCATATAGCCCCCCTGTAGAGAACGCCATACAGCCCCCCCCTGTAGAGAACGCCATACAGACCCCCCTGTAGAGAACACCATACAGCCCCCCCTGTAGAGAAAGCCATACAGCCGCCCCCTGTAGGGAAAGCCATACAGCCCCCCCTGTAGAGAACACCATACAGCCCCCCCTGTAGAGAAAGCCATACAGCCGCCCCCTGTAGAGAAAGCCATACAGCCCCCCCTGTAGAGAAAGCCATACAGCCCCCCCTGTAGAGAAAGCCATACAGCCCCCCCCTGTAGAGAACGCCATACAGCCCCCCTGTAGAGAACGCCATACAGCCCCCCCTGTAGAGAACGCCATACAGCCCCCCCTGTAGGGAACGCCATACAGCCCCCATCCTGTAGGGAACGCCATACAGCGTCCCCCCTCCCAAAAAAATCTGACCTAAAGTGTGTCCTACAAAAGACATGTATCCCCTCTGCACAGGATAGGGGATACATGTGTGATCGCTGGCAGCGGTAGGGAGAAGTTCTCCGAAGTTCTCCATGACTAACCTCTGACTTCCGGCGTCTGCGCAGCTCAATAAAAATGCGCTGGTCACGCATGCGCACAAGCGCGACCGGCACTCCATTCATTTCTACGGAGCTGCCGACACAGACCCTGGAAGTCCGAGGTTAGTGATGGAGAAATTCAGGGGACTTTCAGTCCCCCGTTCTCCCTATCAATGCCGGCGATCACACATGTATCCCCTATCCTGTGGATAGGGGATACATGTATTTTGTTTAATGGCAGAGCGGGGAGATACCTCCCTGCTCTGCCGTAGTGTTCAGTGGTGTCGCGCTGTAGCAGCCATAGCGGCTGCTAGCAGAGCCTCCGGCCATGGTGGGGGCCCATGCTGGCGGGCGACACGGGCCCCCTCACGGCTGCTACGGCGGTAGTTGCGCCACTGTATGTACTCTAGCACATATGAGAAAAATGATGGATATCTCATTGGGATTACTGTTTTTACGTTTGCTCCGTGTTCACTCTCTGATAAAAGTCAGGACCATATTAACTCCATGCAGGGGATGACGCTGACAAAAGAGGCCCCTGTGTAGAACAGCGTTTTCCAACTGTCAATTTGAGGTCAGCAGGGACCTAGCCATAGACCACCTCATTAATGCCTCTCCAGAGAATCCCTCACCAGCGTGCCAGTCCAACAATGACTGTAAGACATGGATAGGCATGAGTGTACTCCATTACATGTGATTAAATAGACAGTAAGGAGCACCATTTTTTATTTATTTAAAAAAAAAAAACTAACAGTGGGCCCCTGGCTTGCCAGAACCCCATGCAGCTGTTTAGGTTGCACATATGTTATGGCTGTCCCGGACTTCAGGGCTAGGACAGTGAAGACAAAATATACCGTCAAAAGGGAATGCTGATTTATATGAACTAGACCGTTGGTGAAGCACTCAAGTCAGGCATACTGTACTGTTGCCATGAAGGGGGAGAAGGGTGTAGAGACATGGTGGCTTTGCAAATGCCTGAATTAAGGCACTTGCCTTTGTCCAAAAAGTACAGTGATCCCCAACCACCGAGCCGCGGACCAATACCGGGCCGTGGATCATTTGGTATTGGGCCACAGTATCTGGTATCCGCCCCGGTGACGGCAGGGTATTCTGGGCGAAAAACCGCACCAAATTATGGTTCAGTTTTTTGCCCGGAATGTCCACTACAGGGAACCGCTGAGCATTAAGCCGGCCTGCTAGCAGGCTGGCCACCTGGGATGATCTTTTTTCTGAGTAACGTTTTTCGCGGCGGAATAGCTGCGATTCCGTCGCAATTAACGCAACAACTGCTATTTGTTGTGTGTTTTATCTCCCTATTGAATTCAATGGAGAAAACCCGCAACAAATAAGCAGAGTTTACGCAAATACAATTGACACGCTGCGGAATAAAACTGTGCACCGCATGTCAATTTCTGAGCGTTTTCTCCACTCCCTATTTACGCAGTGTGGATGAGATTTGTTCTATCTCATCCACTTTGCTGCTACTGTATTATGCTGCAGATTTTCTACAACAAATTCTTTTTTCTAAAATCCGCAAATAAAGGTTGGGGACCGCTTCAAAAGTACATTAAAAATTCTAATGGAAACAAGGTCTGCAATGATACTGGTGTGACTATATTAACATAACACTGCAGGCAAGGTAATGTCAGTTTTTAAACTTTTCTCTGATGGTCCAATTATCCAGAATCTCTAAAAATCTAGCACTTATCAGGTCCCATTGAGGCCGAATTAATGGATTTTTGATGTACTGTATATGGACAATGTGAAAACTGTTGGGGTTTGTGAATGCCTCCCAACCCTTCCAGATCCAGCATGATGTCCCGCTGACATGGACGACCGACGTCCCGGTTTCAACTGCATCTACGTCCTCAGGACGCAGATACAGTTGAAACTTATGGTGGAGCAGGGAGCCGTGAGCTCCCTGCTCCCCCATTTACTATAAAACACCAGCCATGTGTGGCATGGCGCAACACAGGTATGTCATCGCGCCTTTCTGCACAGAGCCACACACAGCACAGACTGGAGGACCTCCCCTGCTCGTTTTGGGAACAGGACTAGATGAATACTTGTTTTTTTTTATTAGGCACTATGGGGGCATTATACTATGTGGGGGGGCCACATACTGTGTGCAGAGGCTACTATGGGGGCATTAGACTGAGTGGGGGCCACTATTGTGGCATTATATTTTGTGGGGGGCACTGTAGGGGTATTATTGTCTGTAGGCTGAACTGTATGGGCAAGAATTGTGCAAGCTTAGAGGCGTAACTTAACACTAAAAAAATTAGCAGTGGCGCGCTTAGCGCAAACACAGGAGTTTTCCCTTTTTGCAATACTTTAAAGTTGGGAAGTATGTCTTTGTGAAGTGTAGTTTTGGCCAGTCCTTGCCTGCAATAGAGTTAAACATTCAACAGTGCCAACGTTTCTTTCACAATTCGATTTTTTTGCTCTTTCTAGGTCTGTATTATCATTAATAGACGAAGCAGCTGCAGATAAGAAGAACTGTTGAAGATCAATTTAAAGAGGCTCTGTCACCAGATTTTGCAACCCCTATCTGCTATTGCAGCAGATAGGCGCTGCAATGTAGATTACAGTAACGTTTTTATTTTTAAAAAACGAGCATTTTTTGCCAAGTTATGACCATTTTTGTAGTTATGCAAATGAGGCTTGCAAAAGTCCAAGTGGGTGTGTTTAAAAGTAAAAGTCCAAGTGGGCGTGTATTATGTGCGTACATCGGGGCGTGTTTACTACTTTTACTAGCTGGGCGTTCTGATGAGAAGTATCATCCACTTCTCTTCAGAACGCCCAGCTTCTGGCAGTGCAGACACAGCCGTGTTCTCGAGAGATCACGCTGTGTCGTCACTCACAGGTTCTGCATCGCGTCGGCACCAGAGGCTACAGTTGATTCTGCAGCAGCATCAGCGTTTGCAGGTAAGTAGCTACATCGACTTACCTGCTAACGCCGATGCTGCTGCAGAATCAACTGAAGCCTCTGGTGCCGATGTCCTCGCTCGTCTGACACGATGCAGGACCTGTGAGTGACGTCACAGCGTGATCTCTCGAGAACACGGCTGTGTCTGCACTGCCAGAAGCTGGGCGTTCTGAAGAGAAGTGGATGATACTTCTCATCAGAACGCCCAGCTAGTAAAAGTATTAAAAACGCCCCGATGTACGCACCTAATACACGCCCACTTGGACTTTTACTTTTAAACACACCCACTTGGACTTTTGCAAGCCTCATTTGCATAACTACAAAAATGGTCATAACTTGGCCAAAAATGCTCGTTTATAAAAATAAAAACGTTACTGTAATCTCCATTGCAGCGCCGATCTGCTGCAATAGCAGATAGGGGTTGCAAAATCTGGTGACAGAGCCTCTTTAAGTTTCACACAATCCCAATATAAAAGTTCAAACTTGACGTCGATTGTTTCCCTAACTTGTGCTTCTAGGCCAGTTTCCAATTTCACTATGACAACCTCCAGTGTACTTTGGAAAAGTATGACCAACCACTGCGACAGTTTATTACATGGACATGTTTGGTCCTGATACTAGAGGCTGATTTAAAAAATACTATTTGCAGATCTTATCTCAACAATTTCAAAGGAAGTGGAAAAAGATTATGGAAAAATTGTCAATTCTACTAACATACATTTGAGTTGGGGGTCCTCTTACATGGCTTGACGTGGACCATGTAAACGAGCACCAATCAACGAGACAGCTAATTGATCGGCGCTCATTTGCTCCTTTCACAAGGAGCTAGTATGGGGATGAGGGATCGTTACTATGATCACTGGTCCCCATACATTTCTATCATGTCGGCAGATGTGCTGCCCAAAACGATAATATTTAAGGCATTCAAAATGATACAATTAGCCGATGAACGAGCATTTGAGGACATTGTGTGTTCAGATCTGGTTTGTCCAGTTTGTAAAATATCTTAATTGCATATCAGGATCTAATATAAACTTCTGACTTCCTGAAATGATTCCTCCTTTTAACAGTACATTTTATTCTGGTTCCATTCATTATATATCCACCCAATTGTTATCTAAATTGCTTCTGATTGTCTTTAAAGTGTAGCTAAACCTTTGACAAACTTCTGACATGTCATAGTGACATGTCAGAAGTTTGGATTGGTGGGGGTCCGAGCACTGATACCCCCACCAATCGCTAGAACGAAGCAGCTGAAGCGCTCGTGTGAGCGCTCAGCCGCTTCGTGTCTGTTCGGCTTTTTCTGGAAAGCCGATGCATCGGAGTACGGGTTCATAGACTTTCTATTGAGTCCGTACTCTGATCCATTTATTTCTGGAAATGGCCGAACAGACACGAAGCGACTGAGCGCTCACACGAGCGCTTCAGCTGCTTCGTTCTAGTGATTGGTAGGGGTCTCAGTGCTCGAACCCCCACCAATCCAAACTTCTGACATGTCTCTATGACATGTCAGAAGTTTGTCAAACGTTTAGCTACACTTTAACTGAATATCGTCATAAATTGCCTGCTTATTGTTGCACTTTCTGTCATCATGTATGTTAGAAAGGTGAGGGATCCCCTATGCACACAAAAGGTTCAAAAACCAAAAGACAGCTCATTAAAGTACAATTCGTACTGAAAATCTGAAAAAGGCCATACTCGCTAAGTCATATGATAGATTTGAGGAAAACCTAATAGAAAAAAAATAGTGTTGTCCACAGAGTTAAATATCAAGTGAAGGGATTTTAGATGGTTTTGGAGGGTTGACCTGGTGATCAAACCGGTCTTCCCTAAACAGCACTGAAAGGCTTTGATTGGGGAGGGGGGATCCAACAAAAGATGTTGTATAAGTGGAGGTCTCTCCAGGAACCATCTTGGCTACTGAGCAATAGTGATTGGGTTAATGTATAATACTTCTCTGCTGCGAAACAAGATCAGTCATACTTTATGATGAGTTTACCTACACATTATCAATACAATGCAGACGATAACTTTGTGGAATGCGTCAATATTAATGATACAGCTCCTATAAATCCAATAAAATGAATTTGCAATATGATTGCTGGACTAGTACCAATAT
Source organism: Rhinoderma darwinii (assembly GCF_050947455.1). Lineage (NCBI taxonomy): Eukaryota > Metazoa > Chordata > Amphibia > Anura > Rhinodermatidae > Rhinoderma > Rhinoderma darwinii. Next base: position 268,969,458 of record NC_134691.1, read on the forward strand.
TCCCGATTCAACCCAAAATGGCTAGCCTAGAAATTTTTCACCAATGAAGTACCAATAACAGCTTTTCAAACTTATACCAAAACTTAAAATTGCCCAGGTCAACTTACCCTTGTTTGTAATGGAGGGCATAATACTTACGCATAACACTACTTTTAAAATAAAGAAAAACTATTTGATGTTTATGATACAAAAGTGATAAGATATTAAATGAAAAACAAAAAAAAAAAACACAGGCCTATTCCTTTTCATATAAGACATATAAAAAAATGGTTGCACAGTAAATGAATTGCTATATTGTATTCATAGGCATTACCTGATCTTCCTGTGCCTCTGCTGTTGACAAGGAAAACTTATTCCATGGGAAAGGGAATTGCCTGAGATAGGAGAACGCCGGCATTACTACTGAATTGCAGTTACGTAATGAGATCAAGCGAATGCCCACTTCTGACCTATATATTAATCCAGTTTTGCCAGCTCATGTAATACTATGCTCTAGGACCACATGTTTACCGGTTGCTGTCCCTGTGCACGTCTGTTAATGTTACCCTGCTGCAACTGGCAGGAAAAATAACAAGATGATCAGGTTCTGAGTTCTCAGAAAGCTCTGCTATAATAATAATCCTTGGGTACGCCTCCTCAGTTTGAAGCTAATGCTTGAATAATTGGATTATTTTAGGAAGCAGCTGTGACAATTCTACGGAAACTGAAGTGAGACTGCATTTTTGCAACTAAATATCTGAGAGCAACAATGGTTGATTGAGTTTATTCTAATAAAGTATTATTAGTAATATGTCTGAATCTGGGAGATTTACTAAATGAAATGCAGCAGAATTCTATAGCAAATACACCAAAAAAACGTGCATGGTACGTGCCAAAATTAAAGAAATTGAGAGAAAGCGGCGTGGCTAAGAGGACTTTATTAGCCGGTTCCCTCTCTGCACTATACACGTAGGCCGCAGCGGGGAGTTAAGTCACACGGATTGCGCTATGATAGCACGGGAATTCAATTGGTTAATCGGCATTTAATACGTTTGACAGAGAAAGGGGCCTCCCTCTGTCAGCCCATCGGCGCAATCACGGTTGCCAATGGATTGCAATAGCAGCAGGGGACCTACTAAAGACCCTCATGTCTGCCATGGATGTGAGCTTATTAGGCCCTGCCTCTGGCAGGCAGGTATAATACACTACATAAGTAGTGCAGTATGTTATGTAAGCGACCAAAGGATCACATCTTCAAGTTGCCAAGTGGCTCTGTAGCTCTAGCCTTAAAGAGACTGTCACCACATTATAAGTGCCCTATCTCCTACATAAGGAGATGGGCGCTATAATGTAGGTGACAGCAGTGCTTTTTATTTAGAAAAACGATCTATATTTACCACGTTATTTGCAATTTTAGCTTTATGCTAATTACTTTCTTAATGCCCAACTGGGCGTGTTTTTACTTTAGACCAAGTGGGCGTTGCACAGAGGAGTGTATGACGCTGAGCAATCAGTGACCAATCAGCGTCATGCACTTCTCTCCATTCAATTAGTCGGCACATAGTGACACTGCGTTATTCACTATGTGCTGTCTTATACTGACATATTCACGTTACTAAAGTGTTTAGACAGTGAGTTGACATTCCTTCCAGCCAGGACGGGATGTCTATTCACAATCCCTGCACTTTGTTAACGTTTCTGTGGTACTTACAACAGAGCAAAGCGTAATCTCGCTGTAAGCTGTCATTTACAGCGTGATCTCGCGAGATTACACTTGCTCTGCTGTAATTACCATAGAAACAATAACGAAGTGTCGGGATTGTGAATAGACATCCCGTCCTGGCTGGAAGGAATGTCAACTCACTGTCTAAACACTTTAGTAACGTTAATGTGTCAGTATAAGACAGCACATAGCGAACAACACAATGTCACTATGTGCTGACTAATTGAATGGAGAGAAGTGCATGACGCTGATTGGTCAGCGTCATGCACTCCTCTGTGCAACACCCACTTGGTCTAAAGTAAAAACACGCCCAGTTGGGCATTAAGAAAGTAATTACCATAAAGCTAAAATCGCTTATAACGTGGTAAAAATAGATTGTTTTTCTAAATAAAAAGCACTGCTGTCACCTACATTACAGTGCCATCTCCTTATGTAGGCGATAGGCCACTTATAATGTGATGACAGAGCCTCTTGGTCCAACGTTCTGTACTGAATATTTTCATAATATATCTTTAGAAAGCTCCCTAATATATCCTGTTTCATTATTGAATTCAACATATAAACAGTATACAGTAAGCTTCTAGGCTCCCTCTAGTGGTGGCTACCAGAACGTAATAATTTTAAATTGTTTTCAGGACTTGTTCACTTTCTAATGAAATTTCCCTAAGTTGCTGTGCTCTGAAAATGGGCAACCCCTTTAAGAAATGAATCGGCTTTGAATTTAAGTAAATAAAACAAAAACTGTGTTTACTGTAAACCTGTGCCATTGTAAATGTATGGTGCCAGTTTCAAAATTCTGCTCTTATAAGGAAGAGAAGGAACACATTATCCTAAAGGGCTAAATTCACACAACCATTTCTACCTCCGTGTAGTATCCTACTCTACAACGAGTGCAATGCTGTCTGCACACCGACCCGATAATAGTAGATGGGTTAAAATTTTTATATGGATCTGAAAAACAATGCGATCTGTATTATATGGTAGGGGAACAATAGAGGATTTTATTCTTGATGATATCGAAGATTTAGTACTTAATACGGGTCAAGCAGCCGCATTACAGATATACTTACAGAACTCAATGCAGATGAAAATATGCCCATTTATAACCAAGTTTTCTGCACGTAATATGGCTGTTATTTTTTACGGTCGTGTGAATAAGGCCTTACAAAGAGAGGAAAAGAACAGGTGCCCACAAATACTCCAAATGTATTCTTGAGTATGTTCACACGCCTAACAAAAAACGGCTGTAGAACACAGAGCGGTTTTCAAGGGCAAACAGCCTCTGATTTTCAGCCGTTACTTATGCATCAGGCGTTTTTTGATACTGTTTTTATATTGCGACAATGAAAAACGGCTCCAAAAAATGGCTCAAGAAGTGACATGCACTTCTTTTTTATGGGGCGCGTGGGAACGAAATGCTGTTTTTCCCATTGAAATCAATGGGCAGGTGTTTGGAGGCATTCAGCCTCCGTATTTTTAGTCATTTTTTGGGGGGGGGGGAGGTGGGGGGGGTGTTTACGGGCCGAAAAACTGCTGAAAATAGGCCATGCGAACATACCCTTAAAGTCCTAAAAAAATGGTACTTAATCTTTACAATAATGTCTTTGTGCTTTGTCTTATTGTCTACTCCTAAGTATTATTCTTGGGTAAGTGAAGTTTATCGAGCAACCTTTTCTGCCAACCACAATATCTACGTCCAGATTAAATATGTCATAACTCACGTGAGACAAATGAGCTTAATCAGCGTGCATATACCCAAACATCCTGACTCTAAATCTGCGTGACGGTAAGCAGAACCATTGTGAAAAGGTTTCATGAATTCAGCCATACTATAGTACTGCTTCCTATATCTATAAACAGATGCATTTCATAGATCTGAATTTATTTGTATTCCTAATATAATATTATCAAACGTTAAAATTGAGATTCCATCAATTTAAACAACCCCTTTTGAATATCGTATGTCACCCCTTTGTGGTATGAGGGCAATAAAACAATGAAAAAGATAATACGGTGGCCACAGACAGCTACATTTCTGTATGCAGTGGGTTGTAGGGGCAGAGAACTACTGCTTAGGAAATTGTACAGCTACTGGTTTGGAAAAAAAATATATATATATATCGGGGCCAAATGGCTGCAGGTAGGATTGCTGGCAGAAAAAATGGAGATCATACGAGGTCCTCGGAAGAAGATCCTCAGAAGAAGCGCAGAGCATGGCGTCTGTTCTGAAGCTGCTGTTGGAGAAAGAGGGGGAGGGGTTGCTGCCACAAAAAAAAGCATCTGCCCCCTAAGGCCAAGTGAGCGCCACTTCATGGGAGCCAGCACTCTCCCTCTTGAAGGAGAAAGTCCCACCCCCTGCCTGGCAAAACCAGACAATTGGTGCTAAATTAATAGGGCCAGAAGAAGGTGCCCAAGATATGATGGTGCCCATTATGGCAAAAACGGCAGTCAGAAAGTCGCCAAAGGGAGCACCAAGCCATGTGCCAAAACAGAGGATGCAGGCGGAGGGAACCTATACTGGCTGGTTTGAAAAGGGGTTCATCTACTGTGTAGAGGTCTTGTGGGAAAGGGGGGGCTGACATGACCATTCCCTCAGCAACAAATGAGGCATGTTATGGTCCTTAACCTCTTGCCACGCTGCTCCGCAATAGTACGTCCTGCAGAGGGGTTAGTTCCTGCATCCAGACGTACTATTGCGGTGTAGTTCCCGGAGCACACTGTCCTAACGGACAGTGTCCGGGAACCGGGAGGTCAGCTGTCCCTGACAGCTGACACTCCAGCCTTGCCGGTCAGCGGACCATCGCCGCTGATTTCGGCAAATAACCCCATAAATGCGGCGAGATTGCCGTCGCCGCATTTAAGTGGTTTGAAGCACATCGGCAGCCCCCACTAAGTGATCGTGGGGGCTACTGATGCTTGTCGTGGCAATCGGAGGTCAGACAATGACCTCCGGGTTGCCATGTACGGAAGCCTCGGAGGAGCAGCCTAATTCTAATAAATTTAGCGAAAAACCTGTGCGGTTAAAATGCTAACTATACACCTAGATAAATTCCTTGAGGGGTGTAGTTTCCAAAATGGGGTAACTTTTGCGTTGTTTCCACTGTTTTGGCACCACAAGACCTCTTCAAACCTGACAAGGTGCCTAAAATATGGCCCAAAATCCACTAGGTGCTCCTTTGCTTCGGAGGCCGGTGCTTCAGTCCATTAGCACACTAGGGCCACATGTGGGATATTTCTAAAAACTGCAGAATCTGGGCAATAAGTATTAAGTTGTGTTTCTCTGGTAAAACCTTCTTTGTTACAAAAAAAAAAATGTATTAGAAATTAATTTATGCAAAAAAAATTACATTTGTACATTTCACCTCTACTTTGCTTTAATTCCTGTGAAACGCCTAAAGGGTTAAAACACTTTCTGAATGCTGATTCGAATACTTTGAGGTGTGCAGTTTTCAAAATGGGTCGACTTCTGGGGATTTTCTAATATATAGGGCCCTCAAAGCCACCTCAGACTGAACTGGTCCCTGAAAAAATAGCCTTTTGAGATTTTCTTTAAAATGTGAGAAATTGCTGCTAAAGTTCTAAGCCTTGTAACATCCTAGAAAAATAAAAGAATGTTCAAAAAACGATGCAAACATAAAGTAGACATATGGGAAATGTTAACTAGTAACTATTTTGTGTGGTATTACTATCTGTTTTACAAGCAGATACGATTAAATTTAGAAAAATGCTAATTTTTGCTAAATTGTGGTGTTTTTCAGAAATAAATACCAAAATTATCGACAAAATTTTTTCACTAACATAAAGTACGACATGTCACGAGAAAACAATCTCAGAATCGCTTGGATAGGTAAAAGCATTCCAACGTTATTACCACATAAAGTAACTCGTCAGATTTGAAAAAAATCGGCTGGGTCCTGAAGGCCAAAACAGGCTGGGTCCTGAAGGGGTTTTCTCAAGACAACTTCTGTAAAAACAGCCACCCTGCTGATCAGAGGTTTGCTGTTCACTGCTGTTGCTTGTCTTTTGCTCTGTACAAGTCTCTAGTTTTTACAGAGCCCGTTCATTAAAAAGGGATTATTGACCACAAGCAGGTGATTCATGAAGGGATTCCTAACTTTTGTATCCCTCAGTGTAAACTCTACACATTGAAGTCGAGGAGATTCACAGTAAACCACTCCAGCACATTTGGCACCAACAATTGTGTCCTTTTTAAAAGGGAATGTGTCGCTAGAACTTATTTTTTTTTTTTTTAGTTAAACAATTAGTATTTTAGTGATTACACATTGTTTACATTTTTTCACAAGTCAGGAAAGATTATAAACTAGATTCTAATTTATAACATTTCCATGTGCTGGCCACTAGAGGGAGCAGTTCCCAAAATTGCAGCATGGTCACTGTGGTAAAGCAACCTCATTGATTTATGCTGCAAATTTGGGGTGGACACCCTCTCCTCTAGTGTCTTCACACAATCCCCCCTCCCTTCTTCTGGCTAGTGCCAAGAGAAGGAAGGGTTTCTATGTCTTCAAACCTCCTACACTGTGTGCCAACATTTTCTGAGCAACTGCACAGTGCTAAGAGGATTAGATATAGGGCTCAGTAGACAGTATAACACGAACATAAATTACCTGCTTCTGCCACCGCCGGTCTACGCTCCTCTTCCTTGCGCCTTCGCTTCGTTGAACATATGGCCGGAAGCCGTGGCTGGAAGTCATCATCTTACTGTCCGACAGCGGCTTCCAGTCCACATGAAAATGGCGGCGGATTTCTGCGGCTTCGTTTTGATCTGTGTGGGAGCGGCGCATGCGTCGTTCCCACACAGACGGTGCACACTTCTGAAAATGGAACGGCTCCCGTTCGCATTCTCTATGGGGTTGTATGTGCCGAATAGCATCTCTGTATGTGTCGTTAATCGACACATACAGGGATGAAAAAAAAATATGGCACCCCCCATAGAGAAGTAAAAGTAAGAACACAGTAAAAAAGTAGAACATGAAAACACAAATAAAATTTATGTTAATATCATATTAAAAGCAATATAATAATAAAAAAAAAATCATGACACCTTCCCTTTAAGCTCACTCCGGTCATACGTTATTCTACACAGCTTACATAGCTACACCTGACATTGTGACTTTCTAAATTTTGTGTTCCGAATAAAGAAAAACAAAAAGAAACAACAAAGGTTGGGTGTGTAGAAATATTTATTATGGCATATGGCGTGATACAGCATGGTGCGGGAAACATGGCAGCCTCACATAAGCAGTCAGTGGTGTATCCGCCTAGGGGAGCTTACTCCATACAGATCTATACGTTAATAAGGTCAGCGGGGTCTGCATACATTACAGAGTATATTCAGTTCTAGTTGCCATAGCACTTTTTATTTCTTCAACTTTTTTCCCCCGTTGGTGACTAAGAATTACTGTATATGCCTATACTCATAAAACCGCTGTGCTATGGCACTTCTGATAGCCCACTGCCCTCTGATGGCTCTCTACCTAGTCCATGAACCCAGAAATCTTGCAGTTATGGTACCCGATAAGTTGGTTAAAAGGCCATATAATGGGCATTACTGGCACTGGCTCTCTGACTCATAACAACCTGTATTTGGGTAAGTATGTTATCTGTATATATATATATATATATAAATCTTCAACTAAATCCTTAAAGGGGTTATGTGGGGACCCAAAATGATTAGTATACTCACTGCAGTATGCGAGTACACTGCTAATCGGATTCTGAGATTTTCATAGCGCTGCCTAGGGACCGGAAGTCTAGTTACACAGCCTACTTTGATGATGATACGACTCTTCGTCACATGATCGACCCCGCTGTAATCTATGTACTCGCTGTACTACTGCTCCTGCCTGTACGTAGAATACAGCAGGGTGGGTCACATGGCGAAGAGTCGTATCATTATCAAAGGCGGCTGTGCAACTAGACGATGCAGACTTTAAATCCACAGCATGTCAATTTATGCTGCGTTTTCGTTGCTTTTCTGTTGCAAGTTTTCAATGGCGAAGCCAAACCCGCAACAGGAAGCCAAGTGTTGCGACATTTGCAAGGCAATCGCAGCAATTCCGCCGCAAAAATCGCAACTCAGAAAAAAAAAAAAAAAATCATCCTTACCCAGAACTCCCTGCAGCCCGGCCTCCTGGGAGGACGTTTCAGCCCATGTGGCTTGCTACGTCATGGCCTGACTACGCATAGAAGAGAGGGAGGGGGTAAGTATGAACTTTTTGGTTTTTTTTTCAGCGCTCCAAACCGCAGCGGAAATTCCGCACCACAATGTGGTGCCATTTTACTGACGGAATGTGCTGTGGGTACCAAGTCGGATGCACTGCACAGTTTTTACGCAGCGTATCCGACTCATGGGAACTCAGCCTAAGGCCTTATTCACAGGAACGTGTGCATTTTGCGCGCGTTTTAGTTGTGTGTGTTATCAGTATGTGCTGCGTGATTTTCACGCATATGCCATGCTTATGACACTGTTCTTATGTTTACAAACATAAAAGCAGAAGGTGCTTTTAGGTTTTCATTCATTTATTTTACAACTGTAGCACTTGTGTGCGCCGTGCGCGATTTCCACGCACCCATTGACTTCAGTGGGTGCGTGATGCGCAAAAAACGGCCAAGTATAGGACATGCCGTGAGTTTTACGCAGCGGATATACGCTGCATGAAAATCACGGACTGTCTGAACGGCCCCATTCACTAACATAGGTCCGTACGACACGCGTGATTTTCACGCGCGTATTACGGACGTAATAGAGGTTCGTGTGAATAAGGCCTAAGGGTATCCGTTGTATAATCTCAGAATTCCGCAGGTAAATTAGTCACAGAAATCTGCAGCGAACAGTGCGTTTTTGCTGCGCACATAGCTGAGAAAACGCTATGAAGCTACAGAATTGCTGCAAAATCATTGTAAAAACTGCGACACAAAACCGCTTGGAATTTTTACAACGTTTTTTTTTTCTCCCTGTATAGGTCTACCGCATCTCCGGTCAGAATCCGCAGCATAAATTGACACGCTGTGGATTGTAAATCTTTGTTTACACAGTGCAGATTTGCTACAGATTTTGCATGCATTTTTTTTTTTAGCCAAAACCAGAATTGAATCCAGGAGAGCAGACCTAGAAGGCCTTCCTTTATAGATTTCTTCTCTCCAGGTTCCATTCCTGCTCTGTGTAAATATAGATATTAGCCGCGGGGGATGAGATTTGATAAAACAAATGCAGTAAACACGGCAGATTTTGCACATGTTAATCCATTGCACGCAATCTGCATCCAAATATTGCTGCATGTTATCCAAATGGAAATCAGATCATGCTGCAGATTTTTACATTTGAGGCAATCTCATTCTGTTCTGGATGTTCACTGCGGATTTCACCCTTTTTCACTTCGAAGGGGTGAAATCCACCACAAAAGCCACGTGGAACGCATGCAGATTTTGCTGCAGATATTTCCATCCCGTGTAAATCCAGCCTTCGGCTACACACACACGTTGCGTCATTTGATGCCCAAATCCGCAGGTGTACGCACGTAATTCCGCAGCTAAAAAGCACCAAACGGTGCATTTTTTGATCCGGTATTAACATTTTGATGCAGAACTAGGTGCGGTTTTATGCTGCATATTGGTGCATTTTTTTCTTTAAACTAGTCAGATACAATTCGCGGAAACGCAGGATAAATTGACATGCTGCAGATTTTAAGATACGCACCGCAGGTCAATTCCCACGCAGAAACAATCTACTGTATTACGCTGTGGATTTGCCGCATGAAAACACACGCGGCAAATCCGCACGTAATACGCAACGAGTGCATTCAGCCTAAGGCCTGGTTCATACAGTGCAGATTTTGCATGAATTTTTTTAAGCCAAAACAAGGAATGGAGCCTAAACAGAAGAAATATATAAAGGAAGGCCGGAAAGTGTCTCTTCTGGATAAATACAGGTTTTTGCTTTGGAAAGAAAATGCATGCAAAATCTGATTCAAATCTGCACTGTGTGAACAAGGCATAAGGGGTTGCTTGTTTTTTTTTTTGGTCTCTGTGTGGCAGCAGTGCAGGGAAATCAAATCACTAAAGTGCGCGCAATTAAATAGACACGTCCCCCACAATGACCAGTTGCACTACATGTGACAGGCGGGGATCCCGACCGGTGCACCCAAACCGAGCAAATAAAGAGATCTTGTGTAAAGTCAACAGATCCTGGAATGTAAAGTGATCTCATCATTGCCACAGTATACTAGTGCCCATCCAGCGGCCCACGTGCCTGCCATGACTAGGATGTCTGTAGCCGCTATCCCTCCTCTGCCCGCCTTCTCTTGTCAGTAACCATCAGCTGATGCGCGACCCACCTAGCACGCGCTCTGATTGGTCACTTCAGCGCACAGCGGTGATTGGCTGACAGTCAGGAAGTGGGCGCAGGCATCCGCAGCGATGGAAGTGTTTTGAAGAGTTACCGTATTTACTGCTCTTTTTTTCTTCCGGTGTACAGCGTAGTACCCGGTATAACGGTGCATAAAGCCGTGGTGGACCGGCGCACAAGGTATGACGTCATATATTTACGTCCTGACAGTACTGACTGCCCTAACAACAGTCACACTACAGCTCATTCTCTTACAGAGTGCAGCGGTGGAACTACAAGTCCCAGCGTGCTGTGCAGTGGGATCTGCAGTTCTGTGAGCATTCACTTGCCTCCTGGTAGCTGCATCTGCTGTTATCATTACATTGTGCTTTTAGATGTAGGTGCCATAGATCTGATATAGATGTGACCAGACCAACAATGAGATCAGATCATCGGTGGTGACAAATCCGATCAGCTACAAACAATGTTGAGTCGATATTGGAACGTCTATGGGCGATTTTTATGTCTGTGGCAGCTTATGTTCACACGTGGCGGTACCGCAGATCTAGAGGTTCTGGAAAAATGGGTCAGAATAGCGATCACACACTTTATGATATATGAATACTGGAAGTAGGAGACAAGGACTCTTTAAATAACCACGTCCGTGCTTTAAAGTCAGACCTGCTTACAACTTCAGGCAGTGTGTATTGTTACTTTACTATTTGGCGCCATTGTGTATTTATAAACAAACCCGACTGACTGACTTATTATTGGCCTTGTTCACACTTGTGGCATGGCTTCTGTTTTTACTGCATCCATTAATGGGTCCATCAGGTGTTTTTTACTGGATAGTATAGCGCAGCATGATACACTATTCTCATTGTCAAAGAGCAAAACAGATCTGTTATGTCTGTCATGGATCCTGTAAAAACACAGCCCGTGATGCCAGGGTCAACAGATCCTAACTCGCTGGGATGTCTTTGTGATCAGTGTGCTCTCCCTCGTGGTAGCAGCTGTAAGGCTAAGTTCACATCACGTTTGAGCATCTTCTTTTCTCATACAAAAAAAAACGAATGTCCATCAGGATGGCGCAACTAGATGCCTATCCTGTTACCATAGACCTTTTTTTTTTTTTTTTTTTTTACAGAAAAACTGACCCGGTTGTTCAACAGGACAGAAAAATGATACGGTCTCCGTTTGTCTGTCCTGCTGAGAAAAACAGATCCTGAAGGAAACTTGTTGAACGGACACTTTTATCCATAACAGAATCCCCATTGAAAACCTATTGATCCGTTTACAAAGGGAACCCCCTCCCCCATAAACTGACGTTTGAACAGAATGCTCAAACATGATGTGAAAGAACCCTAAAGCCTCTTTCACATCTGTGTTGAAGGCTCTGTTAGGGGCCTCCGTCGCAGATCCGGCCAAGAATACTAGAAGCAATAGTGCATCATGCTGCGCTTTTGTTTCCGGTAAAACTGCGGACACCTCGATAGAAACCTGACAGAACCCATAAATGTCAATGGGTTCCGTTAGCACCTGGAGCTGGTGACGGAACAGGAAAATGGAATGCCGAATTCTGGTGTGAACCCAGGCTAGGAGAGAGATTCTTGACTGAAGGGACTCTCGCATGTTATTGCTTCCATTAGGACTCCTGACGCTTCCACTGATTCTGTACACTTGCACGCGTGGCTCACTGACCACGGCTTATTTGCTGCGGGAACAAGAGATATGGCATGTTGAAATCGAACATGCCTGATCCTTTTTTCCCCCAACATCCACCTTTTGAGGGAGAGCCGGGACAACCCCATACGCATTAGATGGTTGGCCGGTACCGCCAAAATCGGTGGGTTTGGCCGACGTTCGTCTAATGTATATGGGCACACTTAGCCAGATTGTGATACAGCCTAATATCTACCATTCATTATACTCCTGCCGAAATGGTTTAAAAATGTGTTAACTGAAATACTTCGTATCAAAAATCACAGTAAACCACAAATATATATATTACTCTTTGTGTTATAGAAATTTAACCATTGGCTTCAGATGAAAAACAAGTTATTGGATCATGGGAAACCAGCTAGCAGGAATAGCACCATCCCAGATCTTGTCCGTGGACAGTTATTTTTCGGATATTCATGATTTTGAGTATGACAAGAGCCTGGGAAGTACACGGTTCTTTAAAGTTGCCAGAGCCAAGCATAGAGAAGGTTTGGTTGTGGTCAAGGTTTTTGCCATACAGGACCCATCACTGCCGTTAACCAACTATAAACAGGAACTCGAAGAGTTAAAAATTCGACTCTGTTCATCCCAGAACTGTCTCCCTTTTCAAAAGTTTACTCTGAATGAGAAGGCAGCCTTGCTCTTCAGACAATATGTCAGGGATAACCTGTATGATCGTATCAGCACTCGCCCGTTCCTCAACAACATCGAGAAACGTTGGATTGCATTTCAGATCCTGACGGCCGTAGATCAGGCACACAAGTCTGGGGTGTGCCATGGTGATATAAAGACAGAAAACGTCATGGTGACCAGTTGGAACTGGGTACTTCTTACAGACTTCGCAAGTTTCAAGCCAACATACCTACCCGAAGATAACCCAGCCGATTTTAACTATTTTTTTGATACCTCTCGAAGAAGAACTTGTTACATAGCTCCCGAAAGGTTTGTGGATAATAGCACTTTTTCCACAGAACTAGAGTCTCTCAAGGATCCATCTACACCACTGGTGGACCTGACTGATAACAACCAACGGACACGAGGTGATCTTAAACGGGCAATGGATATCTTTTCTGCAGGTATTGTTATTTTATCCCAATACCTAATGCTAAAGCTCGCACAAAATTAAACATATGCAAATAATTCTTCTCCTTCACCTGACCTTATGACTACATAGTATTGTTGATAAAAAAATTGCATGAAGCAGGTACTTCTGGAGGCCTAGATAAGGCAGGATAGATACCAGGATAACACTATATACACAGATAAGGCTCTGCATGCATATCCCTGTCAAACCCTGGTCTCTGAGGGAGGGGGCTATACCCTATCAATTCATGGCGACTGTAATAATCTATGACCTTTCTCTGTTAGGCCTCATGCACACTTCCGTCGGCCGTTGTACGGCCATTAATGACGGTCCCGACACACACGGGCTGCACATGGATGGCTTCTGTGTGCAGTCCGTTGTTTCACGGACCAAATTCAATGCAAAGGCCGAGACTGTTCCGTCAAAAACAGGCAGGAGTAGGACCTGCACTACTTTTGACGGAACGGCCGCACGGTTCCGTTAAAACAGCGGAAGCGAAGACATCACGCCCCCTTGCCATTTAGTTAGATAGAAACCATTGACTGTTCAGGGGCTTATTTACATATCTGGCGCCAAATATAACGGCACCGATATGTAAATAACGGAGGGAGTTAGAAAAATAATTTTACTAGAGACCGTGTTTGTGAAGCCCATTACATTACATGCTGCACGTGTATGGGCAGGTGAAAGGTTCTCTTTAATTGACTCGCATTTATTTCCGTTGCTTTAAAGCACACACACCCTGCTGCACGGTCTAAATAGACTACGAGGGTATGTTCACACACTGTGTTTTCAGGCATATTTCGGGGCGTGAGCGTTTCCAAATACACCTGAGAAAATGGTAGCTGAACACCTACAAACATCTGGCCATTGAATTCAATGATAAAAACGGCGTTTCTTTCAGATGGGGCGTTTTTTTACGGCACATTTTTAAAAAAACGGCACGTAAAAAAACGCCCTGTAAAAAGAAGCATGTTACTTCTTGAGCCGCTTTTTGTGGAGCTGTTTTTCATTGTGTCAATAGAAAAACAGCTCCAAAGACGTCTAGAAAGAACGCCTGAAAAATGTTTTCAGCTTCAAATATGGCTCAGGGTATGTTCACACGAGGGCGTCCGTAACGGCTGAAATTACGGGGATGTTTCCGCCTGAAAACATCCCCGTAATTTCAGCCGTAACGGCATGTGCAGGCGCTTGAACGCCGCGTCAATTACGGCCGTAATTAGCGCTGCTATTCATTGGAGTCAATGAATAGCGGCTCCAATTACGGCCAAAGAAGTGACAGATCACTTCTTTGACGCGGGCATCTATTTACACGCCGTCATTTGACAGCGGCGCATAAATGACGCCTCGTGTGAACAGACAAACGTCTGCCCATTGCTTTCAATGGGCAGATGTTTGTCAGCGCTATTGAGGCGCTATTTTCGGACGTAATTCGGGGCAAAAACGCCCGAATTATGTCCGTAATTAGTGCGTGTGAACATACCCTAAGACTCAGAGGCTGTTTTCTCTGAAAACAGCTCCGTAATTTTCAGCCGCTTTTGACTTTGCGTGGGAACATACCCTAAGAGGAAGGAATTTTGCGCCTCTAATATGGCCACTCCCAGACAAACAGACAAAATAAATAGTTACAACTTTAAAAAAAAAAAAAAATAAGCACATTACTTTGTTTCTACATTTATACTTCTAATTAAAGGAGTTTTCCCATAATCATTAGTGGGGGTCTGACCGAAGGGCCAGGAGGTTGCCTGCTAGGAGATGTTTGTATGAGGGGCCCTTCTGCAATGCAACATGGCGATACATGAATATAATAAAATGTATTTAAAGGGACGGCATCATGCATTTAATTTTAGTTTCATTAAAGGAGTTTTCACATTATCCATAATTATCATCTATCAACAGGATATGTGATAAATATCTGATCAGTCTGGGTTTGACCACTGGAACCCCCACCGATCACGAGAATGGGCTTATTTTTCCGTTCCAGGGAGCCCAATAGGAATGGAGCGGTAGTGCACATGCTCGATCATTATTCCATTCATTTCTATGAGGCTGCCGAAGATAGCGCTTGGCAGCCCCATAGAAACGAATGGAGCGGTGGTCGAGCATGTGCACTACCGCTCCATTCCTATTGGGCTCTCAGGAACGGCAAAATAAGCCCATTCTCGTGATCGGTGGGGGTTCCAGTGGTCAAACCCAGACTGATCAGATATTTATCACATATCCTGTTGATAGATGATAATTATGGATAATGTGAAAACTCCTTTAATGAAACTAAAATTAAATGCATGATGCCGTCCCTTTAAATACATTTTATTATATTCATGTATCGCCATGTTGCATTGCAGAAGGGCCCCTCATACAAACATCTCCTAGCAGGCAACCTCTTGGCCCTTGCACTCACTCCGTAACAAACATTATTTCTAGATCGTTACTTTTTATAAATGGTTGCGGATTTATTAAACGTGTTCATACTTGGTAGGGTAAACAGTTGCTGTTTAGTGGTGTTTTGCTTTTGTCTTGGCAGGTTGTGTTATAGCAGAACTATTCACGGAAGGGGTGCCACTATTTGACCTATCCCAGCTTTTAGCTTACAAAAAAGCACAGTTCTCTCCAGATCAAGTGCTGAGCAAGATTGAAGACAGCTCTATCCGACTTCTAGTAAGTACTATGACCTGAAGGTTCTCCAGTGTCTCAGAACAAACGTGGTCTTGTTGCCAAAAATCGGACGTACATGCCTCTCGCCAGATTTGTTATGTGGTTTTGTATCTCTCTAGACCGTTTAAAAGTGCCTAGAATAGTGTGTGGCTTAGTGGAAAGGGTGCGTGACATAAAATGCGCCAAATTTGCACAACATTTTTAAGTAAGCCAACCAAGAGGCGCCGTAAGGCAGAGAAGAGTGTCTGATATATCTTTCGCGATGTGCCACTTTGATAAATATGGAGCATCTTCTGCCTGCCTGGTCCAGTTTTAAGCTGACATCTATATCCATCCATAAGATGCAGAGTTTGGGGAGTGTGTATTATGCCTGGCATCCAGCTGAAAAATACATTTAGGAGTATTGTGATACGAGCCAATCAGAATGCAGGGAAGTGTTCTCATCACAATTCTCCTCCCAAATGTCTTTTAGATCTGGATGTCCACAGCCCTTCCCCCGAACTTTTGCCATTGTATAGCTGCCCTTTAAGATTCTTTAAATTGCTTCACATGCCGTAATGAAGAGCTGATCGTAGCCCAAGCAGCTCTTATTTTTGTATGCACTGAGCGTGGTCACATCTGACAATCACGAGATCAGGATTTATTACCGTTTCCAATTGATTGCAACGGGTACTCAGGAGGTCTTGTATTTTCTGGACATGTTATAGCATGTCATGACGATGACGTATTCTTTTTCTTTCTTTGAAAGGTGACGCAGATGATTCGCCGCGAGCCTGAAAAGCGACTGGCAGCGGAAGAATATTTAAAGCATCAAAGGGGCAATGCTTTCCCTGAAATATTTTACACCTTTTTACAGCCATACATGGCCCAGTTTGCTAAAGAAACCTTCAATTCTGCAGATGAACGCATCCTGGTCATCCGTAAGGATTTAGATAATATCATCCACAATGTATGTGGAGATGATCAGAGCGAGAAGGCAGAGGGGGAGACTAAGGAAAATGGTTTACTTATCTTGGTTTCTGTCATAACTTCCTGCTTGCAGACGTTAAAATACTGTGATTCTAAGCTGGCGGCATTGGAGCTTGTCCTCCATCTTGCCCCCCGATTGAGTGTGGAAATTTTACTTGACCGTATCACACCGTATTTATTACACTTTAGTAATGATTCTGTGCCCAGGGTGAAAGCTGAAGCCGTGAGGACACTGACGAAGGTCTTAGCCTTGGTCAAGGAGGTGCCCAGGAATGATATCAACATCTATCCAGAATACATTTTACCTGGGATAGCGCATCTGGCTCAAGATGAGGCAACTATAGTTAGACTGGCTTATGCAGGTAAGCCACCACTGAATTTCTATACTTCGACCAACAAGGTTTGGCGCCCAATATGGACTGTTCAGGGGTGTCTCACGTTATCTAAGCATGGGTGGGGATTCTTGGCTTCAACAAGGAGTTTGCTTCTTAAACATTTGCTTCAACAGTTGGTAATCCAGTGATGTACATCTCCTTTAGTTTATGATATTGTAGCTATGGAGCTGTGAATCCAAGTCACTCAGCTGTTTATTTTCTCGCTATTTCCGCGTGTTTGATCATTTTGTAATTATTTATATATGTGTTGTTACCTTTTATGCTGATTGTAGAATATAACGCCATACCATCATTTTTCATATTTATTCTTCCCGTGGTTCGGTAATAAAGAGAACATAGCATTGTTGGCTGAGACGGCACTGAGGTTTCTAGAACTGGTGCAGCTGAAAAACCTGAGTATGGAAAACGACCCAGGTAGTGAAGAGCTGGATGAGGTATCTCACCCGAGTGAGAACTACGACACCGGTATGTCTGTCTGTGACATATGTTGTACATCATACATCTGTATCAGTATATATTTCTTTAAAAATGTGCTTGTAAGCGAAGGGTTACAGTGGGTGTCTCATCTCCCTGTTCAGATGCCCTATGAGAACGTATGTACATCATAGAGGGAGGCCTCCAGCTCGGGACCCCCCCCCCCCCCCCTCTATTAGTCAGGGCACAGAGCTTTTATAAAAAGAGACTGGAGGGCTTGACAAGGACATTTATGGCATCCTTCTGGTTACACTGAAGTGTCGGCTGTTACACACAGCTGACACGCTTGTTCCATACTCCCACACCGGACGTGTGCCGTATATATATATATACAAAGTATGATGGGAAGGGGTTTAAACGATTTTCCGGGACTTTGATCTTGATGGCAAATTCTTGGAATAGTCCATCAATATCAGATTAGTGGGGGTCCGACTCCCATCACCTCCTCTAATTAGCTGATTGAAGAAGCTGCAAAGCTCTGGTAAGTACCACTTCCTTTTCAATGTTTACCAGTCACAGCTCTGTACATTTGGTAGTGGCTGTGCCTGGTATTGCAGGTCATTGCTGTTCGGTCCCATTCGTGAACAGGGCTGAGCTACATTACCAGGCACAGCCACTACCAAGTGTACAGAGATGTGGCAGGCCCTGCAGGCTGCTGATTGGTGGGGGTGTCAGGAGTCGGGCACCCACCGATCTAATATTGATGGCCTGTCCTAAAGATTGCCCATTAAGATCCAAGTCCCGGAAAACTTCTTTAATGTTCTATTCATATCTATTTCTAACTTTACTTTTGCATTTATAATACCGTATAAAACCAATTATTCTGTCTTGTAATGACCCATTATCATCAGATGAGATGCTGCACAGACCTGCAATGTCTAGTAAGATTTGATCTTTGCTGACATGTGCTTTTACAGAAGATGGTAGGTATGATTTTACTCTAGGACTGAACCATGTTGTTACCAGGCAGCATATTGAGATGCAGTTGTTTTTTTTTTAAAAGGTAGGACAAGTGACAGGAGTATTCTGTATTCTAATTTACAAGGGCCTCAACTACCATTGTACCATGAACGATGAACATGGCAAAAAAACTGTGATCAACTGTTAGCGGATTCCATTGGAATAGTTTATCCAAGAATTATCCAATGCCAGTGGTCTGTTTAAAGTATGTTCATACACGGCGGATCTCTCTTGAAATTAACAATTTAATTTTCAAAACCCCATCCACATGTAGAGGAAAATATCTGCACAGATTTTAGGGTATCCTATGGATTTTCAATCCACAGCATGCCTAGTATCTTGCGGAATTGCAGAAGATTATGCAAAGGGTGAAAGCCACAAGAAAATACACATGTAATATAAGTTCATAGAAAAATTGTGCCACGTCTGCACATACCCTTAAAGGCGTTGTCCGGTCACGGGGCGGTTTTTCATGCTGTTGACTTATTCACAGGATAGGTCATCAGTTTATGATCGGTGGGGGTCCGACACCCGGACTACATACCATTTAGGGGTTCCGGCTGCCTCGGGACACCCACCAATCATATACTGATGACCTGTCCTGTGAACAGGTCATTAGTATAAAAAAAAACGCCCCGTGCCCGGACAACTCCTCCTTTAATACTGGAATCACACGTAGCTTTTGTGTCCGTTTTGTGTCCGTTTTTGATGCACTTTATTTGTAACCAAATACAGGAGTGGACCATAAATAAGGAAAAGTATGAAGTGTGCACGGCCCGTGATTGCAGACGGCTCACGTATGACACTCCATGGCCCGTCCGTGCCGTAATCATGGACCATGCACACCACTACGGCCGTGTGCAGGAGGCCTTAAAGGAAAGCTCAAACTAAGATTTTACCTTTTTTTTTTAAAAAAAATAAATAAAAAAAAAAAATATATATATATATTCCTTATGCATGAGTTTCAGCAGATCATCCCAAAAAACCTTTCCCCTTGGGAATTCTGAATTTCTTATAATCGATCCTGCTGCTGTGCAATCCACACAACACACACATTATTTAAGGAACCGATTAATCTTCGATTACTGTGAAGGCCATTGTTACGGACTGTATATGTTATCTATGTAGGTTTATACAGACTCTGAGGCCTCATGCACACAGCTGTTACTATCCGCAAATACGGATGCTCATCCATATAAGGCGGAAGCGCTCATAGACTTCTACGGGTGAGTCCGTGACGCAATTGCGGACAAGAATAGGACATGTTCTATCATTTGCGGATCATTTCTACAGCCCGGGTACACATCCGTAAATATACGGAAGGGTGTCCGTGGCCTATAGAAATGAATGGGTCTGTAATTTCATCCGTAATTACGGATGAAAACTACCATCGTGTGCATGAGGCCTTACGTTTCTATGCACAGTTTTCTGGTGTATTAACAAATCACATTTATATTTGTGATTTTGTATGTGTAGAATTGCAGGCTTTACATGAGATGGTCCAGCAAAAGGTGGTGACGTTGCTAAGTGATCCCGAAAACATCGTGAAACAGACGCTAATGGAAAATGGAATAACAAGGCTCTGTGTGTTCTTCGGCCGGCAAAAAGCCAATGATGTCCTTCTCTCTCATATGATTACCTTTCTCAATGATAAGAATGACTGGCATCTCCGTGGAGCTTTCTTTAACAGTATTGTTGGTAGGTGTCCACCACTTCTTTGTATATAATCTAAGGGTATGTGCACACACACTAATTACGTCCGTAATTGACGGACGTATTTCGGCCGCAAGTACCGGACCGAACACAGTGCAGGGAGCCGGGCTCCTAGCATCATAGTTATATACGATGCTAGGAGTCCCTGCCTCTCTGCAGGACAACTGTCCCGTACTGTAATCATGTTTTCAGTACGGGACAGTAGTTCCACGGAGAGGCAGGGACTCCTAGCGTCGTACATAAGTATGATGCTAGGAGCCCGGCTCCCTGCACTGTGTTCGGTCCGGTACTTGCGGCCGAAATACGTCCGTCAATTACGGACGTAATTAGTGTGTGTGCACATACCCTTACAAGAAAAGCAAAGTTATGGAAGTGTCATTTACTTCCCAAATAGGATACTGATAATGGAAGCAAGAAGCCATCCCAATGGATTAGTACATATCCATCTTGTAGTAATAAAGAAGAAATTGGTTGGACGTTGGCGAACCATCACCTCATTTTATTCAGGCGGAGAATACAAAAAACAGTGGGGGTTTTTTTTTTGTATGCCCTGCCTGGAAGGAATGAAGGGATGGTTTGCTGACGTCCAACCACTTTTTTTTTTTTATTGGATGCAAAATAACAGCTAGAATGAACACTAGTGCCGACAATATCCAGAAAAGTCTGCATACATTTTTATACAGGCAGCTTGCCTCTCTATTGTAATCCCGAAATTGTATTTTTGCTGAGTGTTGTTTATTTTTGTTTGTTTTGTTAAAAGCAAAGCTCTAGTTATTGCCTAGTTTACGCATTGTTCCTATTGTCCTGAAGATGGCAAAAAAAACCGGTGTGTGACTCCAGCGATCCATTTGTGTTTACACCTTAAATGGGTTTTACCGTTTCAGCAAATAAAGCTTATTCATTTTCCAATATTTTTACTGTATCAATTTCTCAAGTTTTTCAAGATCTCTGCTTGCAGTCATTCAGTTGGAAACCTTTATCGTTTACTTCCAGGGGATAAACATCCATCCTGGTCAGCTGATGATCACACAGGTGCATGGCTTGTTACAAGACACAGTTCTGATAACTGGTATATTGGAAATTATTAGAACTCTTCATTACACAATAAATAACTTTTATTTGCTGAAACTGTAACTCCACATAAAGCCTGAAGTACTTCTGATTTGTTTGCGACCTCACGGCTGAGTTGATCCTGTTCTTCCAGGGGTTGCTGCATATGTGGGGTGGCAGAGTTCTTCTATCTTAAAACCACTTCTGCAGCAAGGACTGAGCGATGTGGAAGAGTTTGTGATATTTAAGGCTCTTAATGCCCTCACGTGTATGTGCCAGCTGGGACTTCTTCAGAAACCGCATATCTATGAATTCTCTTGTGACATTGGTATGTATCATTTGTATGTTTTACGCAAGACGGTTTTTTCTTTTTATACTGTAAGACCTCACTTTATCATCACCTTGCTTACTACTGCTTCTTTGTAGCATGCAAGTGCTAAACCTTACACACATGCTTATTTCCCACACCATCACACTCCAGTATGTGTGAGGATAGCCTAAAATGCCCCCCCCCCCCCCCCCATATATACCTACCAGTGCTCCCTCCCACAGTATTTAAAACGCAACCCTAAGGCCTCATTCACACGGCAGGGTTTCCCGTCCGGGTGCCGGCCGTTCATAAATCGGCCGGCACCCGGCTGCATTAGGAATGATAGACCCCTAATGGGGCTATTCACACGACCGATTTTTTGACGGCCGGAAAATCCGGCCGTCAAAAAATAGGACATGCTCTATCTTTGCCCGGACACCCGGCCGCCCGGCTCCCATAGAAGTCTATGGGGCCGGGTATTACACGGCCATCACAGGAATGTGTTTCGAGTGATTGCCGGGTTTCCCGGCGCTTGCGCTCTATCTCCTCCTCCTCACAGCGCAGAGTGCATGTGAGGAGGAGGAGTTGATGCCATTCTGACGAATGGCATCGCTGCACACTGTGTTGAGGGCCGGGGTGTACAGCAGGTGGAGGGAGCGCTGCGCTGGCTCCCTTCCCCTGCTTGTTAAAAGCACCCTGGCTCGGCGACACCTTAGATGGCGCCGCTAGTAGCAGCAGCTGCTGCGGCTGCTACTACTGCAGCGACGCCACTATAGCAGAGCGGGGAGGTATCTCCCCGCTCTGCTATGTGCTAGCCGCACTTTAGCTCCTTGAAGGAGCGGAATCCCCGTGTGTTCGGGGATTCCGCTCCTGGACAGAGCGCTTGATGTCTCTGTCCATATCTGGGCAGTGACATCAGGGGAAACTCCTGAAGCGGAATCCCCGAACACATGGGGATTCCCCTTCAGGAGCTGCCGCTGATGTCACTGTCCGGATCTGCCCGGCCCGGCACGGATGCATAACTTTATGCAAACCGGCCGGGCAGAATGGCCGATTTTACCGGCCGGCACTCAGGCTCGGACCCGACCCGGTCGTGTGAATCCCGCCTAAGCCTCCATTCAGACAATGTGGTTGTGGTGCAGTTAAAACCGCATAGATAAACCGCATCCTGGATCCTCATGCTTTTTTTCCGCTATTTAGTGCATTTTTAGATGCAGTGTCCTCCCAACAGTAAATCATGACGCCCTCACTGATCAGTGCTATTGCCCACAACAGGTCTTTGCTGGAGTCTCTGGTATAAAAGGGCATTTTAATGTAATATTGGGGTCCTGTCTATTAGCCAGAGCAATGAAAAGTTCACCTGGCACATAAAAATAAATAAATGGAAAGCCCATTGAGACACCGTGCAATGTTTTTTTCCGTGCAGTTAAGGGTATGTTCACACGATTAACAAAATACGTCTGAAAATACGGAGCTGTTTTCAAGGGAAAACAGCTCCTGATTTTCCGACGTTAATTGAGCAACTCGTGTTTTTCGCGCTGTTTTTTTACGGCCGTTTTTGGAGCTGTTTTCAATCGAGTCTATGAGAAAACGGCTCCAAAAACGTCCCAAGAAGTGTCCTGCACTTCTTTTGACGAGCCGTCATTTTACGCGGCGTATTTTGTCAGTGACGCGTATAATGACAGCTCGTTTGCACAGAACATCATAAGACCCATTGCAAGTATGGGTAGATGTTTGCCGACGTAATGAAGCCGTCTTTTCAGGCATAATTCGAGGCGTAAAACTCCTCCATTACGTCTGAAAAGAGGTCGTGTGCACATACCCTAAGGTTTAGAGCTGAGTTCTCTCATTAATTTCGCAGGAAATTTGAGCTAGATGTCAGGGGACTAATCCATTAAAAAGGATTTGTTCTATCCAGACCGCCCCTTTAATTAAAAACTATTGCAATGATGTAGTGGGTGATGCCAATAGGTTGAAGCTGAGCAGGTTCTGAGATGCAGAATTTTAATTGTTGTAAAAAAAAAGTTTAAGGTTATCCTCTGTATTTAAAATACTGTAAATTACAAAGTTTCCTTCAAAAAAGAATTCTTGCAACTTGTGCAAAAATACAAAATAAAAGAAATCAATAAATAAAAAAAAAACCTGACAGGCCTTCTTAAAAAAATAAAAAAATTAAAAATCAGTTTAGTAAATGCAATCTGTTGTTGGATGGTTTTGCATTAAGCTTCTTATTTTTCCTTTCAGCGCCCTTTCTGTGCCACCCAAATTTATGGATACGTTATGGAGCTGTGGGCTTTATTACTACAGTCGCTCAGCAGTTAAACATTGCTGATGTGTACTGTAAGTTAATGCCATATCTACATCCATTTATTAGCCAACCTATTATTCAGGTATGTACGCTGCATCTTAGGAAGTCATCTTGTATGTGAATGCATCAGAGGTAGTGAATAAAAATGGGGCTATATCCTAAAATTCTGTTCATGAGAATTATTTGCTGTGTATGGAGGTCGTGTTAACAGTAAATTTGCTTTATTTGATTATTACAGATAGACAAAGAAATTGTCCTCCTGAGTGTGTTGAAGGAACCTGTAAGTCGGTCAATATTTGACTATGCCTTGCGCTCAAAGGACATTGCCAGCCTCTTTAGACATATACAGATGCGACAGAAAAAGAGGAATGGCACTCTTCTTGAGTGTACACCTCCTGAAGATCCAGCTGTAGCCCAGCTCCTGAAGAAACTGCTGTCACAGGTATAGAAATATTTAAGGGGTACCTGTCGTTTTATTTGATTTTTCCGGATAAGCTACCATGTGTGTGTACATGAGGAGTAGCCCTATTTATGGCCATTATATACCTTTTTGATTTTGCAAGTTTTCCACTTTTCATGCTATATATGTAGTTTTCATTTCTCTCTGAGCTGCGGGGTGGGGACGATCTGCCATACACTACACACAGTAAGAAGAGGAGAATCTGCTCCATAACCTTCTTTCACTCATAAATAGCCCCAGGATCATGCAGGACATGTATAGATAAGTACTGACCTGAACTGATGTGACTAGGGGGTTTTATCACTGGGTGATTATCGGGTGAACAAGCGTTCATATAACGCTCGTTGTCGATGATTGCCCTGTGTAAACAGGGCAGCGATCAGAAGATGAACGAACAAACGCTCGATCATCTGCTGATCGTATTGTTTTAAAAAAGTATAGTTGTCGGCAGCACATCTCCCTGTGTAAACAGGGAGACGTGCTGCCGACATGATAATGTATGGGGACGAGCGATGGGAGTAACGACCGCTCGTCCCCATCCATAGCTCCGTGTGACAAGAGCAAACGAGCGCCGATCAACGAGACGCTACAGAAGTGGTCAGGATTCTGAATACACATCACGTCTTGGCTGGAGGTAATGTATATTCATTGTCAGGACACTGCAGTAATGTTAGTGTGTAGGGTAATGAATGGGGAGAAGTGTATGACGCTGATTGGTCACTGATTGGTCAGCGTCATACACTCCTCTGTACAATGCCCACTTGGTCAAAAAGTAAAACACGCCCAGTTGTCCTTTGAGAAACTCATTAGCATAAAGCTAATATAGGTCATAACTCCGTCAAAAATGATCGTTTTTCTAAATAAAAAACACTGCTGTAATCTACATTATAGCGCCGATCATATTATGTACAAGATAGGCCACTTATAATGTGGTGACAGAGCCTCTTTAAGCCATTTATCCCTGACCTGTAGGCACATGTGCCCTTCCAGTACTTTATCTGTGATTCTTGAAGGAAATATGAATTTTCTTATTGCCTTAGACTAGTATATGTTGACCCGTGTTCAGACATGGCATATTTGCTGCAGATTTTTGTTCAGGTACCTCATTAAAAATCTGCAACACAATACAGTACAATTCTTGTGAATAGGATTTAGAAAACCCCATTACAGAAGGTAATAAGAATCTGTGTTGATTTAAGAGCATGATGACCGTGATAACACAAACCGTTTCGCAACTTGATATTGTGAAAGTGGTTTACAACGTCTCGTATTTGTTCTAAGACGAAATTAAGCAATGGGTGGAGCCTATAGTTTAATGGGAGCCTCGGATTATGACCGGTTTAGGTTTTCTCTTGTTACTACCCCTTCCTCATGTAAATAATTTGTATCTTGTTTTTCAATTAGGGAATGACCGAAGATGAGGAAGATAAGCTTTTAGCGCTTAAGGATTTTATGTTAAAGTCAAACAAAGCCAAGGCAAATGTAGCAGATCAGAGTCACATTCATGAGAGTTCTTTAAAAGGCGTCATTGATCTACAGTCTTTGGGTATAAGCGGAAGACAATCTGATCTGGTCAAAACAAAACTGGACACAGAAGATAAGCGCAGTAAGTCATAAAACATAATGCCTTTAAATGACCCTTCCTACCACCGTTCCATGACATTGGTTCTTCTGTATCCCTTACCAACTCCAGCACGAAAGCATGTAAAGCAAGATTCTAATGTGAATGAAGAGTGGAAGAGCATGTTTGGTGCAATGGAGCCAGCAAATATAACCCAGGCTGGAGCAAGAACACTGCCTCCTACTGACCAGGAATCTACGAAGCCTCTTCGCTCGGAGTCTTCTGCTGCAGTCAATGCCCCTCTGTCCTCCTCACCACAGGTATATCATGATAAAATGTCTGATCAGCTTTTGTGTATAAGGAAAAAATGTATATTTTCTTGTAGAAAACATTAAAGCGGTGGTTTCACCACAAACAACCTCTATCATATGAGAGCCGCTGTGGGTCTGTAATGAGACAATCCCCTTTAAGGGTATGTGCACACATGGCGGATTTCGTTGCAGGAAATTCTGCAGCGTATTATCGTAGCAGCTAATTGGATGAGATCTCAACAAATCTTTTCCACGTGCTGCATAAAAAATATACGGAAAAGAAGTTCTGAAACTTTTCTTTCGAAAATGCTGCTGAATTTCCGCACAGAAAATCCAATCAGAAATTCCGCAGCTAATCTGACCTATGTGAACATACCCTTATGCTTCCGACAGTTGATTGTGCTGAGGGAAGCCGTCCTCACAATAACCTCTTAGGCCTCATTCACACGGCAGGGTTTCCCGGCCGGGTGCCGGCCGTTCATAAATCGGCCGGCACCCGGCTGCATTATGAATGATAGACCCCTAATGGGGCTATTCACACGACCGATTTTTTGACGGCCGGAAAATCCGGCCGTCAAAAAATAGGACATGCTCTATCTTTGCCTGGGCACCCGGCCGCCCGGCTCCCATAGAAGTCTATGGGGCCGGGTATTACACGGCCATCACCGGAATGTGTTCCGAGTGATGGCCGGGTTTCCCGGCGCTTGCGCTCTATCTCCTCCTCCTCACAGCGCAGAGTGCATGTGAGGAGGAGGAGTTGATGCCATTCTGACGAATGGCATCGCTGTACACTGTGTTGCTGTGCCGGGGTGTACAGCAGGTGGAAGGGAGCGCTGCGCTGGCTCCCTTCCCCTGCTTGTTAAAAGCACCCTGGCTCGGCGACACCTTCGATGGCGCCGCTAGTAGTAGTAGCAGCAGCTGCTGCTGCTGCGGCTGCTACTACTGTAGCGACGCCACTATAGCAGAGCAGGGAGGCATCTCCCCGCTCTGCTATGTGCTAGCCGCACTTTAGCTCCTTGAAGGAGCGGAATCCCCGTGTTTTCGGGGATTCCGCTCCTGGACAGAGCGCTTGATGTCTCTGTCCATATCTGGGCAGTGACATCAGGGGAAACTCCTGAAGCGGAATCCCCGAACACATGGGGATTCCCCTTCAGGAGCTGCCGCTGATGTCACTGTCCGGATCTGCCCGGCCCGACACGGATGCATAACTTTATGCAAACCGGCCAGGCAAAATGGCCGATTTTACCGGCCGACACTCGGGCTCGGGAACAACCCGGTCGTGTGAATCCCGCCTTAAAGAAAGTGCACAGTTTGTAGGAAATCCCTTTATGGCAACGTTAAATACGGTAATTTAAAAATGTTACTTGTCTAGTTGGCCTCCTTCCACACTGAACATAATAACCTGAGCAAACTCATGACTCTTTATTGCACAACAACTTAAAATTATGTTTTATTTATTCTGTCGTAGACATCTGAAGGAGTCGGTATCCAGTCAAGGAGACCCACGTTGCAGATATACACCAGCACGTCTCAGCCTTCGGCTTTACAAATCCGTATGACTACGTGTAAGAGTGAGCTTCAGCAGCTCATACAACAGAAGCGGGAGCAGTGCAATGCCGAGAGGTTGGCAAAGTACATGATGGAAAGTGCGGAATGGGAGAGTAAGCCGCCCCCAACAGGTATATCAAAGATATCTATAAGAAATTCTAGTAAATCCATGGCAGTGTGCTTAGAATGTTGTGCGGTACTGAAGTAATCGCACTTTCTAATATACTTTGTTTCAATTTTTAGAAGTGTTGTCGCTTTGAGTAGCTGTAAATAAAGTTGTTTCATTCTGGAAATCGGTGGTGGTCTCAGATCATAAACTTCACCGATGTATTGTTCTCACTTCTATCTGTAACCTATCAGAAAATTATTTTGGTTGGATTTTCCGATTTAAAAGAGATCACCTTGAAATACTTAGCTGTGAGGAGTTTCCAGTGATTGGCAATCCCCATTATAAGGATTAGTGGCGTCTCTTCTCGCTGTTGTTTTTTTTGGCTGCTGTTCTCTGACAGTAAGTCAAAGGGTGTGGACAGCTAACCGATGACAACCTATGCTACAGGGTGCAGTAAAGTATAGTAATGTGCACATCCTCTACTGAGCTGAATAAGGGAGAACGCACATTCTCTGGCCGGGGACTCCTGTCTTGGGAAGGCCTTTGACGTCACTTTTCATGTTTGGACAGTGATGTCAGGGGCTTAGATTCCATAAACCCCCGGCCAGAGCGTTGCTGATGGGATTCCATTGCTGGAGCAGCCCCTGACGTCACTGTCCATATATGGACAGTGATGTCAGGGGCTTCTCCAGTCCCGAAGTGCTCGGCCAGAGAGCTACCGATGCTCTGGCTGGGGACTCTGTAGTTGAAAGATATTGTCATGTATGTTATGTCAGATTTTTCTATTTTTTCATTAATTCGGGGACAACTCCTTTAAGTAAATTATGCTAATGTTTTTAGTCCTTTCGCAAAATGCTCAGTTTTGTGTAATATTTGGAACCTTCTATATATTAGTTCTTCTAAACGATGTGTTTTTTCAAGGATGGCACCCAAAAGGCTTGCTGGTGGCACATTTACATGAACATAAAGGCCCAGTAAACAGGATTCGTGTCTCTGATGAACATTCCATTTTTGCCACTTGCTCAAATGATGGAACAGTAAAAGTCTGGAATAGTCAGAAAATGGAAGGAAAAACGACTACAACGAGGTATAACATATTGTTTCCAAATAAGATTTATTTAGATATTAATTTGACTGAAATTAAGTTATTACATCACAGAACCTCTATTTTTTTTATTCGGTTTATTTCAAGATTTTTATTACATATGAATGCATAGTAATGTAACCAATGCAACTGGCATCAGTAAATGAGAATAAACAAAAGGTAGATGACATCATGAAGCACAGGACAAATGAGAGACTGGTCAGTACAGTCAGAGATATAGAACATATACAAAGAAGCAGGACGGTAGGTAATTCAGAACATTCTAATGAAAGTGAAATAAAACATATTAAATGAAGAGAACCGTACACTAACCCGGTAGGGTCAAGGCAACCCACCCTTATTTGGATGTAGGGTGTCATGGGAGGAACACCAAGGGGTCCATATTTTATCACATTTTGGGGAGCATTTGCGGTTGTGGTAGAAAACCCTTTCAAAGAGAAGCATAGGTGTATATAAGTTCTTAAAATATTACCAATAAATTCCACTGACGCCGCCCAGAATGACGCAATTGGGGCATGTCCAAATAAAGTACCAAAAGTCTGCACCCTCCACTGCACACCTGTGACAATTTGAGGATGGGATCACATCAGCACGGTTAAAGAGGCTCTGTCACCAGATTTTGCAACCCCTATCTGCTATTGCAGCAGATCGGCGCTGCAATGTAGATTACAGTAACGTTTTTATTTAAAAAAAATGAGCATTTTTGGCCAAGTTATGACCATTTTTGTATTTATGCAAATGAGGCTTGCAAAAGTACAACTGGGCGTGTTTAAATTAAAAGTCCAAGTGGGCGTGTATTATGTGCATACATCGGGGCGTGTTTAAAGTAAAAGTCCAACTGGGCGTGTATTATGTGCGTACATTGGGGCGTTTTTACTTCTTTTACTATCTGGGCGTTCTGACGAGAAGTATCATCCACTTCTCTTCAGAACGCCCAGCTTCTGGCAGTGCAGATACAGCGTGTTCTCGAGAGATCACACTGTGACGTCACTTCCCCAGGTCCTGCATCGTGTCGAACGAGCGAGGACACATCGGCACCAGAGGCTACAGTTGATTCTGCAGCAGCATCGGCGTTTGCAGGTAAGTCGATGTAGCTACTTACCTGCAAACGCTAATGCTGCTGCAGAATCAACTGTAGCCTCTGGTGCCGATGTGGCCGACACGATGCAGGACCTGGGGCAGGAAGTGAGTGACATCACAGCGTGATCTCTCGAGAACACGCTGTGTGTCTGCACTGCCAGAAGCTGGGTGTTAACGAACAGAAGTGGATGATGCTGATTCGTCAGCATCATACACTCCCATTCCTAACGCCCAGCTAGTAAAAGAAGTAAAAACACTCCGATGTACGCACATAATACACGCCCAGTTGGACTTTTACTGTAAACACGCCCAGTTGTACTTTTGCAAGCCTCATTTGCATAAATACAAAAATGGTCATAACTTGGCCAAAAATGCTCGTTTTTTAAAAATAAAAACGTTACTGTAATCTACATTGCAGCGCCTATCTGCTGCAATAGCAGATAGGGGTTGCAAAATCTGGTGACAGAGCCTCTTTAAGGTGCAATGGAGTGAGATAGGTCTGGTGGGTGATGTGGAGCTGGGTCAGCCTGTTACTGGCCAATAGGTGAGACGACAGTGCGTCAACCCATTTAATCTCCGTAAGTGAAAGGATGCACTGAGACCACTTGGTCTGTGACTGAGAGGTGGGTGCAGTTTAGGAAATTGGGGTAACAGTAAGCTACAGTATATAAGTGGGACACACTGACCGCGACAGAGGGGGAGGTGAATGCAGCAACCAAAGGGCAGTCCGTAAGAGACACAGTGGGGTAGTCGGGGAATGTGCTTGGAAAGCATGTCTTATTTGGGGGAACTTATAAAATGCATATTTATCACGTAATTGGTCTAAAGAGTCAGAACCTCTTATTTTAATCATGGTTTTTAACTGTTATCCAAAGGAGCTTTCCATGAGCTGTGCTTGTCACTAGACTGGGTCAGATCTATCAAAATGAGTGCAAGGGAAAAGTGGAGTCGTTGCCCATAGCAACCTATCAGATTCTAACTTTAGTTTCTCAGAGGCCTTTGGAAAGTGAAAGTAGCAACCTGACTTGTTGCCATGGGCAACTATTCTACTACGGTGCTCACGTCCTTTACAAAGTACACCTGTAGTTTTATACATACCTCCAGCTAATACACGGTGTTGACAAAGATGATAAAACTAGCACTGCTATATGTGCAAATTTTAGGAATCACTTAAAATATCACAAAATGTATACCGTTCTTTTTTTTTTTTTTTCATCATTCTTCATCCCTCCCCCCCCTTAATATAGCTGACACTGCTAGTTAGGTATAGTGCAAATCAGTGAAAACATACCTATGTCTAAGTTCTTGCATAACTATAAAAAAGTCGTTTTATTCTACCACACACCGTATTCAAATTAGCTTGCAAATGTCTGCCATTGTCCGACATCCTGAGCTCTAACCCTTCCCCCTCCTTTTTTTCAGTTCACTGACGGCTCTACTGGTATTTTAGCATTATACGCCGTTTCATCCAGAGTCAACTACACAGAAGAGATTAGAGCTCTGGGTGGCGGAAACTTACAAGCCAATTTTATATACAGTGCGTGGTAGAATTAAACCATTTTTTTTTTACAGTTATGCAAGAGCTTAGATCTTTCACATGGTTTCCACTATTCCTAACTAGTGATGTCAGTGGTTTGGGGGTGAAAAATTCTGCCCCTTTAACCCCTTCCCGCAAATGGGCGTTACTCTACGTCCTTTTTAGCGGTGCGTTCCCGCAAATATGCGTACAGTAGCGCCCTGAGGATGAAATGGGCACACGAGCTGTGCGCGCTTAATAATTCAGCAGGCGTCGGCTGTAATATACAGCCGACATCCCTCTGCAACGGCGGTGATCACAGTTATCTCCGATCACCGCCGTTTAACCGCTTAAATGCCGGTGTTGAACCCCCCCCCTCCTGCGAAAAATCACAGTGTGCCAATGGTTGCTATGGCCTGGTTGCCAGGTACGGTAGCCTATTCGGTCCTGCTACAATATACTGCACTACATAAGTAGTGCAGTGTATTGTACAAGGGATCAGAAGAGGAGATCTTCAAGTCCCCTAGTAAAAAAAAATCTTTTAGAGAAATAAATAAAAGTTTTCTGTAATAAAAACAATAATCGCCCTGTTTCCCTGATTAAGTCCTTTTATAATTAATAAAAAATGAAAACCTAAAAAAAAACTATACATAATAGGTATCGCCGCGTTCGTATCGACCTGACCTACAAAAATATCATATTTATCCCGCACAGTGAACACCGTAAAAAAATAAAATAAAAAACAATGGCAGAATTTTCTTTTTTGGTCACATTCCTTTTAAAAAAAGTGGACTAAAAAGTGGTCAAATAGTCACAAGTACCCCAAAATGGTACACAATAAAAACTACAGTTTGTCACGCAAAAAACAAGACCTCACACAGCTCTGTCGCCAAAAAAATAAAAAAGTTATGGCTCTCAGGATATGGTGACACTAAAACATTATTTTATTTAGGAAAAAGTGTTTTTTTATTGTATAAAAGTAGTAAAACATATAAAAATAATATAAATTTGGTATTGCCATAATCGTATCGAACCGCAGAATAAAGTAAACATGTTGTTTATACTGCACAGAGAACGCCGTTAAAAATCTATAAAGGAAAGTTAAAGAATTTCAGTTTTTTTGGTCTCCTCTCACAAAAAATGCACAAACTGTACTATTAGGCCCTGTTCACACTGAGTATTTTGACGAGCTTTTTGGCACGGAAACCACTCCGCAAAACTCGTCAAAAACCGTGCGAAAATGCCTCCCAAGAAAGGACATGCCCTATCTTCGTGCGGTTACGTCTATGACCTCCCATTGACAACAGTGAGAGGCAGAGAAAGCGTATTTTGCTGAGTTTTTTGCCCATAGCACTCAATGGGCGCAAGCGAAAAAATGCCGCGAAAATCACGGCAAACGCCGTGCCGGAAGGTCAAAATCTGCCTCAAAATCTCCAAACTGAATTTTGAGGCAGAATTTTCCTCCTGCAAAAATCTCAGTGTGAACACAGCCTTTAGGGTAGCTCACACAGGCTAATTTCAGCAGTTTTTCAAGCCGTAAACGTCCCGAAAAATGGCTGAAAAATCGGAAGCAGAAAGCCTACAAACATCTGCCCATTGATTTCAATGGGAAATATGGAGTTCTGTTCCGACGGGGCGTTTTCTTTTTTTTTTTTTTTTTTTTCATATTCACATTTTTTTATTGATTTCAATACAAACACAATTAGGGAAGAACTGTTCCCGTAATAAGCAAAACATGGCAAATTAGGGCACAGCCCAAACATGAGGGTGAACAGCGGGGCGTTTTCTTACGCTTCATTTTCAAAAAACTTTGTGCAACGTTGCGTAAAAGAAGTGCATGTTCATTGACTCAATAGAAAAACGTCCGTAAAAAACAGCGAGAAACGCTAGTTTGATTAAAAAACGGCTGAAAATCAGGAGCTGTTTTCCCTTGAAAACAGCTCCGTATTTTCAGCCGTTTTTAGTTTAGCGTGTGAACATACCCGAAGGGCATCCGTCCTGACCATGGAAATCAATATACACGCTGTGGTACACGTAACACAGTTTTTTTAATGTCAAAACGTGCACGTCAGACGTACAGTAAAAACGAGATGTGAACTGTTCACATCACCGTTGCCCTTCCGTTGAGGGGTTCCGTCTGAGGTTTCCATCCGGTTAACCCCTCAGCGGAAAGGCAATTGAGTTCAATGGTGAGGGAAACGGAAGCTGAGGTTTCCGTTTGCCTTTCCGCTGTGGGGTTAACCCGACGGAAACCCACATTACCTGCGTGCTGCAATTCTTGGGTTTATGTTCGCTGATTTAGTTGCTATGTATAATTTAATTTCCACTTTGTAATTTTAGGTCAATATTAACATATTCTCGCATTGGTGGACATGTGAAAACATTGACCTTTTGCCAGGGATCACATTACTTAGCTGTGGCTTCAGATAATGGCAACATACAACTTCTTGGTATTGAAACTACCAAACCACCAAAATCGCCCAAAATTCACCCGCTGCAAAGCAGGTATGTTTTAGAGTTTTACACATTAAGAAAAAGATATCCATTAAAATCATTGCACATGGAAAGAGGGTTTTGCAACTTTTTCTTTCATTACAGTCGCTGTGGACAGCTGCACTTCTACCACAGCGAGTGAATTGGGGCTTAACATTTTCTTTTGTTTTTTTTTGTGGAAAAATATCATTATGTGAGATAAGTTAGACCATTTTATTTATTTTTTTATTTTTTTTAAATGCGTTTTTTTGTGAAGTTGAAAAACAACAGCATCTAAATGTTAGGCTTTGTTCACACCTTATTTTCGACCCTACATTCAGCATATATGTCGGTAGATCCTACTGATGTATACCTCCGGCATAGGCCTGTGACGTATCCAACTGCATAGGCAAACATTGCTAATAGGCTACCATAAAAAAAACTTATACTGCTCCTTTTTTACTTACCACACCTGATATCCCTCACTGGTTTGTTTAATGGGGGAAACACCTCAATGTGGTTTTTCATAGAAGCAGTTCTAGGTACATTGGGCCTCATTTATGACAACTGTCTGACATTACAACTTGCCATGTTACCCGTAGCAATCAATCACAGCACAGCTTTCATTTTGCCAGACCAGTTAAAAAAGTGAATGCTAGCTTTTGGGTAAAGGGCAGGACTTCGCCACAGGGCAGGGCTTAAAGAGGTCCTGTCACTAGGTCATATAAGTTGAACTGGTGAACTGACCTGAATAGCGCTGTCTCCCTGATTCTAGGGCTGCTTTTCTTTTTTTCGTGCTCCCCCCGTTCCGGAGATATGGCCCACTGTTTTGTTGGCTCCCTATCTGCTAATTTGCTGTAATCAGTCAATGGGGTGGAGCTAGCTTCCCTGCCTCTGATGCTGACCAATCAGCATGAGGCAGCTTCAGGGTAGTTCACGCCCTGTTGGCTAACTACAGTAAAATAGCATAGAGGGAGCCAACACAACAGTGGGCCATATCTATGAAACGGGGGGGTTTGTCCAGGAAGAAAAAAAAACCGGCGCTGGTATCAGAGAGACAGTGCTATTCAGTTCATTAAACCAGTTCAATTTATAATACCTAGTGATAGGTCCTCTTTAATATAGTTTGTCTCCTATTGCAGACCGAGCAGTGAGGGAAATATGTCATCCAAATGTTTTACAGCCAGAGACACGTTTGTAAGACTAAGGCTGAGGAAACCTTGCTGGTCTCCTGGGACACATATAGCATGATAACTTTTTTCACTTTTTTATTTGAAACTATTATTCTGTTGAAATACATGATTTATACTTGCACTTTATTATTCTCTTTACCAATATAGAGACTTTGTTACAAGCTCAGTTTTTTTTTTTACTTCTTTACCTAGGTGTTTGGATCTACGGGAGGATGGATGTGTAGTAGATATGCATCAGTTTAATTCAGGATCACAGTCTGTGCTGGCTTATGCCACCGTTAATGGATCTTTAGTTGGGTGGGATCTCAGATCTTCTAGTAATGCCTGGACATTGAAACATGATTTGCGATTAGGGCTGATAACCTCATTTGCAGTGGATATTCACCAGTGCTGGCTATGTATTGGTAAGCTTCATTTTATGCCTATAGACTCTCCATTACTGTATAATTATTATGATTATTCTGGTGACAGAGCCTCTTTAATAGAGGGGGGGGGGTGTCCTCTGTTTAGAATCCTCATCTCTTAGTGAGGTTACGCAAAGCGTCTCTCACTCTAAAGAACCTGTCCTGCATTAAGGCCTGTTCACATCCTGTTTGGCTTTCCCGTTTTCCGTTTTGGTTTTCTAAAAAACTGATTTGTTAATGGATTCATTGGTTTTCAATGGAGTTTCAGTCATGCCAAAAAGTGTTCAGGATCCATTTTTTTCAACAGAACAGCCAAATGGAGACTGTCTTGTTTACCTGTCCTGGTAAACAATAGCATCCTGACGGATACGCTTTTTTTTTTACAATAGAAGTCTATTTCAACTGGATGCTACGTGATCGGCATCCTGTTACACCATCCTGCTTGATATCCGTTTCTACATTCTATTTGACATCCGTCGTATCCGGACGTATATACGTCATATCCGGACGTACAAACTTCCATAGGACTCCATTGTTAGACAGAGGCCAAAAGAGTGATGTGAATATAGCCTAAACTTAAAGTGGTTTTCCAGCTTCTGCCAACTATTGACCTATCCAGATCATCTGGTTTGGTGCCTCCGTGCACCGGACGTACAAGCCGTAAGCAGTTAGCTCCGTCCCACGGAATAGCGGCCCAGCTGCAAGTGAATAGGAGCAGACCTGCAGTTCTGCAGCATGGCCGCAATGCTATGTACAGGTCCAACTGCTTCCGGGCTCCGTCCATAGCATTATGCGCCACAACATCCGGAGCGGCTTATCAGTACGGGGTCCGGGTGTCAGACCCGCACAATGACATACTGATGACCTATCCGGTGGATAGGTCATCAGTTTTCAGAAGTTGGACAACCTCTTTAAACCCTTTTAAAAAATAAAAAGGATGCAAATGAATACAACAGATCCTTTCAAAACAAAAAGGATAAAAAAACCAAAAAAAACAGGAGTTTTTTGACAAGATGTCTTGTCTCACACAGACAACACTATTAATATGTAAACAATTATCACTGTAATGACTAATTTCTCCTGTGGTGGCACTGCAGGAAAATTTAACACTTACTGCTTGGTTTCACCACAGATTACAACTGACCGCTGGGGGTCCCAGCAGGGGGACACCTTGTGATCAGCTTATTATGAAGGGTCCCTTCTGACAAGTAGGGATTGAGCAAAGCGGAGAACCCCTTTAATTCTAAGCTTTCATTTGCAGTAACTGAAGGAGACTTGATTGATTTCCCTGTCAACTTCTAGGACTTGGCTGGCTGAATACTTTAGTTTACTTGTTTGTTTTAATTTGTCAGGAACCAGTAGTGGAACTATGGCATGCTGGGACATGAGGTTCCAGTTGCCAATATCCAGCCATACCCATCCAGCTCGGGCAAGAATTCGGCGCCTCCTAATGCACCCCTTGAGCATGCATACAATGTATCAGTCTTGGGTCATAGCTGGTAAGTGCTTTTAAGTTTTGATTTCTAAGTTCAAATAGTTTGTTTTTATGTTAAAATAAAGGTATGCATTCAGGTATAACTAGTGTTTCCAGCTGGGTTGTCTTTTTTAAAGGGCAAGCATAGCCACCTCTTTATTGAAGTACATAAAGAATGTGGTAGTCGGGAATCGGCGAACAGATGTCAGTAGTCTCGTTTTCCTGACAGGTGAGGGTCCCGAAGGTGTGACCAGCACCTTTTAGGCATTTATGACATATTCTGTGGATCTGCCATAAATTCCTAAATTGGGAATATCCCTTTCCGTATGAGCTTTATTGTAATTACATTTAACTTCCCTTTAATCCAGTAATTAGGGTCCATATATCCTCATAATCCAGCATGTGCTAAAAGTAGTCCTATGGGCATATTAACAGAAATTTGTCTGATAGTGTAGCACTTGTCAGGGATTTCACAGGGACTTCATGATCTTCAGGTACGGTCAGAGAGCATATACATTAATGTGTGTGTGTATGTGTGTGTGTATATATATATATATATATATATATATATATATATAATTTTGATGATTTAAGAATACCTTTTAATCCACCATGTCAGCAGTCCAGGTGATGCAGGATCAATTCATAATAGAATTGTAATAATATTATACAATCCTATAGTAGAACATAGACCTATTATTAGAAAATACGTAATTACTTTATATGTGTTGAAATATTAGAGGTGGGGATCCCCTGGTTCAGTGGGATTATCAGCAGTGGATCTCTGGGGATCTGACAATGTATGGCCTTTCCTGTGAATATTGTTGTTCCTATGTTTGTGTGAAAACCCCCTTTGACCTCTTGAGGATTGGGCAAATTTTGGCCTTAACCCCGTCCCGCTCCTGGACGTACTATTCGGTCATGGTAGGTGTATCGTTCGCGCTCCATGACCTAATAGTACGTCTTGGGAGTAACGGCCGTTTCGGCCGTCCTCCCGACACATACAGGTGCTGTGACAGTTGCTGTCCCGTACAGCAGCTGTCACAGCTCCTACAGCGGGGACTGATCGCTGTGTCCCCGCTGATTAACCCCTTATTAACCCAGGATTCTGAATACACATGACGTCCAGGCTGGATTTCATGTGTATTCATTATCAGGACACTTGATTAACCTTAATCTCTGTTTATGTGGCTGCACATCGCTGCTGTGTAAATCAATGGAGATGAGTGTATGATGCTGACTGGTCACTGATTGGTCAGCGTCATACACGTAAACACGCCCAGTTAAAAACACAATACACGCCCAGTTGGACATAACGGAAAAAAACCGCCCAGTTGTCCATTTCAAACCTAATTTGCATATATATATAAAATAGCTCATAACTTGGCCAAAAATGAACGTTTTAAAAAAACAAAAAAACTTTACTGTTCTCTACATTGCAGCGCCGATCACATGCAATAGGAGATAGGGATTTGAGAATCTGGTGACAGAGCCTCTTTAATGTTACTCAAGTGTCCTGACAATGAATAGGCATCACCTCCAGCCAAAATCCTGACACTTCGCTAACGTTTGGGTGAGATTTACAGCGAGGCAAGCGTAATCTCACGAGTTTACGCTGTAAAATGTCATATAAAACAAGATTACCTTGCTATAAATCTCTCACAAACGTTACCGAAGTATTGTACCATGTAAGCCATAAGGGTAAGGCCACATGGTGCAGTCACGGTGCGTTTATGGTGCGTTTTTAAACCGCAGCAAGCCATTTTTCAATAGAAGACAATGGAGAAATGTTTGTTATGGACAGACGGCTGCTATTATGTTACTTTTTTTTTTTTTTTTTTGTGCAGTTAACTGCATCTTCTTAATGTCCGACCGCATTCACTTAATGACCGCGCTGCCAAAGTTGTTGCTGAACTGCTTGCGTTTTTGCTAACAGTTCTGCAATGCATTGTAATGAACTATATACAGGAAGCACTTCATCAATTATTTCCTTTAAAAACGCAACAGAACTGCAGCATTACAGAGACAAAAGACGCATGCAGGTGACCGCATGCGGTTTTCAAACGCAACAAAACCGCGTCAACGACGCACCGGGTGGCCTTACCCTAACTCCTTTTTTTTTTTTTTTTTTTATGTATGACAAAAACTTTATTTAACTGCATTTTTACTTTTATAATAGTCCCCCTAGGGGACTTAAAGCAATGATCATTGGATTGCTTATACGATATACTGCAATACTGTTGTATTGCAATATATTGTGATTTTTATCGGCTTTCATTAACCTCTTAATGACCAAGTATTTTTAAAGTTTTTCCATCGTTGCATTCCAAGAGCTATGACTTTTTTTTATTTTTGCATCGACATAGCTGTATAAGGTCTTGTTTTTTGTGGGACAAGTTGTGCTTTTTAATAGCACCATTTTGGGGTACATATTATTTATGGATTAACTTTTATTAACTTTTTTTGGGGGGGAATAGAAAAGAAACAGACATTTCGCCACTCTTATTTGTGTCCTAAATCTACGCCGTTTACCGTGTGGTATAAATAACACAATAACTTTATTCAGTGGGTTGTTATGATTGCAACGATACCAAATTTGTTTAGATTTTGTATGTTTTAGTACTTTTACACAGTAAAAACGCTTTTTTACAGCGTTCACCGTGCGGGTTAAATAATGTAATAGATTTATAGTCGGGGTCATTACGGACGCGGCGATACCAAATATGTGTAACTTTTTTGCTTCATTTTGTTTTTTTAATAGTAAAGCAGTTTGTAAGGGGAAAAAGTGGGTTTTTCATTTTTTTTTCACTTTTTTTTTTTTAAATGAACTTTATTAAACTTTTTTTTTTTCTAGTCCCACTAGGGGACTTTAATATGCGATAATCCGATCGCTATTATAATACACTGCAATACTTTTGTATTGCAATGTATTACTGCCTGTCTGTTTAAAACGGACAGGCGTCTGTTAGGCCATGCCTCCGGCATGACCTAGCAGGAATTCACTACAGGCAGACCTGAGGGCCTTTATTAGGCCCCCGGCTGCCCATGGAGACACACGGCGATCTTATCGCCGGGTGTCAGTGGGATGAGAGGGAGCCCCTACCTCTCTCCAAAACCACTCGGATGCGGCACTCGCTATTGAACCCCACATTTGAGGGGTTAAACGGGTAAGAACGATACTGATATCGATCTCACACGTTCGTTCGAGCAGGGATGCCCTCAGCTACCTCTGGTAGTTGAGAGCAGGGAGATTTAACTGCTCCCTGCTCTGTTTATTTATCCTGATGCAGCGCCGTGAAAAGGCTATTGCGTCAGAATAAAGCCCACTAATGACCTCCGTGAAAAGGCGTATTGGCGGTCCGTAACGGGTTAAGCTCTGCCTCTGGCACAAAGATGTCAGACCTGGGAGCCTTCATTAGGCCTACAAGCTGCCATGACAACCCTCTTTCTAGCAGATTCCGCGGCTGCTGTTAACTGTGGCATCTAAGGGGCTGAATGAGTGGGATTGTAGTAATCTGCGATCTTGCTCGTTGCACTAAAGTGTCGGCTGGAGCATATAGCCGACATCCGCGTCTAATGGAGTGGGAGCAGCCCGTGAGTTTGCGCCATATTTTTCATCCCAGCCTCCGCCGTGTATATAGGGCAGAGGCCGGAAGGGGTTAATGGTGTGTCCTCCCCCTCGGTCTTTTCCTTTTTATATGCCACAATCAGTGTTGTCTGAGGCATATAAATGGTCATGCTGATTGTTCGACACAATACGATCAGCATGACGAGCATTCTTGTTATGATATGGCAACCGCTCGCCGATCATGACGCGCATACTCGTCATCAGTTGGTAAGCCGTTAAAGTGGTTGTCTCATGAAGACAACCCATTTTTAAATAGAATCCAACCATAGGTGCGGCTTCTCTAGCCCTTGGCAAGCAGCTGTTCTCATTGAGGGAAGCCATGTCTGACTATATAAGTCGCTGCAGAGAAAAGGTAACATATCCATGCTGGTCATTGAGATAAATAGCCGACCGTGTAATGCATGGACGGTCTAGGTCTTCCAGAGCGGGGGGAACCCACTCTATGATGTCAATACGCCCTGGTAGGGCAAGAGGCAACCCCTGTGACACTTAAGTGCCACATAGTGCCAAGTAATTTCCCACTTTCCTTTTTCTAAATTACTGTGGCATGCTGAAAATCCTCTAAAGATGAGAAAAAAAAAATGATTGGCAAGCGTTGTCCGCATGCAGTTACATGACCAATATTTGGTTATTACTAATAACATTATCTCTGTAAAGACTTATTTTCGGATTAGAAAGTTGAGTCATCTGTCAGTTCACTCATTTTAATTGGGTTCTTGGGGCATTTTTAAATTCGCGACACATTCCCTTTAAGCAAATGTTAATGCCAAATAGCTGCTTTTTTGTTTGTTTTTTACAAAATCACTTCTCTTCTGTGTCTTTCCATGGCATGCTGGAAAATCCGCTAAGTAGTTCCTGTTAATCTAAAACAAATTCTCTGGCATTCGGGCTTTTTGAAGTTTAATTTCCTGGATGCAGTCTGGCTTCTGTACAAACCAAAGGTCAAAGTACATTATATTGGATCTGTTAAAAGAACATATAATAAAACATGGAATATAATATCGCTACTCGCTATTTCATTGCTGGGGTTGGATTTCTAGCAAGCATACAATTACTGCAAGGATCTGAGGCAATACAGCAAATCTGTAAACTTTATTCACATTCAGGATCTCCGGTACCCATCTCTAAGACCAAATTCACACCACTGCTTTCGGTGTATATGGTAGGAGAATCTCCCGACGAATGCACCGACGTGCCCATAGATTTTAATCCTTCCGCTGTCCGGAGAATTTTTTTGACATACACAAATAAGATTCCACCCATCACTTTACACTCATGGACGCCTTCATGCAATTTTGCATCACAGCGTAACATTTTGTATAATTTTTTTTTAATAAAACTTAGTATTGTGGCTAAAAGTCTGATCTCAAGCAAAGCCTAAGACTAAGACACACACCTAAATATAAAAGTTCAAGATATACAGAGTTCATTCATGCCTGTCTGAGAGCAGCATAGAGAAGTGACACACATTCTGCTTATACGGCGGTAATGTAATGCGGAAACGCATACTAAAAGGGTACACACACATTCAAATATTTTATTTTTTTGCAGCAGCAGCCAGGTATTAAGATGGCCATACACATAAGTAGAAAAATAACTATTTTGCTTTGATTATTTTTATAGAAATATATCAAATTGGATTTAGAATTAGTTTAGTCTTCATTCACTTTTATTTCTCTTTTTAGCTCACAAAGTGTATTTGTCTGAATTACATTATTACCAATTCTTTTTGATACCTGTTTGTGTGTGTGCATGACTAAGGGTGTGTTCACGTCACCGTTCGTTTCCGCTCAGGGATTCCGTCAGAGATTTCCGTCGGGTTAACCCCTCAACGGAAAGGCAAACAGAAACCCCAGCTTCCCTCAATGGTTGATGGAAACCTAGCTTATTTCTTCCGTCTGTCACCGTTGTGACAGGGTTCGACTGCGCTATTGATTCCATCAAAACGACGGAACCCTGTCACAACGGTGACAGACTGAAACCATTAGCTAGGTTTCTGTCACCATTGAGTTCAATGGTGAGGGAAACGGAAGCTAAGATTTCCAGTTTGACTTTCCGCTGAGGGGTTAACCTGACGGAAACCTCAGACGGAACCCCTCAACGTAGGGGCAACGCTGATGTGAACAGGCCCTAAGACTTTCTTCTTCTTCTCTCATCCCACCCTTAGCTGTTC
Organism: Rhinoderma darwinii; assembly: GCF_050947455.1. Taxonomy (NCBI): domain Eukaryota; kingdom Metazoa; phylum Chordata; class Amphibia; order Anura; family Rhinodermatidae; genus Rhinoderma; species Rhinoderma darwinii. The sequence goes on from NC_134691.1 coordinate 269,012,178, forward strand.
AAGGCAATAATGAAGTTTCTATGTGGGACATGGAGACTGGAGATAGAAGATTCACATTGTGGGCCAGCAATGCTCCGCCACTCTCCGAAATGCAGGTAAGGTCCTATTCATTCTTAGATGTGGTATGTTTTGTGCATAGCACAGATTGTTTCATCCAGCAGAAATAAGCCGGCATTAGTAGAGTTGGTGATATAACAGGTCAGCTTCTTGCTGCCAAATCTGAAAATTTGTCTCAAATAACCGCTATAGTTAGATAATGGATATATAGCGATTTATATGTGATTGAAAAACAAATTAAAAGCGGCCAATTGGGGAGTAAGGACGTCTAGTGCATTGCTAAATGTAGTACACATTTCCGACACCACATTGTCTAACATTGTTTCACCAGTTTTTCTTGTACACAGATTGACACATATTCTCCAGTGATCCTTGCAGAGACTTTTAGAAATCTTATTACTCATAGTCCTTTGTAATTTAGTCAACCCGCCACTGCACTGCTTCTAAAACTGTGATGCGCTAAGCAATTCTGGTGAGGTGCAGCTGGAGAGGTAGTGTTGACAAAAGTGATCATATTCCGCACAGGCCTTTCTCTGGCTGAGGCATTCTTCTTTTGCAATGTAATTTACTTATTTTCCGCTTATTTTATTTAGTTGTCAGTTATACTGGGTTCAGGAGTCAGGATAAATTTTTTAGTCCTTGGTATGGATTTTGACCGCTGGTAAGACCCAGGAATCGCTGTGTTCTGGTTGGTGAGGCCCCAGTAGAAAAAGCTTGAGTAGCCCTGCGCCAGAGTATGTCAATTCCCTATTGCTAGGCATTGTACACAGTGGCGTCATTTTTTACAGGAAACATGGCGTATCTGTTCTGATCCAATTAGGTGTAAAGGTTTCTAATGGATTTATAACAAGTCTGTTAGTTACCGTATCTGTTGTTTTTGGTCCACGACACCAGTGTGAAGAGTGCCTTATGTATTAGTCAATATGGCCAGCATGAGCTTATATTACATCAGGAAGCACCTGATAGTAGTTTGGAAGTTGCTGCTGTTAAGATCAGGATATATTTTTTTTGCAGTGTTAACATGATGCTATCCGGGGAGCAAAAATTGCATTACAATAATATATTTATGTGAAACGAAGTAACTTACTAATATACTTAAATTTAAAATTCTGTACTAAATGGCGCAGTTCAAACCACGTGAATTGTTCCCGGAAGTCCTGTATCTACAGAAGGGAAAAGCAGTACAGAAATAAAGCTGTGCTGATTCATGAGATCTATTAAAGGCAGCAGCATCCTGGATTCACAGAACTCACATTCAGCATGTATTACTGGGGGGGTGACACATTTACAGGAGATAAGTCTGAAACTAGAAACAGGTTGCAAACTGCTTATCAGGGGTCTGAAAATGAATGAAGATTGCAAACTCAAACTTAGTTCAACTTGATTGGTGTGAGCAATTTTTATTAGATGCCCGCACCTATAGTAGATCTTTCCCGGTAACAAGAACATGTTAAAGCAAGTAATGAAATACTGTGAGATACAATAAAATAAATTATATTTGATCATTCCCCTTATTCATCCACTATTATTTTGTTATATTCATTACGTTCTGTGTATGTAGTATTCCATATTTGTACTATACAGTAATCATGTAATCTATGCCTTTTCTCTTCCTTTTGATAAGCCTTCACCACACAGTGTTCATGGAATTTACTGCAGTCCAGCTGATGGCAACCCGATATTATTGACTGCAGGGTCTGACATGAAAATAAGGTATGGTTTCTTTTTGTATTTCTACAAATAAGCTGTCTTAGGACCTTTTCAACACGTGAACAATAATGATGCATCATATTCACGGCAAACCGATAAAATATATCCCATATAGTAATAAATCAGATTTAATAAACCCGTCCACCCAGCAATAGCTGGGAGACAAAAACCCCACTAATAAAACATTGCGACAAAGGTATGAATGTTTTGACAGGGGGGGGGGGGGGCGGGTACTCAGGAAAAGCTGCTACTGGCCCCGAACCTGACGAAACAGGCTCCTTTTAAATCCAAATTTTCCCGCCGCTGAGGCCTGGTGGCCAATCAGGAAACAATTCCAAGTGCTGGGCAGAATATAAGAAAGTTCCGGAAGCAGATCTTTCCTGCCACAGAGAGTAGCTGACCAATCCCCAGATGAATCCAGGTGCTGGGCAGAATAGCAGAAACATCTGGAATCCAAGGTAAGTACCACTGCAACAGAAAAAGGAGGGGGAGGAGAACATACCAAAAAACATATCCAGGAATAATATATAAAATTAAATAAAAATTAAACTTTTTCCTGTGTCTATGCCATCTTGTGTCCCCCAAGCAATACTGCTCTGGGGGGCCCCTGTCATGGTCTACAATATGGGATGTAATTTTCCCCCCACTTCTTGGCTAAGGCCCAAATATCAGCTGAAAATGGAAGAGAAAATGCTGTAGACTGACAAACAGTGTGGCCAAGATTATCTCCGGTTTACGGTTATTACTCATTTCTACATTTTTGTGTGCCTTTTAAGTGAATACAAAATGGTGTCTCCGGCAGCCTACATACTGACGACAATTTTTTTTTCAGATTTTGGAACCTTGCCTGCCCAAAGAGATCATATATAATCGCAGGAAGCACTAACAATCTGCCGCCTGTATCTTATTTCAGCAAAATAATTGAAGGCACAGAAGTAGTTCAGGTAACTTGTCAATTCCATGTCTTGATATCTTAATATTATAAATATTCATCAGGAATATAGATAACTGCAGTGATCTATGTTAACTGTTACTTCCTCTGCAACGAAGATGTTATCAGTAGTGACGCCTTATCACAGTGGCCATTATGGGGCCTTATTTCGATGCATTCAAGTTTTTACGGCGCATCGGGGAAAAAGTGGCACGGGTGCTCGACTGTCTGATGACAGCCGGGCTTCTGCCCTAATTGTTGGGAACGGAGTTACCTCCAATACCGGCCATTTAACCCCTTAGCATTAGTTATTGTCACACATTGGTGGCCTGCGAATGCGATCGTGGGTTGCCATGGCAGCCAGGGGCCTAACAAAGCCGCAAGGCATGCCACGGCTGTATGCCTATTAGGCTGTGCCACAGTCATGGCCTAATAGAAAGCCTGTCAATTTTATACTGACCGGTAGTAATGGTTTGTTATACTTCGTATGCCAAAGAATGAAAGAAGCGATCAAAGCATTGCATACCAAGGTCCCCTAGTGGGACTAAAAAAATAATTCATGTCAAAGTTAACTAAAAAAATACAACCATTTTTCCATATAAAGGGGTTTTATTTTGTTAAAGTGTAAAAAAAAAAACAATGGAATTGCTTTGTTTTCCATCCCCCTTCTACAAAAAATGTCATAAGTTAATCATTAAGTCTGATTTACCCCAAAATGGTACCAATGAAATCTACAGCTCGTCCTGCAAAAAGCAAGCGCTTATGTGGCTACATCAACGGAAAAAATCAAGTTATGGCTCTTGGAATGCGACGATGCAAAAACAAATGATTTTCTTTTGAAAGTGATTTTGATGTGCTGAATAAAAAAAAAGTATACATATTCGCCGAAATCATATCGACCCATAGAATAAAGGTAACATCTTATTTACGCCACACAGTGAGCGGTGTAAATTTAAAACGCAAAAAATAATGGTGGAATTGCTGTTTCTATTCCATTTCCCCCAAAAAAAGTTATTAAAAGTTAATCAATGTACACCAAAATCGTGCCATTGAAAAATACAACGTATCCCACAAAAAAATAAGCCCTCATACTGCAATGTTGACAGCAAAATAAAAAAATTTATGGCTCTTTGAATGCGACAATGAATAAACTGAAAAAATTGCTTGGTCATTAAGGGCCAAAATAGGCCAGCCATTAAAGGGTTAGTATTTTTGTTTTTGGTTTTTAAACGAGTGGGTACAAGGGGGTTTTCCCAACTTAGACTTTTATGGCATAGCCTATAGACGCGAGTCCTAGCTCTGGAACCGCACCTATATCGATAATGGAGGTCTCCTGAACCCTCCTTCTGTCTGGTGCTGCGGCCACTGGCCACAGAATCCAGGCAGGGACTAGTGGAGGGAGGGTCGCTCGTATGTGCTGCTTCCTCCATTCTGTTCAATGGGAGTTACGGAAACAGCCGAGCAGCGCTTGGCCATCGGTTTCCGGAAATCCCATTGAACGGAATGGAGAGAGCCGTGCGCACGCACGACCCTGTCTCCACTAGTCTCCGCCTGGATTCTGTGACCAAAGGCCCCTGCATCATTTGAAACGGGGGTCAGGGAAAACCCTTTAACGTAATACCTGCTTGGCAAAAAGGTGTATTCTGGCTAATATACAGTAAGTCTCATAAGATAGGTCAAGCTTCCTCACAGGCCCTAATTGTTGGCCAACAGCTCTTTGCAGTTCTGTTTTTATGTTCACTATATTTTATAACATTCACAGATTTCTCACGTAGCAGATACTCCGCCTTTTCTCCACCAATACTAAACCCAAACCTGCTACCATTTTGTAGACTGTGTAGACTTAATGGGAACCTGTCACCAGCATTTCACTTATTGAACTCTACTCACCCCTCATTGGCCGCTGCTGTCAAAAGATCATTGACGTTATCCCCTCTCCTAAACTCCTCCTCTAACCGTAAATAACGGTCTACAAACATTTCGTGCCTTTTATGATAATCCGGTGTCCCTTTGTGCGAACACACCAGAAGAGGACATCGATGCGCAATCGGGAAAGGCGAGGAGCTGTCAATCAAAGGTAAGGAGGCAGGGTAAACTCTGAAAGACTTGAGGAATGAAGATATGACTCTTTTATGCTCCGTAGCATATGGCACGGGAACACTAAAAAACAGAATACTAAAGGTACAGAGCCTACATAGAAGATAATTATAGGTTGCATAGAAATAGTTTTTCACCCAGTTCCACCAAGTATTGCTGGTTTAATAAGTGAAATGTTGGTGACCGGTTCCCTTTAAGTAAGTTCTATCAGACCAGACCACCTTCTTCCATTGCTCCATGGTCCAGTTCTGATGCTCACATGCCCATTGTAGGTGCTTTAGGTGAAGCAAGGTCCGCAAGGGTACTCTGGTCGATATGTGGCTACGCAGAACCATTTTTATCATAGCCAGTACTTTGTGCTACAGCAGTTCTTCTGTGGGACTGGAATGCACAGGTTAAACTATGCTCCCCACGGGCCCACCCTGGTTCACCAGTTGTCTCTTCTAGGACATTAGGTTGGACACTCCATACCAGGAACACCACACAAGAACTGCTGTTTTTGAGATTCTCTGACCCAGTCATCTAGCCATCACAATTTCACCCCTGTCAAAGACACTTAGATCCTTACACTTTTCTATTTTTTGGCTTCCAACATGTTAACTTTAAGAAATGACTGGTGACTTGCTGTCGAATATCTCCCACCCCTTGACAGGCGCCATTGTAATGAGATAATCAATGTTATTCACTTCACCTGTCATTGGTTTTAATGTTCTGGCTGAACGGTGAATGATGGACAATAACCCAGCAGTGTATTTAGAGATTGGCATTGTGCAACGTTCCACTGGAATGCAGTGGTTGTCCATCTATTCAGCGGGTTAAAAACATATTCCTCTGCTACTTTACTAATAGTTTTATGACCGTGAAAACTTAAAGGGTGCATGAAAGAAGTAAAACATATATTTCGTTTTTCCATCGTCACATTCAGAGCTATTGCTTTTTTATAGTTTTCCTTCAACATAGCTGTAGGAGGCCTTCTTATAATGGAACCATTTTGGGGAATATATAATTTATTGATTAACTTCTATTAACTTTTTTCAGGAGGTAATGGAAAAAAACTGAAAATTCACAATTCTTTTTTGCATCTTAAAGAGGCTCTGTCACCACATTATAAGTGCCCCATCTTCTGCATAATGTGATCGACGCTGTAATGTAGATTACAGTGGTGTTTTTTTTATTTAGAGAAACGATCATTTTTGAGCAAGTTATGACTTATTTTAGATTTATGCTAATGATTTTCTTAATGCCCAACTGGGCGTTTTTTAGCTTTTGACCAAGTGGGCGTTGTACAGAGAAGTGTATGACGCTGACCAATCAGTTCTCTCCATTCATGTACTCAGCACAGTGATCTTGCGAGATCATGATGTGCAGTCACATACTCACACATTAACGTTACTGAAGTGTCTTGAGAGTGAATAGACATCGCTTCCAGCTAGGACGCGATGTCTATTCACAATCCCGACACTTTGGTAACGTGTGTATAGGACTTAATGACAGCAAGCGTGATCTCGCAAGTCATTGAGTCATCACGCTGTCATTTAAGCCCCCTCCCTCTAAAACCGCTTAGATACTAACTAGGTGGTTAAATGGACGACACACCCGTGCGGGCATTTACACAGTGCTGTGGCATAAGTACTCTTAATGACCGCTGTGAAAACATGTATTGGCGGTCATTGAGGGGTTAAAGACTTGAGACACCTTTGACACGGAACATTTTTTATTTTTTTTATGGTTGCCAGTGCAACTTTTTTAACCCTAGGTAACTCCTAAGTTTCAGACTGCAATCTCCATTCCTGCACATTTCTTTTCAGACCCCCCTGATCCTAGTTTTAGACTTTTCTCATGTAGTTGTGTGCCTCCCACTAATACATGCTGGGTGTGAGGTATGTTGATCCAGGATTCTGCATTCACTAGCGCTCATGAATATCAGCACAGCTTCATTCCTTTACTGCTAACACCTTCTACAGCCCATGAGGGAATTCTTCTCACTTGTACAGCTAGACACTGATGCTAAGGAGTGTGAGAGTCCCTCCCTCCCCCTGCATAATCAGCGGGTGCTCTCCTTTGTCTTTACACAGATAAACAGCCTGTGTGATTCACCCTCTCCCCCTGTGTGCTTATCTCCCTAGCTTCACTCTGATATTGAAAAGTCAGTGGGCTCTGCTCTCCCTGAAAACTTGGATGCTTTCCCCCCTCTCCACACTGATCTGTGGTGTACATCCTCCTACCACAGATAACCTTAGTCCTCAATTTATGTTCGAATTTGCAGCACCTCCAGCTATGTGAGGGAGTTACAGACTTTACAGCTGCAAAATGGTAGAAAATTCGTAATGAAAAAAGTTGATTTAGTTATGCATCTATGTAGCAAATGAACAATAAAAAAAAGTCAGTGCAGAGGTGTTCATAGCCTTTTAAACATTTCCATCTTTTTAAGGTAATATTTTCCAGCATTCTCCATGATAATATATAAATTTTTATTTTCAGGAAATTCAGAGTAAACATACTATGGGGCCTAGTGAAGATGCTCCACGAAGAGGACCTGAGTCGCTGCCAGCAGGGCACCATGATATTATTACAGACATTGCCACCTTCCAAACCACACAAGGTTTTATAGTGACTGCATCACGAGATGGAATTGTGAAAGTCTGGAAATAAATTTTGGTTTTAAAACTGGAATCTCTGAAAGCAACACTGGTAACATTTGGCCTCCGCTATGGCTTCACATTAGAGTACAGATTTGAAGGCCTTATTCGCATGGTTACTGGCAAGATAAAATACTTGGCCATTATTATAACACCGTACTGCAGCTTTGACATAAGTTTCACAAGTCGCAGTATTTTTTATTTTTTGGGGGGAAATGTTCTCTCGCTCTCTATTATTCATCTTGATATGCAAATAATTGTTGTCTCACTCCCATGTACACCAACTGTAAATTATGAATACATATTTAAAATCTTTGTTAGTTTATATAGTATTTTAATATCTTGTTTACATGCAGTTATCCTAATGTATGGGTATTGCACTACTGTTCACATACTGCTATTAAAATAAAAAATAAAACTGCCTGCATATAAAACTTTTGTGTTTTCAGACACCAGGGTATGATGGCATCTGGAGGAGGTTTACTAATGGCAGATGACCACCATGAATCTGTGGTGGGGTATATTCACACGTGGCAGATTTGTTGCAGACATATCTGCGACTCACTTTCATCTGTAGAAGGCTGGTATAAATCCAAATACATGCTGCAGAAACAACCCCATTTAGATGTATGGAATTGATTTTTATTTGCAGAAATTCCTGCTACAAATCTACTGCATTTGAACATTTTCTAATAGACCTGCTCCAAATATGAAAATCAGCAGCATGCCCTCCAAACTGCAACAAATTCGCCACGAACGTGGCCTAAGGTTTCCGTCGGGTTAACCAGTCAGCGGAAAGGCAAACGGAAACCTCAGCTTGCATTTCCCTCACCATTGAACTCAATGGTCAACTGCGCTATTGATTCCGTCAAAACGACGGAACCCTGTCACAACAGTGACAGACGGAAACCATTTGAGTGGTTAACCCGACGGAACCCCTCAACGGAAGGGCAACGGTGTTGTGAACAGTCCCTTAAAGGTAATTAATTGAGGATGATCCCCCATGGAAACAGACCTCTTTTAATAACAGCATATTTTAGGACCCCATTAGGAATATAGCGGGAAAGGCGGAGGGTCTAGCAGTAAAGCAAGGCTCTTCGACTCTTGAGCTCTATGACACTAGATGGAATGTTTTTACATTCTAGGGACACCCACAAAAGTATAAATTATACTGGACCAGAAAAATAAAAGTCTGTAAAAATGGTGTACAAAAAAACGACAAAATATTGTGACCTCAGGAGCTATACTGGGTCTTATTTTATTACATTTGTTAAGGATAAGTATGTTTATCGACAGATGACACAAACATCTATACCAAGGTTAATATCCCAGATGGAGTAAACCTATTGTGTAGTAATTTAGAAAGTACATAGTAGACTAAAAAGTGGGATTGTAGATGCATGTAAAATACCGGAATCTAAATGCAAACAATATGAATGGCATTGCACTTTTGGTGACAATAGATCAAAAGGGACTCTGAGTCCTTAATTCAAAGATAATGGTTTGCAAGCCGTGTGCTGAAGATAGTGAGAAGAATACTTGGCTTTATATGTAATGGTGTTAAAGCCGGCAGTGTTCGTTCAACAACTATCTCCCTGGACTCGCCCAAAAACAAGTATGCTAGGATCCACTGAGCTTGCATGTTTATTTGGACAGGGGGATAAGCTGCTGACATGCAGTGCTAATCTTTTTGGAAAACAAAGGATCGCTCATGTTGAAATGCAACATGCCCCATCCTTTTTTCCTTCTGATAGCAGACATTGGTGGACAGTCGAGCTGTCCCCAAAATTAGATTGGCAGAGGTTTTATCTCTACAGATACAGGATAACAATATAAGGCTTCATTCACATCTGCGTAAGGGTTCCGTTCTGGCGTTCCGTCAGAGCTTTCCGTCAGAACGGAACCCTGACGTAAACAAAGGGAAACCTTAGGTTTCCGTTTGCATCATCATTGATTTCAATGGTGACGGATCCGGTGAAAATGGTTTCTGTTTGTCTCCGTTGTGCAAGTGTTCCGTCGTTTTGACGGAAGCAATAGCGCAGCCGACTACGGTATTGATTCCGTCAAAACGACTGGACCCTTGCACAACGGAGACAAATGGATCCATTGAAATCAATGGTGAAGCAAACGGAAACCTATGGCTTCCGTTTGTTTATGTAAGGGTTCCGTTCTGACGGAAATCTCTGACTGAACTCCAGTACGGAGCCCTGACGCAGATGTGAAGACTTGTGGTTCACCATAACTAAATAGTATATTGTCCAGTGGGTGACCCCGGAAACCCACAACTGGTATGGTGACCAGGCAACAGAGTAAGTTCATTTCACAGTAAAATATATGTACTGTAAATAAAACCCAGATCAGTGCATGCACCTATAGTTTATTTTGCCTTCTTAACCCCTTCCCGCCGCAGCCACTTTTGGACCAAGTGACAGAGCCCCATTTTTTAAATCTGACGTGTCACTTTATCTGGTAATAACTTTGGAATGCTTATACCTATCTGAGCGATTCTGAGTTTGTTTTCTTGTGAGACATTGGTCTTTATGTTAGTGGTACAATTTGGTTGATACATTCAGTACTTAATCGTGAACAACACCAAAATGTAGCGAAAAATGGCAAAAATTTGAATTTTTATAAATTTGAATGTATCTGCCTGTAAGACCGATAGTAATACCACACAAAATAGTTACTAATTAACATTTCCCATATGTCTACTTTATGTCGGCATTCCTTTTTGAACATCCTTTTATTTTTCTAGGACGTTACAAGGCATAGAAATTTAGCATAAATTTTCACATTTTCAAGAAAATTTCAAAAGGCCATTTTACAGGGACCAGTTCAGTTTTGAAGTGGCTTTAAGGGACCCATACAATACAAACTCCCATAAATTACCTAATTTTAAAAACTGCACCCCTCAAAGTATTTAAAACCGCATTTATAACCGTTTCTTAACCCTTTAGGCATTTCACAAGAATTAAAGCAAAGTAGAGGCAAAATGTACAAATTTTTTTTTTTTTGCCGAAATTCATTTTTAACAAGATTTTACCAGAGAAATGCAACTTAATACTTATTGTCCAGATTCTGCCATTTTTAGAAATATCCCACATGTGGCCCTAGTGTGATAATGGACTGAAACACAGGCCTCAGAATCAAAGAAGCACCTGATGGATTTTGGGGGGGGGTCTTCTTTTTATTAGATTATATTTTAGGCACCATGTCCGGTTTGAAGAGGTCTTGTGGTACTAAAACAAAGGAAACACACCAATTTTGGAAACTACACCCCTCTAGAAATGAATCTAGGTGTGTAGTGATCATTTTGACCCCACATAGATTTTATTAGAATTAGGCCGTGAAAATAAAAAAAGTAATTTTTTTCCAATAAGAGACAGTTTTTTTTTTTTTACATTTCCACAGGGACTAAAGGAGAAAAAGCCCCCCAACATTTGTAAAGCCATTTCTCCTGAGTAAAACAATACCCAATATGTGGTCCTAAATGGCTGTTTGGACACACAGCAGGGCTCAGAGGGGAAAGCACGCCATTTGGCTTTTGGAGCTCAAATTTAGCAGGAATAGTTTGCGGATGCCGTGCCACATTTGCAAAGCCCCTGAGGGGACAAAACAGTGCAAATCCCCCACAAGTGACCCCATTTTGGAACCTACACCCCCTCAAGAAAAATATTTAGGGGTATAGTGAGTATTTTGACCCCACAGGTTTTTTACAGAAATTATTGGAAGTAGACCGTGAAATTGAAAATCTGCATTTTTTTCAATAAAATGTAGGTTTAGCTAATTTTTTTTTAATTTCCACAAGAACTAAAAGAAAAAAAGCACCACAACATTTGTAGAACAGTTTCTCCCGAGTACATCAATACCCCATATGTGGTCATAAACGGCAGTTTGAGTATATGCAGGGCTCAGAACATAAAGAGCACTATGCAACACTTGAGGCCTACTATATGGGTATTTACTGTCCTGTGTTATGAACACAAAGGCTCTAGGGTGTCAAAATATTAGAAACCTCAGAAAAATGACCCAATTTTTTAAACTAAACCCCCAAACAAATTTATCTAGAGGTATAGTGAGAAATTTTAGGTTGAAAAGTAACACCCTTCAAGGTATTCATCTAGGGGTACAGCAAAATAAAATTTAATTTGTGAAGTGACAGCCCTCTAGGTATTAATCTAGGAGTATAGTGAGAATTTTAAATTTGTGAAGTGTTACTCCTCTAGGTAATCATCTAGGGCAGAGGTCTCAAGCATGCGGCCCCTGAGGCTGTCATCTATAGCCCGTGGGACACAGAGCGCCGTTTTTCGGGCGTTAACGGCCAGAAAAACGTCCGAAAATAGGCTGTGTGAACATACCCTAATTCCTAGGAGGGGGGGGGGGGCATTCTGGGGATCTATATGGGAGTCTTTCTCGTCATAAACTGTAAAAGAGTAGGTGTAACCAGTGGCACTTTCACATAACTTCTAAAGTTTAATGCGGTATCGGGCTCTTATAGGGTAGATACTGCCTGAAATGCAGTCTACCCTTGACGCTCACTAGAGATTCATCTACTGCAATGTTTTGTTGGGGGGTATAAACTTGGGAAAAATTTTGGGAGTAGTGGGCAATTAATGGTCTAATTTTATAGAATTTGGGTCCTGTGGAGGTGGGCAGTGACTGTTGTCATTGTAGTGCAGGAACTTCAGGATAGCTTCAAATCGTGTCATGCTCATAATTGTTCGGTACAGGGGGGTATTATATAAAATATATGACCATGAATATACATTACCTCCAGCCATGACATGATGTGTATTCAGAATCTTGACACTTCGCTAATACAATTCCGACACTACAGTACAGGAAGCGTAATCTCGCGAGATTACGCTGTAAACTGTCATTTCAAACGAGATTACGCTTGCTGTACTGTAGTGTCGGGATTGTATTAGCGAAGTGTCAGGATTCTGAATACACATCACGTCCTGGCTGGAGGTAATGTATATTCATTATCAGGACATTGCAGTAACGTTATAGTGTGTTTATCTGGCTGCACATAGCGATATAGCTATATCGCTATGTGCTGTATAAATGAATGGAGAGAAGTGTATGACGCTGATTGGTCACTGATTGGTCAGCGTCATACACTTCTCTCCACAATGCCCACTTTGCCATATAGTTAAACACGCCCAGTTGTCCATTGAGAAACTCATTAGCATAAAGCTAATATAGGTCATAACTCCGTCAAAAATGATCGTTTTTCTAAACAAAAAATACTGCTGTAATCTACATTACAGCGCCGATCACATTATGTACAAGATAGGCCACTTATAATGTGGTGACAGAGCCTCTTTAAAAGGGTGTCAGAAAAGAAAAGTTTAAAATAGTACAGGGTTCAGCCCCATAGATTATCAACTTGAAAGCCTCAGCGGGCTGTAAATTCAGGCACCTGGGGGGGTATAATTGTCCGCAGCTTCCCATGTCAGCTCAGGCAGAACAGGACCTACGGCTCTTCTGCGCTGACAGGGGGTGCAGACTCTGAGTCGCTGGATACGGACGAAGATGAGAGCATGAATTGCGCTTCACCTTTGCTTGCGCTGTCCATATCGGAGCAGAGCCTTTCATATGCTTCCTCAGCTGTGAAAGCCCTCCTGGCCATATTGGGGGATTTTACAAATATGAACTAAGACGAAAAATGACTACGTATTTTTTTTTTAATTTTTTTTTAAACTTTTTTTCTTAAACAAAAAAAAACCCGCTACTCCCAAGTGAGCAACGAGAACGGACCGCTGATCAGCGACCCTTCTGTATTTGATAAGTGTGGATACCCTACCTACCAGGGAAATTCTAAATGAGAGGTGTCATTGCTACCTAACAGGGAACTCGGCCAGTGGGCAATCTAGGGACACAGCAGGGCGAAGGCGAGCCGGGTACTGCGACAAGTGATGTGACAGTTAATAGTTGGGCACAGGTCACACAAGGGCACTTTGGGTGGATTAATCAGATGACCAGTGGACAGCAAAGGTGTTGATCAGTGGGCGGAAATTGGGCAGATCTGAGGGTTTTATAAGATCTCTACTTCTCTTTTCTTCACAATAGTTCACTACAACCGACTCTGACAAGCTCTCACACACAACAGAGCTTGTCAGAGCTGGCGATGCCTGTGAATCCTGTCTCCTATGCTGTAATTGGCCAGTCCAGTACTGACTGGCCAATCACAGCGCTTGATGTCACGGGACCATTCCGATTGGTCATGTGCCAGTGAGTCCTGCCCGGCAACTGTCAAAAACAGTTGCCGTCAGGACGCTGTCACTATGTCACTTAACACGATGACAGTTTAAAGCCAGGGGGTGACTGTACGCTCTATTGCGGTAAAGCACTTGCAATCTGGACGTACAGTCACGCCCAATCTATTTTAGGTCCTAATGACAAGGCTATTTTGCACTATTTGACACACATGCTGGTGAAATGGTCATACTTTTTTTATGTTACTAAGATTTATTTTTTCTTTGACTAAAAAGCAAGATTATTTTATTGATATGCTTTCTTATATAATAAGTATACCCACACACGTGGCGAATTTGTTGTAGATTTTCCCGCAGCATCTCTTCATCAAAATCTGCACTTGTTATGTATGAATTTTGCTATGGACTTTGTTGCGAATTTCACGCCTTCTGCTTTGAGAATAGTAAACATCCAGAACAAAATAAGCATGCTGCGGATTTGAAAATGCGCAGCATGCTCTGGTTTCTGTGTGGAAAATGTTCAGCAGCAAGTAGATAAAAAAAAAAATATCTCATTCACTTGCCTGCAACAGTCTTCCAATCCGGATTTTGTGGCAGAAAATCTGCAACAAATTCACTTTGGGTTCAGGGGGCCTAATACCAGCAGTTTTACAGTGGAAGATGACCGTGGTCAAAATCGAGGCTATGCTGGGTCTAGGGAAAGCCGGTAGCTTGGCTGGGTGACGCAGCTCCTGGTGATCACATGACTGTTGAAACTAAGGCTGGGTTCACACGACCTATTTTCAGGCGTAAACGAGGCGTATTATGCCTCGTTTTACGTTTGAAAATAGGGCTACAATACGTCGGCAAACATCTGCCCATTCATTTGAATGGGTTTGCCGACGTACTGTGCCGACGACCTGTAATTTACGCGTCGTCGTTTGACAGCTGTCAAACGACGACGCGTAAATGGACTGCCTCGGCAAAGAAGTGCAGGGCACTTCTTTGCCACGTAATTTGAGCTGTTCTTCATTGAACTCAATGAAGCACAGCTCAAGATTTACGAGTGTCTCAGACGGCTCGCAAAATGCGAGGAGGAGCATTTACGTGTGAAACGAGGCAGCTGTTAACAGTCTGTCTTTTCACACGTAAATGCCTCTCATCGTGTGAACATACCCTTAAGGGGACTGTGGTACTGCCTCTACCTCCATTGTATACAGCACTGATTTGAATGTGGTGTGTGTAGTAATCAAAAAGCAAAAGTATGAGCAACCCATTTGATTGGGGTGTGCCCCATTGGAGTGCGGGGGAAAGGTGCGGCGTGCATATCATGGTCCATACATTTTCTGGCCTAAATACATAGGTTAAGTGTGTCAATATAGTAATAGAATAAGTGTCGTATATAAATGAGCTTAAAACATAGTTATGGTGCCAGCCCCAAGATTACAGCATTTATATGGTAACAGGACCAAGCGTACCACATAGATACGTTACAAAAACAAAAAGAAGCCTAGTGCACAAATACAATAACATAAGCAAGTTTACTGAAAAGATATGTTACCAGAATCAAGCTTACTACAGAGATAAGGTAACAGAACCAGGCTCAGAACAAAAATATGGTAACAGAACCGTAGATAAATAGGCAGCAAGCAATTATCTCCAGGCTGCACCCTTCTTCAGTGCCTGCTGTAAAAATAATAAAGTAAAAATAAATCTATACATTTGGGTATGCCTGAACACGCCAGGAACCCTCTGTTTACAAGTCTGTCAAAATGGCAGAAATTGCTAATTTTTCATTTCTGCCTTGTGTTGTGGGCTCTTTGCTCCTTACCACCTTTCTTGAGTCTGAACATAACTTTGGGGCTAGGTTCACACAACCTATTTTCAGGCGTAAACGAGGCGTATTATGCCTCGTTTTACGCCTGAAAATAGGGCTCCAATACGTCGGCAAACATCTGCCCATTCATTTGAATGAGTTTGCCGACGTACTGTGCAGACGACCTGTAATTTGCGCGTCGTCGTTTGACAGCTGTCAAACGACGACGTGTAAATTGACTGCCTCGGCAAAGAAGTGCAGGGCACTTCTTTGCAACGTAATTTGAGCCGTTCTTCATTGAACTCAATGAAGAGCAGCTCAAGATTTATATTACGAGGAGGAGCATTTACGTGTGAAACGAGGCAGCTGTTTTCTCTTGAAAACAGTCTGTCTTTTCACACGTAAATGCCTGCTATCGTGTGAACATACCCTAATTCTGATGATCTCTTAACAGACCACAACAAATTGTAATCAACTTCACAGCTTAAGGCTCTGTTCACATCTGTGACAAAGGCTCAGTTAATAGCCTCCGTGCAGATCTTTTCGTTTTGTTCCACTCCTATGACTGAGCAGAACAACAAAAACCTGAACGCAGGTGTGAACCGGCCTACTATAGATAAAATAGAAAAACAAAATAATAACCCGGCACTATTGGATTTGTGGTTTTGGAATTTATAACGTTGAAAGGGAATCTTCTAAAAACGTCTACAATGCTTTTTGATTTCTATGAAAATTTTGCCCGTAACTGTTATTGTATAGGGATATGTAAGGTGTTTTGATTTTTTATTATTTTTCATTAATTAATTGTGTGTAGAAGACAAATAACGTGTTCCTTCCTGTATTGTCTGTATAGACCAGGTAGCAGGTTGTGTGCATGTTATGGCAGCTGAAATTAATGGTCAATTGACAGAGAAATGTCAGAACACTACAGTCTCCAGAAAGTGAAGAAGTGCATCCTCCTCCCCATAGACCAGGATGTGGCAGGCAAGATGTATACAGAGCCTTATTAGTGTATAGTTTTACAATCCTTTCTAATCTAGGCCTCCAGCTATACAATAGAACGGTCATTATTTCGCCCACCCTCCAATAATAATGAGATGACTCTGCTTATTCTGTACCAGCTCATATAGCAAACTGAAACATGAAGTGACAGCCTATTGTGACTACTCTAGTGTGAAAACTGGAATATTTCAAGATTTTATGTGGAACACCAAATATATTTGAAAAATACGTTTATAATAAAATTCTGATTCAAAACATTACATTTTCAGATGATATATTCCTTTAAAGATTATATTATGTAGTTGAATTGTCACTTCTTTTGTAATGGAATATAATACAATTTGAAACTTCCTTTACCAGCTGGAGCACCATGATAATCTGCAGTTTAGATGAGCATTTCTCACTTCTGAGGCCTCATGCACATGACCGGGGTTTAGACGGATGGTTGTGGGGGGGCGCAAATCCGGACCACAAAAACTTAGGACATGTTCTTTTACGGTCCGGATTTGAGGATTCACCAATACTGGTGAATTGTTGTGGATCTGTGAGTACTGATGACACTTGGACACACAACAAGGGTTTTTTGTGGTCCAATAGACCGCGATGGACCCGTGGTTTTGTGGGCCAGGGGGTTTTACACTGAGCAATTATCGGGCAAACGATTGTGCATAGAACGCTCCAGAGAGTTGTGGTCAATGATTCCTAGTGGTAATGAAAGGGAGAAGGGAATGGGAGGAAACCTCCAGCTCACCAGTCTGATGCTCCTGTGTTGAGGATCGCCCGGACCATCTGTGACGGCACACGGCAGGCAATAGCAGAAAAAAACAAAGGGATCCAGCGATTCGTGGTATAACAAGGAAACACTCGGTTTCCACTTTATTGGATATAAGCAAACAAAAGCTTTGAGAGAAACACCAGGAGAGAAAACAAGGTGGTGGTATGTGGCAATTAGATTAGCCTACGCGTTTCAAGCACTGGCTGTGCTCTTAATCATGGCTAGGTCAAGTGAGCCCCTGCAAGCCGGAAGAGTATATATATCCTGAGAATGTGGGAGGTTGAACCTGAGACGTAATAGCGATCGCAGGTGTAATGATTGTAAAACCGGAAGAAAAAATCTTCCGTAAGAAATAAATAAAGAAATATTTAGTAAATGCTTATTTTATTGTAGAAATGTTAAAAACAATATTACCAGGACCTCGGAAGATATTAGAGTATATCAGAAATTAATTGTGTAAAAAAATGTTACCACAAAAAACTTGATGAATGATTGACCGAGAGTCACGTAACTAAGGCTTGCAGAGCATCACCCGACAAATACAAACACATGGAAGAATTGTGATGTACGAAAGAAAGAACCACGGAGAAAAATTAATGAATACCAAGTGGAGAAAAACAGACAGCAATCCAGAAAACATAGGTAAATACATTAGAAAGAAAACATAACATATGTGTAATGAATTTGCAACAGTAAATTAAAATTGAAATGCCGACATCGGGAAGTAAGCATTATATCTGAGAGAATGTATAAATCATATAATCTCAATACAAAACACGTATTTGGAAGGAAAAACCAAGGGGGGGGGGGGGGGTATTTTAAATGAAAAAAATTATAATATGATAATAAGTGACAGAAAATAAATAAATAAATACTAATGCAGACGTACTGATGACAGCTATAAAACCAAACAGTACTGTAAAAATGCACAATAAATTGCTGAAACAGTAAATAAATGATTGGGTTATCCAAATTAATGTGAACTTGGAAAGATAATACATACCGATACAATTGATGAAAAAGAAAAATAAATCCCGATGTAGGCAATTTTTGACATATACAAAGTTGAAAGCATAAAAACGATATATCTTGGTTAGACATAAATAAGCTGAAAATGTCGATAATAGGAGGATGGATAGGTATTATACATCTTAGATTCAGAGATACTAATATGGATGCTCAAATTGAATATTATAATAAGATGATAGACATCTATTAATTCATGTGTTAATATGTTTAGACAAACTCACTCCTAAAGTAGATAAATGCAAGCAGGATGATAAAAATGTAATGATCACATAAAGGGACTTTTGAAAGTAGCATAAGCGAATATGACTCGGACACAAAAAGGGATATCAGTATCAACTCTATGAAATATAAAGCAATGCGAGTAATTTCATGGAATGAAGCAAGCACTCTAGTGTTGATAGTGACACGTATCATAAAATGATATAACTGATAGCCAACAAGGCTGATAATATGATAGATGTTTGTTCTAAATGCAGAACCAGGATAACCCAAACTCGGGTCCAAAGAAGTAAATTAAAAGAGGGAGAGGGGAATGGGAGAAAATCTCCGACTCACCAATCTGATATTCCTATTTTAATGATCGCCCGGACTGTCCGTGACGGCATACGGCAGGCAGTAACAGAGATAACCCACAGACCAAACAAAAGCCAGACCAGAATGGAGAGGAGATGTCATGGGTAATGTATAATGGAAATGCTATATAGTTGAGACTATAAATGACAGGAGAGAAAGGGAGATAGAAAGTAGATGATATTAATCTAGCTAGTGTTGAACTAATATATGTATGTCAATAATGAAACATAAGTTCCTTGCGGAGATTAAGACCTCGTGGAAATCTAGTATTGAGATGGTAAATCCAAAAGGCCTCCCGTGTCAGTAACCTGTGTTTGAGATCGCCCCCCCTGGTGGTTTTGATCATTTTTTCTATACCATAGATTTTAAGAAAATTGGTGTTTCTGTTGTGACAGGTGATAAAGTGTTTGCTAACATTTGAAATGTTGACAATGGCTGGATTTCTAATATAGCTTAGATGTTCCAGAATCCTAACCTTTAATTTCCTTGTAGTGCACCCCACATATTTTAAGTTGCATTGTGAGCATTCCACTATATAGATCACATGGTCACTGTTACAATTGATATGGGTCTTGATTGGAAAGTTAGTAATATTATTATGATCAGAGAAATTTTTTGTGGTTTTACTGAACGTACAGACCTTACAGGGGTGTGATCCACATTTATAAAAGCCTGTGTAGTGTAACCAAGTCGGAGGCTTGGTGTTTGATGGCAAACATGAGGGGGAAAGAATATTTCCCAGAGTTGGTGCCCGACGGGAGACTACACGAAAACCATTTTTTAAGATAGATTCAAGTTTGGCATCTTCAAATAATATGGGGATAAATCGATGTACCATGTTACGGATCTCAGAAAACTGGTTGCTGTATTGCAATACAAGTGTTGGTTTAGATGTGTTATTTGTTACAGATGTGTTACTGTTTGCCTTCCCCCTGTCAAGAGAGAGTAAATCCTTCCTGTCCTTCAGATTGACTATGGCTTGGGCCCGGTCCAATGTCCATTTCCTATAACCCCTGTCAGTTAGTTTGTTGCATATTTTTTTTCTGTTCCAATAGGAAACCCTGGTTATTAGTGCAATTTCTTTTTGCCCTGGTTAGTTCTCCTACGGGTATAGACGAGATAGTATGTCTGGGGTGACTGCTGGTGGCATGAAGAATTGTGTTGCCTGAGATAGGTTTGTGGAAAATCTTGGTTTGGATACTTTTGCCTGCAAACCCTGTGAGTGTCAAATCAAGGTAATGAATGGTAGTTAAATGATGAGTATGAGTGAATTTCAAATTTAAAACGTTTGAATTTAGAAATTCCAGAAACTTGGGTATGGCAGATACATCACCATCCCAAATTCACTCATACTCATCATCATCATCAGGGTTTGCAGGCAAAAGTATCCAAACCAAGATTTTCCACAAACCTATCTCAGGCAACACAATTCTTCATGCCACCAGCAGTCACCCCAGACATACTATCTCTTCTATACCCGTAGGAGAACTAACCAGGGCAAAAAGAAATTGCACTAATAACCAGGGTTTCCTATTGGAACAGAAAAAAAATATGCAACAAACTAACTGACAGGGGTTATAGGAAATGGACATTGGACCGGGCCCAAGCCATAGTCAATCTGAAGGACAGGAAGGATTTACTCTCTCTTGACAGGGGGAAGGCAAACAGTAACACATCTGTAACAAATAACACATCTAAACCAACACTTGTATTGCAATACAGCAACCAGTTTTCTGAGATCCGTAACATGGTACATCGATTTATCCCCATATTATTTGAAGATGCCAAACTTGAATCTATCTTAAAAAATGGTTTTCGTGTAGTCTCCCGTCGGGCACCAACTCTGGGAAATATTCTTTCCCCCTCATGTTTGCCATCAAACACCAAGCCTCCGACTTGGTTACACTACACAGGCTTTTATAAATGTGGATCACACCCCTGTAAGGTCTGTACGTTCAGTAAAACCACAAAAAATTTCTCTGATCATAATAATATTACTAACTTTCCAATCAAGACCCATATCAATTGTAACAGTGACCATGTGATCTATATAGTGGAATGCTCACAATACAACTTAAAATATGTGGGGTGCACTACAAGGAAATTAAAGGTTAGGATTCTGGAACATCTAAGCTATATTAGAAATCCAGCCATTGTCAACATTTCAAATGTTAGCAAACACTTTATCACCTGTCACAACAGAAACACCAATTTTCTTAAAATCTATGGTATAGAAAAAATGATCAAAACCACCAGGGGGGGCGATCTCAAACACAGGTTACTGACACGGGAGGCCTTTTGGATTTACCATCTCAATACTAGATTTCCACGAGGTCTTAATCTCCGCAAGGAACTTATGTTTCATTATTGACATACATATATTAGTTCAACACTGGCTAGATTAATATCATCTACTTTCTATCTCCCTTTCTCTCCTGTCATTTATAGTCTCAACTATATAGCATTTCCATTATACATTACCCATGCCATCTTCCTCTCCATTCTGGTCTGGCTTTTGTTTGGTCTGTGGGTTATCTCTGTTACTGCCTGCCGTATGCCGTCACGGACAGTCCGGGCGATCATTAAAATAGGAATATCAGATTGGTGAGTCGGAGATTTTCTCCCATTCCCCTCTCCCTCTTTTAATTTACTTCTTTGGACCCGAGTTTGGGTTATCCTGGTTCTGCATTTAGAACAAACATCTATCATATTATCAGCCTTGTTGGCTATCAGTTATATCATTTTATGATACGTGTCACTATCAACACTAGAGTGCTTGCTTCATTCCATGAAATTACTCGCATTGCTTTATATTTCATAGAGTTGATACTGATATCCCTTTTTGTGTCCGAGTCATATTCGCTTATGCTACTTTCAAAAGTCCCTTTATGTGATCATTACATTTTTATCATCCTGCTTGCATTTATCTACTTTAGGAGTGAGTTTGTCTAAACATATTAACACATGAATTAATAGATGTCTATCATCTTATTATAATATTCAATTTGAGCATCGATATTAGTATCTCTGAATCTAAGATGTATAATACCTATCCATCCTCCTATTATCGACATTTTCAGCTTATTTATGTCTAACCAAGATATATCGTTTTTATGCTTTCAACTTTGTATATGTCAAAAATTGCCTACATCGGGATTTATTTTTCTTTTTCATCAATTGTATCGGTATGTATTATCTTTCCAAGTTCACATTAATTTGGATAACCCAATCATTTATTTACTGTTTCAGCAATTTATTGTGCATTTTTACAGTACTGTTTGGTTTTATAGCTGTCATTAGTACGTCTGCATTAGTATTTATTTATTTATTTGCTGTCACTTATTATCATATTATCATTTTTTTCATTTAAAATAACCCCCCCCCCCCCCTTGGTTTTTCCTTCCAAATACGTGTTTTGTATTAAGATTATATGATTTATACATTCTCTCAGATATAATGCTTACTTCCCGATGTCGGCATTTCAATTTTAATTTACTGTTGCAAATTCATTACACATATGTTATGTTTTCTTTCTAATGTATTTACCTATGTTTTCTGGATTGCTGTCTGTTTTTCTCCACTTGGTATTCATTAATTTTTCTCCGTGGTTCTTTCTTTCGTTCATCACAATTCTTCCATGTGTTTGTATTTGTCGGGTGATGCTCTGCAAGCCTTAGTTACGTGACTCTCGGTCAATCATTCATCAAGTTTTTTGTGGTAACATTTTTTTACACAATTAATTTCTGATATACTCTAATATCTTCCGAGGTCCTGGTAATATTGTTTTTAACATTTCTACAATAAAATAAGCATTTACTAAATATTTCTTTATTTATTTCTTACGGAAGATTTTTTCTTCCGGTTTTACAATCATTACACCTGCGATCGCTATTACGTCTCAGGTTCAACCTCCCACATTCTCAGGATATATATACTCTTCCAGCTTGCAGGGGCTCACTTGACCTAGCCATGATTAAGAGCACAGCCAGTGCTTGAAACGCGTAGGCTAATCTAATTGCCACATACCACCACCTTGTTTTCTCTCCTGGTGTTTCTCTCAAAGCTTTTGTTTGCTTATATCCAATAAAGTGGAAACCGAGTTTTTCCTTGTTATACCACGAATCGCTGGATCCCTTTGTTTTTTCAATGATTCCTACTCTGAATGGTCCCCGGTTATAAGTGGTGTACCCCAGGGTTCTGTGCTGGGACCACTATTATTCAACTTATTTATTAATGATATAGAGGATGGGATTAATAGCACTATTTCTATTTTTACACCAAGCTATGTAATATAGTTCAGACTATGGAAGATGTTCGTAAATTGCAAGCTGATTTGAACAGACTAAGTGTTTGGGCATCCACTTGGCAAATTAAGTTTAAAGAGGCTCTGTCACCACATTATAAGTGTCCTATCTCCTACATAAAGAGATGGGCGTTGTAATGTAGGTGACAGTAATGCTTTTTATTTAAAAAAATGAACTATTTTCACAACGTTAGGAGCGATTTTGGTTTATGCTAATGAGCTTTCTTAATGCCCAAGTGGGCGTATTTTTACTTTCGACCAAGTGGCCGTTGTACAGAGGAGTGCATGAGCTGACCAATCGGCATCATGCACTCCTCTCCATTCATTTACACTGCACTAGCGATATAGTTATATCACTATGTGCAGCTACATACACAAGCCCTAACATTACTACAGTGTCCTGAACGTCATGTGTACTCAGAATCCTGACACTTCTGAATCTTTTGTGAGATTCCGGCAAGTGAAACCAAATCTCGTGAGATTACGGAGCTAAACGAGATTTGGTTTCACTTGCCGGAATCTCACAAAAAAAGAGTCAGAAGTATCAGGATTCTGAGTACACCTGACGTCCAGGCTGGATGGTCATGTGTATTCATTATCAGGACACTGTAGTAATGTTAGGGCTTGTGTATGTAGCTGCACGTAGTGATATAAATGAATGGAGAGGAGTGCATGATGCCGATTGGTCAGCGTCATGCACTCCTCTGTACAACGCCCACTTGGTCAAAAGTAAAAATACGCCCACTTGAGCATTAAGAAAGCTCATTAGCATAAACCAAAATCGCTCCTAACGTTGTGAAAATAGATCGTTTTTTTAAATAAAAATCATTACTGTCACCTACATTACAGCGCCCATCTCCTTATGTAGGAGATAGGGCACTTATAATGTGGTGACAGAGCCTCTTTAAAGTAGATAAATGTAAAGTTATGCACCTGCGTACGAACAATCTGCATGCATCATATGTCCTAGGGGAAGCTACACTGGCGGATTCACTTGTTGAGTAGGATCTGGGTGTACTTGTAGATCATAAACTAAATAACAGCATGCAGTGTCAATCAGCTGCTTCAAAGGCCAGCAAGATATTTTCGTATATTAAAAGAGGCATGGACTCGCGGGACAGGGATGTAATATTACCACTTTACAAAGCATTAGTGAGGCCTCATCTAGAATATGCAGTTCAGTTCTGGGCTCCAGTTCATAGAAAGGATGCCCTGGAGTTGGAAAAAATACAAAGAAGAGCAACGAAGCTAATAAGGGGCATGGAGAATCTAAGTTATGAGGAAAGATTAAAATAATTAAACCTATTTAGCCTTGAAAAGAGACGACTAAGGGGGGACATGATTAACTTATATAAATATATGAATGTCACATACAAAAAATATGGTGAAATCCTGTTCCATGCAAAACCCCCTCAAAAAACAAGGGGGCACTCCCTCCGTCTTGAGAAAAAAAGGTTCAATCTGCAGAGGCGACAAGCCTTCTTTACCGTGAGAACTGTGAATCTATTGAATAGCCTACCGCAGGAGCTGGTAACAGCAGGGACAGTAGAGGGCTTTAAAAAAGGCTTAGATAATTTCCTAGAACAAAAAAGTATTAGCTCCTATGTGTAGAAATGTTTTCCCCTCCCTTTTCCCGTCCCTTGGTTGAACTTGATGGACATGTGTCTTTTTTCAACCGTACTATGTAACTATGTAACTATGTAACGCTCATTGCCAATAATTGCCCTGTGTAAACAGGGCAGCGATCAGCAGATGAATGAGCAAACGCTCGTTCATCTTCTGATCGTATCGTTCTAAAAAGTAAAATATTAACGCGCTGCCGGCATGATGATAATGTATGGGGGCGCCCCATCGGAGTAACGACCGCTCGTCCCCATCCATAGCTCCTTGTAACAGAAGCAAACGAGTGCCGATCAACGAGCTGTCTCGTTGATCGGAGCTCGCTGCACGGGCCAAAATCAGCCGGTGTAATAGGGCCTTTAGACTTGCTGTTTCCTAGAGGCTGCACACAGAATACCACTGTTTACTACATACAACCTGTATAGGATATCTGATTTCCCATGTAGGGACTAGAAATTAATTGATTGCCATCTAGGAGTTTGACTATTGGTTTGGTTTCTCATTAAAACAGAGGTCTTTAAAATATCGTTGCCACTTTTGTTGTAGGAAAAAAGCTAATAGTAAATTTTGCGATTTTTGCGTTGGAAAAGCTGTGATTCCGCCTGCAAAAATCATCCACCTCTAGCTCTTAACAAAGTCTTACTTTTTCTCTGTCACCACCATTCTTGGCTTACAGTGTTATGGCTTATTTTCTAGTCAACCAAATAAAATTTTAGGCATTATATATGTCCCTTTTACATGCTCTGCTACTTTCTCGATTTGCACCTTACAGCTTGCCCTATTTGGTGTTGCAATTTCAATGTTGAGGAGCGAGTGAGTGTGTGTGTGTGTGTGTGTGTGTGTGTGTATATATATATATATATATATATATATATATATATATATTTATATATATATATATGTGTATACATACTGTATATATACTGTATATTTATATATATATAAATATATATATATATTGTGTTGCACAGTATAGATATATTTTATTTTGGTCTTCTAGGTCAGCTGGATGACGGGACGCGGTGCCTTGCGAATAATAGTCTTCTGGCTGAGAGTTGCAGGAAAGTTATATAGGCTAGGACCAGCAAGAGTCTGGTGGTGGTGTAAAGTGACTGAAACAGGGGCATCACATCAGCAAACAGTCCAGTTCAAACATACAATTAGGTCCAGAATTATTTGGACAGTGACACAATCTTCATGATTTGGGCTCTCCATGCCACCACATTGGATTTGAAATGAAACAACTGAGATGCAATTGAATTGTAGACTTTCAGGTTTAATTCAAGGGGTTGAACAAAAATATCCCATGAAACGTTTAGGAATTGCTGCCATTTTTCTACACAGCCTCATTTCAAGGGCTCAAAAGTAATTGGACAAATTAACATTACCATAAATAAAATGTGTTTTTTTTAAATATTTTGTAGATAATCCTTTGCAGGCAATGACTGCCTGAAGTCTGGAACCCATGGACATCACCAAACACTGGGTTTCCTCCTTTGTGATGCTTTTCCAGGTCTTTACGGCGGCTGTCTTCAGTTGTTGCTTGTTTGTGGGTCTTTCTGCCTTAAGTTTTGTCTTAAGCAAGTGAAATGCATGGTCAATCGGGTTGAGATCTGGTGATTGACTTGGCCATTCCATTGCAGAATATTCCACTTCTTTGCCTTAAAAAAAACTCCTGGGTTGCTTTCGCAGTATGTTTTGTGTTATTGTTCATCTGTACTGTGAAGCGACGTCCAATCAACCTTGCTGCACTTGGTTGAATCTGAGCAGAAACTAAATCCCTGAAAACTTCAGAATTCATCCTACTGCACTCGTTGTCATCCGCCACATCTGGAGCAACCTACTGCACCTGCTGTCTACCGCCACGTCTCGCGCACCCTGCTGCACCTACTACCACCTTGTGCTACGAACTTTTACAGACTCTTGCATAGACTGTGACTTGGCCAGCTGCCTATCCGCTACAGCGGAGCGGCCTAGTGGGTCCATAAACCCCATGATCGTGACAATATGTATAGTCCATATGCATTATGATTACAAGTGATAGAAAGTAATTTCTCCTACAACTGCTTTATTTACTGCAATGATCTTACTTGCATCTCTACTATTAGGCCAAGTTCAGACGTTGAGTAAATACTGCAGTTTTTCCGCAAAAAAATGCTCAGAAATTGATCTGAGATGCGTTTTTTTAATCCGCAGCATGTCAATTGTATTTGCGTAATCGCTGCTTTTGTGTAACGGGTTTTCCCCATTGAATTCAATGGAGAGGTAATACCTGCAACAAATAGCTCAGAAAAAAAAAATAAATACCCAGAATTCTGTTCTTCTTCATCCGGGCCGGCCTCCTAGGATGATCTTTCATCCCATGTGTCCGCTGCAGCCAATCACAGGCTGCAGGGCATCTGAGGGAAGCGTCACCATGGTAAGTATATCCATTTTTTTTTTATTGCAGGGTTTCCACAGCGGGCATTCGGGCAATTTAGTTCTGTTTTTCTGCCGGAATTCCCTGCAGCGGCTAGGGTGAATAAGCTGTGTGCTTTTACGCAGTGTATCCGCCGTGTGGGAACATACCCTAATAGTTTTGTCACACCTAGGAGATTTTGTTGCAGAAATTTCTGCAACTAAAAATCTGTTCCATTCATCTAAGTGAATCCATACACTTGATTCAGAAATAACTCCATTCAGATAGAACTGAAATCTGCCGCATGTGACTGCACCATTCTATACAAAAGGTATAATATCTTTAATAATTCTTATCAAAATAAAATTATATACTGCCCTTTTTTATTTAAGATCACAGTCACATACATTAAAACAGAAAAGCTTTATTTTAACCGTAATTGTGTTTCTAAAAATAATTAAAATAGGAAAATTTCCATAATTTGCAGTACATGGTTCAAGTAGCTAAAGATTATATTAAAACTGACCATAAATATAAAGATCCAATATTGTTTTTCTCGGACTACCATCATATCATTTACCACAAGCAAATTACCAAAAAGTTACAATAAATGTTTTGATGATTTTTTGACCCAAAGTCAAATTGAAACATTAACAATATCCATTTGGGTCTTTTTTTTTTTTAAAGAAAGTCCATGTAAGGCGGGTTTAGGACGGCCGTAATAAGACTACAAGATTTGGACCTCCCACTTCTCTACTATAGACATGAAAATGCTGCAATTTTATTTTATTAGTCTGGTTTTTGTGCTTTCTACAATCTTGCTGTTATACATAATTTGATAGTAATAAGAAAACTGCCTTAGGATCTGGTCATATATAGTCACAGCTATCCATCAGAGGTACATACGTCAGTAGTATTTCCCGAGGTTTACCTCCAACAGAAAGTTTAGACATATGCCCTTGTACAGCGATAATGAATGTATTGGCCCCATTGCTAAAAAAAAAAAGTATACTGTGTTTTTCTTTTGTAGTGGCCCATTGTATAGGAAAGCATGGTCTGCTGCGCTCTCCTATTAAGTTAAAAAAAACTTATGCCAATGTATACTAGTCCAAAGTCGGGCAAAAGAAATGTATGCCAACATATACCAGCCCAACGGAGGCCAGAAGGACTGTAATTTGTCCTCCATTGGGTGAATGAGGGCCTACATACAGTATGTGTTCGGGGTATGCTCCCGTCGCATACGCCGAATATTTTCACAAAACGAGATGTGAACACAGCCTTATCCAGGTAGATTATATTTAGTCAAATATCCTTTGATAATAACAGTAAAAAAGAGACATGATTCCCAATATGCATGTTAAGGCCCATACACATTAAATGAAAGTCGGCCGAATCTGCTGATTTTGGTGGGACCAGTCAACTATCTGTTGGAGGGAAAGAAGGATTGGGCTCACTGGATTTCAACATTCCTATTAATGTGGCAAATGATAAGCCGATACCAGAGGAGTCTATTATAAAGGTTTGATGTGCATATACTGTATGTGGTACCTATGCACATGCAAATGGCACTGCATTCATCTGCCTAAGACAATTAAAAACAACTTTATTTATTCTAATTATTAAAATGTGTGAGCTACTAGTTAGTTTGGACTTTTTCAGGCTGTTGACAAGAGTACTCGGTGCAGATTGGGCGGTTATTCAGTGTTACTGTTCTGTCCCTATTCACATTCCACCTCCTAAATTTTCCCTAATACGATGTACATGTACCATGTACACCTTATCAACCAGTATGTTCGAACCCCACTTGTTTCAGTAGCGGTCAGGATTACTCATCCACCGCGGCCGCCGCCATGGATCTGTGAGCGCTGGCCCGCATCTCCTCCCAAGGAGACGCCAGCGCTCACTTCCGCTCCGGTCCGCTGTTTCCTGTAGGGTGCGATCGCACACTCGTGCCCGGCCTTAAAGGGCCAGCGTGCGAATATGGGAATTATCATTAATTAGCCCATGACTATAAGAAGGGCCCTGCCCTTTTGCTCATTTCCTGAGCGTTGTTGTGTTTTCCTATGTTAGTCTTGCAAATGGTCCCTTTGTGTTATCCTGTTCCCGTTGTTCAAGTGCCCTGCTACCTGTACCCTGCTTCCCGTGCTATTTGTTCCTGTGCCTTCAACCTGTTGGAGTTGTGTTGTGCCAGCGGGGCCCGCCATGCTGTGTTACACCATGTCTGGTGTCTGCTGTCAAGATCCCATCTGTGCCTAGCCGTTGCTACTGTCTGAACCACTACAGGTACCCTTGTGCTGGACTATTTATATATTGACTTGGTACTCGGTTGGCCAGCTGCTATCCCGCTACGGTGGTACGGCCCAGTGAGTCCACATACCCACAGTTCGTGACAGTACGCTCAGGCCATGGACCCCGCTGGTCAACCCGAGACCATGACACACGCAACATCCTCTGGGGTATCGTTAAAACTGCCTTGGCTGCATTTACCCATTTTTGTTTTGATTGGCAGAGTGACGGCATGGTGGCAAAACAGCCAATAACCACCCCACCTGCACCAGGTACGCTTGTCAAGAGCCTGAAAACGTCCAAATGGGCTGGTAGCTCACACATTTTAATGATAAGAATCAATAAAGTTGTTTTTAATCGTCTTAGTCAGGCAGATTAATGCGTTAGCAAAATAGATGGATACTACAGGTATTAATTATATTTACAGTGCAAACGGCACTGGAAGATAATACTGACTCTAATATATATATATATATATATATATATATATATATATACACATTTATGTTAATGTAGTTATCAGACACATTATGCACTATGGTGATGTGGTCAACACATTGTCTCATTACTACCTGTCATGCAGCATCTACAATAGCCCCGGATGTCCTATGACAGGTGCAGTTAGTTTTATAATGGGAGAATCCTGGCTGTATAAATTTGTGCGTAACTTGGCTTCACATTTCCATTAAAGGGGCCTTTCAGTTTCATGTAAATAAAGCTTAACCATAGTAAAGTTATGGAACTTTGTATCCAGTCTAGGAAATCCTCTGTATATTACAATTTTAGAAAACTTACGGCTTTGAGAAGTATAAAGTCTGTACAGACTGTTTCCATATACTAATAGAAAACAGAGATCTTGAAAATAGTGGGAAATGAAACTTCCAAAGGTTATGGAAAAACTGCATATCCTTTTATTATACAATATTTAAGCTTTATTTACATAAAAATGGAAAATCTCTTTAA
This sequence comes from Rhinoderma darwinii, assembly GCF_050947455.1. Taxonomy (NCBI): domain Eukaryota; kingdom Metazoa; phylum Chordata; class Amphibia; order Anura; family Rhinodermatidae; genus Rhinoderma; species Rhinoderma darwinii. Next base: position 269,042,577 of record NC_134691.1, read on the forward strand.
TGTACGGTTCAATATATAATTATTCAAGAATAGATCACTGGAAGTGAAAATTATTTTTGACTAAAAATAATTTTGTATTTACCCTATATATAACAGAAAATACATTTGTAATCTTTCAAAACATTTTTCAACCTCTATACCCTAGAATTAGATACTGTATCACATGTAACAATAACTTTCCACTATTTGACAACTGGATTATTAAAAAAATCGGTCAACATTCATAGATTGGGTAAGGACGTCCGGAGTCTGTAAAGTCATTTTAGGGTCAGCTGTGCTTTCAGGAGATAGTAGATAAGGCCTTGAGGTAACTCAACCTTTTCCTCTGTTACCTGTAAACAGAATAATCTAAATTAGAAAAGATGTATTATTTTGGAAATGTTGCAATTAATCTACACTTACTCTACATGTATATATGTGGGAATACATGGTGAAAGCTGTTGGCTTCATGTTTAACCCCTTCAGGACCCAGCCTGTTTTGGCCTTCAGGACCCAGCCGATTTTTTCAAATCTGACATGTGTTAGTTTATGTGGTAATAACGTTGGAATGCTTTTACCTATCCAAGCGATTCTGAGACTGTTTTCTCGTGACATGTTGTACTTTATGTTAGTGAAAAAATTTTGTCTATAATTTTGGTATTTATTTCTGAAAAACACCACAATTTAGAAAAAATTAGCAAAAATTTGCATTTTTCTAAATTTAAACGTATCTGCTTGTAAAACAGATAGTAATACCACACAAAATAGTTACTAGTTAACATTTCCCATATGTCTACTTTATGTTTGCATCGTTTTTTGAACGTCCTTTTATTTTTCTAGGACGTTACAAGGCTTAGAACTTTAGCAGCAATTTCTCATATTTTAAAGAAAATTTCAAAAGGCTATTTTTTCAGGGACCTGTTCAGTCTGAGGTGGCTTTGAGGGCCTTATATATTAGAAAATCCCCAGAAGTCACCCCATTTTGAAAACTGCACCCCTCAAGGTATTCGAATCAGCATTCACAAAGTGTTTTAACCCTTTAGGCGTTTCACAGGAATTAAAGCAAAGTAGAGGTGAAATTTACAAATTTTATTTTTTTTGCAGAAATAAATTTCTAATACATTATTTTTTTGTAACACAGAAGGTTTTACCAGAGAAATGCAACTCAATATTTATTGCCCAGATTCTGCAGTTTTTATAAATATCCCACATGTGGCCCTAGTGTGATAATGGACTGAAGCACCGGCCTCAGAAGCAAAGGAGCACCTAGTGGATTTTGGGCCTCCTTTTTTTTAGAATATATTTTAGGCACCTTGTTAGGTTTGAAGAGCTCTTGTGATGCCAAAACAAAGGAAACACCCCAAAAGTTACCCCATTTTGGAAACTACACCCCTCAAGGAATTTATCTAGGTGTATAGTTAGCATTTTGACTGCACAAGTTTTTCGCTAAATTTATTAGAATTAGTCTATAAAAATGAAAATCTTTACAAGAAATAATAAAGAAAATGCACCCCAACATATGTAAAGCAATGTCTCCCGATTACGGTAATATCCCATATGTGGTAATAAACTGCTGATTGGACCCACAGCAAGGCTCAGAAGGGAAGGAGCGCCATTTGGATTTTGGAGCACGGATTTTGGTGGATTGGTTTTTGGTTCCATGTCGCGTTTGCAACCCCCTGGAGGGACCAAAACAGGGGAAACCCTCCAAAAGTGACCCCATTTTGGAAACTACACCTATCAAGGAATTTTTCTAGGGGTATAGTTAGCATTTTTACCACACAGGTTTTTCACTAAATATATTGGAATTAGTCTGTAAAAATGAAAATCTACTTTTTTCTGAAAAAACATAGAAATGTTTTATATTTACGAGGAATAATGAAGAAAATCACCCCAACATTTGTAAAGCAATGTCTCCTGATTACAGCAATATCCCATATGTGGTAATAAACTGCTGATTGGACCCACAGAAGGGCTCAGAAGGGAAGGAGTGCCATTTGGATTTTGGAGCACGGATTTTGCTGGATTGGTTTTCGGTGCCATGTCGCGTTTGCAACGCCCTGGAGAGACCAAAACAGGGGAAACCCCCCAAAAGTGACCCCATTTTGGGAACGACACCTCTCAAGGAATTTATCTAGGGGTATAGTTAGCATTTTGACCACACAGGTTTTTTGCAGAATTTAGTGGAATTAGGCAGTGAAAATGAAAATCAACTTTTTTTCTGAAAAAGCATAGAAATTTTACATTTTTACAAGGAATAAAGGAAAAAAAGAACCACAACATTTGTAAAGCATTTTCTCCTGATTACGGCAATACCCCATATGTGGTAATAAACTGCTGATTGGACCCATGGCAGCGCTCAGAAGGGAAGTAGCGCCATTTGGATTTTGGAGCACGGATTTTGATGGATTGTTTTTCGGTGCCATGCCGCCTTTGCAACACCCTGGAGAGACCAAAACAGTGGAAGCCCCCCAAGTTACCCCATTTTGGAAACACCCCTCAAGGAATATTTCTAGGGGTATAGTGAGAATATAGACTCCACGGGTCTTTTGCAGAATTTATTAGAATTAGGCGGAGAAAATTAATATCACAATTTTTTTCCACTAAAATGTTGAATTTTCTCATTTTCACAAGGGATAAAGGAGAAATAAACAACCAATTTTTATAAAGCAATTTCTCCCGAGTACGGAAATACCCCACATGGGGTCATACATTATTTTCATTAGAAATGAATTAACCCTTTCAGGACTGATCCATTTTTTGCTTTCTCATTTTCGTTTTTCACTACCCACCTTCCAAGAGCCATAACTTTTTTCTTTTTCCGTCAGTAGAGTGATGTGAGGGCTTATTTCTTGCGGGAGGAATTGTAGTTTCTATTGATACCATTTAAAGTGAAATAAAAAGTACTGGGAAACTGAAAAAAAATAGGAAAATATAGTAATATAGGAAAAAAATCTGATTCCATTTTTTTTGGTTTTCGTTTTTTACGGTGTTCACCGTGCAAGTTAAATAATGGCATATTGTAATAGTTCGGCATTTAACGGACGTAGCGATATCAATTCTGTTTATTTTTTTACATTACTTTTGAAGAAAAATGGGAAAAGGTTTTTTTTTGTAACTTTTTTTTCTTTCTCACTACTAATAACTTGAATTCTTCTACACATTTTATTAGTCCCCTTAGGGGACTTGTACCAGCGATCATTGGATCGCGGGTACAATATGCTGCGATACTAATGTATTGCAGTATATTGTTATTTTTACAGGCTTCTGTAACCGCACGATCGCTGTTCCTGTCCCTTAGTCCTGGGTGTCAGCTCTAATACACAGCCGACGCCCGCAGCGTATGGAGCGGGCTCAGCACTGATGTGCCATTTTAGTGCATAATATGTTGTGCCCAGTTTGTGCCACTGAAGACAAATACCTCATAAAACGTTAAGCGGGTTCTCCCGGGTATGGTGATGCCATATATGTGGGCGCAAACTGCTGTTTGGGGACGCTGCAAGGCTCAGAAGGGAGGGAGCGCCATTTTGCTTTTGGAGCGCAGATTTTGCTTGGTAGTTTTTCTGTTTTGGGTTTCGCTGGTATTTCAGTTTATAATGTGGGGGCATATGTAATCTGTGCGGAGTACATCAGGGCATAATAAGAGGGTATAAAAATGCGGTAAATAAATAATAATTCATAGATGTGTGGCCGGTGTCGCACTGATAAATGGTGTCTGATGTTACCCGCTTTTAGAAAGCTCTGCACATTTTGCATCGTCATATTCCTGGGAGCCAGAACTTCTTTATTTTTTCACCACTGGAGCTGCGTGAGGGCTTATTTGTTGCGGGACAATCTGTACCTTTCATTGGTACCATTTTGGGGTACATGTGATTTTTTTTATCACTTTTTATTACATTTATTTGCAAGCCGGGTGACCAAAAACAAGCAATTCTGACAATGTTTTTTAGTTTATTTTTTGCGGCGTTCACCGTGCACTATAATTGACCATTATATTTTATTCTGCGGGTCGGTACAATTACGGCGATACCATATGTATACAGGTTTTTTTTATGTTTTGCAGCGTTTGCGCAATAAAATCACTTTTTTATAAAATAATTTATTTTCTGTGTCACCATATTCTGAGAGCCGTAACTTTTTTATTTTTCAGTCAAAAAAGCGGTGTAAGGGCATGTTTTTTGCGGGACGGGTTATAGTTTTTATCGGTATTGTTTTCGGGTACATGCGACTTTTTGATCACTTTTTATTCTCTAATTTGGGAGGGGTGGTGACCAAAAAATAGCGATTCTGGTGTCGTTTTTTTATTGATTTTTTTGGGGTGTTCATTGTGCGGGAAAAATAACATTATAGTTTTATTACTGGGGTCGTTACGAACGCGGTGATACCAGAAATGTGTACTTTTTTTAACGTGTTCATTTTTTTCCTATAATGAAAGACTTATTATAGGAAAAAAATGAAGTGTTTGTTTATATAACTTATAACTTTTATTTTTACACTTTTTTTTAAAACATTTTTATTCTTTTTTTTACTTTTTTCACTTGTCCCACTAGGGGACACTTAGACTTGCAGCTTTGATCGCTGCTAGAGTACATTACACTACACACGTAGTGTAATGTACTCCAACTGTCATTGTGACGCGACAGTCACACTGACAGGAAGCCTCGGAGGACCGGCCGGAGGCTGCTCCTCCGAGGCTTCCGTACATGGCAACCCGGAGGTCATTATCTGACCTCCGATTGCCACAACAAGCATCGGTAGCCCCCACGATCACTTCGTGGGGGCTGCCAATGTGCTTCAAAGCACTTAAATGCGGCGACGGCAATCCGTCGCCGCATTTATGGGGTTAATTGCCAAAATCAGCGGCGATGGTCCGCTGACCGGCAAGGCTGGAGTGTCAGCTGTCAGGGAGAGCTGACCTCCCTGTTCCCGGACACTGTCCGTTAGGACAGTGTGCACCGGGGGGAACTACTCCGCAATAGTACGTCTGGATGCGGGAACTAACCCCTCTGCAGGACGTACTATTGCGGCGCAGCGCGGGAAGAGGTTAAGCAGGAGTCGTCTAGTAATTGAGCAGCATTGCATTCCCTGCATGTTCCGTATCTTAATAGGTTCCAAATTCTGTGCTGATTAATATGAATAGTGTGAATTTATTAATATGCCTTGAGAGTGGTCAAAGCTCTCATTTTGTGATACAGCGTTCGAAATTTTCTGCATAGATATCGTTTTAAAGAGGATCTGTCACTAGTTTATTAATTCCCTATTCCCTAATTCCCTATCTCCTAACTAATCTAATAGGTGCTTTGCTACCGATAACTCCAGTGTGATTTGTTTTTAAAAAAAGTTTATTATTTGCAGAGTTATGAGCATTTGCTCAAATATGCTAATGTAGCTCAAATAGCCAAATAGGAGGTGACTCCTTCTTTTCACTCCGGAGGGTGTAATGTGTTCTGTATGACCAATCAGCATCCAGCTTCTCCCCCTTCCCTGCCCAGCAACACAGTGTGATCATATAGTATACATTTTCCATTCCCGACTGTGTATTCAACTGGTGATATCTCCGGTTGTGTCACAGACAGAATGCAATCCTGGTGTCATATGAAAGATAAGAATCTCATCTTTCATATACCACTAGAAGCACTGTCCGAGATATGGCTGCTTGAAGTGATCCCCCTTCCCTCTACAGTCTCTCATACTGTGTGTGAAGCAGCTTGATGCTGATTGGACAGCATCAGAGGCTGTGAGGAAGCTCCACCTCAGGAGAATCGCTGCTGTTACCTCCCACTTGTATAATAAAGGCTCATTTACATATGTAGAAAAATGCTCATAACTTTTAAAATAATAAAGATTTTGGGACACAGTTTTCACTAGCATTATCAGTGTGACAGCGCCTATTAGATTAGCTAAGAGATTGGGCATTACTAAACTAGTGACAGATATATATTGGTGGTATTGTGAATCGTCTACCACCTTGACAATATTGGTTTAGCAAGCATTCTCCGTAAATTAAGGCAAATAAACTAGATTGATCCGGAGTGTATGTGTAAAGGATCTGGCAGGCACAGCTTCGGGGTTAACTTCCTCATGTAATCAGTCTTCACCTGAGTCTATCTCTCTGAGACTGACTCCAGCTTCCACCACTCAGGCTGGCAGGCTTAGGAGTGGGAGAGCCTATCGCAGCCTGGCCAGACTCAGCTAGCTCCCGCCCTCTGTCTATTTATACCTGCATTTCCTGTTCCTCCTTGCTTGTTATTCTTTCCGTGTGGTTTCCTGGCCCAGCTACAGCTCCTAACAATTTGATCCTGCTCCATTCTGACCCTGGCTTTCTGACTACTCTTCTGCTCTGCGTTTAGTACGTCGTGCTCTCCTGGTTTGACTTGGCTCGTTCACCACTCTGTTGCTCACGGTGTTGCCGTGGGCAACTGCCCCTTTCCCTTTGCTTTATATTCCCTTGTATGTTTTGTCTCGTGCACTTACTGAGCGTAGGGACCGCCGCCCAGTTGTACCCCGTCGCCTAGGGCGGGTCGTTGCAAGTAAGCAGGGACAGAGTGGCGGGTAGATTAGGGCTCACTTGTCCGTTTCCCTACCCCTATCATTACATAATCACAAGCCCATATACCTAGTTTACCCTGGCCCCTGACACTACTATGGACCCCCTTGAGACCCTGGCTCAGCAAATGCAGGGTCTCTCCCTACAGGTCCAGGCCCTGGCTCAGAAGGTCAACCAGCCTGAGGCTACCTTGGTGGTTCCCCTCACCTCAACTCCTGAACCCCACCTCAAGTTGCCCGACCGGTTCTCAGGGGACCGGAGGGCTTTTCTCTCCTTTCGGGAGAGTTGCAGGCTTTACTTTCGCTTAAAGCCCCACTCCTCAGGTTCTGAGAGCCAGCGAGTGGGTATAATTATGTCCCGGCTCCAGGACGGGCCCCAAGAATGGGCCTTCTCCTTGGCTCCTGACGCCCCTGAACTTTCCTCCGTTGATCTTTTCTTTTCTGCTCTCGGACTCATTTATGACGAGACTGACAAGACTGCCTTTGCCGAGAGTCAGCTGGTGACCTTACGTCAGGGTAAGAGACCTGTTGAGGAGTGTTGTTCTGACTTTAGGAAGTGGTGCGTAGCTTCTCGGTGGAATGACCCTGCCTTAAGGTGCCAGTTTAGGTTGGGTCTGTCGAATGCCCTGAAAGACCTGCTAGTTAGCTATCCCTCTTCTGACTCCCTAGACCAGGTTATGGCTTTAGCGGTACGACTTGACCGACGTCTCAGAGAACGACAACGCGAACGTTTATGTGTTTTCTCCTCCGACTCCCCCATGATGCCTCCCGAGGTTCCGTTGCTTCGTTCTTCCCCGGAAGACTCAGAGGTACCTATGCAACTCGGGGCCTTCGTGTCCCCCCAACAACGTAGAGATTTCCGCAGGAAGAATGGTCTCTGCTTCTACTGTGGGGATGACAAGCATCAAGTGAACAACTGTCCTAAGCGTAAGAATGCAGCCGTAGAACTTCCGCGCCTAAGTGATCATCGGGGAGGTCACTTGGGCGCACAGGTATTTCCCGTAAATATGAAACGTAATAAGATCTTGCTTCCCTTTCAGCTCTCTTTTGGTGGTAGGTCTGCTACCGGCAGCGCCTTCGTGGATTCAGGGTCCTCTGCTAATATCATGTCTGTGGAATTTGCAATGTCTCTTGCTATGCCTTTGATTGATTTGCCTAAACCTGTCCCGGTAGTGGGTATCGACTCCACTCCTCTTGCTAATGGTTATTTTACACAGCATACCCCTGTTTTTGAACTCCTTGTTGGCTCCATGCATTTGGAGCAGTGCTCTGTACTGTTGATGCAGGGATTATCGTCCGATTTGGTTTTAGGCCTTCCCTGGTTGCAGTTGCATAATCCCACGTTTGACTGGAATACTGGGGAGCTTACCAAATGGGGTAATGAATGTTTGACGTCATGTTTTTCTGTTAATTCTCTTTCTCCCCCTGAGGAGGTGAACACGCTACCTGAGTTTGTTCGGGACTTCGCTGATGTTTTCTCTAAGGAGGCCTCCGAAGTGTTACCTCCTCATAGAGAATACGATTGTGCTATCGAATTGGTACCAGGAGCTAAGCTTCCTAAGGGTAGGATATTTAATCTTTCTTGTCCCGAATGTGAAGCCATGAGAGAGTATATCCAGGAATGCCTGGCCAAGGGTTACATTCACCCCTCTACTTCTCCGGTAGGTGCTGGCTTCTTCTTCGTAGGGAAGAAGGATGGTGGTCTTAGGCCATGCATTGACTACCGTAACCTGAATAAGGTCACTGTAAGGAACCAGTATCCCCTTCCTTTGATTCCTGATCTCTTTAATCAGGTTCAGGGGGCCCAATGGTTCTCTAAGTTTGATCTACGGGGGCGTATAACCTTATCCGCATCAAAGAGGGGGATGAGTAGAAGACTGCGTTTAACACGCCCGAAGGTCATTTCGAATACCTCGTCATGCCCTTTGGGTTGTGTAATGCGCCGGCGGTTTTCCAGAATTTCATAAATTAGATTTTGAGAGATTACCTGGGGATATTTCTTGTAGTGTACCTTGATGACATACTGGTGTTTTCCAAGGACTGGCCCTCCCACATTGAGCATGTCAGGAAGGTGCTCCAGGTCCTTCGGGAAAACAAACTGTTTGCAAAAACCGAAAAATGTGTGTTTGGGGTACAGGAGATACCATTTTTGGGTCAAATCCTCACTCCTCATGAATTCCGCATGGACCCTGCCAAGGTTCAGGCTGTGGCAGAATGGGTCCAACCTGCCTCCCTGAAGGCGTTACAGTGTTTTTTGGGGTTCGCTAATTATTACAGGAGATTCATTGCTAACTTCTCGGTCATCGCTAAGCCTCTTACGGACCTCACTCGCAAAGGTGCTGATCTCCTCCACTGGTCTCCTGAGGCTGTCCAGGCTTTTGAGGTCCTTAAAAAGTGCTTTATCTCGGCCCCGGTGCTGGTTCAGCCCAACCAAATGGAGCCATTTATCATGGAAGTTGGCGCATCCGAGGTGGGAGTGGGGGCTGTCTTGTCCCAGGGTACCAGGTCCCTCACCCATCTCCGCCCCTGTGCCTACTTCTCCAGGAAGTTTTCGCCCACTGAGAGTAACTATGATATTGGCAACCACGAACTCTTAGCCATTAAATGGGCATTTGAAGAGTGGCGCCACTTCCTGGAGGGGGCTAGGCACCAGGTAACGGTCCTTACAGACCACAAGAATCTGGTTTTCCTAGAATCTGCCCGGAGGCTAAACCCGAGACAAGCTCGATGGGCGTTATTTTTTACCAGATTCAACTTTTTGGTTACCTATAGGGCTGGGTCTAAAAATATTAAGGCCGATGCACTGTCGCGTAGCTTCATGGCCAGCCCACCTTCGGAGGAAGATCCTGCTTGTATTTTGCCTCCCGGTATAATAATTTCTTCTATTGATTCTGATTTAGTCTCTGAAATTGCAGCTGATCAAGGTTCAGCCCCCGGGAACCTTCCTGAGGACAAGCTGTTTGTTCCCCTGCAATACCGGCTAAGGGTACTTAGGGAAAATCATGACTCCGCACTATCTGGTCATCCAGGCATCCTGGGTACCAAACACCTCATTGCCAGAAACTATTGGTGGCCTGGCTTGCCTAAAGACGTTAAGGCCTACGTCGCCGCTTGTGAGGTTTGTGCTAGGTCCAAGACTCCCAGGTCCCGACCAGCGGGCTTACTGCGTTCGTTGTCCATTCCCCAGAGACCTTGGACACATATCTCCATGGATTTTATCACCGATTTGCCTCCATCCCAAGGCAAGTCAGTGGTGTGGGTGGTAGTAGACCGCTTCAGTAAGATGTGCCACTTTGTGCCCCTCAAGAAACTACCCAACGCCAAGACGTTAGCTACCTTGTTTGTCAAACACATCCTGCGTCTCCATGGGGTCCCTGTCAATATTGTTTCGGACAGAGGGGTACAATTTGTTTCTTTGTTTTGGAGAGCCTTCTGTAAGAAGTTGGAGATTGATCTGTCCTTCTCCTCTGCTTTCCATCCTGAAACCAATGGCCAAACTGAGAGGACTAATCAATCTCTAGAACAATATTTAAGGTGTTTCATCTCTGACTGTCAATATGATTGGGTCTCATTCATTCCCCTCGCTGAATTTTCCCTTAATAACCGGGTCAGTAACTCGTCAGGGGTCTCTCCCTTTTTCTGTAATTTTGGGTTTAATCCACGGTTCTCCTCCGTTTCACCTGGTAGTTCCAACAATCCCGAGGTAGAGGTCGTTCATCGGGAACTGTGCACAGTCTGGGCCCAGGTTCAGAAGAACCTAGAGGCGTCCCAGAGCGTACAAAAAACTCAGGCTGATAGAAAATGTTCTGCTAACCCCTTGTTTATGGTCGGGGATCTGGTGTGGTTATCATCTAGGAACTTGCGTCTTAAGGTCCCGTCCAAGAAGTTTGCTCTCCGGTTTATTGGGCCGTATAAGGTCATTGAAGTCCTCAATCCTGTCTCCTTCCGGCTGGAGTTACCCCCATCTTTTCGTATACACGACGTGTTTCATGTCTCCCTCCTTAAACGCTGCTCCCCGTCCTTGGCTCCCTCGAGGAAACCTCCTGTTCCCGTTCTCACCCCTGAGGGGGTGGAATTCGAGGTGGCCAAGATTGTGGACAGCAAGATGGTCCAAGGCTCCCTCCAGTACCTGGTCCATTGGAGAGGATACGAGCCTGAGGAGAGGACTTGGGTACCCGCCCGGGATGTTCACGCTGGGGTATTGGTCAGGAAGTTCCACCTTTGTTTCCCCAGTAAACCAGGTCCGCTTAGAAAGGGTCCGGTGGCCCCTCATAAAAGGGGGGGTACTGTAAAGGATCTGCCAGGCACAGCTTCGGGGTTAACTTCCTCAGGTAATCAGTCTTCACCTGAGTCTATCTCTCTGAGACTGACTCCAGCTTCCACCACTCAGGCTGGCAGGCTTAGGAGTGGGAGAGCCTATCGCAGCCTGGCCAGACTCAGCTAGCTCCCGCCCTCTGTCTATTTATACCTGCCTTTCCTTTTCCTCCTTGCTTGTGATTCTTTCCGTGTGGTTTCCTGGCCCAGCTACAGCTCCTAACAATTTGATCCTGCTCCATTCTGACCCTGGCTTTCTGACTACTCTTCTGCTCTGCGTTTGGTACCTCGTTCTCTCCTGGTTTGACTTGGCTCGTTCACCACTCTGTTGCTCACGGTGTTGCCGTGGGCAACTGCCCCTTTCCCTTTGCTTTATATTCCCTTGTATGTTTTGTCTCGTGCACTTACTGAGCGTAGGGACCGCCGCCCAGTTGTACCCCGTCGCCTAGGGCGGGTCGTTGCAAGTAAGCAGGGACAGAGTGGCGGGTAGATTAGGGCTCACTTGTCCGTTTCCCTACCCCTATCATTACAGTATGTATAAAATATAACTTTTACTAAATTTCTTTAAAATTTCTTTAGTGGCAAGCTATTTTCTTCACGAGACAGCCACATCTAACTTTCATGCAGCTTCCCATGAAATAGGACGAAGCAGCATTCATGACCTATCTCCCCTGAAGAATCAATCGGTCAGGAGGAAACGCGTTGGGAGAGAATTTACCCTACATCAGAGGTTCAATTAAATCCAGGACTTGACAGACAACTCCTGAAAGGAACATCACCATCCCAAAAATAAAAGGGGTAGGAGGGCAACTGCCCGAAAAATCTTATGTCTCCTTTATATCTTATATGCTAAACAGATCAACTAAGTGTTTATGAGAGAACCTCTGAAGTTAACAAATTGTTGAAATCATATGGATTAGGAAACCTAAATAGGTGGACTATTTTGCTGTCTTAAAATTATGTTATATATGCATACTGTGAAAAAACACATGAAAAACTGCATACAGCTGTGACGAATGAAGAGAATTTATGCGCACATGTCGCAAATTGCTAATGTTTTAAAGAAATTTTGTAAAAGTTATATTTTATACATACACTCCGGATCAATCTCGTTTATTAAACTAGTGACAGAGCCTCTTTAAAGGGTCTCAAAACAAATAGATTCCACAGCACTGGACTGCAACTGGGTGCAGGCCTCAACTGGACCTGGTCCACGGTCCTCAATATCAGGCAGACAAATAATGGACAGAGGCAGCACTTCCAAAAAGTATCAGCAATTTATTCACACGTGCGACATTTTAGTCCAGCAGGACCTTTCTCAAGCATAAAAACACACATCAAGTCATAGATATATAAAGGCTCACAAAGCCCAATCATGATAAAACAGGGATTAAGGCAAAAGACAGTATAAATCTAACTGCATATTACAAAAATACAATGTAAAGGTACAGACACTGAAAAATGGTGATAATGTGAACATACATAATCGTAGTTAAGGGACTGGTACAGAAATAAGCAGTCCTGATCTCAAAAGAGTGTTAATAACATAATGAATCACCCAGTTGTGTACAATAAAACAATTGCAAATTATCATTTGCAGAGACCGGATGGACGAATTCCTCATGGATTCCGGCGTCCATGTGTGCATACTGCGCATGTCACACATGTGTAAAAGAATTGCAATCACAACCTGTGATGCTTTTGCGAATTTACGCGAGATCGCAAGATGTAATTCCCGCGCATGCGCACTGAATCGCACACCGCGCAGCGGCCATCTTGGCAAAATCCACTCAATTAGTTCCGCGCATGTGCAGTGCGCGATTCACTGTGCGGCGGCCATCTTGGAACCTGGAAAAAGATCGATCTCAGAGGAGAAAGATCTTTAATTGACTTAAGGGGCAAATAGTCAGCGAAAAATTGTTATCAAGAAGGGAATAATCTAAGGGATTTCAATATTGTAGCTGGGGACTATAAAAATAGGAATCAATGTATATGTTTGTAGTCATCATCCTGCAATGAGGATGGAAATCATGTACTTACCTTGATGTGTAAACATCCAAGACAGTGTAACAAAAAACAATGATTTTGTGATATGTCTATGCTATATGTGTCTGTTTGTAGCCACCCAGTGGTTGCGATATGTATTACAACATGTCAAGGGTTTTGTTTGCATGTCTCGATATTGTTATAAATTGGTTTCATGAGAAATTTGAGTTCTTAACTAAATTTAAGCAAAAGTAGGGGCGGACACATCTGTACATTCCCTTTAAAACATACCTTTCTGCCTGCCTGCAGCCACCACTAGAGGGAGCTTAGGAGCTTACTGCATACTGTTAAGCCCAGTTCAAACAGAGTTTTATGACACGGGAACCGCGTCAGGAACAGCGGCAAAAAACGTCCAAAACTACCTCCCATTGATTACAATGGGAAGCGGAGGCATTTTTTAACGCAGCGGTTTTTAGCGGTTTTTAATTTTTTGCCTGTGGCGCTCAATGGCTGTGTGCGAAAAACGCCGCAAAAATTGCAGCAAGAATTTGAGGCAGGCCAAAAGCTGCCTCAAAATTCCTTCAGGAATGTGTGATTTTTCTGCCTTATACACTTTAAGAGGCTCTATAGACAACTGGGCGTGTTTTAACTTTTTAACAACTGGGTGTTGTGAAGAGAAGTGTATGACGCTGACCAATCAGTCACCAATCAGAGTCATACACGTCTCATTGTTCCAGCCCAGCTTCTTTCCTTGCACAATCACACTGTAACAATGAAAAGTGTATGACGCTGATTGGTCACTGATTGGTCAGCGTCATACACTCCTCTGTACAACGCCCAGTTGGTAAAAAGTAAAAACACGCCCAGTTGTCTATTAAGAAACTAATTAGTATAAATCTAAAATTGTTCATAAAAATGATCGTTTTTCGAAATAAAAACCACTGTTATCTACATTACAGCGCCAATCAGATTATGTAGGAAATAGGGCATTTATAATCTGGTGACAGAGCCTCTTTAACTCAATAATAAAAAAGTTTGCAGTAAGCTCCCTCTAGTAGTGTCTGCAGGCAGCTAAACTGTATCTTTTAAATGTATGTCCATGCAGGGAATTTGTAGCTCTGACCACTATATAGATATATTAAGAAATTAATCAGAATAGGAGTATGAACCTAAAAAACACATGGTATTAAAGTCTGGTCATTTATTTTAAAGTTAACCTACACTAAGATTTTCTAAAGGGATATACAGATCCTTCTCAATAAATTAGAATATCATCAAAAAGTTAATTTATTTCAGTAATTCAATTCAAAAAATGAAACTCCTATATTATATAGATTCATTACACACAGAGTGATCTTTTTCCAGCATTTATTCTTTTAATGTTGATGATTATGGCGAACAGTTAATGAAAACCCAAAATTTAGTGTCTCAGAAAATGTGAATATTAAATAAGCCCAATTTCAGAAATTATTTTTAATACGGAAATGTTGGCCTACTGAAAAGTATGTACAGTATATGCACTCAATACTTGGCCGGGGCTTCTTTGGCATGAGTTACTGCATCAATGCAGCGTGGCATGGATGTGATCAGCCTGTGGCACTGCTGAGGTGTTATGGAAGCCCAGGTTGCTTTGATAGAGGCCTTCAGCTCGTCTGCATTGTTGGGTCTGGTGTCTCTCATCTTCCTCTTGACAATACCCTATAGATTCTCTATGGGGTATAGGTCAGGCGAGTTTGCTGGACAATCAAGGACAGTGATACTGTGGTTATTAAACCAGGTATTGGTACTTTTGGCAGTGTGGACAGGTGCCAAGTCCTGCTGGAAAATGAAATGATCATCTCCATAAAGCTTTTTAACAGAGGGAAGCATGAAGTGCTCTAAAATTTCCTGCTAGACGGCTGCGTTGACTCTGGACTTGATATAACACAGTCGACCAACACCAAGAGATGTCATGGCACTCCAAACCATCACTGACTGTGGAATCTTCACAGTGGACTGCAAGCAACTCTCCACTCTTCCTCCAGACTCTCGGACCTTGATTTCCCAATGAAATGCAAAATTTACTTTTATCTGAAAACGGGACTTTGGACATTGAGCAACAGACCAGTCCTTTTTCTCCTTAGCCCAGCTAAGACGCTTCTGACGTGGTTCTAGGTCATGAGTGGCTTGACACAAGGAATGCGATAATTGTAGCCCATGTCCTGGATACGTCTGTGTGTGGTAGCTCCTGAAAAACTGCCTCCAGCCGTAGTCCACTCCTTGTGAATTTCCCCCAGATTCTTGAATGGCCTTTTCTTGACAATCCTTTCAAGGCTGCGGTTATCCCTGTTGCTTGTGCACTTTTTTCTACCACACTTTTTCCTTCCTCCTAACTTTCCATTAATATGCTTGGATACAGCATGCTGTGAACAGCCAGCTTCTTTAGCAATGTCCTTTTGTGGCTTACCTTCTTTGTGGAGGGTGTCAATGACTGTATTCTGGACAACTGTCAAGTCAGCAGTCTTCCCCATGATTGTGTTGCCTACTGAACCAAACTGTTGGACCATTTAAAGGCTTAGGAAACATTTGCAGGTGTTTTGTATTGATTAGCATATTGGAGTGTGACACCATGTGTCTACAATCTTCAACTTTTATCCAATATTCAAATTTTCTGAGAGACTACATTTTGGGTTTTCATTAACTGAAATAGAGCACTCTGTGTGTAATGAATCTATATAATATATGAGCTTCATTTTTTTAAATTGAATTACTCAAATAAATGCACTTTTTGATGATATTCTAATTCATTGAGAGGGACTTGTATGCCAAACCTTGGTCCCTTACACAGTAAACCCAGCTGATGAGATATGGCATGGTGTAAGCCTAGTGTATGTGTTTAAATTGATTAAAAACAGTTCTTACCAGCAAAAGTAGAATGACCAAGTTAGTTACTGAACTTTACAGAATCTGTTGTCAGTGGGACATTCTTAGAAGTAGCAGCTTGCTTTCCAGTAATGCTGTCACTTTTATTTTTGGACTTCCCACTTGGATTTTTTGGAGGGGCTGACTGTACCTTATTTTGAGTTACTCTATATTATGAAAACACAAAAATAAACAAGAGGTCAAAATATTATGTGGTATGGATCTTATAAGAATTATGTGGAAATTATTAAATGCACAAATGTACAAACAAACAAACATTATCTTTTCAGTTCAGTTAACGCTTCAGTTCTTTTAGCATCCATTGAAAAATTGGTTACAGTGTCCAGATAAACCATGGCAGCCCATCGAATTTCTAAGGCCCTTGACAACACAAAATTATTCCTCCCTGGTGGTCTATGGGGTGAAGCATATCCCTGGTTTTCTAGGGTAATTAAGGGTTTAATGATAACAGCCTTGGTGGTCTGCAGTAGTGAAAGGTCTGATTCTACTTTTATGTTTACTAAGGGGTTGTCCAGGATTAGAAAAACATGGCTATTTTCTTCCAGAAACAACGCACACCTGTACATGGGTTGTGTCAGGTATTGCATCTCAGCTCCATTAAAGTGATTGGGCTGGTTGCAATACCACACACTATGCGGACCGTAGTGTGGAGATGGGGTATAGTATACAGTATAACCGGTATGCTGTCTAAGCAGGCAGCAGGCGTGTGTTGAGCTTCTAAGGGCAGCAATGGAGACTTTTCATTCTAATGTATGAGGGCAAGAGAGGGTAGGGGATATCACGTGTAAGTTAGTGGCAGATGTCGTTGTTATATAAAGCGGAAAGCCGTGGGGTGCATTGGTTACTGTATATGAGGAAGTGGGGGGGTATACTGTGTGGGTGACAGTAAGGTCTGAGGGTTATATCAGGATGGTGGCTCTGGAGGATACCATATATGAGGCCGGGGGCAGTAGGGGGTACAGTGTAAAAGTGGGTCAGTATATCACATGATGTACATTATATCAGGCAGCTGATGGGGTACAGTATTATGTATAAGTTTCATTGTGGGGCACAGAATGAGGCAGGAGGCACTGTGTTGTACGGTAATATGAAGCAAAGGGTAGCGGGGTGTATGGGGTAAACTGTGTTAGCAGGCGGCACTGACATGGGGTAATATGAGGCAGGCTGCTGTAGGTTCTATGGCATTATCAATACTGTAGGCTATACTGTACACATCGCCTAACTTTTACTGCTGGATGGGGTCCTGCAAGTGCAGTATAGGCAGCACAGTACAGTGTAAGCGGTGCCGCAGTAGGGGGTTAGGACCTCATATGGCGGCACAACTGGCATTTATGAGCTACTGTATCTGACCGTAGTTGGGGCTAGGGGCTACTATACCGCATGTACTGTACAGTATAAGAGGCATATCAGTATACTGTTGCAGGCAGCACAAGTAAGGGTATAAGCTATGGGTGTGGGCTATATATAGTAAGCAGACGGCAGTGTGGAGATCAACATAAATGTTGGGCATCACCTGATAAACTGTGGACTATGTCAATAGGCAAAGCTGGTCCAATTTTTGCATGCCTGCTTGCCTCAATTTTTGGTCTGCCATCTTTGGGTACTGTCCAATGAATATATATCCTGCATTGAATTTCTGATTGCCTCATTGAACCACATGTTCCTCAGGGGTGAATAAAACATTACTCTCACTTAATTGTCATTTTCTCAAAGGATAGAATGTTTTAACACATTCTATCCGTCCTGTATTAGTCTCATGAAAGCTTTTTTTATTGGCCACTGAAGACAATGTAATTTCTTCAGCCAATCAAATCCAATGCAGGGTATATAATCATTGTAAAGCACCCAAAGATGGCAGACCAAAATTAGAGGCAAGCAGGCATGCTTTGCCCATTGACATCGGCTGCACTTTATTACAGTACCGGACAGTACTGTAAATGTACTGTATGTGACCAGACCCCAAGGAAACTCCATTAAAGTACACTCCACTGTCAAGAGAGCCGGTGGTGGCTCACCTATCCCTCCGGCCTGGTTTCCTGACACCCCATAAAACCACTGTCTGCTTTGTAGATGTGGCAACAGTGGCTCCCCTACCCATAGCATCTGGTCCCTGGTACCCATGTAACTAAATATCCCCAGTAAAACTTTCTAAATATTCCCCCTCACCCCTTCTAACCGACAGACCACAAGAACGGGGCCGCCACGGTGCCTACATTATCCTTCATGACTGCTCCCTCATACTCGTTCTAACCCACTGTACAGTAAAGTGGTGACTACACTACCCTTCCTGAATGTTCTCCCATACCCTTTCTAACCCACTGAACACAGTAAAGCGGCGGCAGCCGGAGGCTACAATACCTTTCCTTACTGTTCCCAAATACCCCTTCTAATTCACTGACCACAGTGAAGCAGTGGCGACTATACTACCCTTCCTGACTGTTCTACCATACACCATGTAACCCACTGACCACAGTAAAGCGGCGGCTGGAGGCTACAATACCCTTCCTAACTTTTCGCCCATATCCCTTCTAACCCACTGACCACAGTAAAACGGCGGCGGTCGGAGGCTACAATACTTTTCCTGACGGTTTCCTGTCCCCTTTCGAATCCACTGACCGCAGTAAAGTGGCGCCAGCTACATTGCCCTTCCTTACTGTTCATTGTCCTCCTTCTAACCCACTAACCACGATAAAGCTGTAAAGCCTACACTGCCCTTCCTGACTGTTCCCCTATCCATCTTTTAACCCACTTGTAAAGGATCTGCCAGGCACAGCTTCGGGGTTAACTCCCTTAATTAATCAGTCAGCACCTGAATCTACATCCCTGAAGACTGACTCCAGCTTCCACCACTCAGGCTGGCAGGCTTAGGAGTGGGAGAGCCTATCGCAGCCTGGCCAGACTCAGCTAGCTCCCGCCCTCTGTCTATTTATACCTGCATTTCCTGTTCCTCCTTGCTTGTTATTCTTTTTCGTGTGGTTTCCTGGCCCAGCTACAGCTCCTTCGATTTTGTTCCTGCTCCATACTGACCCTGGCTTACTGACTACTCTTCTGCTCTTCGTTTGGTACCTCGCACACTCCTGGCTTGACTCGGCTCGTTCACCACTCTGGTTGCTCACGGTGTTGCCGTGGGCAACTGCCCCTTTCCCTTGCTTGTATTCCCTTGTATGTTTGTCGTGTTTGTCGTGCACTTACGGAGTGCAGGGACCGCCGCCCAGTTGTACCCCGTCGCCTAGGGCGGGTCGTTGCAAGTAGGCAGGGACAGAGTGGCGGGTAGATTAGGGCTCACTTGTCCGTTTCCCTACCCCCCGGTCACTACATAATAACAAGCCCATACCTAGTCTACCCTGGTCCCTGACACCACTATGGACCCCCGTGAGACCCTGGCTCAGCAAATGCAGGGTCTCTCCCTACAGGTCCAGGCCCTGGCTCAGAGGGTCAACCAGCCTGATGCTACCTTGGTAGTTCCCCTCACCGCACCTCTTGAACCCCACCTCAAGTTGCCCGACCGGTTCTCAGGGGACCGGAGGGCTTTTCTCTCCTTTCGGGAGAGTTGTAGGCTTTACTTTCGTTTAAAGCCTCATTCCTCAGGTTCTGAGAGCCAGCGGGGGGGTATAATTATGTCCCGGCTCCTGGAAGGGCCCCAAGAGTGGGCCTTCTCCTTGGCTCCTGACGCCCCTGAACTTTCCTCCGTTGATTGTTTCTTTTCTGCTCTCGGACTTATTTATGACGAGACTGACAGGACTGCCTTTGCCGAGAGTCAGCTGGTGACCTTACGTCAGGGTAAGAGACCTGTTGAGGAGTATTGCTCTGACTTTAGGAAGTGGTGCGTAGCTTCTCGGTGGAATGACCCTGCCTTAAGGTGCCAGTTTAGGTTGGGTCTGTCGAATGCCCTGAAAGACCTGCTAGTTAGCTATCCCTCTTCTGACTCCCTAGACCAGGCTATGGTTTTAGCGGTACGACTTGACCGACGTCTCAGGGAACAACAACATGAACGTTTATGTGTTTTCTCCTCCGACTCCCCCATGATGCCTCCCGAAGTTCCGTTGCTTCGTTCCTCCCCGAAAGACACAGAGATACCTATGCAACTCGGGGCCTCCGTGTCCCCCCAACAACGTAGAGAATTCCGCAGGAAGAATGGTCTCTGCTTCTACTGTGGGGATGACAAGCATCAAGTGAACAACTGTCCTAAGCGTAAGAATGCAGCCAGAGAACTTCCGCGCCTAAGTGATCATCGGGGAGGTCACTTGGGCGCACAGGTATTTCCAGTAAATAGGAAACGTACTATGATCTTGCTTCCCTTTCAGGTCTCTTTTGGTGGTAGGTCTGCTACCGGCAGTGCCTTCGTGGATTCAGGGTCCTCTACTAATATTATGTCTGTGGAATTTGCTATGTCCCTTGCTATGCCTCTGATTGATTTGCCTAAACTTGTCCCGGTAGTGGGTATCGACTCCACTCCTCTTGCTAATGGTTATTTTACACAGCATACCCCTGTTTTTGAACTCCTTGTTGGCTCCATGCATTTGGAGCAATGCTCTGTACTGTTGATGCAGGGATTATCGTACGATTTGGTTCTAGGCCTTCCCTGGTTGCAGTTGCATAATCCCACGTTTGACTGGAATACCGGGGAGCTAACCAAATGGGGTAATGAATGTTGTACGTCATGTTTTTCTGTTAATTCTATTTCTCCCCCTGAGGAGGCGAATACGCTACCCGAGTTTGTTCAGGACTTCGCTGATGTTTTCTCTAGGGAGGCCTCCGAAGTGTTACCTCCTCATAGAGAATACGATTGCGCTATCGAATTGGTACCAGGAGCTAAGCTTCCTAAGGGTAGGATATTTAATCTTTCTTATCCCGAACGTGAAGCCATGAGAGAGTATATCCAGGAATCCCTGGCCAAGGGTTACATTCGTCCCTCTTCTTCTCCGGTAGGTGCTGGCTTCTTCTTCGTGGGGAAGAAGGATGGTGGTCTTAGGCCATGCATTGACTACCGTAGCCTGAATAAGGACACGGTAAGGAACCAGTATCCCCTTCCTTTGATTCCTGATCTCTTTAATCAGGTTCAGGGGGCCCAATGGTTCTCTAAATTGGATCTACGGGGGGCGTATAACCTTATTCGCATCAAAGAGGGGGATGAGTGGAAGACTGCGTTTAACACGCCCTAAGGCCATTTCGAATACCTCGTCATGCCCTTTGGGTTGTGTAATGCCCCTGCGGTCTTCCAGAATTTCATAAATGAGATTTTGAGAAATTACCTGGGGATATTTCTTGTAGTGTACCTTGATGACATACTGGTGTTTTCCAAGGACTGGTCCTCCCACATTGAGCATGTCAGGAAGGTGCTCCAGGTCCTTCGGGAAAACAAACTGTTTGCCAAAACTGAAAAATGTGTGTTTGGGGTACAGGAGATACCATTTTTGGGTCAAATCCTCACTCCTCATGAATTCCGCATGGTCCCCGCCAAGGTTCAGGCTGTGGCGGAATGGGTCCAACCTGCCTCCCTGAAGGCGTTACAGTGTTTTTTGGGGTTCGCTAATTATTACAGGAGATTTATTGCTAACTTCTCGGTCATCGCTAAGCCTCTTACGGACCTCACTCGCAAAGGTGCTGATCTCCTCCACTGGCCTCCTGAGGCTGTCCAGGCTTTTGAGGTCCTTAAGAAGTGCTTTATCTCAGCCCCGGTGCTGGTTCAGCCCAACCAAATGGAGCCATTTATCGTGGAAGTTGACGCATCTGAGGTGGGAGTGGGGGCTGTCTTGTCCCAGGGTACCAGGTCCCTCACCCATCTCCGCCCCTGTGCCTACTTCTCCAGGAAGTTTTCGCCAACTGAGAGTAACTATGATATTGGCAACCGCGAACTCTTAGCCATTAAATGGGCATTTGAAGAGTGGCGCCACTTCCTGGAGGGGGCTAGACACCAGGTAACGGTCCTTACCGACCACAAGAATCTGGTTATCCTAGAATCTGCCCGGAGGCTAAACCCGAGACAAGCTCGATGGGCGTTATTTTTTACCAGATTCAATTTTTTGGTTACCTATAGGGCTGGGTCTAAAAATATTAAGGCTGATGCCCTGTCGCGTAGCTTCATGGCCAGCCCTCCTTCGGAGGAAGATCCTGCTTGTATTTTGCCTCCAGGTATAATCATTTCCTCGATCGATTCTGATTTAGTCTCTGAAATTGCTGCTGATCAAGGTTCAGCTCCCGGGAACCTTCCTGAGAACAAGCTGTTTGTTCCCCTGCAATTCCGGCTAAGGGTACTTAGGGAAAATCATGACTCCGCACTATCTGGTCATCCAGGCATCCTGGGTACCAAACACCTCATTACCAGAAATTATTGGTGGCCTGGGTTGCCTAAAGACGTTAAGGCCTACGTCGCCGCTTGTGAGGTTTGTGCTAGTTCCAAGACTCCCAGGTCCCGACCAGCGGGCTTACTGCGTTCGTTGCCCATTCCCCAGAGACCTTGGACACATATCTCCATGGATTTTATCACCGATTTGCCTCCATCCCAAGGCAAGTCGGTGGTGTGGGTGGTGGTAGACCGCTTCAGTAAGATGTGCCACTTTGTGCCCCTCAAGAAACTACCCAACGCCAAGACGTTGGCTACCTTGTTTGTCAAACACATCCTGCGTCTCCATGGGGTCCCTGTCAATATTGTTTCGGACAGAGGGGTACAATTTGTTTCATTGTTTTGGAGAGCCTTCTGTATGAAGTTGGGGATTGATCTGTCCTTCTCCTCTGCCTTCCATCCTGAAACCAATGGTCAAACGGAGAGGACTAATCAATCTCTAGAACAATACTTAAGGTGTTTTGTCTCTGACTGTCAATATGATTGGGTCTCATTCATTCCCCTTGCCGAATTTTCCCTTAATAACCGGGTCAGTAACTCGTCAGGGGTCTCTCCCTTTTTCTGTAATTTTGGGTTTAATCCACGGTTCTCCTCCGTTTCACCTGGTAGTTCCAACAATCCCGAGGTAGAGGTCGTTCATCGGGAACTGTGCACAGTCTGGGCCCAGGTTCAGAAGAACCTAGAGGCGTCCCAGAGCGTACAAAAAACTCAGGCTGATAGAAAACGTTCTGCTAACCCCCTGTTTATGGTCGGGGATCTGGTGTGGTTGTCGTCTAGGAACTTGCGTCTCAAGGTTCCGTCCAAGAAGTTTGCTCCCCGGTTTATTGGGCCGTATAAGGTCATTGAGGTCCTCAATCCTGTCTCCTTCCGGCTGGAGTTACCCCCGTCTTTTCGTATACACGACGTGTTTCATGCCTCCCTCCTTAAACGCTGCTCCCCGTCCTTGGCTCCCTCGAGGAGACCTCCTGTTCCCGTCCTCACCCCTGAGGGGGTGGAATTCGAGGTGGCCAGGATTGTGGACAGCAAGATGGTCCAAGGCTCCCTCCAGTACCTGGTCCATTGGAGAGGTTACGGGCCCGAGGAGAGGACTTGGGTACCCGCCCGGGATGTTCACGCTGGGGTATTGGTCAGGAGGTTCCACCTGCGTTTCCCCAGTAAGCCAGGTCCACTTAGAAAGGGTCCGGTGGCCCCTCATAAAAGGGGGGGTACTGTAAAGGATCTGCCAGGCACAGCTTCTGGGTTAACTCCCTTAATTAATCAGTCAGCACCTGAATCTACATCCCTGAGACTGACTCCAGCTTCCACCACTCAGGCTGGCAGGCTTAGGAGTGGGAGAGCCTATCGCAGCCTGGCCAGACTCAGCTAGCTCCCGCCCTCTGTCTATTTATACCTGCATTTCCTGTTCCTCCTTGCTTGTTATTCTTTTTCGTGTGGTTTCCTGGCCCAGCTACAGCTCCTTCGATTTTGTTCCTGCTCCATACTGACCCTGGCTTACTGACTACTCTTCTGCTCTTCGTTTGGTACCTCGCACACTCCTGGCTTGACTCGGCTCGTTCACCACTCTGGTTGCTCACGGTGTTGCCGTGGGCAACTGCCCCTTTCCCTTGCTTGTATTCCCTTGTATGTTTGTCGTGTTTGTCGTGCACTTACGGAGTGCAGGGACCGCCGCCCAGTTCTACCCCGTCGCCTAGGGCGGGTCGTTGCAAGTAGGCAGGGACAGAGTGGCGTGTAGATTAGGGCTCACTTGTCCGTTTCCCTACCCCCCGGTCACTACACCACTGTCCACAGTAAAGTGGCGACAGCCAAAGACTACTGTACACTAGCCTTCTTGACCACTCCCTATACCACTTCTAACCCACTGAACACAGTAAGGCAGCAGCTATACTACTTTCCTGATTGCTCCCCCATACCCCTTCTAACTCACTGAGCGCAGTAAAGTGGTGGCCGGGGGATACATTACCCTTCCTGACTGTCCCCACATACCCCTTCTAACCCACTGACCCCTGTAAGGTGGCAGTCGAAGGCTATACTTCTCTTCCTGACTTTTCCGCTGAATCCCTTCTAACCAACTGACCACAGTAAAGTGGCAGTGGATAGATTATACACTACTATTCCTGACTGTTCCTCCGTGTCACTTTCTAACCTACTGACCTCAGTAAAGCAACAGCGGCAGCAGGCTATACTACCCTCCCTGACTGTTTCCCCATCTCCCTTCTAACCTACTGACCACAGTAAAATGGCAACTGCCAGAGGCTACACTACCCTTACTGATTGTTCTCCCATATCCCTTCTAACCCATTATACAGTAAAGCAGCAGTTCCAGCGGCAGCCACACTACCCTTCCTGACTGTTCTCCCATACCCCTTCTAACTCACTTTCCAAAGTAAGGCGGAGATGGCCGGAGGCTACTGTGCATTGCCCTCGCTGACTGCTCCCCGTCCCTCTTCTAACCCACTCACTACAGTGAAGAGGCAGTGGACAGCGGCTACACTAGCCTTTTTAACTGTTACCCCATCCCCCTTGTAACCCATTGAACACAGTAAAGTGGCGGCTGATGAATGCTACACCACTCTTCCTGAATGATCACCCATCTCTTTTCTAATCCACTGACCTCAGTATAGGGGCGGCAGACGGAGACTACACTACCATTCCTGACTGTTCCCCAATCCCCTTTCTAAATCACTGACCACCATAAAATAGCAACAGCTGGAGGCTACTTTACCATTCCTGACTGATCCACGTCCCCCTTCAAACCCAAATTGAATCACTGAGCAGTGGAAATATATTGCCTGGTCAGATTAACCCAGGTCCCTGTTGCACCATGCTGATGGGAGGGTTGAACCGTTGAACCCTTGCTGTCAGGTGTCAACAGATCAGGCTGGTGAAGGTAGAGTAGCGGTGTGGGGAATACTTTCTTGGCACACCATAACAGTGTTAGCCACACAGTCCCCACATTAGTGCCAGCCATGCACCGCCTCCCATAACAATGCCAGCCACACAGTGTCCAACATTAATGCCAGGCACAGACAGTGCCCCCCATCGGTGCTAGACACAGTGCGCCTACTTGTGAGGGCACTCCCATGTATCTTCTCTGTATCAGAGGTATGCATCTGTCTTTTGACAGCTGTGTCTTTCTAATCTATTAGGACACAGACTAGCACGTACCTCCCAACATTTAAATCTAATCTAAATCTGTGCAACATTATAAATCACACCCAAAACATAAGGAACACCCACAAAACCTCCCATATGTACCGCTGTTGTGTCTCATTTGCATATGCCTGCCCCTTTTAAAGGTTCGTGTCACCAGACAATTTTGCAACAGGACGGTTGGGAGGTATGCAAGCATGTCTGTGACCTGATGGTTGGGTACTGTATAGCACATGCCCTAGGTTGTGCAGTCCTGTAGTAGAGGAACCTGATGCAATGTAATTTCCTATAGATAATGATATGCCCACTGACAGAAATATTTAATAGTTGAGGTACTGAGGATACAGTCCACAGGTTCAGCTCTTACATTGATCATGCATACATGTTGGCAGGAGTAAAGGAGTAAGTCTCTTAACTAGAAAATGCACAAGACACGGTCTCAGTTTAAACTCCTTTATGCAGTATTTTAATCTATTAATGCATTAAATATTGTGAATTATGTACTTTGTTCTTTATCTTTGATAAATATGTTCAAGACAATTTGGTTGGAACGAACTGAGGAGATATGAAAATGTATTGCAAAAACAGTGGTATTGACCAAGGTATACAGATACTTACCGTCAATCTCCAATCTCAAGGTATAAATGTACTGTATATACAGTACGTGTAATTGTATATATGTTTTTATACAGGACTATTATCTATTGACGATGTTTGTTAAAATATGCAGACTTTAGAACATTGTTTATGTTACGACTGCGGCCACGGACCGCCGTTGCTCACCTTCGGCGAACGGCCGTGACCGAAGCCTCCTGGCCGTCTGCCCCGGAGACACCAGATGGCGCGGCCTTCCCGTCCTGAACTGTGCTGTAGGGTGCACACGCGCTCGTCCCTGGCCTTAAAGGGCCAGCGTGCGCACTCTCTAAAAGCTTCCCTAACTTATCCCCAGATCACACTGGACTATAAAGAGGGCTCTGCTACGCTACGGTCAAGCGGCCAAGTGAGGCCACATACCCCTAGATCCTAACAGTTTATATGCAAACAAAATCTTTATTCTCAGACCTGATTACTTGAAATATAAAACTTTATAAAATATCTTATGTGGAGAAAGTGGCATCTTCCTCACTGCCCAGCAGCCTGTAGTTCTCTTTTCCCTGCCTGAAGGCTCTATACATTTTCAGAAACCTCCTCAGTCCTCGAAGAATCCATGTTAAAATCTCTATGTAATACCTTAAAGGGAACCTGTCACTAGATTTTTGGGCACTAAATCACCAGCATGTCATTATACTGCTTGAGCTTAGCATCCTAAACATGCTCGTCTTACAACTGTGCGTTTTATCATTCTGTCTATAATTCAGCGTGCGCTTTATGTAAATGAACAGAGAAGGGTCTTGAGATGAGTCCAGCTGCCCATGGTCAGTGTTCGTTTACTCCCTTCACAAGGTGCTATGATTATCAACTTATGGGGATGAGTGATCGTTACTCCGATCACTCGTCCCCATACATTTCTATCATGTCGGCAACACATATCTCTGTTTACGCTGGCAGTGCTGCCGACAATAATAATATTTCTTGAGCGTTTCCTCATTCATCAGCTCATCGTTCATCACTCATCATTCATCACTCGTTTGCCTGATTATTGGCCCATGTAAAAGGGCCCTTACTGTTCACACATACCTATTGATTTATCTGATTGTTCAGCAAAAGCCCACCCATTCAATAGAAATGGGGAGACTCAAGATACATTTTCAAATGGCATGCATATGAGAAATGTAAAAATCTCCCAAGAAAACACAATTTCTAACAGCATTACATCTACAGTAGACAACAGAGTTATTAGGATTTATTTTTTTTGCAGCACATCATTATTATGTTCATTGCTTTTTCCATTACATTAAACCGATCTTGATGTATTGCGTCTGCCCTCACAGTCATCACAACCAAGCAAAAATGAATTGGTAACGCTTGTGGAAAAGTGTAGTAAAGAAATGAATACTCACATCAATCTTTTCTTTCTGCTATTAGTAAAACTGGAACATTTTGTTTTCAGCTCCGGTGGTGGATATTTGTTTATTGATACTGTCAAAATTCCAAAATGAAATATATGGTATTAATATATAGATAAATGTATAGAATTACAGCAAAACATTGCTCTGGGATTGTCTAGTGTGAATGGAATAACTCTGCATGTACATCCTGTGAGGGCCAACGCGTGCACATGTATATAATTAATTAATTATCCCCAGATCACCCTGGACCATAAAAAGGGCCCTGCCCTTTAACTCCTTGCCTGAGCGTTGTTGTGTATTCCTCTGTTAGTCTTATCAAATGGTCCCTTAGTCGTATCCTGTTCCCAGTGTTCCCGTGCCCTGCTACCTGTATCCTGTGCTGTATTTGTTCCTGAGCCTTATCTAGTGTTGAAGTCTTCTTGTGCCATCTGTCACACCTGCTATCATACACCAAGTCTGGTGTCATCTGCCACGCCTGATATCATTCACCACGTGTGGCTTCACCTACCTTCAGGTTCCATCTGTGCCTAAGCCTCTACTACAGTCTGGAATTTTACAGGTATTCTTGTGCTAGGACTTTGTATAGACTGTTGATTGGCCAGCTGCTACTCCGCTACAGCGGGGCGGCCTAGTGGGTCCACATACCCACGGATCGTGACACATAACAGGATATCCAATAACTCTACCATGGCAATCCCAGAAGCAGCACTATGTTTACATTACCACAGCAGTAAGAAGATCTCAAGAAGGAAATTAAATCATATCAAATATTTTGAGCTAATTTTTTTTTTAAAGTACAGACAAATTCAAAAATATGCAGCAGTTTCAGCAATTCTCTAAGCTGTTCTATAATTTTACTGCAATTTCAGGTAACCATTGGACAGCACCATGGAAGATAATCTGGGGAAAATGCACAAAAATGCAGAAACAGGAGTCCTAACTTGTTCTAGCTTTGCCCAGCCATGTGTCTTCTGCATCTAGTGATTAGTTAATGGATTGCACGTGCCTTTTGGCCAATCACAGTATTTGCAGCCCAATATTAACCCACAGCCTAGTACTTCCTGTGCCTGATTATTCTGGCTTGTCGCTGATCCAGCTGTCCTGTTCTTATCTACTATTATTCCCCTCCTTGTGTACTGAAATCTACATTACATCTGACCATGGCTGATCCCTCTACTTGTGTACCGCACTCTGCATTATGTCTGTCCATGGCTGATCACTCTACTTGCATACCGAACTCTTCATTATATCTGACTATAATTGAGAATAGTGTCGTCTATTGCATTCCTGATCTGAGAACCAGCATCGTTAAACTCAGATTGTTGAGGGTGTAGATGGTGTTATTGGGTACATACCTGGTGGTCTAGGTTGATCATTTAATTTTATTAACTCTAAAGAGATACAAAATTAAGTGCTAATTATTTTTTTAAATAATATATCTTTATAGGGGTCAGAACTCCAAATCTCCTAACTCTGTTCACATAGTCATAGTTTAATAATAAATGACTTTCTGCCTGCTGCTGCCACCAGGGGGTACTTGATGAATACAGATTATTACAGTTAGCATGAATTTCAGTTAGAGCTGTATTATTCAGTATTGACTGTGCTGCCCCTTGTGGTGACTGCAAGTAGCCAAATGTTATTACTTAACTCTATGGTTGTGGAGTCTGCTAGTGAGCGCTCTAGCGCTGGAAGGATCCAGGTAGTAAGTGCCCCCCCCCCTAAGTATGCCCTTGTACAACATACTATAATTGTATGGCTAGTTTTAAAATGTAATATTTTCAATACTACACCTATTATTTTACCTTCCTGACAATACTTGGTTTAGAAAGACTCATTTGAGTAGTATTTTTCCCATGTTTATGTTAACTTACTTTTAACAGAATTCAGAAATGTTCGAATAAATCTGGTGGCATATTCATAATTTGATTTGTGAACCTGATCAAGCAGGAGCAGGTGATGTTCTGTGGGAGAGCTTGGAAGTTCCATCAGTTCAGTATTATTATATGTTCTGCCAATAAAGAGTGCAAACAAAGCAAAACCTTTACACTTGGCTTCCAAAGAAACTTCTTTCAGATTTTGTTTGTCCCACTGGCTTGTCTCTCCGGATAATATCATAATGATGGCCTTATTTTTCTTTGGGTCTGATGTTTTAGACATGATATTTTCAAGCATCCATTTCAATGAAAGCCCAAAGGTAGGTGGATCTCGCAGGTGATGGCTGTTTTCCTGGAGGTGTCTCTTCATAAGCTTTGCATTACTATATGTTGAAAAATCAAACTCAAGGTAAGGGTTTCCTTCGTCGTCTGGGCTAAAGCCAGGGGGCGTACTACTGACCACAGCCACTCGGGCACCAGTGTTTGGAATGTCAAGCCCATCAATCACTGTACTGATGAAGTTTCTTGCTTCTTCATACTTTTCAGTGTTCATATTGTAAGAACTGTCCAGAAGAAACCCTACATCTATTGGTGCCTTTTTCAGCTCAGAATTACTTTCCACACAGGATACGTCTGGTTTACATGTATCTGAAATCAGAAGCAAAACAGAACATGCATTTAGGAAGAATAATCGGAAATGATAGCCAAAATAATATTACAAAACAAGAATTGTGCTCAAGCTTTTTTGTGAAAGGTCTGGAATAGATTATAAAATACGTCATGCCTCTAAGCGCTACGATGTAGAAAATTCTATTTGCCCCGTGGTCTAACAGCAATGGTGGGGACCACACAGCCATTATGTGAGTAAGCAACAAATCCAAACACATGCAAATATGAAATCTACATTATTCTTTTTGAATGGAGTTTTTGTTTAAGATTCAAAAACTATTATTTAGCAGAATTCGACAGCAATTTATTAACACAGTACATAATATGGAAAAGTGTGTCTACAAGGCTCCTCAACCATGACTGGATTGGCATCTATTCAACCTGTTAAAGAGAGACTTATCATAATTGATACTAGATAGCCCTAATTTCAGGGGTTTCTTGCATCAAGGTAAATTTTACACATCAAGGCAAATGTTTTTTGTTGTTTTTTTAGGTTAGAGATTTTTTTATGTCTTGCTATTTCAATGTTTTGTTATTGCTTCCTTGATCTATAACCAGTGGTCTGTTGTTTTTTTTTAACTTTTATTGTCAGGCACTAACATTTAACATTTAATGTTGTCCTCTGTGTTACAGCTCTGAGATTTGTGTCTGTATATTTGTGTTATTTTTCTATACCATATGGTAACAATGGAGTTTTGGGGGGGGGGGGGGGGGGGGGGGGTGGGTAGGTTTCTTGCTTTATTAGCAGCAGGTCTTTTTATTGCTATGAGAAAGGTCAAAAGCCAATGAATATTATCTAATTTAAAAAAAATAATAATACAGTGATCCATTAACTATCCAAGCATTTGAAATCATGAACCTAGAAGAATTTTAAATGATTCTCCTATTTAAATTAGACTGCACATCACGTTTTTGACCCACGTATCACTAAGCTCCTGTAGTTTAATATAGGCTGTGACGGAGGCCTTAACAGTGGCATTTGTCGCCATAGATATTAATGGTATACGTTAAACATATATGTCATGAACTCTGATGACCCTGTTTATCACGTATACATTAAACAAATAGCATTATAGTCTATGGGTGACGGATGCCACTGTTAGGCATCTATTTAATGCATAAGTCGTCCATAGACGTTTATCTGTATCCTTTTACCATATGCGCCATTAAAAGCTATTTAAAAGTCCATGTTGTATACGTTAAACGTCTACCTGTGATGTATACCATGCACGGCATACTTTCCCCTTAGGGTATGTTCACACGCTAGCTGTCATTTACGGCTGAAATGACAGCCTGTTTTCAGAAGAAAACAGCTGCGTCGTTTCAGCCGTAAATGCTCCTCCTCGTAATATACGAGGCGTCTGTGACGCTCGTATATCTTGAGCTGCTCTTCATTGAGTTCAATGAAGAATGGCTCAAATTACGTTGCAAAGAAGTGCCCTGCACTTCTTTGCCGAGGCAGTCAATTTACGCGTCGTCGTTTGACAGCTGTCAAACGACGACGCGTAAATTACAGGTCGTCTGCACAATACGTCGGCAAACCCATTCAAATGAATGGGCAGATGTTTGCCGACGTATTGTAGCCCTATTTTCAGGCATTAAACGAGGCATAATACGCCTCGTTTACGCCTGAAAATAGGTCGTGTGAACCCAGCCTTAGAATCCCATATTAAAAAAAACGCATACCACGAGGTATACATGTTTTTGCAGGAACTCTCGGGATAAAAAGGCTTCGTCTTCTACGCAATTCCATCTTCCAAATAAAAAGGTATACTGACATATACCAGCCTGACGAAGGCCTAATAGACACTCTTTTGGCCACCGTCGAGCTAATGGAGCATTAAGGGGCCATTTAGCATGTACATCAGGAACTTTTCCGATGTACTGTCTAATCGTGGAGCAAAAACTTTCCCGATGTACCGTCTAATCGTAGAGCAAAAATGTAGTGTGCACAGAGCCTTACACAGTTAAAAAAATAAGAATTCAACCTTTTTCATTAAAAAATATTAAAGCGTTTTTTTTTCTTTCCATGAAACACTTCACCATCAATCCCCATTTGAACCTGACAATTTTGTGGAGGACCAGTTGTGGACATAATAGCAAAATATCTTTTGATGGGAGCTAATGGGGTTTACAGTTTATTCATTGCATTAAATACTTTAGGGCAGTGATTCTCAAATTTCTAAGGCCGGAACCCACTTTTGGCCGAGACTTTTGTTTGGAATCCCCCACTACCTTACTTAGCTCTCTTACCGGTACTTAGCTCCATTAGAAAAATAAGTCCCTACAGCATTGAAAAAAATGATAATTGTGTGGGTCGGGGAGGGGGCGGGCTCAAGATAGCCTGCTAAAGTGTGTTACTGAGGCCCGATTATGGCAGCTGATGATGGGTCATGTGACCCGACCCGTCCACCATTGGCCATCAGAGGAGTAGCTAGGAATTTAGCACATGGAGGTGAAACACATTTTGAGTGGGCCCCCACACAGTATAATGACCCCTTAGTGACCCTCACACAGTATAATGCCCTTATAGCTGCCCCCACACAGTATAATACCCCGTTAGTTGCCCCCACACAGTATAATGCCCCTAAAGCTGCCCCCACACAGTATAATGCACATATAGTGCCTTCCTACACAGTATAGTGCACCTAAAGCTGCCCCAAAACAGTATAGTGCATCTCTACACAGTATAATGCCCCTAAAGCTGCCCCCCACACAGTATAATGCCCCCATAGTTGCCCCAACACAGGATAATGCCCCCACACAGTATAATGTCCCCATAGCTGCCCCCACAAAGTATAATGCTCCCATAACTGCCCCACACAGTATAATGCCCCATAGCTGCCCCCATACAGTATAATTACCCTATAGTGCCTCCCCACACAGTATAATGTCCCTATAGCTGCCCACACAGGATATTGCCCCTAGAGCTGCCCACACAGTGTAATTCCCTTGAGCATATTCACAATCCCTTGGTGGAAGATAAAGTGTCAGTGTGAATGAGACAACTTGCATGCAATTCCATCCTCGTGAAAATAAACAACACAACAACAATTTTGAAAAACTTATTTCGAACATGGTGACAAATTAGGGACATTTTTGTACAACATTACTAAGACCAAGATAGAGCCACCAATTATTGCTAGATTTATTGATAATATAGGCCAGTCTGATTCCCACTCACATTATGTACCTAATATACATTTACTATTGTATGAAGTTGTAATATTCTTCCATTTTACACCTCTAAATATTCAAGAAAGAGCAAGAATATTTTTTGGCCCCAATCCAATTGTGTATTCTTTCTTCTGAACAAGCAAATGTATTGAATAATTCTGTATTGGCTAATAAGGTTGGAGAAGCAATAAACTTTTCCAAACTTCTCCAACCTTATTAGCCACTTCCCAGTGCGGCGGCAGGACCTCGAAGAGTCCAAG
Organism: Rhinoderma darwinii; assembly: GCF_050947455.1. NCBI lineage: Eukaryota > Metazoa > Chordata > Amphibia > Anura > Rhinodermatidae > Rhinoderma > Rhinoderma darwinii. The sequence goes on from NC_134691.1 coordinate 269,075,809, forward strand.
AAGAGGCCTGACTGGCAGGGAATAAATTGTCCCAGTCCCACAGTGACACTTCGAGTTCAAAACTTCACGTGAACCCCACCACTCTTCCAGACACTGAGCCTCTAAAAAGGTAAGCACTCGATATGCAAAATAATTTCTATGCACATGTTCAGCTGTGATGTTATAACCCCAAACATTGCACAGTAAGTATTTTCCTCGGTGCACATATAGCTGGAATAATAAAAAGAATACACATAAATTTAAGAATTTGGAGTGCTGTCTTTTGATTGCAAGATGGAATTGTTCTTCAAACAAGGGATACTTTCCTAAAGGCACTTTCATCATCCTTTCTGTTGCATTAATCTGTTCGAGAACATAACGTCTAATTTTTATAATGAGGCACATTCACGGCTGCACATGGACTTACCATAACAAAGGGTACACGTCAGGAAGGTTTGTACTGATGGCTTGAAATCCATATTTGCAGTGATCTCAATCAACTGAAATGTCCCTGAGTCATCAATCTGTTGTAATATTAAAAAGTTAATTTCAAAATAAAACCCATAGGGGTATGTCTACATTTGAACACCCATTTACAGTTTATATACGGTGTATATACATATAAAGCCCATAAAAAATTCGCGTAGCTACTGATCCTTCCTGAGTTACAATTCGTATCATAGTCTGGAACTGCATTAACAGTTGCTGGTTATCATCGGACATCGTAATAGCAGTTCCTACATTTTAATGAGAGAAATAGTTTTAGCTACATCAGACTATTGTACGGTGGGTGTGTACAGTCCAAAAGGAATGTTTGGAGAATTCAGTTCTGAAGTCAGTAGAATTGTGAATGCAGCTCTAGACTGTAATACAGGCCGTAACTCCAGACCAGTACAAGATAAGTAAGGTAATGTATTTACCAAATTATGCCTGACGCACATGGCTGTATTATGGCTCATTTTGGTACAAATTCCATAATAGGGCAGAATATTTTTCCTGTTGGATTCAAAAAGGATCGCTCCATTCCAGACAATATTATGGAGGTATGGAAGGGGGGGGGGACATCTCCCACATACATGTCCTGATGGATAATCATAAGTCGGAGCACAGAGTGTGCATGAGGCCTAGTATATGTCATCACTTTCTCACTGGTAGTGTAAAGGGTTTTCCAGACACAGGTTCTGTGTCGACGCCCGGGGGTTAATCAGCCTTCATCAGCTCCAAGGTCTGCTAGAGTGACGCGATCTGTTACCACTCAGGCTTGCAAGCTGAGGAGAGGGAGAACCTATCACAGCCTGGCCTGACGGTTCTATCTCCCGCCCTTGGTCTATTTATATCCTCACTTGCGGCATGTTCCTTGCCTGTGATTGTCTGGTTTCCTGGCTCTGCGATTCCTGCTATTTACCTGATTGACCGCTGTTACTTATTTGACCCTGGCTTGCCTGACTATTCTCCTGCTCTGATTTTGCTACTACGTACTCTCCTGGTTTGATTCGGCTCGTTCACCACTTCCTGTTGTTCACGGTGTTTCCGTGGGCAACTGTCCCTATTTCCTCCTTTGCTTCTGTGTGCCCTTGTCTTGTGTTGTCTGTCTTGCACTTTCTGAGCGTAGGGACCGTCGCCCAGTTGTACGCCGTCACTTAGGACCGGCCGTGCAAGTAGGCAGGGACTGAGTTGCAGGTAGATTAGGGCTCACCTGTCCGTCTCCCTACCCCGATTCATTACAGGTAGTGGTCAGACTGCTAAAACCCCCACGATCCTCAGAATAAAGCAGCCACATCACTAGGTAAGACTTGTGGCCCGTAAACAGTTTTTCCTTTACAGCAATGCAGCCAGTTACTGGCTGTACAATTCAATTAAACAGAGACATGTCCGGGAGCATCGTGCAGAGAAACTGCAGGAGAAGAAATGCGGAAGACTTCTACGTTCTCGGGCTCGGCATGGGTCTCAGAGGTCAAACCCCCACCAACCCCAATGTTATGGGATATCCTAATTATATCCCATAACATTACAAGATGGGACTACGGGAAGATATTTCAACAGCATAGCTCTATAGTTCCACTTTATTATTTATCATTCCTTGTAATATATTATCTCCAGCAATAATGAAGCATCTAATTTTTTAGTTTCTCTAAAATAAAACTGTGTCCAAACTCATCCCAAACAATCTACAGTATATATTCTGACATTTGAAATAATTTCTTGTGTTTCTCCTACTTTAGAGATCCGGAAGATTCCTACAACTATAGTACTGTAGTATGATCAAGCAATGCCTGCATCGAGTAGATTAATTCATGCAATAAAGTAAAGATATATTCTTACTGAAAAAGCCCGTTTGATTGCAGGTGCAGGAGTGAATGTAATAACCGCAGGTATAATCCCAAGAGCGTTGTATTCCATGGCGGCTGTGCTGATTGAAGCAGGGTCATCAGTACGACCATTACTGAAGAACACTGCAATTCTTCTTACAGTGGCTCCTTGCAGAGATCTTTTGAAGACATTTCTGGCTACAAATCTCATGCAGGCTCCAATGTCACGACCTTTATTAGAACTTTCCAGAGATATGTTCTTCACTGCATTCAGTAATTTGTCTTTGCTTTGGAAGTCAGAAAACCTCACCAGATAATTAGTATGTTTGTTATAGGACATTACAGCCACTCGTGCCCCAACAGGACAGTTACCTCCCCTAATGGTTAGATTGGTCATAATATAGGTGACAATATCAGTCATTCGTTTGAAGTTTGGCGGTTTCACATCACTTGACATATCCAATGCAAACACTAATTCCGTTGGATACACAGGGCAGGTGGTTTGTCCTAAGAAGAAAAAAGGTTTGTCTTTATAAATGCAGATTCACACTAGCACTTCATTCTTAGAATAAGAACAAAAAACTCCCCATGCATCTAATTTCAAAAGTGGTTTTGCCTCTCCCAGACAGTATCAGATGGGGTCCTCTCCTCTTTTGGTTAAAGCTAAAATTGTATGAAAAGTTGTAATATATGAACAAACCTATACAATGCTGGAAACACTCTGCACTTACTGATATTCAATTATAGTGTTAGTCTTATATTTTTACTATCCTAAATGCAATTCTTCTTCTTGTTTTTATTATTTTTATGTTACTATTTTTATATTTTCCATTTCTTAAGAGTTCCGGGCCTTTAATAAATATAATTTAGAGTTACGTAAATCAGAATTCTGAATTTAAAAGTCTGACTTTTTATCTTAGACTTCTGACTTAACTAGTTGACCCTGAGCTAGAGCAGGGAATCTTTAATAAACAGGAGCTCATACTATGGCAGACTGTAGCTGTATACTGCAGAGGCATCTGAAAAGTCACACTAAATAAAGCTCCAAAGTAGACTACAGTAATATGGTGATACCTTACTCCATCTATATAATGTACATAAATGTATTTTATTTTATCTATTTACTAGCTGGGATGTCAAGAGCATGCAAGAAAAATTAATCTTACCTTGGCAACATGCTGTAAGGTAAAACATAAAACTGTATCAGTATTACAGAAAAGATGCTTAATAAGCATTTATTGTAAATGTATTCTGTTATGTTAAACATATGTATACAGTGGTCTAATATATACTAGTCCATCTCAATGAATTAGAATATCATCAAAAAGTTAATTTATTTCAGTAATTCAATTAAAAAAGTGAAACTCATATTATATAGATTCATTGCACACAGAGTGATCTATTTCCAGCATTTTTTTTTCTTTTAATGTTGATGATTATGACTAACAGTTAATGAAAACCAAAAATTTATTCTCTCCGAAAATTTTAATTTTGGGTAAAAGTTCAGGATTGTAGATTCATGGTGTCACACTCTAATCAGCTAATCAACACAAAACACCGGCAAAGGTTTCCTAAGCCTTTAAATGGTCCAACAGTCGGGTTCAGTAGCTACACAATCATGGGGAAGACTGCTGATGTGACAGTTGTCCAGAAGAAATCAAGGTCCCAGAGTCTGGAGGAAGAGTGGAGAGGCATCAATCTAAGTTGTTTGCGGTCCGGTGTGACGGTTTGGGGAGCCATGTCATCTCCTGTTATGTCACTGTGTTATAAGTCCAGAGTCAACGCAGCAGTCTAGCAGGAAATTTTAGAGCACTTCATGCTTCCCTCTGCTGACAAGTTTTATGGAGATGCTGATTTCATTTTCCAGCAGGACTTGGAACCTGCCCACACTGCCAAAAGTACCAATACCTGGTTTAATAACCACAGTATCACTGTCCTTGATTGCCCAACAAACTCGCCTGAACTCAACCCCATAGAGAATCTATGGGGTATTGTCAAGTGGAAGATGAGACACCAGACCCAACAATGCAGACGAGCTGAAGGCCGTTATCAAAGCAACCTGGGCTTCCATAACACCTCAGCAGTGCCACAGGCTGATCGCCTCCATGCCACGCCGCATTGATGCAGTAATTCATGCAAAAGGAGCACTGACCAAGTACTGAGGGCATATACTGTACATACTTTTCAGTAGGTCAACATTTCAGTATTAAAAATAATTTTTGAAATTGAGCTTATATAATATTCAAATTTTCTGAGACACTAAATTTTGGGTTTTCATTATCTGTTCGCCATAATCATCAACATTAAAAGAAAAAAATGCTGGAAATAGATCACTCTGTGTGTAATGAATATATATAATATATGAGTTTCACTTTATGATTTGAATTGCTAAAATAAATGAACTTTTTGATGATATTCTAATTCATTGAATGGACTAGTATATTGACTAGTCATATTGGACCACAAAATGATAGCCTTCAATTTAGGTAACATGCAGGTTGAGAGAAAAGGGCTTAGCTTTCAGGTTGTTTTCCTACAGATTTGAGACAAGACCCAAAATATTGACCGCTAAAACATAATACTGTCTAAACGAGGACTACTAGAAGACCAATATTGAAGCCCTCTCTGTGGTTTACACTTCCTTCCATCAAGACAAACTCATTTTAATATACATTTAGTAGATCTTCTTGTAGTGTTTATTACTAATATTATAATTGGAAAAATAATTATTCCCCAAACTTGTAATTTTATGAAATCCCCTCTACTCTCTTGTAGATCTGTCAGCAGACACGAGCTGTTCTAGCATTGTATCACAGCCTTTATTTATTTATTGTTTTAAATCCACTGCCATAAAAAATAGCCTGCTGTCTGCTCAAGGGTTTGTAGGGTGAACAAAAGGAATTATAAATAATTTTTTTTCAGAAATACTACCACAGTGCCATGCCCTGGTAGTCACCGCTGTTGTCACCTCCTCTTATCCTATACTGGAGATAATAATTTTGCAGTGCACCATGAAGGGAGTTGTCTCAGCGATATATATGGATACCTTCTGGATTCGTACCATAAAAAAATTTCCCCTACATGTATGTGTGAAATGGGAGGCAGATGTGGGTCCTTTCACTGATGAAGCCTGGGAAGATGTCCTGGCGAATACGCCTGGGTTATCCTTGAGTGAGGCTCAGAGGTATTCTCAGATGTTGCTAGTTCATAGGGTTTATAGAACTCCAGTGTGGCTGCATAGGGTAGGATTTAGAGGAGATGCTAAGTGCCCTCGCTGTGACATTGATGATGCCCACCTCTTTCACATGATGAGGGAGTGTACCTTACTGGGACCTTTTTGGAATGAAGTACTAGCTTTAATTTATAGAGTGCTTGGTATATCGATTCAGGCAAATTCTAGGATCTGTGTCTTGGAGCTGCTGAAGGGAACTGATGTTACCGAAGGAATTTCTGTTGGAATTCTTAGAATGTTGTACAAGGCTAGAAAGCTAATTGCCCAACATTGGATACAGTCCTCCCCACCAACGATAACTGAATTCATTGCTAAAATGAATAACATCATTCGATTAGAAAAGGGGGTGTATCATAAGAGGAAAACAGATGCTAAAGTATGGGGACCCTAGATAGATACTCTGGGCTTGACTACACCCCACATTCAAAGATCCATAATGGGTGTATGTTAATAAGATAAGTTATTGACGAATGTGCCCCTACCGTTGTTTTGCCATTCGGGATGCATTAATCCATGTCGAGTTATGTCTACTCTGTTCCTTTGCAATATGTGTACTTACTGCCTACATTGTTGCTTTGATGATCTGTACAATGAAACTGTTACGTACAATTTTATGTAAGGGGATGGTGGGTTTGGGGGCTATTTGGGGGGGGGGGGGGGGGGGTTTGTATGTCTTATGTTTTATATTTGTAAAAATGGCAATAAAAAATTATTTGATTTAAAAAAGAAATACTACCATAGCTAAAGAGAGTGATTTCATTCCTTATAACAGTAGGTTCGAAAATTTCTATTTATACAATTTCAAAATAGATAGTCTTAATTGACTCCAAGGCGGATTTAAGGTGTTTTTTTTCATTAACATAAATCTAGTTAAATCATCAGAGCTTCATAAAATAATGTCTGTCATTTAAATCAATTTTCGAAAATTCTGTTCAAAAAATATTCCCATACCTGTGTTCCATGTCCCGGTTTTGTTTATAAATTCTGTTGCTGGCGGGAATGCCCACCAGCAGCACTTGCAATCGGTGGTCATGCATGCAAAAGTTTGCTATTTCTCTCGCGGGACTGTCGCTGCTACTCTCTGTGCCTGCTATCTGTTCAGTGCTTGCGCAAGACCTGTAGTTTCAGGTTTCGTCTTTCTCCTCTTCCTGCACATGCACTGTAGCTAGCTAAATACTGCCTGCAGTGTGGAGGAGGGCAGGGGCACTGTGGTAATCACGTGATGATGTAGCGTTGGCACATGGAGCATAGCACATGGGGATCATGGAAGAGTGGCAGCATGTCAGGGGAAGTGCACAGCCTGCCCACATTTTGCAGACTGAGCCTGGAACTACGTGGATCCCCTTGGGACATTGAATAAATAAATATGTATTCTCATTTGTATTTAAATGTATCCTGCATTTGGTAAGAGTATATGGGTACATTTTATTTATGGGAAAAGGGAGGGTTAATAGTTCATTCTCTTTTAAGTAAATAGAGCGAGGGTGCAATGATAGACACAGCCCATGGACAAGGGTGGTGCTTTTTCAGAAGACTGTTTATGACAAATCATACAACCTCTTTAAACCATACAATTTATATAGATTGGACCTCTTTAAAGGGAATGTGTTGCCAGCAAAACATGTTTTTTTTTTTTTAATTAAACATTTAGTGTGTAGGTGATTAAACATTGTTCAAATTTTTTATTTTTTTTCACGAGTCAGGAAATATTATAAATTAGATTCTAATTTATAATATTTCCCATTGCTGGTCACTAGATGGAGCTATTCCCAAAATTGCAGCATTGCATGTGGTAAAGCAACCACATTGCTTTTTGCTGCAAAATTGGGAAAAAAGCACTCGCTCTAGTGAGCTCTGAGAATCCCCCCCTCCTTTATCCTGGCTAGTGCCGGGATAAACGAGGGGATTGAACGGTCTAACCTCCTACACTGTGTGTCGCCATTTTTTGAGCTAACACACAGTGTAGTAGGTTTACATACAGTAGTAAACACACACAAACACGAACATACATAGAAATCTCTTACCTGCTCCTGCCGCCGTGGCTCCCTCCGGCCCGTCCGCTCCGTCTGCTGCCGCTGGTCCAAGTGCACAAGTCCGGAAGCCGCGACCGGAAGTAGTAATCTTACTGTCCGGCCGCGACTTCCGGTCCACAGGAAAATGGCGCCGGACGGTGCGCATGTCAAATTGGACTGTGTGGGAGCGGCGCATGCGCAGTTCCCACACAGACGGCGTACACAGAAGTGGATGGGACGGGACCCGTTCGCAGTCCCTATGGGACTGTGGCTGCCGTATTCCATGTCTGTATGTGTCGTTAATCGACACATACAGAAATGGAAAAAAAAATGGCAGCCCCCATAGGGAAGAAAAAGTGAAAAAATAGAAAAAAGTAACACACAAACACACAAATAAATAAAAACGTTTTTAATAAAACACTAACATTAAACTGACATGAAATTTTTTTTTGTGGTGACACTGTTCCTTTAAGTTTAACTCTACTTTTAAATACCTTGCATGTCAAGGGTGGGTGACTATAAGCTGCAATCCCCACCAGTCCCTAGAGTGAAGTGAAAAGCCAGGGTTGGACTGGGGTAACTTGGGTCCACCAGAGGAAATGATTCTGAGAGCCCATCCTTCACCCATATAGAACACGTGCATGTTCACTTTTAATTTAAGTTTAATTTTTGTTGTTATCATTGCACATGCAAAACATATCATCAATAAGATCTAATAGTTTATTTGTCAACAACCCTATAAAATATAAACCCTATTGGCAAGTGATTGGAGTTTGGTCTAAATGTCTAAATTTGCTTTTGCTGGACTTATTGGACCCTGTTGTATTAGGGCACATTATTGTGTCAGAACCTGGGCCGACCGGAGTATCCTCTGGTGGGTCAGTCCACCCCTACATGTGGCACTCTTCTGTGCACTACGTCCCTGTGACTCCTAGATCTAACATTTTCTATAGGAAGCCTCACTTAGGTTAACGTCTTTCTGAACATGTCTGTTTTAGTAATCTACTTTAATTTCCATGTAATAACAATCCGGGAGCATCAATTAAAAACTATTATCACTCACCTTGTCAATAAGATGTATCAATATTGAGGAATTCACATACAAAGAATATTAGAAAGTTGAATAATATAACAGTAATATTATAAATTTAAAAAAAAATAAGATCATACTTACGACATGTCTGACGGATGAAGTCAATTAATTCACATGGCTGTACAGCAAACACAAGAATAAGTATTTATTTACTGGGCAAACTGTGACTTCAAAGGTTTAGTAATATTGACTTTATGTTCAACAAAACTATCTATCTATCTATCTATCTATCTATCTATCTATCTATCTATCTATCTATCTATCTATCTATCTATCTATCTATCTATCTATCTATCTATCTATCTATCTATCTATCTATCTATCTATCTATCTATCTATCTATCTATCTATCATCCATCTATCTATCTATCATCTCATATGTACCCTTCTAGGGGTTTTCTGTGATTTTATAATTGATAGCCTAGCCTTAGGATAGGCCATCACTATTAGCTTGGTGGGGGTCCGATTCTCAGCACCCCCACCAATCAGCTTTTTGAAGGGGCTGCGGCGCTCAGCCTCTTCATTGTTTACATGGATTTCTTTTCGTTCGTATTTCGTAGCGGTTGTTCACGTGTTCGCAGCACTGTCCCATTCACTTGAATGGGACAACGATGCAATACCTTGCACAGCCCCTACGAATGTAACGCTGCGTGTACGTCCATTAAAACACAACACCAAGTAAAACAATCTTTACTTTTTTTAACTGCTTCCGTGAGAGGCATTTGTCACAGACATCCAGTAAAAAACGTATACGTTAAATGTATACTTTTTTTAAACATATGGGCGTCTATGGCTGGCGGATATCTATCTATCTATCTATCTATCTATCTATCTATCTATCTATCTATCTATCTATCTATCTATCTATCTATCTATCTATCTATCTATCTATCTATCTATCTATCTATCTATCTATCTATCTATCATATAATATGATATATAATATAACATCTTATGCAGGATAATAACCTAAGACAATAATTTAAATAACACATACGGATTGATCTGTTTGGCCTTGAATTCCTTTTTGTCCCTGAAATAAGATGAAATAAAAAATATTTAGATACATGATTATCTAGTTAGTATACAAAATGCAAACATCTGCATAGTATTTCTCACTCATCCTAAACTATGGTTAAACACTAAACTTAAAATACAAATCAAATAAAGGTGTAGCTTTTACAAAGTGTAGCTGGAGATATATAATGTATTTGATAAAACCGGAGCACTGTGGGTGGAGGTGGGGCTCTTGGGTCATGTGCCTGGAGTACTGGTCTCCAGGCACATGACCTGCTCTGCCTTGGTCACGGTATTAAGGGGTTTATAACTCTGGATAAAGTAGTGATTGATAAAAGACTGGAATACCAGTCAATACTGAAACTTACCCTGCGACCAGGGTCTCCTGGTGTTCCTGGATCTCCAACTTTACCTTTTTCTGTAATTAACTATGGTAAAAAGTAATAATTTATAGTCAGGTATGTTTATCTAAAATAGTAACAAGCTTTATATTAGCAGTTTACCTGTCCTTATATTTCAAACCATATACATAATTTATGATAGTCTTGAAGTGATAGCAAGCATCACCATTGGAAAATGATCAATATTAGCAAGTTTTATTTCGAGGCAAAAGGGCTCATAGACCCCAAGTGACAGCTCACAGAGCTGGTTATAACAGAGCCTTTGCCGTTCTGCCCCTCACCCCTTGCTGAAGCTTAAAGTGATTATTTTCTGCTACTCTTTCAGCCACTACTGGCAGCTCAGTAAAAACTGGAAATTGTGTAATTATGAAAATATATAGAGATGTCACTTACCACTAGGGACCAATGGTGGAACTACATTCACCGACCCCTACCTGGACACCTGGAAAAAATCTCCCACCCAATCCCAAGTGGATACCATGAATTTAAACTCTCTTCACCACTGGATATCACAGATTTGAACTATTCCCCTCTATACGGCTTCCCAATTCAACATCAAGAAATTTACCACCTACCATAGGACACTGGAGAATTCAACCTGCCGCTCACCACTGGAAACCAAGAACTGTAATCAATGGCAGATTATCATATGGGCGGTTTGGGCGGCCGCCCGGGGCCCGAACCGCACACAATCTTAAAAACTATGCAGCGCTCTAGCGCTGCTAACTGCCGCGCTGTCCCGCTTCCAACTGAATCTGCGTCCACAGGACGCAGATTAAATTGGGTTGAATGCTGGAGCCTCGCTCCAGCATTCACTCTGTCGTGAGCGGCTCGGTGCAGGCAGGCGCGATGTAGTGACGTCATCGAGCCTGTCTGCACGGAGTCACTCACTGTGTCGCAGCTATGGGGGCATTATACTGTGTCGCAGCTATGGAGGCATTATACTGTGTAGCAGCTATGGGGGCATTATACTGTGTCACAGCTATGGGGCATTATACTGTGTCGCAGCTATGGTGCATTATACTGTGTCGCAGCTATGGAGGCATTATACTGTGTCGCAGCTATGGAGACATTATACTGTGTAGCAGCTATGGAGGCATTATACTGTGTTGCATCTATGGGGGCATTATGCTGTGTCGCAGCTATGGAGGCATTATACTATGTAGCAGCTATGGGGGCATTATACTGTGTCGCAGCTATGGAGGCATTATACTGTGTCGCAGCTATGGAGGCATTATACTGTGTCGCAGCTATGGGGGCATTATGCTGTGTCGCAGCTATGGAGGCAATATACTGTGTAGCAGCTATGGGGGCATTATACTGTGTCACAGCTATGGGGCATTATACTGTGTCGCAGCTATGGGGGTATTATACTATGTCGTAGCTATGGGGGCATTATACTGTGTAGCAGCTATGGGGGCATTATACTGTGTAGCAGCAATGGGGGCATTATACTGTGTCGCAGCTATGGGGGCATTATACTGTGTCGCAGCTATGGGGGCATTATACTGTGTCGCAGCTATGGGGGTTTTATACTGTGTCACAGCTATGGTGGCATTATACTGTGTAACAGCTTTGGGGGCATTATACTGTGTCACAGCTATGGGGCATTATACTGTGTCGCAGCTATGGAGGCATTATACTGTGTAGCAGCTATGGAGGCATTATACTGTGTCGCAGCTATGGGGGCATTATGCTGTGTCGCAGCTATGGAGGCATTATACTATGTAGCAGCTATGGGGGCATTATACTGTGTCGCAGCTATGGAGGCATTATACTGTGTCGCAGCTATGGGGGCATTATGCAGTGTCGCAGCTATGGAGGCATTATACTGTGTAGCAGCTATGGGGCATTATACTGTGTCGCAGTTATGGGGGTATTATACTGTGTCGCAGCTATGGGGGTATTATACTGTGTTGCAGCTATGGGGGCATTATACTGTGTCGCAGCTATGGGGGCATTATACTGCGTCGCAGCTATGGGGGCATTATACTGTGTAGGGTCAGCTAAGGGGAAAATTATACTGTGTAGAGGCAGCTATGGAGGGCATTATACTGTATAGGGCACCTATCGGTGGCAATATACTCTGGGGGCAGTTATGGGGGACATTATACTGTATCGGGCACCTATCGGTGGCAATATACTATGGGGGCAGCTATGGGGGACATTATACTGAGCAATTACAAGAGCTGCAGGTCCAAGGGGGGAGACGCTGTGTAGCACTATATACAAGGGGGGATTGTTGTATAGCACTATATAGAAGGGAGCGCTGTGTATCACTATATCTAAGGGGGATTGCTGTGTAGCACTATATACAACAGCCATGTGACGCTATTTACAGAGGGGGAGGACTATGTAGCGCTATTTACAGGGGTCAGTGTGTGGTGCTATCTACAGTGTTTGACACAATTATATTCAGGGGCGCAGTCTATGGTGCTATAATATTTACGGGCCCAGCATTTGGTACTATTTTATTAAGGGGCGCAGTGTTTGGTGCTATCATATTTAGGGGCACAGTGTGTGGCACCATGATAATATTATCTTTGTTTATAGGTGTGGAAATGTTGGAAAAGTGAGGAGCCAAAGACATCTGAGTGGCAAATTCTGCAGAAATGGGTCATGGCCGGGAAAAGTCGTCATGAAGTCTGGACTGGATGGAGAAGAAAAGAGGAAAAAAACTACGTCGTCACCTGTGAGTCACTAGATTTATAGACAATCTGTCATCTCTACTGACATGTTTATTATAGGAAATCCTTGTATTTCACAAAGTCTTTGTGCTGTCCAGGACTGATAGACAAATAAGTGTTACTATTCCCCTTGTTAGGAGAATGTGTCCCTACACGGTGCGATACTGTCAGCGATGGTTGGAGACTGTCAGTATGTGGGGACACAGCCTTTTGACAAGGGGAGTAGTAACACCCATTTGTTAATGTCTGGACAAAAAGGAAGTGTTAACAATAGTTACAGGGCGGCGGTGGAGAAGGGGGGCCCAAGTTTGGGTAACAGCCCAGGGCCTATGGTCTACTTAATCCGCCACTGACTGTAATGTCCCTTCACCTCTGAACACCAAAGATTTTAAACTCCCTTTCCACCTACAAACCAAAGATTATAAACTTCTCTCTAACTCTTTTACTAGACATCAGAAAATATATCCAGCTTCTAACCCTGGACCATTAGGGAACATATTCCTTTTTTTTATAACTATTTCCTGATGGCTCCAGCCAGCCACCTGTCCACCAAGACCAAAAAGGACTGCCAGTAAGTTTTTTTCTTTTTGCTTGGGATACTGTTGGCCTCTATCAGCAAAAACAGCAGCATACCACCCCTAAAAGTTAACTTTCTCTAGTTCTTCATAGCTGAAAAGTTAATGTAGAAACATCCATGAAACATTCAATCAACAATACTTACGCTTTGTCCTTTTTCTCCATTTTTTCCACCGTCCCCTACCACGCCAAGATCTCCTTGCACTCCCTGAAAATCAATTTACGTGATATCGAAGTTAAAACCATGTAAAGTTCAATAGAATTGAACAGCAGTGTATGATTTTATATCTGCTGCATTAGCCTACAGTTTATTTTGTGAATAACTGTAGGGCAGAAATGTGAGGGTTTTGGAAAAAACGCAATGTATGAGTGTTTCTTTCTCTGGTGGCACATCCATGCATTACACAGATAGCGCATTGATTTCAGAGGGCGCCATGCAATGCTGCATTTCCCTTGTGGTCGTGCGCCCTCTCTCTCTCTCATTGTCCCCACAAAATGACTCGCTCTCAGAATGTCGCAACTTCAATGCAGTGGAAATTCTATTTTAACATTAAACTTCTAGGAGAAAATGTTGTTATTTAAACGATTATTGCATACAGTGTACAACATAAATTAGCTCTGACCATTAGATTTTAATATTTAGGAAATACCTTAATACCAATGACTCCTTGTCGTCCTTGGGGCCCCTATGGACAAAATCAAGCCATTACATTGTTACATACCAGTAATATATAGCATTGCCCAAATATATAACAAAGGGGACAAATCCGAATAACAACCTATAATTCATCATTCAACTGCATTGACGGGATAACCTATATTTACGATGCCCGTTGAGTGAGTAGGGACTGGATGGAATAAAAAGTTATTCCCCTGCAAGTCATTATTTTATAATCCTTGCTTATGAAGGGGTCACTGAAATAACTGCAATAAGATATTCAAGTATTCCCTACTGTTTTACTTAAGGTGCATCAAAAATCATACATTGTATAACTTTTATTTGCTGAAATCGTAATACCCATTATATGGAGGACTCCACATTAGACAATATAGTTTTACTGACTTCATGGTTCCTACAACCTTCTCTAAGGCCTCATGCACACGGCCGTGCCCGTAATCACTGTCCACGATTATTGGCATGGCCGGCTGCTAGTGCCTGCCACCCGCATGTTTGGCCCATGCTCCCATACAAAAAGTGTGTATGGGAGCACGGTCCGTAAAAAGCAAAAGATAGGACATGTCCTATCTTTTGCAGAGGCTTTCTAAGGCCCGGACACCTTCCAGCAAATATACGGAAAGGTGTCCGTAGTTAATAGAAGTGAATTGGTCCATAATTGCGGACCGTAATTACAGTCCGCAACTACGAACAAATTCTACGGTCGTGTGCATGGGGCCTTAATACATTGATTTTTATTTCTGGTCTTCTCTGTTTTGACCCAGGATTTAATGTCTTCTCTCCCTTAAAGATCTGTTGCACTTTTTATACAATGCGTATCGTGGTGTTTTAACGGGGTTTACCCAAGGTAAAAAATAACCCGAAAAAAACATAAGCAAACAAAAATGAAACAAGTGATGAACAACTAGTGATATGAATTCATGTCTATGAGTCTCACATAGGTTTTAAAATTATTATATTAAGTACATTTTGCAAGACTTTATGTCATACAGGGGGAACAAACTCACCTTTATTCCTTTTCTGCCAGGTACTCCAATGGCATTTTTGCCATTTTCACCCTATTAAAATATGTTGATATGAAGTTAGATTAGAAGCATTATACACTTATGGATGTTGGGTTTTTTTGGTCAAAAATGACACCCTTAAAGGAAGGGGAATGGGAGGGGGGACCTAAATGATCAAATACATGGCAGAAAGTTTATTATAGAGCACAGAATAGCAGCTAATATAAAAACAAATTCATATTTTTTTTCTAAAACATTTACATTTACTTAAATTCTTAGACAATCACTACCTTACTGTATATTGTAGGATTTAGGTTAATGAACACAATAAAGGTGTATTAGGTCCTAGATTAAAGGGATTCAAGGAGGTAGAAGAGTTTTGGCAACCCTAGAGAAAAGCACATTTTATTGTAAATGAGTAAATCTACCCCAGAGTTTTTATTAGTATATTTTTTCCAGGGACTAAGATGAGCATCCCTAACTACTTGCTGATTACCCCTAAGGAAAGTCAGTACTCTGTGGAAATAACGGTATGGTAAGGCCTTGTTCTCCAAGTGCAGTACATCAAAAACTGCATCAAATGGCCTTGTGTGTACCTGGCTGTATATTATAGCTACTTTTATAGCGAATCTTAATGATTACAATATGTGATACAATATAATAACAAGCGAATTTGAATAAAATACAATTGATGCATTTACAACAATAGTTTTGAAGGATGTGACTCCAAAAAATCATAAAAATTTGCCATGTAATTGGGACAGTTTTTGTAAATCGGCTAGTTTGGCTATCAGTTTTATATATATATATATATATATATATATATATATATATATATATATATATATATATATATATATATATGTATATATATATATATATATATATATATATATATATGTATATATATATATATATATATATATATACACATATATATATTCAAGAAGAGAGAGCATGAATCAGCACTCAAAAAAAAACCAACACATTTATTTATCCAACATCAGACCACAGCGTTTCACCTTCTCAATAAAGGCATTTTCACCTTCATTGAGAAGGTGAAACGTTGTGGTCTGATGTTGGATAAATAAATCAAATTTTTTTTTAGTGCTGCTTCATGTTCTCTCTTCTTGTATATCCAATACATAAGGAGAGGTCACTCCTTTATTTTTTAAGCCCTGCACCAGCCTAGTTAGGCGCGCTATCACAGTGCTGCTCCAATCCTCTGTTTTCTGTATATCTATCTATCTATCTATCTATCTATCTATCTATCTATCTATCTATCTATCTATCTATCTATCTATCTATCTATCTATCTATCTATCTATCTATCTATCTATCTATCTATCTATCTATCTATCTAATCTATCTATCTATCTATCTATCTATCTATCTATCTATCTATCTATCTATCTATCTATCTATCTATCTATCTATCTATCTATCTATCTATCTATCTATCTATCTATCTATCTATCTATCTATCTATCTATAAAACATCTATGTATCTATTTGGAATATGCTCATATGCACATAAAATGTTTCACTTTCTAACCATAGGTCCTCTTTGTCCCACATTCCCAGGGTTTCCTTTCTCTCCAGGATCACCAGGTTCACCCTGAAAAATAACAGAACAAACTGTTTCTTTATTTGGATCTTAGGCATATTGCGTTCAGTGTAGTGTAACTATTACAACTTATAATATCAGAACATTAGAATATTTTAAATAATAACATGTAATATGAGGGGTACCTCTGTCATATACAAAGAAAATCTCTAGTACATTTAAATTGAGGCTTTTGGCATATTTCTTAAAGGTGTTGTCCAGGATCAAGAAACCGCAACACTCCTGACCATGGGCTGCGACTGGTATTGCACCTCATCCTTATTCAAGTTAAGAAAGAAGACCCTTTTTTCTAATCCTTGATGACTGCTTAAACTTAATTAGGAACATTGCATTGCAGTTACTTCTTGCACAAGAGCAGTAATAGATCTACCTCAAGAATGAAGGTGGTATATAGAAGCTAGATTTGGGTTGCTTCCTTTAAGAAAAGAGGTACTCTAATTGTTTTGAATAACTATCTGGAGCTCGTTCAGCCGACAACTAAACTCCATTTTCCCTCATAAACTTGCAGGTACGCTGGGCCACCCCGTAAAATGAAACATAAAATTGTCTTAACCTCAAAAGTAAGACATATAAACTTAATAAAGCATTTTGCAACAGACATGCACGTGTAATTGCTTTGGAGATGAGTGTTGCATTCTATAACAGAGAAGATGCAAATCTATGAGCAGGTAAATTAGTGAGTTTTCTTAACATTTCAAATATTCAAAAATTTGATGTTTCCATTACTTACAATGGTTGATTTGGTTAAATGCTCTTAAAAGCTTTGAGTTATAACTCATATGTCAAATATCTTAAAATTAAGTGTAAGAACATTTGTGTCAACTGGAATGTGTAAAGTATTGAACTGGAAGCACATTAATTGAAACACCTTTTCTTTCTAAAGGGAAAATCCAAAATAAATCTTCTGACGTGTCATAGATATGTGTCAAAAGATAACATCAATATAGTCCATGATCTCGGACTACTTCCGCTGATATGCAGATGGTAGGGGCTCTTAACCTGTTTACCACCATTTAGGAAATATATAACCCCAGCACACACAGAGGTACGCAAAAGATCCAGATGCAAACAAATTTAAGTTTTATTGCAACAAAAGATGGTAAAGTTGAGGTGGAAAGCGACTTGGTAAAGACGTTTCGGCCGAACCTCGGCCTTTGTCACGGTCGCTGTAAGACGATATCACTGGTATGGGTTGTCCGCCGGATATTCCCTGTCAGGAATTCTCGTCCCTACCTTACTAGCACCACGCCAATTGATTGAGGAGTGCATCCCAATATCTATTTTTGATTACCACCATTTAGGGATTTCTGTTACTAAAAATCTCTGACGTAACATTTTAAACAAATGTAATTTAATTAAATGGTATTTTGCTTAGAATGTTGTACACAGGATTTTCATTGACGATTCCATATTGTCAAAAGGGTTTGATTGCTCTATAGTTTTTAACCTTTTTGCCACTTGTTCCTGGATTCCCACGCTCTCCTGCACTGCCTGGAATACCAAATGAACCCTGTAATTGAGAAGATGTGAAAAAAATGTCATCTAAATCTCATTTCTTATGTCCTGCCATCATGAATATACATAATTTAGTCAACAATGATTTGGAATATACTCTGATTACGTACCGGAAGGCCATCCAGTCCATTTCTTCCTGTTTCTCCTTTAATGCCTGGGATTCCTGGCCCTCCCTATGGGAACACAACAATACTTTAACTATAGAAATGGGGATTTTAATATATATAAATATGCCATCTTTTTTTTTAACATGAAGTCACATTTTGGGATAAAAGCTGAAAAGTTAACGAAGTGCATAAGTGTGTTGTGCGTAAAAATCATCTGTACTTTTCATCAGGTTTGGAATTACTTGATCAAGCCGCCTCGTACAAGCTTGAGAACTCACAAGAGATTGTTTCTCCAACAGCTATTCCTCCTGACCCCCCATACACATGCACGCTCGTCATGGCCGAGCCTGCATGTGTTCTTAATAGGGAGAAGGAATAAAGCTCCGCTGGCAGCAGCTTATTTCCTTGCAAACAAAAGGATCAGCCCGATCCTTCTCTCCCCCGACATCTGCCATCGAGGGAAAATCGGGACACCGCCATACACATTAGATAGTCCGCCAGTCTTGATGAAATCAGGATGTTCGGCAGATACAGATCTAATGTGTATGGCCGCTATTAGCCAAATGGCACAATATTTTTGTGTGCCGTTTAGGCTAATAGCAGAGTGGGCCTATCGCCAAACTATGCTACACTTAAATAGCAAATCATAGTTTGACAACAGATCTAATTTGGTCTGTAATGAGGGTGTTGATGCCAAGAAAAAAAAGTTTTGATAGAACAGGCTGACAAAATGACTGTTGGTTACTAACTTGACTGTGCTTTCTGATTTTACTTTAGCCAAAATACGGGCTGCAACAAAGTTCAAAAAAGTCAATATCTCTGAATGTAAATGTTTTTACAAAACAGTAGTAAAGAACAATGCACATTATCAGTTTATAATAGCATCATAAACAATGCTTATATATATTTTCTATCATGAGCATGATAACAGTAAAATAAAAATGACATCAGTATACAATATAAATATAGGCCATTTTTACGTTTTTGGGGGAAAATTTTAAAGAAATATATTCAATTACATAAAGACTTATGGGTCCGGAATGCTCTTAGCAAACGTGGCAAGAATTGTTGTTTTCTTTATCTCTTTGGTCATGACAACTTTGGACAGCTTTAAAGACAATACTTTAATGATTTCATATTTCAAGTTATTTTTTTTAGTAAAGTGGACAGTCAGTAAGTAAGCCAGCTCCTATATTTACAGCTTCAGCAAACTCTGTCTGTTTCTGGCATCCTTTTAGGTGAGGTCTTTTAGAAGTAACTATAACAATTTGCAATCATGTATGAATCTCTTATGTGACTCCGTTTTCTGGACTAACATTAACTAATAATAGCTGTCATATGTAAAGCCCTTACACCCCCAGCCCTGGGACCAGAGACAGGGTTCATTTCTTCTCCATGGGACAGTCCTTGCCAAATTTACTATCTTCCCATACATGTAACACTATTTCTATTCTGCAGAGAACAACAAAACTATTGCACATTACCAATATACTTTAACCATTTAAGGACCCAGCCTGGGACTTAAAGACCAAGCAATTTATTTATTTGTTTTTAAATTTTCACATTTTAAGGGCCATAACTTTTATATTTTTTACCATCGATGTAGCTGTATAAGGACTTGTTTTGGTGGGATGAGTTGTATTTTTCAATGGCACCATTGTGGCGTAAATATACATTGCCTTGCGAAAGTATTCACCCTACTTAGTGGTTTTCCTGACTACATTTGCAAGTTGTTGATTAACTTATTGATTAACTTTTGTTAACTTTTTTTTTGGGGTATTGGCAAAAAATAGCATCTCACCACTGTTTTTCGCGTTTTCAATTTACGCCCTTCCCCATACATCATAAATAAGATATAACTTTTGTTCTATGGGTAAGTACAATTATGGCGATACCAAATATAATCTTTTTTGTTTTTTACTACTTTCCTCAATAATAGCACATTTCATGGAAAAAGTTTTTTATGTTGCTGCATTTCAAGAGCCATAGCTTTTTTATTTTTCCATTGATGTAGCCTTGTTTTTTACATATAGATTATGAATTACCATTTTGTTGCTAACCACGCAGTCTAATTAACATGTTAATATTATTATATGGGTCGTTACCATATACTGTATGTGGTATTTTTTAACAGTTTTACAAAATAAAACCACTTTTTAATGGGAAAAAAAAGTTGTTGCTTTTTTTTACTGTGAACACTTATTTTTTTAATACATTTTGTTAGACATAATTTAATTAATTTTTTAGTCCCACTAGGGGGCTTCACATTGTGATCTTCTGATTGCTTATATAATGCTTTGAGATACTCAATATACTAAAACAGGCAGTCTATTAACAAATTCACGGGCAGTTTTTTAGGCCATGCCTTTGCCCATAGAAACCCACCAGCGAACCACAATTGTGATGCGGGGTGTTAATGGACTGACAGAGGAGAAGCTCCTTTCCTCTGTCAAACACCTTAGATGCCGCGGTTGCTGACAGCACCGACAAGATCAACATGTATGTCACGGTGAGGGAACGAGCACCTCACTGTGACCTACATTTTCATCATGGGTCATTAAGTGGTTAATTGGTATTTCGTATTTTCCCTGAAGCAGCTATTATGGGAGAAATATTAAAAAATATAACTCATCCCAGCAAAATAAAAGGCCATCATAAAGCTACGTCGTTGGAAAAATAAAAAAGTTATGGCTCTCTGAATGTGGCGATGCAATTTTTTTTTCCTACGAAGAATTATTTTATTGTATAATAAAAACACAAAAAATATTGATTTAATAAAAAGAAAATAATTCAATCAAAGGTGAACATAGTCTTTAAGCTAAACACCAAATTCATGTTTAAGCAATATAGAGTTGATAGCTCTTAGTTGGCCAATTCTTTGTTTTATTGATGAATTCAACAACTTAGAGATGTATAAGTAATTAACTTACCTGTAGTACTACCCTAACGACAAAGAGAATGGCAACACCAAGTTGTCAATTTATTTATACATTTCCAGGAGGAATAACAGAGAAATGGCACAACGCAGGCTTTTAAATAAAGGTACTCCAGAATTTTTTACTAAAACAAATATGTCAGGAGAGCTGACAGGTCCTTTTATCCCTTTGGCGACATCCGCCTTACATGACTAGCGGATGTGCGCCGTCAAAATATGGGGCAAGTTGAGCTCACACCATAGCCAGCGTGTATCGGCTGTTTCATACAGTTGACACCCATCTGCAAAGACCAGAGTTAAAGATAATTCAGATCCCGACTATTTAATCCCTCCGATGCTGCAGTAAAAAGCGACCACAGCATATGAGCAGTTAGACAGAGGGAGGGGGCTCCCTCTGTCCCTCGACTGCACCCCAAGATAAAATCGGTGCCGATCAGTTGCCATCGTAGACGGAAGCCTAGTGAAGGCCTCCTGGTCTTCCCTCTGTGTGCTACTATTAATGCAAGGCTTAATAGTAGAGCACAAAAAAGAACATACACAGCAAAACATAAGTACAGCATGGTAAAATCCCCTAGGGGGACTAAAATAAAAACAAAAAAACTATTTTTAATAAAATAAAATAAAAAAGGAAAAGTTAAAAAAAAAGTTTCACATAAAATATATAAACAATAAAAAATAAATATAATTAGTATCACCGCCTCCGAACTATTAAAATAAAAGATACTTCTTAGTAAAGGGTACCAGACTCCCGTGCTACCTAAAAAGGGCACAAGTATACCGCAGAGGTAATAAATAATTGTAATTATTAAATGTAGATTAAAATGATAAGTCTGAAAATAACACGTTTCAGGGAACAATCTCTTTCCTCAAGTCAAGATATAAATTTGGTATCACCATATTCATACTGAAGCGCAGTTTTTAGAGCCCAGTGAACGCCGTAAAAACAAAACCCGAAAAACGATGATGGAATTTATATTTTTTTTCCACTTCACCCTACAAATTAATCTTTAGATTTTTTTCAGTATATTATATGGTACTTTAAATGGTACCATTAAAAAAGACAAATTGTCCGGCAAAAAAGGAGAACTCCAATGTTGATGCAAAAATAAAAAGGTTATTGCTCTTGAAATGTGGGGAGGAAAAAAAAAAAAAGAAAATTAAATGTTTCCTTAAGGAGTTAATAAGAATATGTTTGAGATTGCTCATGTATGCTTTAGGGCCCAGTATATCAGACAGGGTCACTGAGAATGGATTTTACCCATCTTCTCAATCTGGAGAAGCATGCTAATTGTTTTCTCTCCTAAAGAGAATACTGTATATGGGTATTGTGGTAATAATTAAGTCATACAGAAAAATAACTCATAAGTCATCTAACTGGATGAATCCTCTCAAGGCTTGAAGTTTCCCTTCAAATTACTAACAATCAAACCCAATTCAAATTGTTGGTATAAAAATGAATGAATGAATGAATGAATAAATGAATGAATCAATAAATAGAATTTTTTATTTATTAAGAACCATATGGCATGCGCTTATTTACCTGAGGACCCCTAAAGCCTTGTTCTCCTACAGCACCTGTTTCACCAGGATTACCTTTAATTCCCTACAAATAAATATTGATGTTACCTTTATGAAATTAATACAAATAGCAATGAATGAATTGTAAAAACTTTCACTTAGTATATAGAGCATGCTACATTGTTTAGCAGTCATATAAAAGCTACAGTCTCTTGTATAAATGTATGTTATTTATGATCATGAAATGGTATCTGTACATTTAAATATGAACGTGTAATGTAGTATTTTAATTTTAGGATTTGGTGTATACCTTTACTGCATATCTGTATCTTGATCTTCTGGTATAGCACACCATATTGAAGTATTTATATATTAATACATAATGTATTTTATAATAGGTTTTGTTTGTTTTAGTCCACCTACACAACAATTGCATTAATATTATTTTCCCACTGCATCCACAATGAAAAATAAAGCAACTTTGCAATAGGTCTTGATGAAAAATTTCCTATTGTTTTGTTCCTATAGCTCATATACAGACCTATGCATCGCCTTGGTAACAGACAATAAACAAACACTATTCCTGCAGTCGTACTCCATTCCATCTGTTCCCTGCTTTTGACTAACATACATTCAGTAGGGGACATATGGAAAGCATTGTATCTGCAGGATCCGACTACACAGGATTTGTTTGCTGTCTGTTACCATGGAGACACTGAGGTCTGCATAGGAGCTGTAGAAACAAAATGTAAATGTAAATGTTTAATTAAAACCCTTTGCAAAGTTGCTTCATTTTTAATTGTAAAAAGAAATTGTGTTTGCGAAGGTGGACATAGCTTTTAAAGCCTAAGGGCATGACCACACGTGGCGGATTTCCTCCGCAACTGTCCGCATCAATGCCGCACCTAATCCGGGTTGCGGATTACGGCTGCGGATCTGCACAAAATGTGCAGAAAATTGATGCGGACTAGCTGCTGCGGACTGCGGGAAAAGTGCTTCCCTTCTCCCTATCAGTGCAGGATAGAGAGAAGGGACAGCACTTTCCCTAGTGAAAGTAAACGAATTTCATACTTACCGGCCGTTGTCTTGGTGACGCGTCCCTCTTTCGGCATCCAGCCCGACCTCCCTGGATGACGCGCCAGTCCATGTGACCGCTGCAGCCTGTGCTTGGCCTGTGATTGGCTGCAGCCGTCACTTAGACTGAAACGTCATCCTGGGAGGCCGGACTGGAGACAGAAGCAGGGAGTTCTCGGTAAGTATGAACTTCTATTTTTTTGACAGGTTGCTCTATATTGTGATCGGTAGTCACTGTCCCGGGTGCAGAAACAGTTACTGCCGATCGCTTAACTCTTTCAGCACCCTGGACAGTGACTATTTACAGACGTCTCCTAGCAACGCTCCCGTCATTACGGGAGCCCCATTGACTTCCTCAGTCTGGCTGTAGACCTAGAAATACATAGGTCCAGCCAGAATGAAGAAATGTCAAGTTAAAAAAGCAAGACGCATCCGCAGCACACATAACATGTGCATGACAGCTGCGGACTTCATTGCGGAAATTAGAATCTCCATTGAAGTCAATGGAGAAATTCCGCCATGAGTCCGCCACTGCTCCGCAACAGACAGAGCATGCTGCGGACACCAAATTCCGCTCCGCAGCCTATGCTCCGCAGCGGAATTTTACGCATCGTCTAAACGAACACTGCTAAATTAAAGTGAAAGTCAATGGACAAACGGCTCAGCTGCGGATTAACGCTGCGGAGTGTCCGCAGCGGAATTTAAGTGAAATTCCGCCACGTGTGAACCCAGCCTAAAAGTCAGTTTGTGTCAGTCTGATATTCATTATTCCCATTGACATGGAGTCTGCCTTTTGAGGAGGGTTTCTGTTGCGGAAAATCCGCAGTTAATCCCAGTTAAATCCAGTTGTAATCCATACACTAAAGATTAGAAAAACAGCATTTGCTTTTTTATTTCTAAAGGCAGTGCCACTCCTGTCATGAGCTGTTGTCTGATATTGAGTCCTATTCAAATGGACATATATCATTGAACATCTACACATCCCATGGATTAGAGTATAGCTCTTTCTGAAATAAAACAGTTACCTTTTTCTAATCTCATACAACCCCTTTAAAGTTAAAACCATGTTCACACATTTAGGATTCAGTCAGAAACAAAGGCACCAATCTGCCTCAGTCCTGACAGAATCTACTAAAACTCTGCCCGCGGCATGAATCTGAGTGTCAGCTATGGATTTCTGCTGCGGATTTTCTAACAAACCCAAGTCCATTTTGCCTATGACAAATCTATACCGTGTGAACATACCCTTAAAGTATAATGTAAGGTATATTAAACCTTGTATAAAGATGAATTGCAATGCGTTTGTCCTGATGCATGGTATTTGCAAGGTTTATAGTAATGTTTATATTCTGATATATAAAGTTACGTTGTGTTTGTGTTGTCATGCAAATCCATATAATGATACCCTTAGTGAAAATTCCTGAAGATGTTTTCATAAAATAAGTGATTGTATAATGTTACATCCCACAATATGATCTTGTTCTTGCCAGAAATGTATTTTGAAACATAAAAAACTCTAAAAGTCAATGACAATTTATGTCAATTATAAGGATATAGTATTCGATACTGTTTGTTACCTTTTTTTGAAAAACAATAAAAACTGTTTATAAAATAGAAAAAATAAAAAAACAATTCTAAAAGTAACTAAAATTATCAAAAATTAAATGCTGATAAATGTAAATTTATCCTGGCTGTATAACTTGCTATAAACATACCGTTGGTCCAGAAGTGCCTCGTCGACCAGGAAGACTCTAAAATATAGAATAAGACTTTCTTATTTACTAACAGATAGTAAATTAACTCATTGTTTGGTCATTCTTAGATTAATACTGGATTTGGTGGCTTTGACATTCATAAAAAAGTATAAATTATACTACAATGGACAAAATGGATCCAATAGTAAAACTTAGAATGACGCCCGCTCCATCAGAACAGTAAAGGCTTAGAATTATTGTGGTGTCCTGTGCCTTTTCCGCCTTTTCTTGGTCTCTATAAGTGCTCTCTGTTGATTTTTCCGCTCTCGCCTTCCATCATTCACAGTTATCACCAACTCCACCTCTTACCTGAATGGAGATGGGCCCATTAGTTGCTGGATTTCTTGCTACCCTAGAAGTTTCACTCATGGTCGACACCTATTTTATTATTTTTGTATAAGTTCTGATGTGTATTCTCTATAGAATATGTCAAGGCTAGATAAATAACCAGTAGTAATACTGTATGAATAGTAAAGACGCCACCTATAGAAATAACATAGTAAACAGTTTGATAAATAACCAAATTAATTTGTATCATATGCTATATATTCTCAGGAGACAAAGTTTAAATCTTACTTCACTTCCAACTGCACCAGGTTCTCCAGATTTTCCTTCCAGCCCAGGTTCACCCTAGAAAGTTGTTTGAATGGAACATATTGTTTATTTAGTTATTTTGGTTCTTTTTCTATTTACCACTTATTCTGAAAGTGCTGCAGCGAAAGATGACTACTATGGGCCATTCTAAACGATAGAATGCTATACTATGGCTGTTACCACTGTTACAATGAAATGCAGATTATGCATAATATACTGTTGTAGAGAAGCACCGGATTTATACAGCGGAATTTACCCTTTGAAATGGATAGGGTGAAGCCAGCAGAAAATCCACTGCTAAATCTACAGCAAAATCTGCATGTTTCACATGCTGATTTTGCCACCGGTCCGTTGCAGATCTGCCGCAAAATCTGCAGTGGAAATTGTCTGCCACATATAAACGTACTTGTTATTTTCTTGATCGAGTTAAAGAATAAACGTAGAAATTCACTGATTAAATGTTGTCACACAACAAAATTGTGAACACTTTTTGCAAGCGCTGTTGTAATGTCGCGGTAGGGAGACAGACAGGTGAGCCCTAATCTACCCGCCACTCAGTCCCTGCCTACTTGCAACGACCAGCCCTAGGCGACGGGGTACAACTGGGCGACGGTCCCTACACTCAATAGGTGCACGACAGACAAACAGACAAGGGTACAAAGAAGCCGGGGAAATGGGGAAGTTGCCCACGGGAACACCGTGAGCAACAAGCGAGGTGAACGAGCCGAGTCAAAGCAGGAGATGAGCGAGGTACAAAAACGCTGAGCAGAAGAGTGGTCAGAAAAGCCAAGGTCAATAACAAGCAGAGGGTAGTAGTTCAAGAAGCTGCAGCAGGGCCAGGAAACCAGCAGAGAAGAATCACAAGCAAAGGAGGAACAGGAAAGGCAGGTATAAATAGACAGAGGGCGGGAGCTAGCGCCGCCGTCTGGCCAGGCTGTGATAGGCTCTCCCACTCCTAAGCCTGCCATCCTGAGTGGTGGAAGATGGAGTCAGTCTCACAGACATAGAAGCAGGTGCAGACTGATTACCTATGGGCGTTGACACAGAAGCTGTGTCTGGCAGATCTTTTACAGCTGTATATTCTAAAACTCTGGTGAAACTTAAAATAAAAAAAAGATTATGAAGAGCAGTACAATGGACAATCACCTCCATGCCTAATTCTCCTTTGGGACCAGGAGGTCCATTGATTGTGCTCTTTATTCCAGGATTACCCTGTGAATAAAACAAGATAAAAGTACTAGTTCAATGAAGAAAAAACATGATTGACATTTTTTATACAATGCTCTGAGGTGTTTCTTTTTATGATTTGCATTAATTATTCACATCACTATACAGTTTTTTGTTGGGATATTTCAGGTTATTTTTTTATAGTAATTTTCCATAAATACTTTGACATTTAGATATAGATATGGTCTATAGCCATTCATAGAATATAAATCAAATTTTTTTTGTTCCCATTAGGTGGCAGGGGGTTAAGTTATTACATGAACCAAACTAATTTTTGTTCATGATACCTTTGATAGTGAAAGTCTAAAATGTTGGCCACAGATCATGAATCAGTTTTCGGTTAAATTAAGGGGGTTTTCAACAGGACTATTATCGGGCAGACAAGCGTTCATATAACGCTCGTTGCCGATAATTGCCCTGTGTAAGAAGGGCAGCAGATGAACGAGCAAACTCATTCGTCTGCTGGTCGTACCGTTTTAAAAAACAAAAAATTTTAGTTGTCGGCAGCACATCTCCCTGCATAAACAGGGAGACACGCTGCCGACATGATAATAATGTATGGGGACGAGCGATCGGAGTAACGACCACTCGTCCCTATCCCTAGCTCTGTGTGACAGGAGCAATCGAGCGCCGATCAAAGATGTCTCATTAATTGGCGCACGCTGCACCGGCCGAGTGTCGGCCAGTGTGTAAAAGGACCTTTACTTAGTTCCCTAGCAATTTACTGGATTACATAAAAGAACAAAAGGATTAACCAATGGACGAGAACAATTAATGATTTTTGAAAGTATATACTTACTATAGAGCCCTTCGGACCTATATGGCCTTCATCACCTTTAGCTCCCCTTAATCCGGATTTACCCTATGAAAATTCAAAAACATTTTTGTCAGGTACGTCCAGGGGCAGACTGATTATTTAGACATTAGAGTAGTCACCAAGGGCCCATGGCCAGGGTAGGCCCACAGCTTTTTTGGTCAGTTAGAGAACTAGCTTAGTTCAAGTGCAGGGCCTTCAAAAACAATAAACTAAAAAAAAAAAGAAATACAAATGATTAGTGCTCCTATCAAGGATTTTGGTTACCCAAATCAAGTGTTTAATGGCTATAGTAGTTGGTAAGATGTCCATGACATTCAGTGGCAAGATCAATTCAGTCTGCCCCTGGTTACATCATACTTCTTAAAGAATGCAACATTTTGGTTATTGAGTAGTTATTTCTGTGAATTATCATCACTGTCCCAGTAAAATGTCTAAACCTAACCGGTATCCGAATGAAATTGATGTTCACATATTGCATTTACAGGTGCAAGACTTTTCTGGATCTTCAGCAGTTCCGGATTTACAATTTGGTGAATGGTGCAACAACTCCAGGCCTCCCCCCAAAAAAATCAATCTATGGTCTTAGCAGGTTTGGTCACTCCAGATGGTGTTCAAAATGGCCAGAGAGTCTAAAATATAACTTTTATTGAACACTTATAAACTAAACAGTAAACACACAATAAAAAGTGGCAAACGCTAGCTGACAGTATCTAGTTAATATAGCACGTTGCCAAAATACGCCGGGTCAGGAGCGACCTGGTGTGTAAGTCTTACAGCCAGCGGCTGCAGGACACTGTACTACCACTAACTCTATATATTGAATTAGGTCTAACTGTCAAATAGTCGTTGAGGTTAAAATGAAAGTAAGAGCCCCCACGACATGTTTCGCTACGAACGTAGCTTCTTCAGGGGTTTAAATGGGGCTAATGCATTAGCAGAGGGAACAGAGTATTTTGCACTTTATGCATAGGGCACAGAGCATGTGGCAAAATCTTTAGGGGGCACAGAGCATGTGACACTATCTACAAAGGTTACAGAGCATGTGGCACTATCTATGGGTGGTCACAGGGCATGCTGCACAATCTACAAGAAGCACAGAGCATGTGGGACTATCTTCAGGGGACACAGAGCATGCGGCATTATCTACAGAGGTCACAAAGAATGTGGCCCTGTCTAAAGGGGACACAGAGTATGTGGCACTATCTAATGGGGACACAGAGCATGTGGCGCTATCTACAGGAGCACAGAGCATGTGGCAATTTCTGCAGGTAGACACAGAGCATATGGCAATATTTACAGGAGGTACAGATTGTGTGGCACTATCTACAAGGGGCACTGTGTGTGGCACTTTATTTGCATGGGGCACAGTTCATGACACTTTTCAGGGCTGAAAGTGTGTGGTACTGTCTTTATGGGCCACAGCTTGTGTGACACTTTATTTTCAGGGGGCACATTGTGTGACAATAATATTCAGAAGCGCAGTGTGTGGCGGAATATTCAGGGGCACAGTGTGTGTTGCTATAATTTTCAGGGGGCACAGTGTGTAGCATTATGAGGATTTTGTGTTTGTATATAGGTGCGGATGTGTTTGAAAACAGGATGCCAAAGCCATCTGGGCTAGAAACTCTACAGAGAGTAGGTCGTGGCTGGCAGAAGTCGTTATGTTAGTCTGGATGGTAGGGAGAAGAAAAGGAAAGAGCAAGTTTAAAATCAGAAAAGAAAAATGCAGAAAAAACTGAGGCACCCCCAATTGATGCAATAGTGAGCTTCCAATTCCCTCAACAGCATGAATACAATGTTTTAATCCCTCAGAGTCTTTGTCACCCAACTTGACAAAGGCCCTGAGGGGTTAAAATGTTGCATTCATGCCGTCACTAATGTATCTATTAGAGTGCTGTGGTCTTTTATCCATTTTGTCTTAAAGAGGCTCTGTCACCAGATTTTGCAGCCCCTATCTGCTATTGCAGCAGATAGGCGCTGCAATGTAGATTACAGTAACGTTTTTATTTTTAAAAAACGACTATTTTTGGCCAAGTTATGACCATTTTTGTATTTATGCAAATGAGGCTTGCAAAAGTACAACTGGGCGTGTTGAAAAGTAAAAGTACAACTGGGCGTGTATTATGTGCGTACATCGGGGCGTGTTTACTACTTTTACTAGCTGGGCGTTCTGACGAGAAGTATCATCCACTTCTCTTCAGAACGCCCAGCTTCTGGCAGTGCAGATCTGTGACGTCACTCACAGGTCCTGCATCGTGTCGGCACCAGAGGCTACAGTTGATTCTGCAGCAGCATCAGCATTTGCAGGTAAGTAGCTACATCGACTTACCTGCAAACGCCGATGCTGCTGCAGAATCATCTGTAGCCTCTGGTGCCGACACGATGCAGGACCTGTGAGTGACGTCACAGATCTGCACTGCCAGAAGCTGGGCGTTGTGAAGAGAAGTGGATGATACTTGTATACACAACGCCCAGCTAGTAAAAGTAGTAAACACGCCCCGATGTACGCACATAATACACGCCCCGATGTACTTTTACTTTTCAACACGCCCAGTTGTACTTTTGCAAGCCTCATTTGCATAAATACGAAAATGGTTATAACTTGGCCAAAAATGCTCGTTTTTTAAAAATAAAAACGTTACTGTAATCTACATTGCAGCGCCTATCTGCTGCAATAGCAGATAGGGGTTGCAAAATCTGGTGACAGAGCCTCTTTAAGAAGTCCGTTGGACCTGGTTCCTGTGCCTACATGCACCCATCACTCTCATTTGATTACCACTCGGTTGTGCTGCAACCACTAGAGTCGGGACCCACTTTAAAGAGGTCGCCGTGAAGTGGCAAGTGGGCTTATATAGTTTGATCAAAATGTTTACAAAGAACCTCATGTTCATGTTTCTAAATTATGCCTAGCAGCTCAGATCAACGTATATACTGTGGATTGTGCGGTCCATGTCTAGTTTCTCACAATGCTGATATTGTATAGTCTATCCTCCTCATTTCCTTTGTTTTACTTGTTACCAGCACTCCACGCATTTGAAAAAATACCCAGCTGATTTTAATATCAGAATGACCTCATAAGTGTTCCTGCTCTTGCTTGTGCTCTCAGTTTGGCCACTGGGGGCGCATGGCAAGGTGAGCTCTTTCCATCTGTTCACATGTTGTGGTGCTGTATGGTGGTGTCTGTTGCTGTAGTGCTGCACTTGTAGGGGGACGTGGCCCAGAGCCAAGGAGGCTTGGCACGGTCTGAAGGCATGGGTGCTTTTGGACCCCTGGGTTGCTCCCTCTGCAGGAGCGGTGCTGTGGTGGCGGTAGCCGCCATGCGGTGCTGCAACCGCTAGAGTAGGGACCCACTTTAAAGAGGTCGCCGTGAAGTGGCAAGTGGGCTTATACAGTTTGATCAAAATGTTTACAAAGAACCTCATGTTCATCTTTCTAAATTATGCCTAGCGGCTCAGATCAACGTATATACTGTGGATTGTGCGGTCCATGTCTAGTTTCTCACAATGCTGATATATATATATATATGTATATATATATATATATATATATATATATATATATATATATATATATATATATGTGTGTGTGTGATTAAAACTGTAGTTATTGTATTAACCTTACATTGCAAACTATCTGAGCTTGGTTCTGGTTCGGTATATACTGTATGTGTAAGTACTGTGCTAGATTCTGGTGCTGTATATATGTCATGAGTTTGGTTTGTGTGCTGTATGTATGTACTGAGTGTCATGTCCATGGCCGCGGGCCGTCAGGTTCACTCACCTCCTGACGGCCGCAGCCATGGGTCGGCGAGCGCTGGCCCCAGTCTCCTCCTCAGGAGACAACAGCGCTCACTTCCACTCATCTCGGCTGGGTCTCGTAGGGTGTGCGCGCACGCTCATGCCCGCTCTAAAAGGGGCAGTGCGCGCACCGGACTTTAATGTGTAATCAGCCCATGAGTGCCCTGGACTGTAAGAAGAGCCCATGCCTGAGCGTTGTTTGTCGTTTCCTAGTTTGTCTAAGCAAATAGTCTCCTAGTGTTTTCCAGTTCCCAGTGTTCCCTGTTCCTGTATCCTGGATCCCGTGCTATACTGGTCAAGTGCCGTGCTGAGCTGTAGTCGTGCTGTGCTGTATACCACGCCTGTCCTGCTACACCATGCCTGACGATTGCGTGCTGCCTAGTCCCAGCCGAGCCTGCCTTGCTACTGTCCGAGCTGCCATATTTATGTACGAATCTTGGTTTTGGTGCTGTATTTATATACTTAGCTTGGTTTTGGTTTTGTATTTATGTACTGAGCTTGTTCTGGTGCTGTCTATGTACTGAGCTTGGTCCTGGTGCTGTATTTATGTACTAAGCTTTGTTAATCGTACTGTATTTATGTACTGATCTTTGTTCTGGTGCTGCATTTATGTACTGAGCTTTGTTCTGGTGCTGTATTTCTGTACTGAGCTTGGTTCTGGTGCTCTATTTATGTACTGAGCTTGATTCTGGTGCTGTATTTATGTACTAATCTTAGTTCTGGTGCTGTATTTATGTACTGAGTTTGGTTGTTCTGTTGCTGCATATATATATATATATATATATATATATATATATATATATATATATATACTGAGCCTGTTTCATTTATACTTTCTCTGTATTGAGTTATTGAGTTTGGTTCTAGTGCTGTATATATGTCCTGATTTGTTCTGGTGCTATATATATGTACAGAGCTTTGTTCTGGTGCTGTATTTATGTACTGATCTTGGTTGTGGTACTGTATTTATATACTGAGTTTGGTTTTAGTTTTGTATTTATATACGGAGCTTAGTTCTGGTGCGGT
Organism: Rhinoderma darwinii; assembly: GCF_050947455.1. NCBI lineage: Eukaryota > Metazoa > Chordata > Amphibia > Anura > Rhinodermatidae > Rhinoderma > Rhinoderma darwinii. The sequence continues at coordinate 269,108,786 of NC_134691.1, forward strand.
ATATATGTACTGAGCTTTTTTCTGGTGCTGTATTTATGTTTTGAGCTTTGCTCTGTTGCTGTGTTTGTGTACTGAGTTTGGTTCTTGTGCAGTATTTATGTACTGTGCTTTGTTCTGTTGCTGCATATGTATACTGAGCTTATTTCATGCACTCTTTCTCAGTATGGAGCTTGGTACTGGTGCTGTATTTATGTTATTAGCTTGGTACTTTTGCTATACTTAGGTACTGAGCTTGGTATCTTTGTACTGTGCTTGCCTCTGTCATCCTATCTCTATATTGAGCTTGGTACTGGTGCTGTATTTATGTTATGAGCTTTGTTCTTTTGCTGCATTTATGTACTGAGCTTGTAAGTTTTTTTTATTATAACATTATTTATATACTGTATATGTGTTTACATTTGGCGACAAAAATTCTTCAGTTTAGGAGCCAATGACACTTAGGTAATGTTTTTAGTATGGAGCACTGCAGCAGTGTTTTGTTTTTTTTTAAATGTAAAACTTATATGAGCGTTGCCATAACACTAATCACACTACTCTCCCCCTCCTGTCCCAGAGGCACGGCGCAGCTCACAATAGGCCCATCATGATTTTCAGCTTCAGATTCATAAAAATAATAATAATGATCACGATATGTCTAATGCTTAAGCTGAATATATGTGCAGTTGCAAACATATTCTCAGGCATAGTATAGCATTCTACAAATATCTTACTTGCTCTCCGTTTTCACCATTTTCTCCTTTTTTTCCTGGATGTCCAGACTTTCCCTAAAAGAAGGACAGAAATTTTTTAAAAAAAGGAAAGAAAAGATATAACTGAGAATTTTTATTGCAATAAGATGCTAAAATAGTTATATACATGTATATTAAACAGTATACCTCTTCTCCATTAAGTCCATCAAGTCCAGGTTCCCCATTGTCACTCTGCAAAAACACAAGCAAATACATTTATGCTGTGTATATTAAATTAAGGAGCTTTATATAATCATTAAAATGATAGCTATAGTCATAGTAAAAATTAGGACTGCCTGTCTGAAAATAAATATCCGATCTTCTTTTATTGAACAAAAACCAATATATACAATTTTTAAGACTTGAACAGGTTGAACTAGAAGACCAGATGATCCACCAATGGGCCTAGGCTCTTCCATGATATTATGATCCACCAGTAGGCGAGGGTTTATCTTTGGGGGTTCTTACACAAATTACCTATTCATCATTATTGCTGACGTGGGCTATGTTCAGTAAAAACAGCATATTAGTCTATCCAAATAAAAGGGGACATACGATTATTGCTCATAGCTGGACAGTGGGAACTTTGATTAAAGGCAGACTCTTAGTATTTCAGTCCAACATTCCTTCAATACATGCACTATACAGTATATAGTATTGGTTGGAATGTGGGGTCTGTTTATTAGTAGTACATCGTAGTCAGTAGGAGGGAGAGTACAGAGCATGCTCATGGACTGAGCCTGCTCCATAAACCGTGGATGCCAGCTGTATATAACAGCTGACATCTCGCACTAAAGACCGTGATTGAAGATAACTCAGATATCGACCATTTAATTACTTAGATGCATCTAAGACTGTTAGACGGAGGGGGAAGCCTCCTTTTTCAGTCCATCAACCCCCAGTCGATCATAGGGTGCCAATGGTTCTTCAGAAAAAGCGTGGTGAACAGCAGCACACGTCTCCCAAGTTTCAATCAATAAGTTCTTTTATTGGTCAAACATCCAGTAAAAAATGGCAACGTTTCGACCCGTGACAAGTGGAGGGTCTTTCTCAAGCCTACGGGATTTGTGCTGCTTCAAATATTGTATTTTTAGGGTGCCAATGGTTGTCATAGCATCCTGGGGGCCTAATGAAGGCCCCCAGGTCTGCCATCTTGGTGCTCCTCTTAAGCCCTGCAGAGGCAGTGCTTAATAGGAGCCGGTAAAAATCACAATACATTGCAATTCATAACTATTGCAGTGTATTGTACTAGGGATCTTACAATCGCTTGTTAAAGCTCCCGTTTTTCAAGTAAAATAAAAAGGTTAGGTACACTAAATTAGCAACGATATTGAAATTAGGTTGTGGGCTTTGTGACAGTGGTATAGAGCAGCTGATTTTTATCAGAGAAGTGAGTGCATTTTTAATAAAGAACAATAAGACAAAAATGTAGAAATAAGATATAAACGCAGTAAACTGTTAACATTGTGCCCAGCATCATGCCCAGCACCGCAGACCTATTCAAGTAAAGAGTTATGCTGTGTTTATGAAAAAAAAATTAGAATGGGCTTTAATCGCATTACGGCCAGTTTAACCTAGAGTGATGGACACTACAATAAATATCTAGTGGCATATCCAAAATGACAAATATTATAAAAGATGTACAACAATTTGTCAAAGAACAAACAGATTGAGTGAAAAAGCAAAAAACAAAACATAGCCAACACCTGAAACTATACTTATCATATTTAAAAATGATCAAAACAAAATGGTTTAATAATAATACTGTATTTTAGTGTAAATTTGCTAAATGAAAGATTTTTACTTTTCGATTTTTTTTTAACTTTTTGCATAATTAACCCCTAAGGCCCTGTTCACACTTTTTTTGTGTTTTTTTATGAGTTTTTTGACGCGGAAACAGACAATTTTTTTTACCGCGAGCTGAAAAACCGCGTCGCAGTACAAAGAAGCGACATGACCTATCTTGAGGCAGTTTCCGCCTCCAAAACCCCATTTCAATCAGTCAGATACTGGAAAAAAACGCCTCGACGAGTGTTTTGACGAGTTTTTGTCAAACCACTGTGCAAAAAACGTCTGGAGCACCAGCTGGGTTCACACAGAGTTTTCTTGCAGGAGGAAATTCTGCCTCAAAATTCTGTTTGGAATTTTGAGGCAGGTTTTCCTCTGCCTGCACGCCGATTTTCATGGCGTTTTTCACCCGCGGCCATTGAGCACAGCGGGCATAAAACACCACGAAATACGCTTTCTCTGCCTCGCAATGATGTCACTGGGAGGTCAGAGGCGTAAACTCCCAAAGATAGGGCATGTCCCTTTTTTCTCCCGCGAGCCGGTTTTACTGCTGCCTCCCATTGAAATCAATGGGAGGCATTTTCGGCCGTTTTTTGGAGCGTTTTTCAGCGCGGTTTCCGCACCAAAAAACTCGTCAATATACTCCATGTGAACTCACCCTAAGGGCAAAGCCCCACGTGGCGGAATTGCTCTGGAATTCCGCTGCGGACACTCCGCAGCGTTAATCCACGGCGGACCCGTTTTTCCATTGACTTCCACTTCTTTTTAGTAGGGTTCTGTTAGGCGATGCGGAAAATTCCGCTGCGGAGCATAGGCTGCGGTGCGGAATTTGGTGTCCGCAGCATACAATGGATGTTGCGGACCTGTGGCGGACTGGTTGCGGACTCATTGCGGAAGTTCTCCATTGACTTCAATGGAGATTCAAAATTCCGCAATGAAGTTCGCAGATGTCATGTACATGGTTATGTGTGCTGCGGAGCGTATTGGTTTTTTAACATGACATTTCTTCATTCTGCATGGATCTATGTGTATTTCTAGGTCTACAGCCAGACTGAGGAAGTCAATGGGGCTCCCGTAATTACGGGTGACTACGTGTGTGCACCCATAATTACGGGTGACTACGTGTGTGCACCCGTAATTATGGGAGCGTTGCTAGGCGACGTCAGTAAATAGTCACTGTCCAGGGTGCTGAAAGAGTTAAGCGATCGGCAGTAACTGTTTCAGCACCCTGGACAGTGACTACCGATCACAATATACATCAACCTGTAAAAAAAATAGAAGTTCATACTTACCGAGAACTCCCTGCTTCTTTCTCCAGTCCGGCTTCCCAGGATGACGTTTCAGTCTAAGTGACGGCTGCAGCCTATCACAGGCTGCAGCAGTCACATGGACTGCCGCGTCATCCAGGGAGGTCGGGCTGGATGCCGAAAGAGGGACGCGTCACCAAGACAACGGCCGGTAAGTATGAAATTACTGTCCCTTCTCTCTATCCTGCACTGATAGAGAGAAGGGAAGTACTTTCCCCTCAATACGCAGCGGTCAGTCCGCATCAATTTACTGCACATTTTGGGCAGATCCGCCACAGAATCTGCAACGCAGATTCTGTGCGGCATTGATGCGGACAGTTGCGGCAGAAATACGCCACGTGGGGCCATGCCCTAAAGGTGTTATCCCATGAGGCATATTTTATTACTGCAATTGAAAATCAATTCCATACATTTGAATTAACCCCTTTAGGACGCAGCCAATTTTGCTTTTTTTATGAGCGTTTTCTTCTCTCCGCCTTCCAAAAGCTATAACTTTTACATTTTTTTGTCGACACAGCCGTATGTGGGGTTTTTTTTTTTGCAGGACAAGTTGGATTTTTTCATAGCACAATGTACCATATAATGTACTGGGAAACTGAAAACATTTTATTACGGCGTTGATTGTGTGGTAAAAATGACATGCCTACTTTATTCTATGGGTTGATACGATTACGGCAATACCAAATTTATATATTTTTTTATGTTTTACCACTTTTATAAAGAAAAAACAATTTGTGAAAAAAATTAACACTTTGTTGTTCATGCGACTTTTTGATCACTTTTTATAAAAAAATTTTGGAAGTTAAGGTGACCGAAAAACAACAATTTGGGCATTTTTTTTTTTTTTTTTACGGCGTTCACTGCGAGGGATAAATAACATTATATTGTAATAGTTCAGACTTTTACGAATACCAGTTATGTTAACTTTTTTTTTAATCATTACTTTAGGGAAAAAATTTAACTTTACATTCTTTTTTCTGTACATTAAAAAACTCTTAATTTAACAGTTTTATATTTTTGTTATAAGTCCCCCTAGGGGAATTGAACCAGCGAGCATTGGATCACGTGCACGTAAATTTATAACGTGAAAATTAGTGCTGGAATAGCTGCTTATTTTCAATTCTCTCCTAAAATAAAGTTAATAAAAGTTAATCAATATATTATAAGCATCTAAAAATGGTAGAATTACAAAATATAACTTGTCCCACAAAAAACAAGCCCCTATACGGCTATGTAGACGGAATAAAAAACAAGTTACGACTCTTGGAATGCAACCGTGAAAAAACAAAAAATAATCCTGGGTCATTAACGTGCAATATGGCCTGGTCATTAAGGGGTTAATGGCAAAATTATATTTTTGTTGCTGAAAAACAACAACAATAAACAAATACAGACCTTGTCTCCTGGAAGCCCTCTGTTTCCCTGAGAAAAAAAAAACACACACACAAAGTTATTCACTTTCAGCCTTATTCAGACATGAATTGTAAAACTCATCTGTTTTTTTTATCAGGGAAAAACTGTTGATTTTACACCAGCGTTCAATCAGTATTATGTCACGGTGCGTTTAGCTTTGTCAGTTTTTTATGTCTGTATGGCAACAGTTATCAGCACTTTTTCCACATACGTAAAAAGAAAACTGATGCTGCTTCGGCAGTACTTTCTGCTTTCTTTTGAGCATCTGTTAACAACTCAGCAGTAAAAAACTGACTGCACCTACATAGCATCTGTGTGCTGTCTGTTTTTTCCCACGGTCCCATTGACTTGAATGGGTTAATCTAGTACGAGAAATGGACCAAAGTAGAGGATGCTGTGATTTTCTTTGCACGGATTATGGGTTGCTGTGGTTGATATGACATATCAAAAGGATATGTTCTAAATGCTTCATTGGCAGGGGCCCCACAGTAGGTATCAACACTAGTCATGAGATACCATTACTCTTGATGGCCCTAATCTGACCCTACGTCCAGAAAGTTCCCAGTGACAGCCTATTAAAGCTGCTGTTTGCCATGCTGCTGTGTGTTTGGCCACCTGCTTTCTTACGCAAACTGTAGCATGGTGAATGAGCTGGTATTTGGTCACTCACTTTGATGCAGTCACTATATGCAAGGTTGACTTTGACTTTCGCTATGGAACCCTGTGATTTTTAAAGGGGTTGTGGTCACAACCCTATCTATCCACTGTATGTATCTACAGTACTATATACAATAAAAATTAATGACATCAACTGTAGATTTAGTTGTAGTCTCTCTTATATTTTATCATAAAAATTTTTTTTTTTGTAGCTCTCAAATGGCAGTAATATATTTGGAATATCAATTTAATATCACAGTGTTACCTTGGGGCCTCTGGTTCCTGCACATCCATGGTCGCCATGCACACCCATCAGACCAGGCAATCCTCTATCACCCTTAAGAAAAAAATATAAAAATCCAGCGTTTACCCACTCTTATTATTTTATGGATTAACCAAAATAATTTCATTTTCTTGCAAGTGTAAACATGTTCATCTTGTCAATAATAATTAGGATTGGAACAGATTACAATTTAAAGCCCCGTGGTTTATGGACGACAAAGCAGGAGGTCCCTTGCTCGGTATCCCCCTCTATGGGCCAGAAAGGAGAGTTGCTCTGTAGCCGTGATTTGAATGGCTGTCATGTAATGTTAACAAATGATTGCTGGGTGTTCACACTTGCATCAACAATTTAATCAGGTTTGACCTGGAGTGTTAGCGCCCAGCAAGATAATCTCCAGGCATTGTACGGTTGCCATGGCAACAATACTGCCCAGCATGCGGAAGCATCTCTCCATGCCTGAGGTCAGGCAGGAAATCACACGTGGAGGTACCCTTTATTTATTTTCTTTTTTTTTGACTGAGCCTCCAAATATAAAGCTTCTGAAATGTCATCCAGATTTTTTACATACTCTTTTTTTACACTTTTTTTTCCCTATTGAAAGGGGCATTTTGCAATTTTAGGGCTAATACTCTCAAACTAATAATAATAATATCATAAATAAGACAATACTCACCTCCATTCCTTGTTCTCCAGAATAGCCCTGATATCCTTTTACTCCAGTTGATCCCTGGTTAAATGACAAATGTGCAGAAGATGTGTTACAACCTTTTTTGTTGTTTAACCCTCTTATGGCCAGGCCTAAAATGGCCTAAATGACCAGATACTTATTTTCGTTTTTGCCTCTTTGCATTCAGCAGCTATAACCTTTTTATTTTTTCATTGACGAAATGTTGTTTTATGCGGCAGAAGTTGTATTTTTTTTCGCCGCAGTTGGGGGGGGGGGTACATAAAAATTACTGTGTAATTTGTAGAATTTGTTTTTCAATGTGTCTTTCAATAGTTTTTTTGTTTATTTTTTACACTGTTCACGTTTTACACTTAATGACCTGGTAAATGAATTCCTCCGATTATTACGCTTGTGTGGATACCTAATATGTGCAGGTTTTTTTTGTATGTATTGTATTCACAATAAAATGTATTTTATACAAAATAATCACTTTGTTATATATTTGTTTTTGCTGACTTTTTTTTAAAATTAATTTATGTTTTTATTATTAAAGGGATAACTATTTTACAACTTTTTTTTTTTTACTTGTAATGTATTAGCACACTCCTGTATGCTAGTACATTATCTTCTGTGTCTCTATGATACAGGCTGGTGTTACACAATATTAGTGTGCCCTAACAGCAGGCTTATGGAACAGACATCCCTGGTGTTCTAGTGAAACCTAGTGACGCTATTGAAAGGAGGAGTCCTCTTTGATCATGCCACAGTCATGAACCGCGGCAATCAAAGGGTTAAACGATCAAAGGGTTCCTCCTATCCCGGCCATACTCAAAAGGCATCTATAAGAATAGAAGTTGTTAGTAACCTCTCCTGCTTAGAGAATGATCGATCACTGGAGAGCTCATTATCCTCTTCTTCAGCGACGCCAAATGACATTGAAGTAGACTGAGGACCTGCACTGCCGTCAAAAGACAGTGGCCGGTCATTAAAGGGTTAATTATAGTAGTGTTATGTCAAAGATGCCTCCAACACAAAAACTTGCATAACTTTATTTCTTAAAATAGCATCCTGTTTTTAGAGACATAGCATATTTATTTTTTCATTTAGATAATAAGATTTAATGTGTACTCATTCAAAAAAGACATTAGTTAAAATATTTAAAATGTTTTTTTAAAATATTTTCATGTTAAGTTGAAATGTGATCAGAAAACAATGCACCGTCCAATCAATGTAATTTTTTTTTTTTTACGGCAGTAGTTGAAGGGAATGTCCATCCTTATTTTTTTTTTTTTAATAACCTCGATCCAAAATACTTACGTTGCGCGATCTAAGAAATATACATGACATGGGAATGAATCACAGTTTATATGATGTTTTCATTGGTAAATGTGTGTTTAAAAACATGACTTCACCTTGAACCTGTCTGCTATAAGTAAAACGTTTTTGGTGTTCAAAAAAAGGTAAGCGGAGATGTCTGTGTGCAAATGATTCTGTAAGCGCTTTTTAATGTGCCGGAATAAAGCTTGACGTTGCCATTCACTGATCCAGATCCAAAAATCTCAGGCTTCATTTAGTATTACCGAGAATTATTAAATTGATTATTGAATATATGCTTCAATACATAATGTAGTACCGTTTTCTCCAACGTACGGCTTTCAAGCTATTGTGAAACTATAACTTCCAGCTTTTACGCCATGTTGGCAGTTGCATATTCATGATAACAAGGTTGGAGAACAGTGATGTAGTGCATTTGAAAAGCTGAATACCACATGTGAGGTCTCCATAATCTAAGCTAGGCTTCACTGATCTAGCGCTAAACAGCCCATAAAATCTCAGAATTTCTAACCCATGTAGGCCATATTTTAACTTACCCAAATATTTATTCATTTTGAAATTTACATCACAGTAATCCATGCAGAACGCATCAGGATATATATAATAAAAGGATATGTTATCACAATGCAATAAATTTCTTTTGTGAAGCTATTTCATATCTAGGGAAATAACTCTAACCTCAACAGTTGGGCTCATTTATTTGTTTTCATATGAGAAGGGGCAGTTTACTCCTCTCTAACAGGCCCCAAAGCAAAGTTTTGAATGTCCGCTCCGGTATATACCAGAGACATGTGAAAGTTAGGGTGAGGGCACACCTGCTGGACGAGTCGCAGTACAAAAAAAAAAACAACTTCTGTGAAAGTATAACTCTGAGCATGGCCTGACAATTTATTTTCATCAGACTGCAAAGGGAGTTGAAGATTTACATAGCAGGTATCCCAACTCCCAGCATGAAATGACAAATGATCAGAGCATGCTGGAGCAATGGTACCACAAACACCATCAGTCACTCTAGAAAATGCAGGATGAGGGCATAGGAGACATCAAACCCCAGGCCAGACACCAAGATTCATTTAGACCCCTGACAAGACCACTTAATTAATTCATACCCCAGATGAGAAGCCTAAATTAATTCAGTCCTGGATGAAGCTGCATGCGAAACGGGTACCAGGTTCTGTGGTGTTTGGCTTTTCACACTCACCTACATCATAGCTAGGCCAAGTCAATAAGAGGCTTATCTCAGTGATATTCATTCACATGTTCACATACTTGAATGTTTCAGCATGGTGATATTGACTTATTGCTATTACATTTAGGGGTCCACTTTGGTTTAATGTTGCCATTTGTTGATATTGGGCTACAGCTGTTTGTGATTGCTATTACCTACATACTGACGTACAGTATACCTTCAACAGAAGGCTGCAACATACAACACTGTAAATGGATACATTGCCCGAACACCCCAGGCAGAGCGCTACCTGAAGCGCTGTGCCTGGGAAAGCTTCTGACATCACTGTACATGTATGGACTGTAATTTCAGGAGCTGCAATGCCCTGTATGGGCTGTATGGCGCTATCTACAGGGAGGGCTGTATGGCACTATCTACAGGGGGCTGTGTGTGGCGCTATCTACAGGGGGCTGTATGGCGCTACATACACGGGGCTCTGTGTGACAGAATCTACAGGGAGGCATTATCTACAAGGGGGGGTTGTGTGGCACCCAGGGGTGTGGGGCCCTGTTAAAAGTTTGCTATGGGACCCAGTCTTTCCTGGTTATGCCCCTGTATACCAACATATGTTTTTTTCAGCTTTTCTTTCCTTATGTTCATTTCCAGTTGATATACATACCTTGATTCCCCGACCTCCATACCTTCCAGGCGGTCCTCTTAGTCCATCGCACTCACAGAAGACACAACAACATGTTTTCTCATTAAGTTGGGACTAAAAGAGAAAGATAAAATATGTTATATTGCTCTAACATAATTCTAAAAATAATTACTATGTCTATGAAATAATTTTATTTAAATTATTCTGGACCCATACTACTATACCCACCATTTGTCTGGAAAGTCTAAATCCTATATCTGGCATTCCAATATTCATCTGATAGTTGTAGTTAAAGCCTCTGCCAAATTCGATATGCTTAATATTATCATATTCTTTTGTTCCTTCCAAAGCAACAGTTACTAAAGCATTTAACCCTGAAAGTTTTGCAGAAATTAATAAATTATATAATTAACAAAGATATTTACAATACATATAAATAAGCTATACGCCTTATAAAAATCAATATGAACATAAGTGCTGCCCACACAAGAAAAACCTCAAACAGGTATTTAATCTTAGGACTCAAACAGTGTACACAGGCACATGCCGTACTACGAAGCCTAAGACGCTCCATGTGCTTCTAGGGTAGAATATCTTTATGATATGCTCCTGATGGTACATGGCATGATTATTTTCTTTCTGATTTCATACAGATGCATATAGAGGTACTGAATGGCCAAAGAAGGTTGTACAGAGCCATAATAAAGTCATTACTTAGTCCTGTTTTGAAAACCTCATGGAGAAATATAAATAGTAATAATAATTTTCTCTTTTTTCTTTGTGTACATTTGATTGGCTGCTGTGACTGCCATTCATGATGTCATTTGGAGTTTCTTGGTGTTTTTTTTTGTGTTTAAAAAAACACATTCTGTTTGGTGCTTCATGTATATGGTCTGATGAAGACGCCAGTTCGGTATCAAAACGCATCACCCCATTAAACCTAATAAAACGGAATTACGCATTACCTACTGGAGGACGTCCTTAATTTGTGATGAAGTAGCGCTTTTTGGTTTCCACTTTTTTCGGTATTTAATGCATGGAGAAATAGTAGACCATAATATAAAACTTTTCTCTAGCATATAAAATTAGGAAAATTAAAAAAATTCTCTCTCTAATTTAGTGATAAAAGCTCTGGCCCTTTAAGAACGAAGACAACTTAATAACATGATTCTTTTGTGTACTATGGAGCAGCTAAAGGACGATGAGGAGGAGACTGCTGGGTAATCTGAAGAGTTTATCACATGACACAGCAGAGAAGGAAGGTAAATCCTGTCACTCTCATGTTATCTTCTGCTTTTACCTCATATGGCTGCTGCTGCTTCAGTGTGTATGTGCTCAGACACTCAGATTAACCCTTTACAAGCAGCCATCTCCTCCTCTAGAACAATAATCCTTTACAAGCAGTTGTGTCCTCCTTCTCCTCTACCTGGGCTGCATAGTTAACAGAAATATGTTATTACCTGATAAAATAACAATATTCCGTATGAAATTCAAGCTCCTGACAAGAGGTAAGTACAAGTTTAGTCTTATTCACACCTCACCGATTTGCTGCCTAAATGCATTGGAGAATTATTTCACCAGGTTAGAGATTTGCTTTTAGAGAATTTATGAGAAAAATTGGTAAATCTATTCTCCCATTGTTTTCTATGGGCTAGCAAAACGGCAATATAGGCAAATTGATTCAAAGCCCTCTTTTGCCGTTCAGATGCTGCATAGAATGAGCCACCCTCCACACAGTTGGTACCTCCCGGAGATGTAGAAAATCTCACTCAGCAGTCTACAGAACATTACAGATGGTTGTATTTGTCCTGTATCTGGGGCTAATATGTCAGCCCCTGTAAGGAAAATCAGCAATAAAAAATAAATAAAAATATTGTTAAAATGTCCCCAAAAGGTTACTTATGACCCTATGGGTGTCACAATGTGTAAAAACATCTAAAACAAACAAAAAAAACTAAGAAACAAAATGTGAAAAACATATATTTTTTACATTTTCCTCTAAGAATACCAAATAGGGATCCCACATGCAAAGCAAGAATTCATACAAAATCCACACAGGAGTGAACCCCCTGTCCTGAAGTGAACACGTAGATTATATTCACCGATTATAACAAAAAATTCCAATTACAGCAATAATTGGCTTATTATATTATTAATGTAATCAATTATCTCCAGAACCTATTGTATATATCTTAATAATTGATGACAATCCACAGTACTTGTGCTTTATACCTTGTCTTTGAAGATCTTCTGCTGTTTGCTCAAGGTCTTCCACCTTTTCATCTAGGCCATCAGTGAAGATTAGCATCATCTACATGGCATAATGGAAATAAAAACAAAAGGCACGGCGCCACATAGTGTAGGTCAATTGGGTTTAGGTGAAATGTCAGTAGTAGTATAGCATGCTCACCCAGGTAGTGCTTGGATAAAGTAATACAAAAATCCACAAATGCTGCTGCCAGGATCCAAACCGCTAAACCGTACGGTCACCGCTTGTTGAGATAAGGAAGGATAGGTGGAAAAGGGAGGCTCCTGCAAGGCGCTGCTGCGTGGCTGTTTGGGAGATATTGACGGTGGTAGACAAAGTGATATGAAAAGTGTCTGTTTATTGAAAAACGGCCTGAGGAAGACACTGGTACAGCGTTGAAACGCGTAGCCACTATTGTTTTTCAATAAACAGACACTTTTCATATCACTTTGTCTACCACGTCAATATTTCCCAAACAGACACGCAGCAGCGCCTTGCAGGATCCTCCCTTTTCCACCTATCCTTCCTTATCTACATGGCATAAGGAAGGCATATTAAATGAACACAATTTGAGATAATATTTATTATGTAGCAATGACTAATACATACCTTTGCTTTTCCTGCATTGTTCGTTCGAAATGTCTTCCACATAGACTGAAGAACAGATGTTGTCAGATAGGAAGGACCATTGACAGAAATGACTTTAAGGGTCTGAGCTAAATCCGAACTGTAGGTGTGGAAGTTTGGAGTAAGGGATGTACTTGAATTTGGAACATAAAAAGCTACATTGATTTGAGGAATAGCACCAGGGGTGCAGCTTGCACTTCCTAAATTCATCATGCTGTGTAAGATATTAGCAATACGAACTTCCAATAGCTTTTGACCATGGAATAAGTTGGCACCACTGGGAATAGTTGAAAGGTCAAAAGCAACTATGACATCAAGTGAACAATCTAAAGGATAGAAAAGACACATATATAAGACAATGGCAAGGGGCACATTCACAAAACATGTATCTAAATTGTATGAATGATGTAAGGTAGTAAAATACCATGTAAATAATAATTAGAGGCGAGTTACAAGAAATGAGATAATACGTCATGTAAACATCGGCGGACCACAGGATCGGTGACACTAAATGGTGAGTAGACGTCTATTTGTTATGTTATGACATGAAAGAATTTTTTTAATCCCGTAAAACCAATTATAAACAAGTATTACTGTTAGAAGGTGACTGCTAATAACATAAATAAATAAATAAGAAATTACATTTATTACAGATTAATGTTGGGAGACAGGGGTGTTCCCTTAAACCATCTTGAACTTTGTCTGCTGTATTCTTTTACCGCAGTGGCCAGATATTACATTGGATAGGAACAAAGTGAATGCAGAGCACCTGCTACCATTTTTCTGCACTCCTGTTCCTATGTTTTCGTGCAAAGTTGTGTCGTTTGGCCTTGTTTCCATGTCGAAGGCATGACTTTTTGGCCACAATTTTTCCATGAAAACTTTTCACCAAACAGTAGATGGGTGTACCTGGCTCCCACAGTTTTCTGTCAGTTCTGAGCTGATGGCACTGCTAGACATCTTCCGATTCTGAAGGGAAGTAAGCATGATGTGTCTTTGATCTGCTGCACTGTTTCCTTGGCCGACCACTGCGTCTAGAGTCCGTTGCCTGCTTGTTTGTGCTTCTTCATAAGAGCTTGAAAAGCACATCTTGAAACCCCACTCTGCTTTGAAATCTTTGCCTGGGAGAGACCCTGCTGATGCAGTATAACTACCTTGTGTCTTGTTGTTGTGCTTAGTTGTGCCATGGTGGACCTCTGACATGAAACTGTCTTTCACAACCACACCTTTGTTGCAGAGTTCGGCTGTTCCTCACCCAGTTTAAACCGTCTACCAATCTGATTCTGTTAGGCTGGGTTCACACAACCTATTTTCAGACGTAATGGAGGCGTTTTACGCCTCGACTTACGTCTGAAAAAACGGCTCCAATACGTCGACAAACATCTGCCCATTACTTTCAATGGGCTTTACGATGTACTGTGCCGGCGACCTGTCATTTTACGCGTCACTGTCAAAAGACGGTGCATAAAATTACAGCCTCGTCAAAAGAAGTGCAGGACACTTCTTGGGGCATAATTGGAGCCGTTTTTCATTGACTCCAATGAAGAACAGCTCCGAATTACGTCCGTAAAAGACGCCCCGCACAACGTGAGTACATGCAATTACGTCTGAAATTCAGGAGCTGTTTTCTCTTGAAAACAGCTTCGTATTTTCAGACGTAATTGCAGTTATCGTGTGCACATACCCTTACCGTTAATGACTGTATTTCATCCTACATATGAAAATTATGATCATTATCACCTGTTTGGTATAATTGGTTAATCATACACCTGACTGTAATCCTACAAAATCCATAACTTTGTGCAAGTGTACCTAGAAGAATTGATGTTGTTTTGATGGCAAAGGGTGGTCAAACCAAAATATGTATTTGCTTTAGATTTCTCTTCTGTTCATTCACTTTGCATTTTGTTAATTGATTAAAAAAAACTATAAACAATTCTATTTTTGAAAACATTCTTACTTTACAGCAATTTTCCACAACTGCCTAAAACTATTGTGCAGTAGTGTAGTTGTACATTCAGATGAGGTAATGGACACCAAATTAAATTTTAAAGGTATTCGACAAATCAGATCATACTCACTCTCAGCAAGCCGCTGGACGCATATATCTGCGACCAATCTTTCTTTAATATCTTTTAATTCATCAAATGTTCGAACATAAAATCGTCTCTCTGAATCACCAGCAATCTGAATAAGCTGTGTTTCTGACACCTGTCCCACTCCCACAGCATAGGTAAAGATGCCTTTACTTCTAAGAGCATTTGCAGGTGTTGCAACTTCATCTTGTGAGTCTCCGTCTGTTATCACTATCAATATTTGCTGGACCTTTTCATTAATACGACTATTAGCTGAAGGACTTAATAGGGCAGAATCTATTTGCCTGAGAGCATTTCCAATGAGAGTGTTTCCATTCATCCATGTGATGTTTTTAATCATGTACTGTAAAGTCTTCTTATCCAGATATGTTTTTAGCTGAAACTCTGTTTTAAATGTTTCATTATATTGGGCAACACCTACATGAACCTTGCCTAGACCTATGTCAAAGTCATCAATGATAGAGACCATGAAATCTTTCATTTTTTCAAACTCTGAAAGTCCAATACTCCAGGAACCATCAATTAGAAAACTTATGTCTGCTTCTTTTTCGCATCCTGCAAAATATCAAGGACATTCAGCAATTACACAACATTAGATACCTGGACCACTCAAGCACTCATTAGAGAAAACCTACACACAATATATAATAATGAATTGTGTGCCAAATTGATATTTAAAATGTATTTCTATAATAGTAATAATTATTTCAGCAACGGTATTCATATATGAACAGACAAAAAGTTGTGTGGGAATTATATTGTCCTGAGATAAACAATTTTTACACCAATTATAATATGTACAAACGAAGTAAAACTTAGGCCGTATGTGATAATAGAAACAAGGCTAATAACTGAGCACTTGTAATGTTTTAACTTCCTAATACAGACTATACAAGTTTGGCCTTAGACTAGAGACATCAGCTATTTGAGAGGATTATTTATTTACATGTGATTTTATATATAGGCTGTCTCGTGGGCATGCTACTGAAAGTGATTGTTTCCTTTGGACAGTCCCAACTTGCTACAATGTTCTATGGTGTAGAAAAGTCACATTTTGTGCCAAAACGATAATTTTGAGCAAAAACTGTGCAATCTTTTCATTTTTTACGCTGCTCACGACACCTAAAAAAGTGGGCAGGTCTAAGTAAAAGAGAGCAGTGGGACTCGCGAACCAACACTTATATGAAATATATGCCAACTCGTAGCTTGTGTAGATTTTCCTTTTTGGCGCACGGACTGAAGAAGATGCAACAAATTTATTAAGAGGGATGCATTATTAATAAATTAGCCACATCTTACTCCTGCAGGCTTCATACTAAGACCCGCATATAAAACGCCAGTCCTAGTAAATCTGCCCCAAAGTGTCCCCTTGGCTGGCAACTGTAAATGTTCAAATCTGCTGCAATGCCACCCCAGGACAAATTAAAGAGGCTCTGTCACCAGATTTTGCAACCCCTATCTGCTATTGCAGCAGATAGGCGCTGCAATGTAGATTACAGTAACGTTTTTATTTAAAAAAAAACGAGCATTTTTTGCCAAGTTATGACCATTTTTGTATTTATGCAAATGAGGCTTGCAAAAGACCAAGTGGGCGTGTTTAAAGTAAAAGTCCAACTGGGCGTGTATTATGTGTGTTACATCGGGGCGTTTTTAATACTTTTACTAGATGGGCGTTCTGACGAGAAGTATCATCCACTTCTCTTCAGAATGCCCAGCTTCTGGCAGTGCAGACACAGAGCGTGTTCTCGAGAGATCACGCTGTGACGTCACTCACTTCCTGCCCCAGGTCCTGCATCATGTCGGCCACATCGGCACCAGAGGCTACAGTTGATTCTGCAGCAGCATCAGCGTTTGCAGGTAAGTAGCTACATCGACTTACCTGCAAACGCCGATGCTGCTGCAGAATCAACTGTAGCCTCTGGTGCCGATGTGTCCTCGCTCGTCCGACACGATGCAGGACCTGGGGCAGGAAGTGAGTGACGACACAGCGTGATCTCTCGAGAACACGCTGTGTGTCTGCACTGCCAGAAGCTGGGCGTTCTGAAGAGAAGTGGATGATATTTCTCGTCAGAACGCCCAGCTAGTAAAAGTAGTAAAAATGCCCCGATGTACGCACATAATACACGCCCAGTTGGACTTTTACTTTAAACACGCCCACTTGGACTTTTGCAAGCCTCATTTGCATAAATACAAAAATGGTCATAACTTGGCCAAAAATGCTCGTTTTTAAAAAATAAAAACTTTACTGTAATCTACATTGCAGCGCCTATCTGCTGCAATAGCAGATAGGGGTTGCAAAATCTGGTGACAGAGCCTCTTTAAGTGTTAATGGGGTTTTTCCACGAGGGACATTTATGGTATATCCACAGGATATGTCATAAATGTCAGATAGACGCGGGTCCCACCTCTGGGCCCCTAAACCCTGTTTTACCTCTTTGTGTTCTGACTGATTTCCGATCATGAAGGAGAAAACAGCGTAGCTTGCTGAGCTACACTGTTTCCATAAGCCCCATAGAACTGAATGGTAGTTACGGAAACAGCATAGCTCGCATGTTGCACTGCTTCCGTAACTGCCATTCACTACTATGGGAGTTACGGAAACAGTGTAGATCAGTGAGTTACGCTGTTTCCATAACCCCCGACCACGTAATCAGGTAGTGGCCAGGAGTCAGCGTGAGCACAAAAAGCTGAAACGGGTGTTAGGGGGACCCGTTCTAGAGATAGGTGCGGGTCCCATAGTTGGGACCCACATCTATCAGACATTTGTGAAATATCCTGTGGATATGCCATAAATGTCTGAGACGGGAATACCCATTTTATGGGCTGTCTGTGTAATATAGGACTGATCCTCTATAGCAAAAGACTCTGACCAAGTGACGAGGACCATGAACAGAGAAGCTACTACTATTGTTTCTAAAAATTGTATTTCTAAAATGGATAACCCCTTAAAATGCTATATCCACCATTGCAACCATTTTTTAATGTTCCTCCAAAGCATCTAAAATGAAAAAAAAGAAGCAATTTTGATTAAAATAAAAAAAGAAGCCCTCTTGATTAAAAATATCTTACCATTTTGTGTCAAAAGCTAGACTCCTATGTAGACCTATAAGTCTCCATGGTTACAGACTACAAACCTTGTGTGTAGTCTGATCCTACTGTCATGTGTTACTCCCTGCCTCCTGCCAGTAGCTTAACTAAAAGAGGGGGCAGATGGAATGGAGTAACTCTTGAGTTAGGATCAGACTACATGCATGAAAACTATTTGATTCATGTTTTAGTGAATGTTTTAATAAAAGTTTTTTTTATATCACAGTATGTACTTGATTCAAAGTAAAATAGTATGTAGTGACATTATATATTTTATGATAGATATTGGGGAATATAACTCACCTTTATTTTGGCATAAAGCATCAGAAATGTTCTGAAATATTTCATTTAATCCATCAAAATTTTCAACAAAGAACCACTTGCCCTTGGATCCTGCCATTGCTACTAGCTCATTAGTTTTGGCCTTATCTACTCCAATTGCAAATATTGTAATCCCATCATTTTCGAGAGATTCTGAAGTTTCATTAAGTTTATCCCAATCATGAGAGTCACCATCAGTTATAACAATAAGATACTGAGGGACCCCTCTAGGTTGGCGGCTGCCGTGCCGCTCAGTAAAGAATCCTTTTGAAAATTGCAAGGCCTTAGCGGTATAGGTGTTTACTCCTGTTGATGTATCCATTTCAATAGCTTTAATAATATCATTTTTGTTGTTGTATGAATTTAGGTAGAACATCTTATAGGGGTCATCTGCGTATTTAAGAGCTCCAAATTGAACTTTATTTGCTGCAACATCTGATTTATTCACGAAAGATATAACAAAGGAATTCATTATTTTAGCTTTCTCAATGCTGATACTACTTGATGTATCAATCACAAAAACAATGTCTGCCTGTTGTATTCTTGGACAATCTGTGAATATATAAAAAGAACATTTTATATCTTAAAACATTAATAAAAATAAAAGCAAGAGTATTTGTTTTGGCCAGTAACTCATATGCACCAGATTTATCACATATTTGCTATTATCATTTGCTTTAGGTCAAAATACAATGTAAAGTAAATAAAAAAATAAAAGTAAATTACAGCTCTTGACAATAACGGGGATGTCTCAGGAGTTGGCCACTGATGGACTATCACTAAAATCTGCTGTAAAAGTTTGATTGGCAGGAGTTCAGCCGCATGGTTGGCCATTGAATATAATGCGTTGACCATGCCACCTCTGAAGAAATCCAAGCAGACAACCCTTCTCTAAGTAAAGGGGTTTCCCCCACAATTTACATTTATTACCTATCCGCAGGATAGAAGGATCCTAAAGGGTTGAGTCACCAGCAATGGGACATTTATCACCTGTACTGTGTTGGTCTTGGCTCCCAGGTATACAAGCTGCCTCTGTATGCAGATGACCATGACCTGTTACTGTATGTGACAGACTCTTACAGTATTTTTAGTCAGTATTTTTAAGAAAAGCAGAGGCGCTTAACGTCTCTATGCCTTCCTCTGAGATGGGACTCTTGTCCCAAGGTTTTCTCTTTCATTAATAGGCACGCTTGCTTATTTGCTTAGGTGTTCAGATCCCCACAGAGTTGCACGATCTATGTCACCCTCTTGCAGCAGACTATATGGGACTTGACTGACTATAAAAAATATATATCTCCCAGTTTGGATGCATTAGCGCTATAAAAAATGTAGACGTTTGGCAAATGAATAAAACTGATTTGCCTGGGGCACCTATATACCCTGAATCAATGTCCAAACACTATCCTGACCCAAGTCGATGGGAGGGGTGTCGCTCCTGGATTATCATTGGTATTATCAGGTGGCAGTGAGTATGCATATAATTGATTGGTTTTACTCTGGGGACTATGAAGCTTTAACTCAGGTTAGAGAAAAACTGATCATTGTTATAGTTAAAATTTTTCATAAAAAATTCAGACAAATTTATATTTGCGGCTAAAAGTGTGACCCAAGCAGGAGGTTAGATGCACCACACATCCCAAAAATAAATGTTCAATATGTGCAGAGTTCATAAATAGCATTTATGCCTATGTCTACATGAACATATCTTCATAAAATTACCAAAACTAAAGAGATAAAAAATCTGGTTTTAAGCTGGAAACATAAAAAAATTAACAACCTATAAAATACAGGGATTACACACCTTAAAAAGTGAGTTTAGATCCAAACCTTATATGTTTACTGAAAGCAGACAACCTGATGATTGCAATTGTCTTGATGTGCTGCTGGCAGCCATGGCCACCGTCACGTAACTTTGTGACTAAGGCCAGATTCACGCGAACATGGGGAAACTTGGAAGTGAAAAACTTGAAGTTTATCATGTCCGAGTTGCCCCCGTGCAGGTTACATTCTCACGGATCCCCATAGACATGAGTCTATGGAGGGATCCGTGAAAACGAACGAAAATAAGACATATTCTATTTTTCAACGGACCCTTCACACGGTCCGTTGAAACAACGACTGGGTGAACGGCCCCATTGAAATACATGAGTCCGTGTGACGACCATTGTTTTAACAGCCGTCACACAGTCGTATTTAACGTTTGTCTGAATAAGCCTTAACAGTAATAATATATATATCTATATATATATCTATATATATATATATATATATAGATATATATATAGGAAATACAAAGAAGAACCGCACCACAAATCTTGAAATAATCACCTCTATCAGGGGTTTCGTGTGTGCAATCCTTCAGACCTCGACAAATAGTCCAATTTTAGGAATTCAAAAAATAGGCAGCACTCCACAGCATAGTAGTCAAAAAAGTGAAAAACTTTTATTCACCCATATGTAAGATTGCAATCTTACATATGCGTGAATAAACGTTTTTCACTTTTTTGACTACTATGCTGTGGAGTGCTGCCTATTTTTTGAATTCCTAGATATATATATATATAGATATATATAAAGTATCATAACATTAATTTGCGCCTATAACTTACATATTAAAAGAGGTTTACACACAAAAATTTCAAAAAATAGACCAAAGTGTGCAAAGTTCTACATAGGACTACATCAATAAGAGCTTGTTCTCTCAAAACCGCAGAGGCAATGTAATATTTGACCATCATCCACAAATGTGTAAAAAAGATGTACTGCCAACAGGAAACAGCTATTATGCTACCAAAATCAAAAATTTTTGAAAGCGTACAGCAAACTGTATATAAAAATACAACCTAATAATTTATACACATAACCACCCTCACATAACTTTACATCAAACAGTGATTATAAGCAAAAATTGCATAAAAATTTAATTTAGTACAAAAGTGCCTACTCAAGTAGACCTCTTATCCAAACAAAATGTACTGTGTAAAGAACTGTAAAATGTGAAGAGTGGATACATAGCACACATGTCTACGTTGACAGGTATGTGTTAGAGAAATGTGAAAACTGCAGGAATGCACCAAATTTTTTTTACATGCAAATGAAAATGGGGATTATATAGGTATAATGTTTTTTAACGACCTATACAAACACTAAGGCTGTTTTAAAAAATCGCGGTCAAACCTAGTTTTTTGCAGTAATCTAAAAAAAAATGCAGCAAAACCGCTCTATTTTGCCACGATTCCATGAAAATCATGTAAACCCCCCCCCCCCAAAAAAAATTATACGCAACGTGTGAAACACAGCCTAATCCTGATCAATCTCAATTCCCTACATTTATTCTAATGTATTGAGCTCAAACTGATTTTTTTTGTGGAACTAGTAAGAAACTATTGATTATGGCAACTGTCAGTGGATAAAAATGTATTTTCTGACAAAATCTTTTCCATCCATCAGATATGTATTAGACATTCTTCTCTAGTGATAATTGTAATCGCTATGACTGTAGAGTGAACCGGGTATCATAAAAGGCTTGGTGCAACTTATTTGACGCGTCAGAGAATGAAGATGAAGTGAACATGAAGAAGTGTTCACGTTACCCCTTCCCCTGGGGTCATCTACAATCATACAGGGATGGGAGGAGGATGACAGCTTTTCTTCCTGTCCCAGCTTGCTGCCAGCACTTCCCGCTGCTGGCCTCCCTCTCCTTCTCCACGTGGCTAAAGTGATAGCTGCAAATATATTCACCCACTTCAACTACCATAACTCAGGCTAGGTACAGCTAGAGCTGAGAAGAATCTTAGTTCTAGCTGCAACCTTGCCTTAGCTAGAGCCATTAGTAGCAAGAATGTATCAGATACGTCATTGGATACTGAAGAGCCTTCCTGCCAGGGACGCATGAAATACGTCCTTGACAGGGAAAGCGTAAAGTATGGTGTCCACTTTCTTGAGTTGCTACCATTACCCTGAACTGAGCTTTTTCTTTTTTGCTCTTCTCTCCTCCCTTTCCTGTCCTCTCCTGTGATGTTATTGTCTTGTTTTTGTCTATCAAGTATATGCCGTATTTGCCTTCTTAGGAGGCTTGCTGGCCATCCTATGTTAATAATGTGACTTCATCAGATCTGCAACATGGCCAACATTATAACAGCGGATTCAGACGAACGTGATTTTCGTCCGTGCAGCCGCGTGGTTTTCACGCGGGTCGCACGGACCTATACAAGTCAATGGGGCAGTGCAGACAGTCCGTGAGTTTTGCGCAGCGTAAAACTCACGACATGTTTTATATTTAGGCGTTTTTCGCGCATCACGCACCCATTGAAGTCAATGGGTGCGTGAAAATCACGCGCACCCCGCGGAAGCCCTTCGCGCAACAACAGTAAAAGAATAAATGTAAACAGAAAAGCACCACTTGCTTTTCTGTTTACAAACATCCAAACGGAGTGTCATAAAGATGGCGACTGCGCGAAAAGCACGCAGCCGCGCATCCATATGAACAGGACACACGGAGCTGTCACGCATGCGTTTTGTGCGTGCGCAAAACCCTCACGTTCGTCTGAATCCACCCTAACTCTGCTAACTCCAAATGCCATTGTTGTGCAGTTGTTTGGGGGTATTTCATCTATATTTTGTTAGATCTACCATACATGTGTTTTATAAGCGTTGGTGGTTATACTGTCTAGGACCTGGTATATTCCTTATTGTTCCACACTAAACTGTTATAACGTTCTTTCTAACAATCTCAATAAACGTTATATTTTTTTTTATAAATAACTAAAAAGCAAAGAGAGAAATGTTATAGTATAGTAGATTAAATGGAGCTACATCTTGTGTATATGATACTACTCTATATACTGACCTTCTTTGCAGATATCATCGAGCAAGTCATCTTCCTTAAACCTCAATGTTTCAAAAGACTCCACGTAATGTATTTTTCCTGGACGCTCACTTATTTCCTCCAGTTGAGTTTTATTTGCATTGAAAATACCCACAGAGATAATGTTCACACCGCTATCCCTCAGAGACTGGGACTGAAGTGCAACATCATCTTCCGCTTTTCCATTTGTTATAAGTATAAGGAGCTTTTTGAACCAAGGTCTAGCACCTTTATTTTCCGTGAAGTACTGTGACACAAATTCCAAGGCTTTTCCAGTGTATGTACCCTTTTCCAGGTATCCCATTTTGTCAATAGCTTCCAAGATAATAGCTTTGGTTCCATTCTTATTTAACTGTAATACCTCCATGCTGATGTCACTGAATTGAACAATGCCGAACTGTACTTTACGCGGGCCAACCTCTGCTTTATTAACCAAGCTTTTCAGAAACTCCTTCATTTTATTAAAGTTATCTTTGCCCATAGTTCTAGAACTGTCAACCAGGAACATTACATCAGCCTGCACCTTATCGCAAACTGTAACGAGAACAATAAAATACTTAATTCCACACTTTTAGATGAGTATTTCATATACATTCTTGCATGTTTTACAGGTAGACATTTCACTTATTTTACCTTTGCTAGAACAGATTTGTTGGGCTATCAGATTTTTTACGTCTTTCAGAGAATCAAAATTGTTTACAAATTGGACCCTGTTTGAATCTCCAGCGATTTCCTCTAACTGAGTCTGGTTAGCTCCTTTAACTCCAATTGCAAACACTTTCACTTTGTTTTCCCTGATAATGACGGCAGCCTCCTTCACACTATCTTGAGATGCTCCATCTGTAAGAACAATAAAATACACAGGCACATTCCCTGCCCTGACATTTTTGGGGTCTACTATTAATTCACGAGTAACGTTTATAGCAGCTCCTGTTTTCGTTCCTCCACCTAGTTGCCACATGTTCTTTATCTGCATTTTCAATTGTATTTTATTGTAATTATTACCAATATCAATCTCCCGTTGACTACTATCAGAGTACTGTACAGTGGCAACACGGACCTTCTGAGGTCCAATATCAAACATATCTATTAGATCCGCCAGAAAGGTCTTCATTTCACTAAAGTCCACGTTAGTGATACTTCCAGAACCATCAATGAGCAGATAAATATCAGCTAGCTCCGTCTTCTGACATCCTTCAAAGAATGAAAATTGCAATTAACAAGCATTGAAAAATAATACATCTTATTGTACAACTGAATACCGTGATTGCATTTTACGGCCAATTGTCATTATTCAGATTCACGATACATTAGATAAAAATAAATGCATGAAATCAACAGATATATGATAAGCTCAGGGGCATTGTGATTGTCCAAGACATGTCTATAATTCACCACTGAACAATAAATACAAGGCAACTGTATGTATGTGTTCTTCCATCAGGACAACCCCTTCCATTATGACCTATTATGTCCCCAGCTTGACATCCCTCTTCAATTAGCCAGAAAGGGGAGGCATTGGGGCTTCTGCTCTAGAGAATATATATTGTGATCTTGTATTACATTGTTACTCATTTATTTGAATGGGTGCCATATAATACAATATTATAATGTATGGCCAGCCTTAGCTTCAGTAACTTGGGGCAATCTGCTTATTGCTGAAGTGGCTATCATTTGAAGAGGGATTGTCCTAATGGGACAACCCATTAAAAACTACTTAGAGGGCCAGATTTACGTCTAGGTTGGCTGCTAAAGGAAAAATATACTACATATGTAAATTAATTGTATTTATATATTAATTAGGTACTCCCACTGCTGCAAGACTAAGAGAAAGATAAGGGGAAAGCTGCTGAGGGTGCTAGATGTTGTGAGAAGCACATTGTTAGGTTAAATACATATATGACTGTAAATGTGGCCTACTTGATAAGTAGAGTCTGAGGCACCAGACAAACTGTGGCTATAGGCTTCTTAGATGGAAATCCAATATTGACTACTACTACTTTCTCTAACTAAAAATGTTCCACTATTCTTTAAATATGATATCAGTCACTTTGTCACCCCACTATAATGTTACAATCAAAGAACAACCTTAGTAGTTGAAGCAGAATTCCCCTCCATTATATGATATTGATAATCTTACCCTGTCTTATCTGATGGGTTTGGTCCGCTGAGAAAACAATATCTCTTTCAACAGCGTTCACTATCTTCTTTAGAAAATGGTCTGCATTTGTTGAAAGATCAGAAAAAGTCTTCACCCTGATTTGATAATCTTGAGTTGGATGTGATGCAATTTCATTCATTTGAGTTACATTAGCCTCAGAAATTCCCACAACAAAAGTTCGGATTGCTTCTTTGCGAAGTAAATAGGCAGCCTCAATTACACTATCTGCAGAAGACTTATGAGTGACCAAGATTGATATTGGTTTTATTCCCTGGTTCTTCCTGCTTGCCAAGGCATCACCGAACACTTCAATTCTCGTATAATTAATAGCACCTCCAATATTTGCAATCTTCTGAGCTGAAGGTTGAAGGTCTTCAATATGTTTATTTACAAGAAGTTTATTGACTCCGGTATTGAGGGAGACAATTACTTTTGCTTCATTACTGAATGCCACCAGGCCCACATGGACACAATATTCACTTATCTCCAGATGGGATAAAACATCAATTAAGAATTTCTTCAAGTCTTTGTTTTCTGATGATGTATGTTGAGAAATGTCCACCATTAGCACCAGATCTGTTGCTATACCTTTGCTACAAACTGAAAAAGGACAACAAAAATTGTTGATAAAATATAGAACAAAGTATTCATATAAACAGACGAGCCAATGAAAATATTAAAATTGAATAGTTAACTGTATGTAGAATTACAATATTTTCTCTACCTTAATTATTATAAAATGATAACCTGTGACATGTAGAGAATGTCACAGTATTTCCCAGACAGTTTTTACAGTAAATATAGCATAGGAAGATTAAATATTCCCTTTGAGGAATTATTTTTGAGATTGCAAATCTGAAGGACAAAATAGACAGAATAGTATTGAACAGGATGCATCACATTTACAAATTCATAGCAAAATATATATGAAATATAAGAAACACTAGGCACCAGGGGTGGAGATATCATAAGCGCAACCCGCGCAGCTGCACTGGGGCCCAGCAGATAAGGGGGCACTGTCTATTCGATTACATTTAAAGGATTGAATTTCATAGCTCACAATTATTAGTGGAATGTTGGAGAGGAATAAAGAGCATTCTCTATGATAAGGGGGATCCCTGCACAGGGGTCTTTGCTGTCTATGTCCGCCACTGCTAGGCACAAGATAACTGATACTAACTACTACAATTCGATATTTAAGCAATATTACCTGCTGATGCATTACTAATTGTTTTGGATGTTTTGGTGATAGATGGTTTCGTTCCTAAGAAAACAATAAATTAAATAAAAATAAGGTAAACAAGATGAAGGGATTTAGATTAAACACTCTGCGACAGAAAACCAGCCCCACGTGGCAAAAAATAAAGCGAGAACTTGAATTATCTTAATTATCCAAAAAGCAAATCTGGGGACAATGTACCATTTAGACAATTCTTAGACTGTTCTTTTGGAGCTTTAGCTGATGATTGTATAAGGGAAGGCTCAGATAATGAAATTGCAGACACTTAAATAGATAGATCATTTTTATCTACTGATGACCTAACTGGGGAAGCTACAAGTAAGGCTTCGTTCACATCTGCGTCGAGGCTCCGTTCAGGGATTCCGTCTGAGCTTTCTGTCAGGGGAACCCAGAAGGAACATGTCTTAATATAAAATTAGAATCACAATCAGTCCCTTTACAAGTATAGGAAATGTCATTTTAGGCTTTGTTCACATCGGCGCGGGACTCCGTTCATGGGTTCCGTTGGAGCTGACTGAAACAAACGTAAACCACAGGTTTCCGTTTGCATCACCATTGATTTCAACGGTAACGGATCCGGAGCAAATGGTTTCCATTGTGCAAGGATTCCGTCATTTTGACAGAATCAATACCATAGTCGACTATGCTATTCATTCCGTAAAAACGAGGGAATCCTTACACAACGGTGACAAACTGAAACCATTTGCACCGTATCCCTCACCTTTGAAATCAATAGAGTTGCAAACGGAAGCCTGTGGTTTCCGTTTGTTTCAGTCAGCTCCAACAGAACCCATGAACGGAGTCCCGCGCAGATGTGAAGAAAGCCTAAAATGAAATTTCCTATACTTGTAAAGGGACTGATTGTGATTCTAATTTTATATTAAAGAGGCTCTGTCACCAGATTTTGCAGCCCCTATCTGCTATTGCAGCCGATAGGCGCTGCAATGTAGATTACAGTAACGTTTTTATTTTTAAAAAACGAGCATTTTTGGCCAAGTTATGACCATTTTTGTAGTTATGCAAATGAGGCTTGCAAAAGTCCAAGTGGGTGTGTTTAAAAGTAAAAGTCCAAGTGGGCGTGTATTATGTGCGTACATCGGGGCGTTTTTAATACTTTTACTAGCTGGGCGTTCTGATGAGAAGTATCATCCACTTCTCTTCAGAACGCCCAGCTTCTGGCAGTGCATATCTGTGACGTCACTCACAGGTCCTGCATCGTGTCAGACGAGCGAGGACACATCGGCACCAGAGGCTTCAGTTGATTCTGCAGCAGCATCGGCGTTAGCAGGTAAGTCGATGTAGCTACTTACCTGCAAACGCCGATGCTGCTGCAGAATCATCTGTAGCCTCTGGTGCCGATGTGTCCCCGCTCGTCTGACACGATGCAGGACCTGTGAGTGACGACACAGCGTGATCTCTCGAGAACACGCTGTGTCTGCACTGCCAGAAGCTGGGCGTTCTGAAGAGAAGTGGATGATACTTCTCATCAGAACGGCCAGCTAGTAAAAGTAGTAAACACGCCCCGATGTACACACACAATACACGCCCACTTGGACTTTTACTTTTAAACACACCCACTTGGACTTTTGCAAGCCTCATTTGCATAACTACAAAAATGGTCATAACTTGGCCAAAAATGCTCGTTTTTAAAAAATAAAAACGTTACTGTAATCTACATTGCAGCGCCTATCTGCTGCAATAGCAGATAGGGGCTGCAAAATCTGGTGACAGAGCCTCTTTAAGACATGTTCCTTCTATAGAAATAAGCAACATACATTTTAGGCTTAATGACAAGGATTCTCTATTTACAGGCTTACCAGTACCTTGAGTAGATGATAGGTCCAACCAAATAACCGCCACAAGTAAACCAAAGAGGAATTTCATTTTCAGAGCACCACAGGGTAGTTACTGAAAGATTTTTAAGACAAAGTTTCATAGTGAGCATAAGTATCAGTTATACATAAAAAAAAGCAAAAAACACAATTGTCTATGATCAAAATGCGTATAAACATTTGTTTGTTATAGCATATTTTTTTTTATTAGCAGAACGGATTTTCACAGGCTGCTCGATTATATAGACGGCTTTAGGACAGGATATATGGGATATGCCAATAGAGAGCAAAGAAAATATCTCTCCTATAGAGCCACCAATATAAAAATAAATCCCACTCACCCAAGACAGCAGTCCCCAGGACTAACTATTGGCATTTGAATTTTAACATTTTAGCAAGTATGAGGAGTGCATGTTCTCGATCATTTGAAATTGTTGCTGTAAAACTCCTTTGTGTTCAGTGGTTTTCCTCGAGGGGAAGGGGAGTGACAACTGCTGTGAGCATTTGTTTGTCACAGAAAAATGGTTCTCACTTTTAGGTACTGTTAATTAAACTATTGGTATAATAAAAATAAATGTCTTGCACTGTTTCTTTAATTTAAACAACAGATCCCCAGGATTAGCCCTTATTTTTTGTTAAACATTCACTAGATGTCTTTTAGGGGTGAACACAAAAATCACAGGGCCCCATAGCAAAATACACCCCTCAACATTGAAATTGAAACACCAAGAAGGGCAAGCTGTAAGGTTATGCAAATATGCAGATCTGCAAATAATCACATTTTCAAGCACGTAGCTCCAATCTGTGGCATGTGGAGGGGCATAAAAGCCAAATTGAAAGCAAAGTTTTTTAGCCACTTGAAACCTCAAAAATTGGATCAAGTGGTGTGGGATGATGGATGATTGTGCGATGCCTCCTGTTCATAGACATTCCAGTTATCCCCACTTGTCGCAAACTGAGAGGGACATAATCCTTACACTAAGAGACCTTGCTTTATCACTCTGGCAGACCGCTGCGCACCTGGGCTGAGATGTCAGCACTGTTCAATGTTGCATGTCCCGAAGGTTGGGAGATCAACAACGAACAGGAATGACAGCAAGAGGTGTGAGGAGGCGAACCTCTGCACAGGTGGATCATCTGATTGGAAGAATGGAGCGTAGTGATCCATTCTCTACTGCAAGTGAAATTGGACGTCACATGCCAAGTCTAGGGCGGCAACCAGTGTTGACAAAACCATCAGAAGGCGTTTGCACGAAATTGGGCTATGAGCCAGACGTACAACTACAGGTCAATTGACCACACACCACCATTCTCAAAGGTTCTCATGGTGCACAACCAGATGGCAATGGAGGCTGGAATGGAGGTCTGTCCTCTTCAGCGATGAGTCCCACTTTTGTCTTGGACGCAATGATTATTGCCGGAGATTGGTCTGGACCATGTGGGCAACGCCATGAAGAGGCCTTTACAAGGGAATGTGGGGTTAGTGATTGCCTCCATTTTTTGATCTTGCGCTCCACTCATTCTGCCCTGGGTAATTTTAATTTGTTTAATGCTAGTTGATACCATCCCCAAGAATATGTAGGTTTAGTCCCAGTTCTGGGTGTATGTGCAGCGTAGGTTTCCACCTCATAGAGGTCGCCTTGTCGTGGCAGGTGGGCTCACACAATTTGATCCAAATGTGTACTAAGAACCTCCCTATTGTAAGTAGATTTAGCAGTAATGTATATTTATTTATATTTAGTGGCTTAGGTGGCATTAGTGTTCGCAGTTTGCAGTCGCCATTTTCTGGTGTGCTTTACAAGGGAATGTTACACAGGTTCTACTCCCGGGATTATGGTGTGGTGTGGCATAATGTACAGTAGCTGGACCCCTCTAGTCTTTATTTCAGGTACACTAACAACTCGGCGTTACATTGATTTGGCCGTGGAACCAGTGGTACTGCCATTTCTCCAAATTGTCACAGAAGCCATTTTCCAACAGGACAACGCCAGGCCGGATGTTGGTCATGCAACTGTGAGCAGCCTGCGTGGCCTAAATGTGCTACCATGGCCTGCAGGATCTCTGGACTTGTCTCGAGCACATCTGGGACGTCATTTGCAAAGGGAGCTGCAAGCAGTCAATTTTGATGATTTCCGTGCCCAAGTGCATTACGCGTGGCATAGCATTCCCCAGACAACTATTAAAGGTACACATTCATAAACTTTTTTTTTTAAATAAAAATGTCAGTGTGATTGGTACAACTTTGTATTTACATTTTATTAAAAATGATTTTTGTTTTTTTGAGATACAGCTGCAGCTGTATCTAGCTCTAAGACCTGAATCCATCAGACGGATTCAGTGACGGGTTCAGTGACGGCGGATCCTGCATGTCTGTGACTAACTTAGATGTGATTGATAACAGGACCCACTGTCACTGAACCCATCAGCACCGCTGACCTGACGAATTCAGGTCTCAGCACAAGATACAGCTGCTCTGTATAAATCATACAAAGCAGCTGTATTTAAAAAAATTTTTTTTAAATAAAATGTAATTGCAAAGTTTCATTTTATTATTTAAAAAACAAAAAGTTTTCAAAGGTGTACATAGCCTTTAATAACCTCATTGATAGCATACTCAATACTGAATAAATCAAGATGTTTAAAATATTTTGTTTTGTTTTTTAAGCATTGGCATATCATTAACATATCTATTGATCCTGTGATTTCCATAATTCCAAAACTTTTCCTTCTTGGTGTTGCAATTTCAATGTGGAGGAGTGTGTTAGTCAGGATAGCACTGCCCGCACTCTAGAGGACTCAGTACGAACATTAATTACATAATTTTTTTTTTTTTTCAACATTTAATTTTTATTGTACTTTTCAAATAAACAACATATGTTACAGAAATAAAGTGCATCATATACAAGTATACATCAATGATGTCAAAAGCAGTCCATCTTGTTCGCATAACATTTTAACAGAGAACCAGAAACAAGGGGAGGTTCAGGGGGAAGGTTAGGAGGGGGGGGGGGGGGGGAATTGCTGAAATCTGTGTTATCTCCACATCCACTTTATGATATATTATCCAGGGATTCCAAAAGGCAATATAAGAAGCATATCTATGTTGTCTAAGGTAAAAAATGCGTTCATATACACAATGCGTTGACACCCTGGCCACCACCTCCTCCCGTGTGGGTGATGTTGGAGACTTCCAGGCCTTAGCTATCAGTAACTTCACTGTGAGCAAAACATGGCACACTAGGCGTCGATAAATCGGCGGGAACTTTTCTATCTCCAGAGATAGTAATGCTAACCCTGGTTCCTGGAGAATAGGAATCCTCAAAACCTCTGAGAGTAATTGGAAAATGCTGGACCAGAAAGTCACCAGGCGGGGACATCCCCAAAATATATGATATAACGAGCCTTCTTGGCCACAGTTACGCCAACATAGGTTAGAAGTTTGAGGATATATCCTCGCCAATTTGGTCGGAGTATAGTACCATCGCAACAGAACCTTATGGAAGACTTCCAAGAGGTTCATACAAACTGAGGACTTCAAAGTCCATTTAATCGCTGCTTCCCATTGTGCTATAGAGAAAGATTTCCCCATGTCTCTCTCCCAGTTCAAGAAGTGTGCTCGCCTAGAAGTCTCCACATCCCCATTCATTGCATCATATATTCTAGCCGTAAGGCTGCTGCCTCCCCAACCAGATCCAGAAAGAAGTGCTATAGTTGATTGGGGTGCTTGAAGCCCGGTCAGAGGCGAGGACTCCAGATAAGATTTAATCTGAGTATATTTATAAATATCTCTATCCGAGATCCCAAACTGTTCCTGAATGTTGTTAAAGGACTTAATATCTTTCCCCAAAAATAGATCAGAAACGTACTGGATGCCGTTCATCGGCCAATGTTTGATTCCTAGGTTGGGAATTAGTGTTTCAAGCACCCCCATCGGTATCTGAGTCGTGCCCCTCCCAGGAATCCCCACGGGTTGCGCTATGAAATGAAGCCAACATTGTATTGCAACTTTAATTGTAGGGATATTGGGAAGGGGAAGGTCAGGCCTCAAGGCATAGGCCATCAGTACTGTAGATAACGGTTGACCCCCTATCAAATGGTGTTCAATCGCTGGCCAGCTAACTCCAGAAGAGGAAGTAAACCATTTTTCTGATTGTTTAACTACAAATGTTCTATGGTAAGCTAAGAGATTAGGTACACCCAGCCCACCTCTATGTTTCCGCTTCAACAAGAGGGACGCTGCTATCCGAGGTCTCCTTCCTCCCCACAGAAAGTTCCGAAGTTGCTTCTGGAACTTAGAGATCCAAATTTGCGGTATAGGGATTGGCAGGGTGCGTAAGTAGTATAATATTTTGGGTAGTATGAACATCTTATACACGTTGCGTCCTAACCATGAAGGTTCATGCAAAGCAATTTGATCCAATTCCTTCTGTAAGGACGCTAGAAGAGGATCAAAATTTATTTTGGGAAGTTGCGACAAAGGATAGCTGATTTGGATTCCCAGATAGGGAATGGAAGAATTTTCCCTTAGGGAGGATAAAGGGTCAATAATGGTCAAAATTATATCATCCGCGAATAATCCAATTTTATGTTGTCGAAACCCCACTGGGATTCCCCGAATCAACAAGTTAGATCTTATAGATTCTGCTAGAGGTTCCATAACTAGTGTAAACAATAAGGGGGACAGCGGGCACCCCTGCCTGGTACCATTAGTAATATTGAAGGGGGTAGACAGGAAACCATTAGAGAGAACTTTAGCAGTAGGTAGAGTGTATAGTGCTTGAATAGCCTTAAATATGTTCCCTTCGAATCCAAATTTCATCAAAGTCGAAAATGCAAACCCCCAGTGTATTCTATCGAACACCTTCTCTGCATCCAGGGTAAGGAGGAGAGAAGGTGCTCGAGATTGACTTACTTTAGTTATAAGGTCAATTACCCTTCTAGTTCCATCCGGAGCTTGCCTCCCTTTCGTGAATCCCACCTGATCGGAATGTACTAACGTGGGTAGGATGTCTATTAAACGGGTGGCTATAAGTTTAGCGTATAATTTAGTGTCACAATTAAGGAGGGAGATGGGTCTGAAATTGGCCGGGGTTGTAGGGGATTTCCCAGGTTTAGGGATCATCACTATCGTGGCTTCTAGCATTTCTTGGGGCATACTTCCCTCTGACATTGCTTTATTAAAGACTGCAGTTAGATGGGGGGCGAGAATGGTGTTAAAGGTTCTGTAGTATTCGTTGGAGAACTCATCCGGACCAGGGGATTTGTTGGTTTTAGATAAATTGATAATTTTAGACACCTCTAAAAGCGATACAGGGGCGTTTAAACTGGATAGTTGGTCCGGAGATATAGAAGGTAACCGAACCGATTTTAAAAAGGTTTGGATATCCTTATCCCAGGGTTGTAGAGTTTGGGGATCAGACTTCAGGTTGTATAGTTTAGAATAATAGGAGCTAAATTGATCTGCTATAGTTTGGGGGTTAGAGATCCTAGACCCATCTGCTGGTTCGACTAAGTGAGTGATTTTAGTTTTTAGCTGACGTTGTTTCATTTTACGCGCCATCAGTTTACTGGATTTATTGTAAGAAGTGTAGTAGTTTAATCTTAAGGCAGCAATCTTTTTGTCAAATTCGTCTATAAGGAGGGCCTGCAGGTTCCTTCTAAGGGTAATGAGTTTGTTGTGCAGGGAGGCAGATGGAGTTAGTTGGAGTTCTTGTTCCGCAGAACGCATATCCGACAGTAAGGATGTCAGAGCAGCCATTTTCAATTTTTTATATTGCGCCCCTTGTTGTATCAAGACCCCCCTCATAACCGCTTTATGTGCATTCCATAGAGTGAATGGGCTTAGGTCTGGGGAACCATTAAAAAGAAAATATTCTTGTAATTGAGAGGAGATTTTTTCCTTATATTTGGGAAGACTGATAAGAAAATTATTGATTCGCCATGAGGATCTTGGGGAGGGGGCAGGCCCTAAAGAGAGAAGGAGATATGAGGGAGCGTGATCCGACCAAGTTATCTGTCCTATCTCAGAAGCTTTAATCCCTGATATAGAATTCCTATCCACCAAGAAAAGGTCTATTCTAGAAAATGAGCGGTGTCTTGTGGAGTAAAAGGTAAATTCTCTAGAAGAGGAATTCATACATCTAAACGTGTCATATAAATCTTCCTTAAGTAACCATGGGGTTAGAGTCGGGGGAGACCTTCTACCTTGTTTAGTAGAGTCCCATTTAGCGTCTGGGATTATATTGAAATCTCCACATACTATAAGCTTCCCTTGCATAATTTTGCGAATTTTGCGCATAGTCTTGTTGAGGAAACGTATTTGTGACGTATTAGGAGCATAAATATTAGCAATAGTGATGGGACAATTGTTAAGCAGACCTACCAGGATCAAAAATCTCCCCCACTCATCAATAATGGAAGACTGCATTTGGAAGGATACTGTGTCCTTAAAGGCTATCATCACTCCCGCCCTTTTCTTATCAGCATTAGAAAGGTAAATTAGTGGAATTTTTTGATGAGTAAATTTGGGACAATGGGCTTTGCCAAAATGTGTCTCTTGTAAACAGATTATATCAGAGTTGGAAGCTATAGCATCCTTCCACACCGAAGCTCTCTTAAAGAGGCTCTGTCACCAGATTTTGCAACCCCTATCTGCTATTGCAGCAATGTAGATTACAGTAACGTTTTTATTTTAAAAAAAACGAGCATTTTTGGCCAAGTTATGACCATTTTTGTAGTTATGCAAATTAGGCTTTCAAAAGTCCAAGTGGGTGTGTTTAAAAGTAAAAGTCCAAGTGGGCGTGTATTAGGTGCGTACATCGGGGCGTTTTTAATACTTTTACTAGCTGGGCGCTCTGATGAGAAGTATCATCCACTTCTCTTCAGAACGCCCAGCTTCTGGCAGTGCAGACACAGCGTGTTCTCGAGAGATCACGCTGTGACGTCACTCACAGGTCCTGCATCGTTTCAGACGAGCGAGGACACCGGCACCAGAGGCTACAGTTGATTCTGCAGCAGCATCAGCGTTTGCAGGTAAGTCGCTACATCGACTTACCTGCTAACGCCGATGCTGCTGCAGAATCAACTGAAGCCTCTGGTGCCGGTGTCCTCGCTCGTCTGACACGATGCAGGACCTGTGAGTGACGTCACAGCGTGATCTCTCGAGAACACGCTGTGTGTCTGCACTGCCAGAAGCTGGGCGTTCTGAAGAGAAGTGGATGATACTTCTCATCAGAGCGCCCAGCTAGTAAAAGTATTAGAAACGCCCCGATGTACGCACCTAATACACGCCCACTTGGACTTTTACTTTTAAACACACCCACTTGGACTTTTGCAAGCCTCATTTGCATAACTACAAAAATGGTCATAACTTGGCCAAAAATGCTCGTTTTTAAAAAATAAAAACGTTACTGTAATCTACATTGCAGCGCCTATCTGCTGCAATAGCAGATAGGGGTTGCAAAATCTGGTGACAGAGCCTCTTTAAAGGGTGAATTAAGCCCCCTGGTGTTCAGAGATACAAATTTAACCGCCATAAATAATACATGTAAAGTGCTTCATATGAATTAAAACCCATATTCGAGCTAGGATAGGATCAGAACATAACGTGTCTGGTATATATGACAATAATCGTAGATCAGCAATTTTAAGGAAGGAGGACAGGGAAGGAAAGTAAAAACTTGGAAACTGTAGCAAGAATAACATCACGTAGTGAGAAAGTAACTCCGCCAGATATCTGGCTGAGAGTCACCAAAGACAAGTGGGGAAAGAGTCTACTTGGACACCATCACGACCTCCATTTAGCAGCCAATACCCCGGAACGTTTAAGGACGAGATTTCCCAATCCACTCCGGTGAGAGTCTCGAGGGGGACCTTCTAGCAGGAACTGTATCGGGCAAAATAGGTGTAAGTCCCCATTTATGAAACAGGGCCGATCCTTCCTCTACATCCGCCATTGTATGCAGGACTCCATTCCTATACACCAGTAATTTGGTAGGAAATCCCCATCTGTATCCCACGTCGTTCTTCCTTAGCGCCAGTGTAAGAGGCAGAAATTTCCTCCTAGTTTGCAGGGTTGTTTGGGAGAGATCCGCATAGATGTGTATCTTTTCATAAGGTACAGGTAGAGCCGGTAATCTTCGTGAAGCAGACATGAGGAATCCTTGGTATTATAAAAGTGAATCCTTGCTATCACATCTCGTGGCAAATCAGCAGCAATAGATTTAGGTTTAGGGAGCCTATGGGCTCTATCTATGATAAGATCTGCAGGTTTGGAAGTAGGCAATACATCCTTAATAAGTTGCTGTAAGTAAGCGGTGAGGTTGGAAGGTTGGACGGACTCTGGAATTCCTCTAAATTTGACATTATTCCATCTGTTGCGATCCTCCAAATCAGCCAACTTGTATTTTAAAGCTTGCATTTCTTCCTCCAAAGACACATGAGCATCCACTATATCGTTATGTGCATTAGTGAGTTCACTCATTTTTGTCTCCACGTGGTCAACTCGGTCTCCCAAGTCGTCAATAGCGTTAGAGAGTTTAGTGGAGAATCCTAATAAATCGCTGTGAAAGGAGCCTCTGAGGGCTAGTACCATATTTTTTATAAAAGCTTCTGAAGCTGCTTGATCCGATGAGGGTATATCTTCTATGGCCACAGAATGTGTAAATATATCCTCCACACAGGGAGCTTGTGCAGTTGGTTGTAAGTCCTGCAGGGCTGGGGGGAGGAGACTCCTCTGATACACGAGGTGAGGACGCCATCTTAGATATGGGGCTATTTGTTAGTGCAGCAAAGCGTCCCTTCCCCATGGATGCCACTTTAGGCGTTTCTGCTTCCCCGTCCCCCCAGGGCACAGACTCACCCTCGGCTGTCGTCTTGGAGGGGTTGTCATCCCAATCTCGTTCAGGCAAGGGAGGAGAGGCTGGCGGGACGTTGGTCGCGGAGGATGCCTCGCCGCCATGCTTGTTCTCCTTCGCGGAGAAGAAGTCTGTGAGACGCTTGGGTCCTGTTTTCGAGGACTTCGTCCGGGTCATCATGCTACCGTGCTGTTCGGAGGTAAGAGGGTTGGTAATCCGGTGGTATGTAACGTCGCTAAGGTCGTAGCTTAGAGATCTCAGAGCGGAGCTCAAGGAGATGCGACCGCTCTGTTCGGCATCCAAGCCACGCCCCCAATTACATTAATTTTAATGGGTGTCATGCAATACCATATCTTTCCTGTGAATTAGAAATATAGTCCCCAGAATAACTAATAAAATATTATTAAAAAGTCACTTAGTCTGGAAAAATATGCACTGTAGAGTTTTTAGAAGAAGGTCAAACTTCTTAAAGTCAAATATTAACAATAACATTTCAACTGCTTGAATTATCATCAATAAATCCAGTTAAAGGAAAAACATACAGCTCACAACAGAGGAGGAATAATGATCCTGTCTCTGAATAGTTCTTTCTTCCAATGATCAAATCATTTAAAGGACACAATGTGCTGAATTTAACCATTGCTAAGGGAAAGTACACCAATATTTTGAATTTTACTTCAATTTTTAAGAGCGAAAACAATACAGCAGCCTCTGATGGTGCATTATCACGACACAACAATTAGATCATAAGAGCAAGTTAATTTTTCTCACGAACAGCAAAGTAAGAACGGCAAATTGCAAATTGGCTTTACATGTAGACATATCCTGACTCAAATTCCGCTGCATTGTTTCTAATGGGGCATGTCCAAGAATATGCCCCAGAAGAAACTAACATGGCAAAAACTCGAATAGGCCTATGGCACCATTCATAATGGATAGCCTTGTGCTTATGGGCCATTGTTCAATCTGCCTAATCTACAGTCTGCCAAGATAATGCAACCATTCTGTTTATTTTTACATGTCCTCATTTTATAGTCAATACATTTGGTTTTAATTCTTGCTAGCTGGAGGAATTATAGGAGATTTCATGGTTAAAGAACAAATCTCATTTTGACATCAGAATCCTCAAAGCATATTCATCATTGAACACCATTTTACAGTTTACATAAAGAAATTAATCAACATAAAACTTAACTTTGGTATTACCACCTATAATATCTTTAAGGCATCAATATATTACCAAGACATATTACAAATGTAAATAAACCAAAAATGGCTCGACTTACAAATAACCATCAATCATCACAGACACATACTGTCCATAAATATCCTTTATTACTCCGCAATGGTCACCCTCCTGACGAAGGGTGCGAACCGCGCGTCAGGGTGTTTTCCTTGGAGTCCATAAGCAGCCTTTATGCCAGCTACAGGTAACTGAAGTTACTTATACTTTCTATGTAGGTTGTGCACTTTTCACATGGATATTTAGGATTGCATTTACCATACGCCTTTCCTGCATTATTGTGAGTTTGGTACTTATTGACTTATAATTGCATTGGTGATGTTTAGCCTATTGTTTCAGAGGGATTATTTTTTAATTACCGTATTTTTCGGACTATAAGATGCACCTGACTATAAGACGCACCCGGGTTTTAGACAACAGAAAATAGGAAAATATTGCATATTTTACTACTTTTACAAAGAAAAAACTATTGGTTAAAAAAAAAAATTTGTTCGGTTTCACCACATTCTGAGAGCCATAACTTTTATATTTATTCATCGTTTGAATGGTGTGAGGGCTTATTTTTTTCAGGATCAACGGTAGTTTTTATTAGCACCATTTTTTGGTACATACGATTTTTTTATCACTTTTTATATAATTCTTTTTAGAGCTATGGTGACCAAAAAAATAACGATTCTGGGGTTTTACATTTTTTTATGCCGTTCACCGTGCTAGTCAAATAATGCTATATTGTAATAGTTTCGTACTTTATTTTTTTTTATTTTTACATTGGGCTTGGGGAAAAATGGGAAAACCTTTTTTTTTTAACTTTTAATATTTTTTTACACTCCTGACAATTGATCTAAGTTTTTTTTTTACACATTTTATAAGTTCCCCTAGGGGACTTGAACCAGCAATCATTAGATCGCTAGTACAATACAATGCAATGCATGGGTGAGTTACAGAAACAGAATAACTCGCTGAGCTACACTGTTTCCGTAACTCCCATATTAGTAAATGGCAGTTACAAAAGCAGTTACAAAAGCCGCGTAGCATGCTACGCTGTTTCCGTAACTACTGTTCAGTTCTATGGGAGTTACGGAAACAGTGTAGCTCAGTGAGTTACGCTGTTTCCGTAAATCGACCATGTATGCTGTGTTGATAGCTACCAAGTTCCGGAAACAGCGTAGCTCGTGGTGCTATGTTGTTTCCGTAACTCCCATTCACTTCTATTGGAGTTACGGAAACAGCATAGCTCAGCTAGCACTCGTCTGTTTCCATAACTCCCGACCACCTAACCAGGAAGTGGCCGGGTGACAGCGGAGCCGAGTAAGATAGAACGGGGTTTATGGGCCTCGTTCTGGAGATAGGTGTGGGTCCCATGGGCGGGACCCACATCTATCTGACATTTATGACATATCCTGTGGATATGTCATAAATGTCCGTCATGGGAAGACCGCTACAAATGCTGCGGTCGCTATTGACTGCGGCATTTAACT
Organism: Rhinoderma darwinii; assembly: GCF_050947455.1. Taxonomy (NCBI): domain Eukaryota; kingdom Metazoa; phylum Chordata; class Amphibia; order Anura; family Rhinodermatidae; genus Rhinoderma; species Rhinoderma darwinii. The sequence continues at coordinate 269,148,845 of NC_134691.1, forward strand.
AGTTAAACGGCCAGGAACAGCGCCAATGCTGTTCCTGGTCGTTAGAGTAGCGTGTCAGCTGTAAAACACAGCTGACACCTGCAGTGTATGGAGCGGGCTCAGCGTGTGAGCCCGCTTCAAACATCATCCCCTCCCTGCTCCATGATGTGTCGGCACATTATGGGTCAGTAAAGGGTTAAGTAAGAAGCGGTCAGGGGGCCCGGCGCTGCCGGATCCCTTGACTGCCGACTATAAGACACAAGGACTTTTTAGCAAGATTTATTCTTGCTAAAAACTGCGTCTTATAGTCCGATAAATACGATATGTTTTAAATTTATTTTTGTATGTATATTTGTTGTTTCTGGTGGGGTCCACACTTGTGGCGTAATAAAGGATATTTATGGAAAGTATGTGTCTGTGATGATTGATGGTTATTTGTAAGTCGAGACATTTTTGGTTTATAAAATGTAACTTTGTAAATACATTGCATTACTTAAGTTACATTAAACATTTATACATTATTGTCATATATTTATACATATCAATTTATCCAATAATTATTTAATGGACCTACTAGGGTCAGTTTTTAAATGTACCCAAGGAATGACCGATAAATACGATATGTTTTAAATTTATTTTTGTATGTATATTTGTTGTTTCTGGTGGGGTCCACACTTGTGGCGTAATAAAGGATATTTATGGAAAGTATGTGTCTGTGATGATTGATGGTTATTTGTAAGTCGAGACATTTTTGGTTTATAAAATGTAACTTTGTAAATATATTGCATTACTTAAGTTACATTAAACATTTATACATTATTGTCATATATTTATACATATCAATTTATCCAATAATTATTTAATGGACCTACTAGGGTCAGTTTTTAAATGTACCCAAGGAATGACCACCCTTGGACATCATTTTTTTTTCTAAATAGATCCCTTCTGAGCTGAATCATTTCTTAATTTATCTTTATACTGTAGCTTTTTTGTTTGATAGTGCTCCAAATCCCCTGTATAGATATAGAGTGAAATTATAAAGTTCTGCCCGTCTGCAGTCCTCACTAGGGGGAGATTTGGAACTCACTGTATACTGTTTTATTATTAAGGTCAATGTCTTAACAGTAGACAGTAAGCTCCTTGATAAGATAGGTGTTAAATGGTGCTTATTCCCATTAAGCATTTTTTTTTCTTAAAACATGTGATTTTCATTAATTTATTTTGTTAAATAAGAAGTCTTAATATTTTTTTCTTTTTTTTGTTCTTGTCTTATATTTTCACATTAAATGTGTTAGTCTTTGATCATCTGCCACATTTTCTAAGCATGTAGTCAGTCCAGATCCTGAAACAGATTCTTTAAGTTAGGTGTCCAACAGTTACAGTTAAATTGAAATCTTTGCCAATTATTAAACTTCCAATTTTAGAATTTGATTTTGTATCTTGGTAATGTTTTAAAAAAATATTTTTTCATTCCACATCATTTTCACATAACACCAGCATTTAAGCGAAACTTCTTTAAGTTTTTTCCCCATCAGGTTTCTATTGCTTTGACAGTCCAAACAGTGTAACAAGTTGTTCTATTCTAACCAGTAAAAAATAAATAAATTAGTTCAACAGATTTTCTTTTTAATAATCAGTTACTGGATCCATTATATGTGTCATGGTTTCTATAAAAACAGATCCCATTATGCCCAAAATTAAAATAAATGAGGATCTCATCTCAACAACCTCTTTTCAACGCACAGCTGATTGTCTAAGGTTCAACTTCAGAATACCCCTTGCAAGAAGCTGTTATTACTGGGGAAGCTTTTGCCAAATGAACGGTTAACACCCCCCACCCCTCACATCTATAAGGACCTGTTCACATCAGCATTTGCCTTTCGTTTGGGATTTCCGTTCATCTGTTCCATCAGAGTAATAGATAAGCAGAAGGTTTCCGTTTGAATATCGTTGATTTCAATGGCATGTTTTCTCTTCCAGTTGGTATCAGCTTGCCTCCGTTCCTCTAGGTTTTTTGTTTTTTTACGAAAACAATAGCACAGCACATTACGCAGTTGTTTCCGTAAAAAAAGGAAACCTAGCAGAACGGAGGCAAACTGAAACATACTGAAGCCAAAAAAAAAACCAATGGTACAAACCGAAAACATACTTTCCGTTTATCTGTTTCTCTGGTGGAACAGATGAACGGAAAGTCCAAATGAAAGGCAAATTCTGATATGAACAGGCCCTAACATTCATATGCCTTAATGGAACATATGGAAAAGATTTTCATAGTGAGAAACGCTATGACAACCCAATACAACAGTATTGCAATGTTTTGTTTTTATTTGAAAACCCAACTTCCAGCAACCCCTCTTGCCTTCTTCTACTGCTCCACTCAAGGTTCCGATGCAGGTGGATCGGCTTAAATTTTGCGTTCAAGAGAAACAGCGCAGGCACACCTCTGGACTCTGTTTATATTGCGGCCTCGCTGGCCATGTCGTGCGTCTGTGTCCCCAGAAGCCAAAAAACCCCAACGCCTAGGATTGGTTGGAGAGACAACCCTGGGCAATACTGCATTTAATAGAGAACTCTCCTCCAAACTGTTCATTCCTGTGTCCATTGTCGCTGGCGAGAGGCCCCATCCAGTCTCTGCCTACCTGGACTCTGGCTCTGCAGCCAATTTCATCTGCCAAGACCTTGTAGATCTTCAGTTGCCCACTGTTCTGTTGGAAAGACCGTTGATCGTTGCCTCGGTAGATGGACTGCCTTTGCCTGACCCAGTTTTGTCTGTGACCAAGCTATTAAGACTCCAAGTGGGAGTCCTTCACTCTGAACTAATTTCGCTGTTTGTCCTGCCCAATGCCGTCAACCTCGTGCTGCTGGGGTTGCCTTGGCTCCGTCTACACTCCCCAGTCCTGAATTGGAACTCTGGAGAGGTTCGGGGTCCCAAGTGTCTCGACCACTGTCTGGTGCATGTCCATCCACCTCAGTCTCCTCCGCATCAGTCACTGGCAGGGTTGCCTTCTTGTTACTCTCTGTTTTCAGATGTCTTCAACAAGAAGGAAGCAGAGACATTGCCACCACATCGAGCGTATGATTGCCCTATCGACTTGGTTCCTGATTCGTTCCTTCCTCGCGGTAGAGTATACTCTCTCTCCTTGCCTGAGACCCAGTCTATGTCAGCCTACATTAAGGAAAATCTGGAGAGGGGCTTCAAACGTAAATCCTCATCCCCGGCCGGAGCCGGATTTTTCTTTGTCAAGAAGAAGGATGCATCCCTCCGACCCTGCATTGACTACCGAGGTCTCAACCAGATCACGGGGAAGAACAGGTATCCATTGCCTTTGATTTCGAAACTGTTTGATCGCATACGAGGGGCAACATTTTTTTCTAAGCTAGAACTACGGGGGGGGGGGGGGTTAGAATCTAATCTGGATTCGTCAGGGTGACGAGTGGAAGACTGCATTTAATACATGTGATGGACACTACGAATACCTGATAATGCCCTTCGGCCTGTGTAACGCCCCACGGTGTTTCAAGAATTTGTGAATGACATTTTTTGTGATCTCCTCTATGTCTGTGTTGTGGTGTATCTCTATGACATTTTGATTTTTTTCCCCAGATCTTGTTACTCATCAGGGTCATGTCCGCCAGGTGTTGCTTCGATTAAGGGAGAATCATCTTTATGCCAAGCTGGAGAAGTCTCTACCCTTCCTGGGCTATATCATCTCCGATCAAAATGGACCCTGAAAAGGTAAAGGCTGTCCTGGAATGGCAACGCCCCCAAGGCCATACAACGCTTCCTGGGATTCGTCAACTTCTAGAGGCTGTTCATTCCCAACTTCTCTTCATTAACAACTTCCATCTCCACCCTCACTAAAAAGGGCTTGAATGACAAGGTGTGGACTCCAGAAGCAGAAGTCACATTTAAAACCTTAAAAAAGGCCTTCACGTCAGCCTCTATTCTTCATCAACCTGATGTATCCCTACAGTTTTCATTAGAGGTGGATGCTTCCTCTGTTGGTGCCGATGCACTTTTGTTCCAGAGAGGTTCCAGAGAGGTTCGAAAGGCAAGACTGTGGTATGTGGCTACTATTCTAAGCTGTTTTCTCCCGCAGAGCGCAACTACTCGATTGGGGATCGGAAGTTACTGGCCATCAAGCTGGCCCTGCAGGAGTGGAGATACCTTCTGGAAGGCGCAGCTCATCCTATCCTGGTCTTCACGGACCACAAGAACCTGACCTATCTACAGACGGCTCAATGGTTGAATCCTCATCAAGCCAGGTGGTCGTTGTTCTTTGCTTGGTTCCGGTTCGAACTTCACTACCGACCTGCCGACAAGAATGTGAGGGCCGATGCCTTGTCTAGGTCATTTGAAACAGAGGACACCGTGGAGTCCCCACAGGACACTGTGGAGTCCCCACAGAATATTATCAACCCTTCCTGCATCTATTCTGTAAACCCTCTGCAAGTTAGAGACATTCCTCCGGGAAGGACTTTTGTACGTCTGGCAGACAGAGGAAGAATCCTTCCCTGGTGTCATAGTTCCAAGCTGGCAGGTCACGCGGGTGCCCGTAAGACCCGAGACCTAATTGGCCATCAGTTCTGGTGGCCCGCGCTGCCCAAAGACGTCATGGACTTTGTCTCCTCCTGTACGGTGTGCGCAGCAAGGGTTAACCAGATTATGGAGAACTATCTGCGGCACTTTGTCTCCAGACGGCATGATGACTGGATGCAGCTGCTCCTGTGGGCTGAGTTCTCCTATAATAACCATACTAGTGAGTCCACCACCTCCAGTCTGTTCTTCATTGTCTACGGCCAACATCCTCATATACCTCTTCCTGTCTCTACTATGTCCCAGGTGCCTGCAGCTGACTCTACCTTCAGGGACTTCCTGCAGATATGGCAACAGACACAATCTTCTATTCTGCTGGCGGTGGACCACATGAAGAGAAAGGCAGAGACTAGAAGACGAGAATCTCCCCAGTTTCTTCCAGGTACGAAGGTCTGGCTGTCTTCCAGAAATATCCGGCTAAGGGTGCCGTCTTGCAAGTTTGCTTCCAGGTTCCTCGGACCCTTCGAGATTCTGTTACAAATCAATCCTGTGTCTTACAAGCTTCGGCTGCCTACTACCTGTCACGAAGGGTTTGTGGATCCACTGGGCCGTACCGCCCTGGCGGTATGACAGCTGGCCAACGGGGCGCAGATCTAAGTCTATAGTTCGTATAGGGTACCAGTGGCAGCATGGACAGTAGCAAGGCAGGCTCGGCTGGAACTAGGCAGCAGGCAGACGTCAGGCGTGGTGAAGCAGGTTAGGCGTGGTATACAGCGCGGCACGGGAACAGCTCAGCACAGTACTTGACCAGGATAGTACGGAATGCAGGGAACAGGAACACGCTAGGAGGCCATCACATAGACAAACTTAGGAAACAACAACAACACTCAGGCATATTAGCAAGGCCCTTCTTATAGTTCAGGGACTCACGGGTTCAAAGTTCATCAAAAGTCCGGTGCGCGCACTGCCCCTTTAAGAGGTGAGTGGAAGCGAGCGCTGGCGTCTTCTGAGGAGGAGGCTGCGGCCAGCGCTTGCCGACTCGTGGCTGCGGCTGTCAGGGGGAGATTGGAGCTGACGGCCTGCAGCCACGGATATGACACTATCCTAAAGATCCCTAACTCCTTCCATGTCTCCTTCCTGAAGCCCATGGTCCTGAACCACTACTCCAGGACTCCTAGTTCCGCAGTGGCTCCTGGCAGTTCGTCAGGGACTTTCGAAGTGAGGGAGATCCTGGCCACCAAGAAAGTGGGAGGAAGGACATTTTATTTGGTGGATTGGAGGGATTTGATCCAGTGGAGAGGTCTTGGGAGCCAGGGGAGAACATCGATGTCCCTATCCTCGTGAAGAGATTTCTTTCCCGCTCTGGCTCCAAGAAGAGGGGGCGTAAGAGGGAGGATACTGTAACATCTATGGCCGAGGGCCGTCGTTCAGACTTACCCTCTGACGGCCCCAGCCATGGACATCTGTGTTCTCGGCGGCATCTCCCTCCAGGGAGACATCGGCACTCATTTCCGGGACTGTTTCCCGCAGGGCGCGCGCGCCCGCACGTGCATGCCCTTAAAGGGCCAGTACGCGTCCAGCTGTCATTTAATCAGTAATTAGCCCAGAATGCTGCTGGACTATAAAAGGGGCTCTGCCCACTTGATCCTTGCCTGAGCGTTGTTGTATACCTAAAGTTTGTCTTGCAAATGGTCTCCTAGTGTTTTCCAGTTCCCAGTGTTACCCGTTCCTGCTGCCTGTACCCTGTATCCCGTGCTACCGTGCCTCTGTGCCATCTACAGTGAAAGTCAAGTTGTGTCTTCCTCTGTATCTACTGTGCCATCTACAGTGAAAGTCAAGTCGTGTCTTTTGCTGCATCTACTGTGCCATCTACAGTGAAAGTCAAGTTGTGTCACCGCTACTGTTTGCATTGCCTCAGGTACCCAATCTGGACTATAGACATTGTTTTGTACCTAGTTGGCCAGCTGCTAACCCGCTACGCGGTACGGCCCAGTGGGTCCACAGCCCGTGCCGTGACACATGGACTTTGGTTGCTATGGGCAAAAAGGCAACTTTCTTTTACTGAAACAGTTTTGATACATGAAACCCAGTGAATATTTCTGCCAAGCCGTTACATTTGGTTTGTTTTATCTTAAATGCATATAGCATGAAGACCAATCATAGAGCACGAAATATAACATGATGACATACCCAGCTGAAGAGAAGACTGGCATTTATTTCATCTATATTACCAAGCAAGTTTCATTTACATTTGTGTCAAATAGCGGCTTGTCTTTCTCTATAATACCAAATTTTGATGTTCAGGGAAAAACAGCAGAGTTATGTATGTTGAATGTTGGTCTTATGTCTATTAGTGCCAATAACATGCTTAATTTTGAACCTTTTGGGTTCAATTCCTGGCAATCCCATTGCTCTAATTTGCTTTACAAGACTGTATATGAACAAGATAATGAAATACATGGAGCGCTCTGCTATTTTAATATGTGCTCATGTTAATGTGTTGGTACTTTGTAATCTACTGTTTGATATGGTTCAGTGTATGAGCTGAGATCACAGGGGCTTGGAGTGTAGCTATATGGAGGTGCTGTGTAATACACATGCATATCCATCCTGTATACATTGAGGACTATATTTGTAGCTCATCGATAGACTATGCTTTACGGATATGCTTGTGAAACATTAAGTTGTGTAACACATAAGAACATAAAGATAGGTTTCCTACAATATATCACAATACCTATAGAAGACTATGAAGACAGCTAGTATATCCAGAAAAATAAGCGACACATAGCACTAATTACGTACCATGACAATAAAAAATAAACTTTATTATATTGCACATAACAGCATATTGGCCATCACAGAAATAAAAACAATAATACACACAATTTAAAAGGAGAGTGTGGAGAAACAACGTAAATAGTCCCAGTTATATGTTACCATAGTATAGTATAGTATGTGCAATATAATAAAGTTTATTTTTTATTGTCATGGTACGTAATTAGTGCTATGTGTCGCTTATTTTTCTGGATATACTAGCTGTCTTCACAGTCTTCTATAGGTATTGAGTTCTGCTTTGCGATCTGTGTGGACGCATTATTTTTGGGCGAATGCCAATGGTCTATAAGTATATAGGTATTCATCTTCCTACAATATATGTTCAAGTCTCTGACACAGATCCACCTAATATCGATCACATTTATCGGTATTAGGTTGATTCTGTGTGTCAGGGACACAAAGGACCAGCTCTTAGCCGAGCTGTCAGTTCAGCTGAACTGAGAGAATTGGTTGACAGAGAACTATACAGCTTCTATGTATACAAGATACAAAGAAGCTGTATCGTGAAAAGTAAAGAATTTAATTTAATAAAAGTCTATTTAAAAAGTTCTTAAAAACACAAAAAAACATTGAGTCCTTTCAAAGTGTACATAGCCTTTAAAGTAAAACCCCCTGAAAAAATGTCTTAATTGGTGTATTTGCCGAGGACATGCAGGACACGGTATGTTATAGGACCCTAATAGGTTCATTTTACTAATTATGAAAAATTGCCCGTAACTTCACGTTAAATATGATTATAGTACAAATCTACTATTTAGAGCCATTTGATTCCTTCCACATCAACATCTCTTGAAATCCTACTTCTTCACAATTTATTTGTGGTTTATTTGTATTACATTGTGTTTTGTTTTTTTACTACAAAAACTGTAGAAAAGTATAAAATACAAAATAATATACAGAGCCACTTGAAACATAGACGGACAATAGCCTGTCTATACTTCTGTAAATATTAACTTCTGTTAACACATGCATGGGTATAATAATGGAGTAGTTACAGGACTCTAAATTGGGATATTTTGGAATATGTTCTCCGAATTTCTAGTGATGGAAGAATCTATGGGAGGATTTATTAATTATGGTTCACTGTCCGAGTATGCCATCTTGTTTTTTTTTAAGTCAATTCAGACACCTAGATCAGCAGTCAGCTATTCAGCTTTATAATTGATGCTTGTCCAGGTGCTCTCAATGAAAGAGAGCAGGGGCACATGTCAACAGCAAGGCAAGCTTATATTATTACAGGGTCATTAATTACAATACCAAGCAAGAGCTTCCCAACTCTGGCATGTGATTTATTATCCCATTCCCAAAATCCGCCGGCGCACGTTGGGTGGGGGAGTATGGAGCGGGCACACGGGCTGAGCCCGCTCCATAGAGAATGTGTGTCGGCTGTGTGTTACAACCGAAACTTCAAGGAAATGAGCGGGATGTCGCTCGAGCATGATCCCACTCGTTAAACCCATTAAATGCCGCAGTCAATAGCGACTGCCGCATTTAAATGACTAGAAACAGGGGGTGGCCCCCTGTAACGTTCCAACGGCACCCCATGACATGATCGGGGGGTGCCGTTGGTTGGCATGGCAGCCTGTGGCCAGATGAAGGTCCCCAGATCCACCATCTTTGTACTCCTATGAAGCCCTGCCTCAGGCTGTCAGTATCACTATATAACAGTATCACTGTCAGTATCACAATATACTGCAATAGACTAGCATTGCAGTATATCGTGCAAGCGATCCAGTGATCGCTGGTTCAGGTCCCCTAGGGGAACAAGTAAAAAAATTAAAAAATAGTAAAATAAAGTTTTTTTAATAAATAAAAAGATTTTAAAAAATAAAATTTCAAAAAAATCTCGTTTCCCATTTTTCCTCAAGCACAAAGTAACAAAAAAATTAATATTAACATAACTGGTATCTACGCATCAGTAAAAGTCTGAAATATAACAATATATAATTATTTAGTCTGTAAGGTGAACTCTGTAAAAAAAAAAATTTAAAACGTCAGAATCAATGTTTTTCTCCCACAACAAATGGAATATAAAATCAAAACGTCTCATGTACCCCAAAATGGTACCAGTAGAAACTAAAGCTTGCCCCGCAAAAAATAAGCCATCATATCGCTCAATCGACGAAAAATTAAAAAAGTTATGGCTCTCAGAATATGGCAACAAAACTCCAATTTTATTTTGAACAATCAGTTTTTTCCTTGTAAAAGTAGTAAAACATAAAAAAAAACTATATCAATTTGGTATCACTGTAATCGTATTGACCCGCAGAATAAAGTTAACATGCCGATTTTCCTGCACGGTGAACACTGTAAAAACAAAATTCCCCAAAAATTGCGGAATCGCTGTTTTTTTTCCTATTCCACCCCACAAATATTTTTTTTTCAGTTTCCCACTACATTATATGGTACAATAAATGATGCCGTGACATTATTGTAATGACGGGGTAGGGACACAGAAGCTAAGGGAAATGGGGCAATTGCCCACGGCAACACCATGAGCAACAAGAGTAGTGAACGAGCCGAGTCAAACCAGGAGTGTACGAGGTACCAAACGCAGAGCAGGAGAGTAGTGAACGAGCCGAGTCAAACCAGGAGTGTACGAGGTACCAAACGCAGAACAGTAGAGTTGTCAGTAAAGCCAGGGTCAATATGAAGCAGGGACAAATAGTTCAAGCAGCAGCAGAGCCAGGAAACAGGCAGAATCACAGGCAAAGGAGGAGCAGGAAATGCAGGTATAAATAGACAGAGGGCGAGAGCTAGCTCCGTCTGGCCAGGCTGTGATAGGCTCTCCCACTCCTAAGCCTGCCAGGCTGAGTGGTCGAGGATGGAGTCACTCTCTCAGACTTAGGAGCAGGTGCAGACTGATTACCCACGGGCGTCGACACAGAAGCTGTGTCTGGCAGATCCTTTACAATTATCTACAGAGAGCATTGTAATTGGCACTGTCTACAGGGAGCATTGTGACTGGCGCTATCTGCAAGGGGCGTTGTCTACACAGGGCATTGTAAATGACACTATCTACAGGGGCCAATATCTACATAGGGCATTGTAACTGGCACTATCTACAGGGGGCATTGTAACTGGCGCTATCTACAGGGGGCATTGTTAGTGTGTGGTACTTTACTTTACAGTGTTTGACACAATTTAATTCATGGGCACAGTGTATAATACTATTATATTCAGGGGCACAGTGTATAGTACTATAATATTCAGGGGCACAGTGTATGGTAGTATATTCAGGGGCACAGTGTATAATACTATTATATTCAGAACGTAGTGTATAGTACTATTATATTCAGAGGCACAGTGTAGGGTAGTATTATATTCAGGGGCACAGTGCATAATACTATTATATTCAGGGGCACAGCGTATAGCACTATTATATTCAGGGGCACAGTGCATAGTACTATTGTATTCAGGGGCACAGTGTATAATACTATTATATTTAGGGGGACAGTGAATAGTACTATTTTGTTCAGGGGCACAGTGTATGATACTATTATATTTAGAACCATAGAGTGTTGCATCATGAGAATTTTATCTTCGTTTATGGGTGCGGAAATGTTGCAAAAGTGAGGAGCCGAAGACATCTGAGCTGCAAACTGCAGAAATGCGCCGTGCCTGGGAGAAGTCATCATAGAGGTCTGGACCGGATAGAGAAGAAATGAGAAAAATAACTAAAAAGTATCTGAAATATCACCTGTGAGTCACTCAATGTAAATGTTTATTCACCCTGTGACTGATCAGTACTGTAGTCACTGTATGATATGCAGCGAGATGACGGATGGTAGTATTCTTTTTTGTTAAACAGCAACTCCCAGCAGATCCTAACCATTGTTCAGGCTGTACTGGGAGCTGTTATTTTATGCCGTACAAATTTATACGGCACGGGTTAAACTGAATTTGCAAATGATCTCTGTGCTGAACTGTATTTGTTCTGGTGCTGTATATATGTACTGAGCTTGGTTCTGGTGCTGTATTTATGTACTGAGTTTGGTTCTGGGGCTTTATATATGTACTAAGCTTTGTTCTGGTGCTGTATATATGTACTGAACTTGGTTCTGGTGCTGTATTTATGTACTGAGTTTGGTTCTGGTGCTGTATTTATGTACTGAGTTTGGTTCTGGGGCTGTATATATGTACTAAGTTTTGTTCTGGTGCTGTATTTATGTACTGAGCTTTTTTCTGGTGCTGTATATATGTACTGAGCTTGGTTCTAGTGCTGTATATATTTACTGAGCTTGTTTCTTGTGCTGTATTTATGTATTGAACTTAGTTCTGCTGCTGTATATATTTAATGAGCTGGTTCTTGGGCTGTATTTATGTACTGAGCTTGTTTCTGGAGTTATATATATGTACTGATATATGTTCTGGTGCTGTATATATGTACTGAGCTTGGTTCTGGGACTGTATTTATTTACTGAGCTTTGTTCTGATGCTGTATATATGTACTGAGCTTGTTTGTGGTGCTGTGTTTATGTTCTGAGCTTAGTTCTGGTGTTGTATATATGTACTGAGCTTGGTTCTGGGGCTGTATATATTTACCTTATCTTAAGGTAAAAGTAGATGTTAAACTAAACCCAAAAAACCATGGAGGAATCTCAGTTTTTTCCAATTCACCCATTAAATGTTACTTTAAATGGTGGCAATAAAAACTACAACTCCTCCCGCAAAAAAATAATCCTTCATACACCACTCCATTGACGTAAAAATAAAAAAGTTATAAAGCTCCTGACCTCTTTAGTGTATTCTCTTCTGTGTGGCTCATTCTGCTTTTACAGCAAATTCAAAACCGTGCCATATCTGTGGCCGCCTAAACAGAGATCTGAAAATATATACGGTACAGTGTCTTCAGAGTTCTGTCTTCAGAGTTGGGGGGGCCCAGACTTGAAAAAGTGCCGGGGGCCCATAGTACTCTTAATCCGCCCCTACATGCAACCCTTAAAAAGACTACCGTGACGTGCCTATCCAAAGAATTCTGTCCAGGCGCTATTTAATTTATGATTTTTTCTGAAGCTCTTTTATAAGGAAAGCGATTTATAGTGCTCTTTGAAGATAAAAAAAAGTATATTTTTAGAGCCAAAGAATGAACTAATACAAATTATTAGCTGTTTTTTAATTGCTTTAATTACTGTAATAAATTCAAATAATCCCTTACAGATTAGAGTGTCGAATACATGAGACTTGAAGTGACAAATGCCAATGAGCTAAGCAATGACACAAAAGATGATGTTGTTAAGAATAAAAAACAAAGAAGCAACAAAAACTATGTATAGGCTTGTTATTACTGTGTTTTTTTTTTACTTTTTATCTGAAGAAAATGTTCAGGCAGAAGGAAGTGGTTTGCTTTGAGCCCATTTTTTGAGTGTGGGAAAATCCAAATTGTCAAACTGACTGGGGTAAATGGTCAAGAAGAAGCATACTGCCTATACTAATGAATATACGTAGCAGTCTACCTTATTTATCACTTTTAAGACAAACCGTTAATGAAAATGGATCACATTTTGATAATATGCTTTAAAAACCGAACAACGGCAAACATAGGCATAATTGACCAAAAGGAAAATGAGTTTATAATTAGTTTTTATTAAAAAATATTTTCGTTTTTGAGATACAGCTGCTCTGAATTCTCTATAAAGAGCAGTTGTATCGTTCGCTAAATCCTGTTCCCGTCAGGTCCGTGGGACTGACGGGTTCAGTGAAAGTGGGTCTTACGTTTCTCTGATACGCAGGATCCACCTGTTATCGATCATATCTAAGTTCATAACTTAGATGTAATAGATTACAGGTGGATCCTGAACCCGTCAGGTCTGTAGGACTGCCAGATTCAGGTCAAAGTGAACAATACAGCTGCTCTGTATACAGAATACAGAGAAGCTGGATCTCAAAAAGTTAAAATAATTTTAAATAAAAACGAATTATAAAGCTGCACCAATCACAATGATTAAGCTTTTTATTTTAAAAAAAAATGCCTTTCAAAGGTGTATATAGCCTTTAATCCTTCATTTAGAAACCTTTAAAAACTTACATTTTAAGCAATTACGGCAGATCTATGATCCCCTTTGTATTTACATGGCAAATATCCTGATAAAACCCAACCAAGTGCCTTGTTTTTCTAGACCTATAGTCTGTCCTTGGTTCGACTGCGTTATTGATTCTGTCGTAAAAACTGAATCCTGCCGGAACGGTGACAAACGGAAACCATTAGCAGTGTTTCCGTCACCATTGATATCAATGGAGATGCAAACGGAAGCTGTGGTTTCCGTTTGACTTTTCATTGCGCGGTTCCACGACGGAAACCTCCGACGGAAGCCTGGAACAAATTTTTCTGATTTTCACTTTTGTTTTTTCCTCCCCACCTTCCAAAAGCTATAATTTTTTTATTAGCAATACGTCTATATAGCAATACGAGGGCTTTTTTTTTGCGGGACAAGTTGTAGTTTTCATGGCACCATTTATTCTACCGCATAATTTACTGGGAAGCTGTAAAAAAATGATTTGTGGGGTGAAATGGGCAAGAAACAGCGATTACGCCATATTTTTGGGGGTTTTGTTTTTACCACATCCATCAGGCGGTAAAAACTACATATTCACCTTATTCTACAGGTTGGTACAATTACGGCGATACCAAATGTATATGTTTTGTTTTATGTTTTACCACTTTTAAAAAAATAAAACTATTTGTTAAATTAAAAAAATATTTTGTGTCGCCGTATTCTGAGAGCCATAACTTTTTAATTTTTCCATCAATTTAGCGATATATTTTTTTTAACATTGATTTAGGGAAAAAATGTGAAAAGGTTTTTTTTTTTAAACTTTTAATACTTTATTTTTTACAAAAAATGTTATTTAATTGTTTTTTACTTTTTTTTATTAGTCCCCCTAGGAGACTTGAAGCAGCGATCGTTGGATCACTTGCATGATATACTGCAATACTAATGTTTTGCAGTTTATCGTGATTCTGACAGTCTCCTTTGAAATCCTGCAACCGTTGTTACCAGCTGATCGGGCCGCAGGGAGGGGGGTGCGATGGTGTTTTTGAGAGGGCATCCCCCTGATTCTAACACTTTAAATGCCACGGTTGCGATTGACCAAGGCATTTAAGGTGTTAAACGGGCAGAATCAAAGTGAACTGTGATTTTGCTCGTTGCAGTGAGGTTTCGGCAGCCATCACCCGCTGTGTATGGAGCGTACAGTTACGTGATTTTGCATTAAGGGGTTAAATATGGAGACAGGAGATCAAAAGAAGTATCTCCTGTCTCCATCAGTTTAAGGGCGGATTTACACGAACGTGATATACGTCCGTGCAACCCGCGTGGTTTTCACGCGGGTCGCACGGACCTATGCAAGTCTATGGGGCAGTGCAGACTGTCCGTGAGTTTTGCGCAGCGTGAGTCCGCTGCGTAAAACTCGCAACATGTTCTATATTTCGGCGTTTTTCGCGCATCACGCACCCATTGAAGTCAATGGGTGTGTGAAAATCACGCGCACCACACGGAAGCACTTCCGTGGGACGCGCGTTATTCGCACAAAAGCAGTCAAAGAATGAATGTAAACAGAAAAGCACCACGTGCTTTTCTGTTTACAAACATCCAAATGGAGTGTCATAATGATGGCGGCTGCGAGAAAATCACGCAGCCGCGCATCCATATGAACATGACACACGGAGCTGTCACGCACCTGCCACGCGCGCAAAATGCAGTGTTTTTTGCGCGCGGGAAATGCACACGTTCGTGTAAATCCACCCTAAAGCAAAGCAGGACAATGACTAATTTCTCATGACCAGGGCTGTGTCTCTACAGCCCTAGCTCATGAGACAATATATATGTTTCCTAACATTCAGATCAGACATGCAGCTTTATTTTTTATCCCTTCTTCTCTCTTCTTCATATTCTCTCCTCTATAAATGGCTAACCTCCAACTCCTCCTACAAGAGTAACATCTCCCAATGTTATAAACTAATATTAAGTTCCAGATCTGCTTCCTCCTCATTCTTTCTTTATATCTCAAACCCCTGAGCTATGTAGTATATATGGGCGGATATCAGCAGTCTGACCTTAACCCCGGACGAAGGCAGTTGCCGAAACGCGCGTCGGGTACAGACATCGCTTTCACGCCTCTTCTATGTCTACCGGTATGTCTTACTATTTCTCCTTGTTAGACAGCTGCTATTGAGTTTTCCATGTTATTCCTCTGTCATTTTTTGAGCCCAGGTGCATTGTATACCTGCCCTTTCAATGTTGATCCCTCAGCATTCACATTAGGGTTTATGTCAACTCCCTAGGTTTACTCAGATAATCACTGTATTTGCGTACCTGCATGTACATGTAACTACTGTTGTATGCCCTCATACAGTTGGGCTAATACATACATACATCGTTGCTTGATCACATTGGACTGGTTCTTTTGCTATAGGTTTACCTCGGCTCCATTAGACGTAGGTCTACATGTATACCTACATCATCTCTGCTGCTTTAACAATATGTCTAGTACTCACATAATCACTTGATATTTACATCCGGTACGTGATTGATTTGATGTCTTTTTATTGAGTGACTCATCCCTGTTCCAGTTTTATTCTGTTATGTTTTTATGTCAATAAAATTTTGTATCTTTTTTCATAAACTTTATGTGCTTGAGTCGATCATATTTTCTTGGATTTCATCTAATATTAAGTTCCTACCCGAATGACATACATATTTACCTATAAATTTAAATGGGAACAAGATCTCGATACCACCTTCTCAGAAAATCAATGGAATCTAGCTTTTTTTTGCTATTTCCTCGATTACTAGATGTGCTAACTATATCGAGACTGCTAGAAAACTTCTATACCGATGGTATCTTACCCCCTCTAAACATTTTAGTTATTACAAAGTCCCCAATATTTGCTGGAGATGCAATGCAATAGGTATAATGAAGTATATATATATATATATATATATATATATATATATATATATATATATATGGGACACTTCCCTTTACATTTCTTTAAAAATGGGTCGCTGTAAAAAAAACTACATATTAGGGACCGCAGAATTGCTTGTGTTTTTTTTTGCATTCCCTTCCCCAAAAAAATTATGAAAGTTAATCAATAAATTATATGGACCCCAAAAGGTGCCATTGGAAAAAAAAAACTTGTCCTGCAAAAACAAGCCCTTATACAGCTACATCAACGGAAAATCAAAAAAGTTATTGCTCTTGGAATGTGAGGATGAATAAATGAAAGTAAACGGTTTGGTCGTTAAGAAGTTAAAGTTACAACAGCAAAATAATTATATCTTTAAATACCCATTCTGTTACATCCAATCGCAAAAAAATGCAATAAATAATATATAACTTATGCTTCTCACTCTTTGGAAAAGAAGTTACAAAAATTCAATTGCCTATTGCAATGACAATATCAGAAACCTAACCATTTATCATGTGACATCTTTTTTATGTTCTTGATGCATTTATTCATTCATTTAAGTCACAAATCTGCTAGTATTTTTTATAACATTTCATCTTACCTCTTCCGAAATCTAAAGAAAACACAAAGAACCATATGGAAAAAAATGGGAAAAAAAAGCAGGTCCATCTAGTATTGCACTGCAGAGAAACCGTATCTACTTGAAATAATAATAATAATAATAATAATAAGAAGAAGAAGAAGAAGAAGAAGAATAATACTTTATCCAGAATTATTATTAATTAAAAAAAGGTACTGAATACTATAATTTGGACCTCTAACACTTGAGGTCTCCAGCTGTAGCAAAACATGTAGTTCTTTCAACTGCTGGAGAGCCACAGGTTGGAGACCACCGTATTAGAGAGATAAAACATGGAAACAAACTACATCTGTCTGTAGAATTGGTTACTTACAAGTACATGGAGAAATTCCAATTCAATCAAGTATCAAGGATCAATTTTCAGAAAGTTGTTGCAGGCAGAAGAAGAAATATCTTATTTAAATTAAAGCAGATATCTCACCTCCCACTCATACTGTGCATGAAACTCCCCTAAGATATAAACAATAACAGATGGAATTCTATGGAGTTATTCTGTTCCGTGTTGGGTACAAAGATACAAATATTTATCATTTAAACACTTATTTGTATGGAGTTTTTTTAAAGTGGAAAAACAATTGCAGGAATTGGCAAGTTTGTAAATTAAATTGCTTAACTTTGAGAAAGTAATTTTATGTTTATACTTATATTCTAAAAGGAGGTCACTTTATCAAGGTTATTGACTTCTTATTAACTAATAATAGAAGGTAATCATTGAAGTTATAAATATTGTACAGTCTCATGATGACTGGCTATATATATATATATATATATATATATATATATATATATATATACATACATACATACACCTATTTTACAGAAAAATATTTTTACTAAGGTAAGGTTAGTATAATATCAGCAAAAAGTTGATAGCCTATGGGGGATGCGTGATATCGCATACCGCAGCTCAGAACACGGATGCACCTTAGACGTGAAAAATGCCAGTTTTTCACGTCCGAGATGCGCAACGCCCGTGTGAGTCTAGCCTAAGGTGGATACGATGCGTAAAAGCACGCAGTGTATCCGCCCTGTGTGCCACAGGGAATTCCAGGCGAAAAAGTGCACCAAACTGTGGAACTTAGATAGCCTGCTAGCAGGCTGGCCTCCCGGGATGATGTTTCATCCCCTATGATTGGCGGCAGCGGCGGTCACGTGGGATGAAGTGTCATCCCAGGAGGCCGGCCCTTTGACTTCATCCAGGCCGGGCTCCTGGGATGATGTTTCATCCCATGTGACCGCCGCTACAGCCTGATTGGCTGCAGCAGTCACATGGGATGAAACATCATCCCAAGAGGCCGCACTGGAGGGAGGAACACAGACTCCTGGGTAAGTATGTGATTTATTTTCTTTCTGAGTTGCATTTTTTTCCGGCGGAATCGCTGCGAACTAGCCGCAAAAAAAGGCAACAACTGCTATTTGTTGCAAGATTTACCTCCCACTGAATTCAATGGGCAAATCCCGCAACAAATAAGCAGCATTTATGCAATTACGATTGACTTCCTGAGAATAAATTTCAGCACCACAGGTCAATTTCTGAGTGTTTTTACGCAGTGTGTGGATGAGATTTGTTTTATCTCATCCACTTTGCTGCAACTGTATTTGGTGTGGATTTTCCGCAACGAAAAACCACAGTATTTACACAACATGTGAACTGACCCTTTCAGTATCAATAATATAATAGAGGTCTTCCAATGGGCACCTGCATGCGCCTTAACCTCTTAACGCCAAAGGACGGATATATCTGTCCTCTGCAGCTGCTAGTTCGTGCAGGAGGACCGATATATATCCGTCCTCTGATCGCGCGGGTATTGCCAGTGTACCCACGCCATCAGCAGCAGGAGCATGGCTGTTAAGCACAGCCTGGCTCCTGCCGCAACTGCCGGAATCGAAGCGCGCTCCGATTCCAGCTGTTTAACCATTAAATGCCGCTGTCAATAGCGACAGCGACATCTAATGTGTTTGACAGAGGGAGGGAGCTCCCTCTGTCACCCCATCGGCGCCCCCGAAAAAGAAATCGCGGGGCGCAGTTGGGTTTCCATGGCAGCCGGGGGCTTTTGTCAGGTCTGCCTTCAGCAAATGCCTGTTAGGCCATGCCGGTGGCCGGATTGCCTGTCAGTTTTACACTGACAGGCAATAATGCTTTGGTATACTAAGTATACCAAAGCATTATATATGCAATCAGCAGATTGCATAGTGAAGTCCCATGGTGGGACTAAAAAAAAAAAGTAAAGCAGTTAAATAAAGTTGGTGAAATTTTTTTTTTTTATTTACAGTCAGAATGAAATAAAATTGTATTTAGTAAAAGTGCCAAAACAAATAACACATACACATATATAGTATCCCCGCGATCATAACGACTTGAACAATAAAATGAACACATTAATTAAACCGCTGGATGAACGGCGTCCAAAAAAACCACAAAAAATTATCTCTTTTCTCCCATTCCGCCCATACATTTTTTTAAATAAAAGTCCTATGTACCCCAAAATAGTACTAATGAAAACTACACCTTGGCCCACAAAAATCATGCCCACATATGGCCACATTGACGGAAAAATAAAAATGTTACGGCTCTTGGAATGCGGCGATGCTTTTTATTGTGCAAACGTAGGAAAACATATAAAACCTTTACATATTTGATATCTCCTTAATCGTGCCGACCCATAGAATAAAATTAACATGTTATTTACGCTGCATAGTAAATGGTGTAAATTTATAACGTGAAAATTAATGCTGGAATAGCTGCTTATTTTCAATTCTCCCCTAAAATAAAGTTAATAAAAGTTAATCGATATATTATAAGCATCTAAAAATGTTACAATTATAAAATACAACTCATCCCGCAAAAAACAAGCCCTTATACGGCTATGTCGACAGAATAAAAAAAAGTTACGACTCTTGGAATGCGACCGTGAAAAAACAAAAAATAATCCTATGTCATTAACGCGCAAAATGGCCTGGGCATTAAGGGGTTAAATCATTCCATGTGCAGTACCTTCTGTTGGCGCCCTCCATATGGTGTACTATCATATAGTATATGAATAAGTATACCAAACAGTGCCTAATATAAGCACATTATGGTGCCCAAAAACAGTAGCCAAATACATTGGCCAAATTACACTTCCATACAATTGCCTAAATAACAAAGCGATATTGTGCCACCCCCACCACAATACACTGTAAAAATAATATAACCCAAAGTTATTAAGTAGCAGTGCCAAACAATATAAATACTACTATACAGTGCTCAAATAATACCAACATACAGTGACCACATGACAGCTTCATACTTAAAGTAATCAGTATACAATACTATACAAATATAAATAAAACTGCCATACAATTAAAGGGAATTGTCACCAGGTTAATGCTGTCCTATCTCAGGGTAGCATAAAGTAAGGATACAGTCCCTTATAATGGCGCTGTGTCACCTACTTTGAAATACTTTGTGGTTTTCATAAAATCCAGGTCTTTACCTGCAGCCTGTATTAATGATCGGTGGCTAGCCGCAGCTCATAAATGTGGGCTGCAGAAGAAAATTGGGATTTTCTGAGAACTGCAAAGTATTTCAAAGTAAGTGACACAGCACCATAATCAGGGACTGTGTCCTTACTTTATACTACCCTTAGATAGGACAGCATAAACCTGGTAATAGACTAACATTAATATTAAGACCCATGGTGGTCAGAAGCCTTGGGTGCCAGGCCAAGATCCTACTTACAGCATGGATGGTTGAGCAGGTCCTTCTAAGTCACATAAGGCTGGACCAGGCAGTAAAAAGATAATAAAAAAAATACCAAAAATATATCCATACCATTAACCTTCTTCCATTCTATAACCCACTGAGGCTTACATTTGAATAAAACGATATGACTGCTCAGGTTAGGAGATATATTCAAATTCAGATCTAATTACAACAACAGAGCCCAATGTTACAAACCGAGTGCTATTAAAATTACCTGCATGAGAAAAAAAGATCGAGTAGATTGTACTGTTTTGCCACTTGTACTCTCAAGCACTTAGACACACAATGATTTTTCTGTTATATAGGTTGAAAATACAATAAAAACAATAATAAAAAAAGTCTGTTAGGCAAAAAAATGGTTTTGAAAGTATAAAATGGAGTCCAAAGTTTTCAATCAATCATTTTGAAAGTGCCATAAAAATGTTCCAGAGAGAAAGTATGATGAAGAGAGCCCAGAACATTCAGGATAGTGGGGGTTGTTGAGCATTTTCAAGATTCTAAATAAACAACAGTCTTTTGGGCCATGAAAGTAACATGGTTGGCTATAGTTTTCATCTAATTTTTTCCATGTGAAGGAAGCACAAGGTCATTGCTTGGTCTGGGCTAAGTGATAGTTTATCAATAAAGTGAAATACCCTTCTAAAACTCCACAACCTTTGGGCACGTCCACCACATATGGAAGTAAGGGCCTTGTGGCCCACATACTCTCCGACATGTACCCAGACGATAATCTGCTGACACAGGGAGATGTAAGGTACCATCCGGAAAGTATGGGTCCTTTTACACTTGCCAATTTTAGCCGTAACACCGAGTGCCGATCAATGAGACAGCTCGTTGGTCGGCGCTCGTTTGCTTCTTTCACAAGGATCTGTTATCAGTAATGTATGGAAACAATCACTCGTTACTACGATCGCTCGTCCCCATACATTTCTATCATGTCGGCAGGACGTCTCTCTGTTTACACAGGGAGATTTCTTTCCGACAATGATAATATTTTCTTCTGCAGAAACGATACGATCAGCCGATTTGCTTGTTCATCGGCTGATCGTTGCCTTGTTTGCACAGGGCAATGATCGGAAACGAGCGCTGTGATCGCTCCTGTGCCCGATAATTTGCCCATGTAAAAGGGCCCTAAGGAAGAGGCTATATCATTATCAAATGCTATTATGCAATTCTCAGGTTTTTTTGCTAGACTATATCTATAACACTTAGGGCTTATTCAGACGAACGTATAATATGTCTGTGCAACGCGCGTGATTTTCATGCGCCTCGCATGGGCCTATGTTAGTCAATGGGGCAGTTCAGACTGTCAGTGATTTTCACGCAGCGTATATCCGCTGCGTAAAACTCACGACATGTCCTATATTTGCCCGTTTTTCGCGCATCACCGACCCATTGAAGTCAATGGGTGCGTGAAAACCGCGCACGGCACACGGATGCACTTCCGTGTGCCGCGCGTGATGCGCGCTACAGTAGTCAAAACTATGAATGAAAACAGAAAAGCGCCACGTGCTTTTCTGTTTACAAACATACAAACAGAGTGTCATAATGATGGCGGCTGCGCGAAAATCACGCAGCAGCGCACCATATGCTGCTGACACACGGAGCTGTTATGGACCTTTTGCGCGCGCAATACGGCGCGTTTTTTGCGCACGCAAAACGCACACGCTTGTGTGAATCCGGCCTAAACTGCAGTTACAGTTGTACATTATAACAGACAATTCCATCATCGTAGTAACAATTAAAGAAACAAAGGTAATCAGCCAGCGTTTAGTACTATCAGAATAGATTTAACTAAGGTAGACTCTGCACAAATGACAACAATTGTCATTCTCAGAGTACAAGATCCTAGGCTAGCTTCTGTGATTTTAGGAAAGATTAGCTCAAAGTCCTTAAAGGGTAACTGTCATTTATGTATTTTTTTTAATAAAGTATAGGGCAGGTGATTAAAAAAATATTGCAATATTGCTCTACCTGCCAGACAGTCTAAAGGGTTGGGGATGCACACCTCCGGCTGGATCCAGGGGGAAACTAATCGTCTTCATAAAATGGGCTCTTCCTATAATCCATAACAGTAGCTCTCCACCTTTCCAACTTTTGCTTATTTTTTTTGTATCACTTTGATGTAATTTAGTTCGTACATCTTGTTCACACTTCTAGCAAACCAAATACCTACATACATAACCTTCTCCTCGGCTATTGGTAAGCTCAAGTTGGTAATATAGTGGGAGGATGCATTCTCCACTGGACTCAAGAAGAACACATCACATTTTCCCTTGTTGATCCTGAACCCCTGGAAGGATGCACACTCCCGCATCAGTTCCATTGCTTTACCTAACGAATCATTGCAGTCAGGGCCGCCATCAGGAATTTCAGGGCCCCCTACAGCTACATTTTCTGGGCCCCCCTACCGTGGCACCGCCTGTTAACGGTACTCCGTCCAGTACTATATCATGGTACCCAGGGCCGCCATCAGGGGGGGTATTATGGGTACTGATGTGAGAGGCCCGGCCAAACCTAATTGAAAGGGGGGCCCGGCAAACTGCCGCGACTTGCCTTTGGTAGAAAAAAACCAGGCCCCTGCAATGGGGCCCGTTTTTTTCACCAAAAGAATGTCATGAGCTGCGGGCCCCCCTTTCAATTAGGTTTGGCCGGGCCTCTCACATCAGTACCCCTAATACCCCCCCTGATGGCGGCCCTGGGTAGCATGGGGGCCGTCAAACACCGCCGCCCGTGCGACCGATCACGCGCACCCGCAAACTCTCGCGCATGCGCACCGGCGACCGCCTGGAACCGCGCACCGAATTTTGAGGCAGATTTTGACCTGCCCACACCATCTTGCCGCGTTTTTTGCCTGCGGCGATTGAGGACAGCAGACAGAAAACGCAGCGAAAAATGCATTTTCTGCCTCCCATTGATTTAGATGGGAGGTCAGAGGCAGAACCGCGGCAAGAAAGGATGTGCTGCTTTTTCTTTTTTTCGCGACTGGCTCCCATTGATTTCAGATTAAATCAATGGGAGGCGGTTTTGGAAATTTTTTGGTGCTGATTCTGACGCAGTGTCCGAGTCAATATCAAGGCCCAAAAACTCTGAACTGGGCCTTATTGTTAGGGCTTATTCAGACGAACGTGTAATACGTCCGTGAAACGTGTGTGATTTTCACGCGCCTTGCACGGACCTATGTTACTCTATGGGGCCGTGCAGACTGTCAGTGATTTTCACGCAGCGCGAGTCCGCTGCGTAAAACTCACGACATGTCCGATATTTGTGCATTGTTCGCGCATCACGCACCCATTGAAGTCAATGGGTGCGTGAAAATCACGGCCAGCACTTCCGCAGCCGTATAAACTATGAATGAAAACAGAAAAGCACCACTTGCTACAAACATACAAACAGTGTCATAATGATGGCGGCTGCGCGAAAATCACGCAGCCACGCATGATACGCTGCTGACACACGGAGCGGTTATGGACCTTTTGCAAGCGCAAAACGCCACGTTTTTGCGCGCGCAAAAAGCACACGCTTGTGTAAATCCGGCCTTAGGGTAGGAACACACTAGGCATGAACACTGTGGATTTTATGCAACACATTTGATTGTGGAAAATCCGCAGCGTATCACAGTCGCAGCAGAGTGGATGAGATATGAACAAATCTCATCCACACGCTGCAAAAATAATGGACCTGCAGTGTGACTTTTTGGCTTTTTAAGTCGCATGTCAATGTATTCTGTGGAATCGCCGCTCCTCTGTTGCAGAAATGCTGCGGTTCTGCCGCAAAAATCACAAATGAGAAAAAAAAAAAAAGGCACTTTTTTAAATTTATAAAAAAGTTTAGACTTACCCCGGCCGTAGTCCTGGTGACGCGATCCTCTATTCTTAGCGCAGCCCCGCCTCCTGTCATGACGTTTCATCCTATGTGACTGCTGCAGGTCACATGGTCTACAGCGTCATCCCAGGAGGCGGGGCTACGTTCAGAAGAGAGAGATGCGTCACTTAAACTACGGCCGGGGTAAGTCTAAACTTTTTTTTCCCTGCAGGATTCCCGCAGCGGACACGCCTCACGAAACCTGCGCCACTATTTGGTGCGGTTTTGCTGGCGGAATTCCCTGCGGCTCCCGGGATAAGCTGTGTCGTTTTACTCAGCATATCCGCCTAGTGTGTCCCTTATGATGTCGCTCCTGGAGCTGCTGCCGGTCTCTAAATAGCCAGTTGGTCCAGTAGAATTTGGAATTATTTTTTTTTGTGAACCAGCTTAAAAAAATACAAAACTTTTGTGTTAGGGCCTGTTCACATCACTTTTGTGTTAGGGCCTGTTTGTGTTTTGTGTTTGTGTTAGGGCCTGTTCACATCGCAACGGAAAGTGAAAGTGATAGCACAGCTTCCGTTTCCATCACCATTAGCGCAGTCGACTGCGCTATTAATTCCGTCCGAAAACCAGCCGGAATGGTGACGAACGGAAACCATTAGCGATGTTTCCGTCACCATTGAGATCAATGGTGACTGAAACGGAAGCTGTGCTGTCACTTTCACTTTCCGTTGCGGGGTTCACCCGACAGAAACCTCAGACGGAACCCCGGAGCGGTGGTTCGTCACCATTCCGGCTGGTTTTCGGACGGAATTAATAGCGCAGTCGACTGTGCTAATGGTGATGGAAACGGAAGCTGTGCTATCATGCTATCACTTTCACTTTCCGTTGCGGGGTTCACCCGACAGAAACCTCAGACGGAACCCCGGAGCGGAAGCGAACAGTGATGTGAACAGGCCCTAACACAAAAGTTTTGTATTTTTTTAAGCTGGTTCACAAAAAAAAATAATTCCAAATTCTACTGGACCAACTGCCTATTTAGAGATCGGCAGCAGCTCCAGGAGCGACATCATAAGGGACACACTAGGCGGATATGCTGAGTAAAACTCCACAGCTTATCCCGGGAGCCGCAGGGAATTCTGCCAGCAAAACCGCACCAAATAGCGGCGCAGGTTTCGTGAGGCGTGTCCGCTGCGGGAATCCTGCAGGGAAAAAAAGTTTAGACTTGCCAGGGCCGTAGTCCTGGTGACGCATCTCTCTCTTCTGAACGTAGCCCCGCCTCCTGGGATGACGCTGTAGACCATGTGACCGCTGCATCAGTCACATGGGATGAAACGTCATGACAGGAGGCCGGGCTGCGCTAAGAATAGAGGATCGCGTCACCAGGACTACGGCCGGGGTAAGTCTAAACTTTATCAATTTAAAAAAGTACCTTTTTTTTCTTCTCTTGTGTGATTTTTGCGGCAGAACCGCAGCATTTCCGCAACAGAGGAGCGGCGATTCCACAGAATACATTGACATGCGACTTAAAAAGCCAAAAAGTCACACTGCAGGTCCATTATTTTTGCAGCGTGTGGATGAGATTTATTCATATCTCACCCACTCTGCTGCGACTGTAATACGCTGCGGATTTTCCACAATCAAATGTGTTGCATAAAATCCGCAGTGTTCATGCCTAGTGTGTTCCTACCCTAAGGCCGGATTTACACAAGCGTGTGCTTTTTGCGCGCGCAAAAACGTGGCGTTTTGCGCTTGCAAAAGGTCCATAACAGCTCCGTGTGGCAGCAGCGTATGATGCGCGGCTGCGTGATTTTCGCGCAGCCGCCATCATTATGACACTCTGTTTGTATGTTTGTAGCACGCGGTGCTTTTCTAATTTCATTCATAGTTTATACGGCTGCGGAAGTGCTGGGCGTGATTTTCACGCACCCATTGACTTCAATGGGTGCGTGATGCGCGAACAATGCACCAATATAGGACATGTCGTGAGTTTTACGCAGTGGACACACGGACACACGCTGCGTGAAAATCACTGACAGTCTGCACGGCCCCATAGAGTAACATAGGTCCGTGCGAGGCGCGTGAAAATCACACACGTTGCACGGATGTATTACACGTTCGTCTGAATAAGCCCTAACAATAAGGCCCAGTTCACAGAGTTTTTGGGCCTTGATATTGACTCGGACACTGCGTCAGAATCAGCACCAAAGAACTTCCAAAACCGCCTCCCATTGATTTAATCTGAAATCAATGAGAGCCAGTCGCGGAAAAAAGAAAAAGCAGCACATCCTTTCTTGCCGCGGTTCCGCCTCTGACCTCCCATCTAAATCAATGGGAGGCAGAAAATGCATTTTTCGCTGCGTTTTTTGTCTGCTGTCCTCAATCGCCGCAAGCAAAAAACGCAGCAAAAAAACGCGGCAAGATAGTGTGGGCAGGTCAAAATCTGCCTCAAAATTCTTTAAGGAATTTTGAGGCAGATTTTTTTTTGCCTGCAAAATACTGTGTGAACAGGGCCATACATAAACAACACTTTGAGATAATTTACTCACTGTGTCAGAAGAGATGCTCCCACTCCAGTCCTCTTCCGGCGATGTCTTCCAGGGGAGGTCTTCGGTCCAGACGTCCAGTCCTTCACCTCCAGCCAGGCTCCAGGTAAGTTTTGTCCATGTGTGTCCGCGGCTGCGCGCGCTTCGTTCGCGGGTGCGCGCGCGGCCGATCGCGGGTGCGCGCGCGGGCGGTCTCCAGTGCGGCCGTTCGTGGATGCGCGCTCGCGAGTGCGCACGCGCGGGAGTTTCATTGTGCGCGCGATCGGGTGCGCGCGCGCGGGCGGACGGTTTGACGGCCCCCCATGACGAGGGGAGGGGGCCCGCAGCAGCAGCAGCAGCTCACGACATTCTTTTGGTGAAAAAAACGGGCCCCATTGCAGGGGCCCGTTTTTTCCTACCAAAAGAATGTCGAGGCAGTTGCCGGGCCCCCCTTTCAATTAGGTTTGGCCGGGCCCCTCACACCACTACCCCTAATACCCCCCTGATGGCGGCCCTGATTGCAGTCATTGAGATACAAAAGTACATTATCTGCAAAGAGATTAATCTTTAACTCTACCTCACCTATCCTGATCCCCCGTATCTCTGTGCATCGTCTGATAGCCTCCGCAAGAGGCCTTTTAGCCAGATTGAATAATAAGGAGTACAGGGGGCATCCCTGTCTTGTCCCTTTGTGCAGGGTCATATAGTCAGAGATCACATTAGATGTACAAACCTGTGCCCTAGGGTTCTCATATATGGATCTTATAATATTAATGATATTGCCTTTAAACCCCGTTTTAAGCATTACTGTAAAGAGCCAAGACCACAACAAACAACACATTGTCAAAAGCTTTTTGTGCATCAATAGTTGTGAGTACCTTTTCTTTGGCCCGTTCTGGGGAAGCTTTTGCTCAATCTAAAATCGTATTACGTGCACCACTTCTTCTCTTTGTAAATACTGACTGCGATGGGTGAATCAAATCAGGCATTATCTTTGCCATTCTATCGGCCAATATCTTTGATAAATATTTTGCATCGTGGTACATCAGATATATTTACTGATATGAATCAGGTCTCAAAGGGTCTTTCCCTTTTTTCAAAATTACTTTGATATGTGCTTGTTCTCCTGTTTTCATTTGTAAACTTGTTGATATAATAAAGTTATAGAGGGAAACCAATGTATCTGATAATTTTGCCACTATAGTTTTATAAAATTCTTTACAGAACCCATCCGACGCTGGTGACTTGCCATTAGCGACTTGTGAAATTACCCTCTCAACCACTCTTTTAGTGATAGTCACGTTTAGCATCTTAATTGGTTCATTCGTTACCTGAGTTAGGGAGATACCGGAAAAGAATGATTCTGCCACTTTTTTGTTTTCTACGGCGTTGCCATTCAGTGTCTTATAGCAGTCATAGAATACCTTATTAACATTATAGGAGGATGTCTGAATATCCCCATTCTCATCTATAATTGCTGGAATATAATTTCCTCTACCTCTCTCTAGTTAAGAAGTTAGCATTTTCCCTGCTTTATTACCATATTTATAATATTTGTATTCCTTGATCGGTACAAGCTATCTACCACTTCAATCCATTCTTTACTTGTTTTCTTTGCTTTCAACATTTCTATTTTATTATTGTTATTATTGGGATACATTTTGTACTCATCATAAGCCTTATGATAGTGTTCACTTGATTTCCAATATTCCAATGAATTTTTTTCTTCGACAACTGCGTAGAGGCTAAGATGCTGCCCCTTAATACTGCTTTAAGACTTTCCCAATAGAGGATTGGATTATCCCGGTGTTGTCCATTATTATGGTCATAGTCTTCTATCCAACTAGCCATTGAGCTAATGAAGTTCTTATCACTTAAAGCTACTACCGGAAAACGCCAATTATTACATATATTCCTATAACTTCCCATATCCACAACAACCACTAGCAGGGCATGGTCTGACAATGTTATATCACAGATATACGTTGACTTAAAGAGAACTTTTCACCTGCCCATACATGTGCAGCTGAGTGCAGCATGTAATAGGCAGGGCTGCACGAACCCAGGGGCCCTTTACATTTCTTTCCTATCCTCCGCCATTATTTCGATATCGGTGCCATTATATTTGGTGCCCGATATTTATTTAACCCCCGGAACTTTCAATGGGGCATGTAATTGGAAGGGGTTGTGTTACATCGCTGTGACACTGTCCGTAGCTACGGACAGTGCCACAGCAAGAGCTGGAGAGAGGAGAACGTGTGCGCAGGGCTGGCCTTAGGATAGATGGCGCTCTGTGCGTAATTATCTTTCGGCGCCCCACTCCCATCATAAAAAAAAATGCCCCATAAAAAAGTATAATGCCCCCTACAGTATAATGCCCTTTATAGTGCCCCACACAGTATAATGCCCCTTTAGTGTCCCCCATACAGTATAATAATAATATTTATTAATATAACCCATTCAAGGACATAGTTTTTTGTCCTCTAATTGTGCCCACACAGTATAATGCCCCCTAAGTGCCACAAACAGTATATTGCCCCCTGTACTACCCCTACACAGTATAATATCCGCTTAGTGGCCCCCACACAGTATAATGCCCCCCTCCCCAGGCTGCCACACACAGCCCGCCATGTAGATAGTGCCCCCCTGTAGATTGTGCCATACAGCCTCCCTCTGGACAGTGCCATACATCCCCCCAGCTCCCCTTTGTATATCCTGCTATACGGCCCGCCACCTCCCCCTTGTGGACAGTGCCCCCAAACAAAACATTTTTACTCACCTAGGCCCCGTTCCCACGACGAACTGATCTGCTCCATGGCGGGATCCTTGCGTAGGCCGGCGTTATCCTGTAGCCTAGTACAGAGTTTCCCAACCATTTTGGACTCGAGGCACCACTGGAAAAAATTGTTTTCCTGAGGGCACCTCCACCAATTTTTTTTGAGAAAGACAGAAAACGGCTAAAAACAAGCACTACACTCGTAGGGTATGTTCACACAGTATTTTTTGGAAGGCAAAAAACATCTGACACAAAATTCCTTCAAGAATTTTTTGCGTTTTTTTAAGCCGTTGAAGCTAATGCAAAAGACGCAGGCAAAAAAAGCACTCCAAACGAGCACCGCAGGTACTTTCTGCCTCACAGTAAAATAACCATCAGCCCCTCACTCACAGTAAAATGACCATCAGCCCACCACTCACAGTAAAATGACCATCAGCCCAGCACTCACAGTAAAATGACCATCAACCCGCCACTCACAGTAAAATCGCCATAAGCCCGCCACTCACAGTAAAATTACCATCAGCCCGCCACTCTCACTAAAATGACCATCAGCCCGCCACTCACAGATTCCCCCTGTAGTTAGTGCCACACAACCCCCTTGTAGGTAGTGCCACACAGCCCCCTGTATGTAGTGCCACACAGCCCCCTTGTAGGTAGTGCCACACAGCACCCTGTAGGTAGTGCCACTCCACATAGCCCCCTTGTAGGTAGTGCCACACATCCCCCTGGTGGGTAGTGCCACACAGCCCCTTTAACGTTCCATGAGACTATATGAATTGTTTTCATCTATCTATCTATCTATCTATCTATCTATCTATCTATCTATCTATCTATCTATCTATCTATCTATCTATCTATCTATCTATCTACAATATTTCAATGCTCTGATGCTCATATCCCCCCACCCCTTCCCTCCCATTTTTTCCAATACCCACCCCTCACTTTTTGTAGAGCTGCCTCACTCATCATCAACTCTATCCTCATATGTCGATCCAACTCTCTATCCCCACACCTCTTATCCCTCCTCCCAGTGGCGGATTAGTCCATAGGCCCTGGACTGTTACCCAAACTTGGGCCCCCCTTCTCCACCACCACTCTACCTTTTTGTGGAAGCATTAACAAATGGTTGTTACGTTTCCCCTTGTCAAAGGGCTGGGTCCCTACATACTGACAGTGTCCAACCATCGCTGACAGTAACACCCATTTAACTAACAGTCCTGGACGGCAGAAATAATTTTTGTAAAATACAAGGATTTCTATAATAAACTTGTCAGAAGAAGGTGACCTTTTCTCTATAAATCCAGTGACTCACAGGTGACGACTTCAGATTCTAGTAGTCTTTTTTCCTCTTTTCTTCTCCATCCGGTCCAGAATTCATGACGACTTCTCTTGCTCATGTCCCATTTCTGCAGAATTTGCCACTCAGATATCTTCGGCTCCTCACTTTTCCAACATTCCAATATAATTGTGTCAAACATTGTAAAATAAGGCATTACACACACAGTGCCCCTTGTGGATAGCGCCACACACAGCCCACTCTAGATAGCGCCACACACAGCCCCCTGTAGATAGCACCACACACAGCCCCTGTAGATAGCGCCACACAAAGCCCCTGTAGGTAGCGCCATACACAGCCCCTGTAGATAGCGAAATACACAGCCCCTGTAGATAGCATCACACACATCCCCTATAGATAGTGCCACTCACACCCCCCCTGTAGATAGTGCCATATTCCCCCTGTAGAGAGCGCCACACACCCCCCTGTAGAGAGCGCCACGCACACCCCCTGTAGATAGAGCAACACACACCTGTAGATAGCGCCACACAGCCCCCCTGTAGATAGCGCCATACAAACCCCCTGTAGATAGCACCGCACACACCCCTCTGTAGATAGTTATTCAGGAAAACAGCAGCACAGCCATAAAAAATTTCAAGTGGGAAAGGACAACTCCCCAAACATGGATGGTGCACTCAGCAGAGAAACCAAAGTCCAAGGGAGACAATCAACATGCAATCGAAGAAGGAAACTGCAGAACTCAAGATAATCCAATGAAGTGTATTTGATTTATTCACCAAGCATAAAAATACTTGCAATGTTTCAACACATAAATGCGTCTTTATCAAATACAAATACACTTCATTGGATTATCTTGAGTGCTGCAGTTCCTTTCTTTGATCCAATGTAGATAGCGCCATAATCTCTCCTGTAGATGGCGCCACACACAGCTCCCTATATATAGCGCCACACATCCCCTATAGATAGCGCCACACACAGCCCCCTGTAGATAGCGCCACACACCCCCTGTAGATAGTGCCACACACAGCCCCCTGTAGATAGCGCCACACATTCCCCCTGTAGACAGGGCCCCACACAGCCCCTGCAAATAGCATCACACACAGTGCCCCCTGTAAATAGTGCCACCGCCCCTTTAGATAGCGCCACAATACCCCCTTGTAGACAGGGATGACCTTTGGGGTGTGTGACCTGTGCCTTCGCACAGGGCGCATCACTCCAGCAGGTAGAATTTGGCGCTGCGCTGGCTCCCTTCCCCTGCTTGTGTTTCAGAAGCGCCCGGCGACTCTGTAGCTGCCTTTCCGCCCAGGCGCTTCTCTCAGTGGAGTCACTATCACTGTAGCAGCCGTAGCGGCTGCTAGCGGCTACACCGGGCATGAGGGCGACCGTGCCACTCACCAGGACGGGCAATCCAATGGCCGGTGGCGTGGCTAGCAGCCACCATGGCTGCTACAGCGGTAGAGACGCCACATTCAATAGTATCTGCGTCATTATGACGTAGATACTATTGAACGCTATGGCAGAGCAGTGATGTATCTCCCTGCTCTGCCATCTACTAGGCTACAGGTCATTCAGCTTGCAGCCTATCATGCCCAGAGACAGGATCCCTGCGCAGGATGGCGTGATGAGGTCACTGGATCACGCCGACCTATGCAAGGATCCTGTCATTGGCATTGTGGAATAGCTCAGTTCGTCGTGGGAATCGGGCCTAGGTGAGTACAAATTTTTGGGTTTGGGGGCGCTGTCTACATGGAGGAGGCCGGGGGCTGTATGGCACTGTCTACAAGGGGAGGTGGGGGCTGTATGGCACTGTCTACAAGGGGGAGGTGGGGGCTGTATGGCACTGTCTACAAGGGGGAGGTGGGGGCACTGTGTACAAGCGGGAGGCGGGGCACTGTGTACAAGGGGGAGGTGGGGGCTGTATGGCACAGTATACAAGGGGGAGGTTGGGGGCTGTATGGCACAGTCTACAAGAGGGAGGTGGGGGACACTGTGTACAAGGGGGAGGTGGCTGTATGGCACTGTATACAAGGGGGAGGTTGGTGGCTTTATGACACTGTCTACAAGGGGGAGGTGGGGGATTATAGCACTGTCTACAAGAAGGAGGGCTGTATGGCACTGTGTAAAAGAGGGAGGTGGGGTGCACTGTGTACAAGGGAGAGGTGGGGGGCTGTATGGCACTGTCTACAAGGGGGAGGTTGGGGGCAGTATGGCACTGTGTACAAGGGGGACGTGAGGGGTTTTATGGCACGAACTACAAGGGGGAGGTTGGTGGCTGTATGGCACTGTCTACAAGGAGAAGGTGGGGGGCAGTATGGTATTGTGTACAAGGGGGAGGGGTGGGGGCTCTGTGTACAAGGGGGAAGTGAGGGGCTGTATGGCACTGTCTACAGGAGGGGAGGTGGGGGAATATGGCACTGTCTACAAGGAGGAGGTGGGGGGATGTATGGCACTGTCTACATGGGAGACGTGCGGGGCTGCATTGCACTATCTACAAAGAGGAGGTGGGGGATTATCGCAGTATCTACAGGGGGCTGTATGGCACAATCTACAGGGGGCACTATCTATAAGTGGGGGCTGTGTGTGGCCCCCAGATGAGGGGGCATTATACTGTGTGGGGGCCCCTAAGCGGACATTATACTTTGTAGGGGCACTACAGGGGGCAATATACTGTGTGTGGCACTTAGGGGATATAATATTGTGTGGGCACAATTAGAGGACAAAATACTGTGTCCTTGAAGGGGTCATATTATTAAATATTATTAATATACTGTATGGGGCAGCTATGGGGGCATTATACTGTAAGGGGGCACTAATGGAGCATTAGATTATGGGAGGGCGTTATACTTTATTATGGGTCATTTTTTTTAGGATTGGGTGGGGCAATTATGATTGGGTGGATAATTTTGCACGAGGCACCATCTATCCTAAGGCTGGCGCTGCAGATAGCGCCACACAACCAACTGTAGATAGTGTCACATTCAACCCCTTAGATAGAGCTACACAGCCCCTGTTTATAGCGCCACACACAGCCCCTGTAGATAGCGCCACACACACAGCCCCTGTAGATAGCGCCACACACACCCCCTGTAGATAGCACCCCACACCCCCTGTAGGGAGCGCCACACACACCTGTAGATAGCGCCACACGCACCCACCTATGGATAGCGCCCCACACAGCCCCCTGTACATAGCGTCACACACCCCCCCTGTGGATAGTGCCACACACAGCCCTTTTATATCGCATCAGACACAGCCCCCCTTTAAATAGTGCGCAATGACATAATCGTGCCAATGTCATCGCGCCGCCTGCTTTAAAAAAAAGGCCGAATGGCGGGCAAGGGAACCGACTGTACCCTTACCTGTGATGTCACTTGTATTCACGTCCTTTGGTCGTGGATACTATTGATTACAGTTTTGTCATGTTGATTACAATTGATTCCAGTTTTTTCCAGTTTTGACAAGGTTTTTGCTGCGATTCGCGGCAAAAACGAAGATGTGGTCTTTAGGCGGTCATGGGCACCCCGGGAGCCTTGGGACCAAGGGGCTACCCATAACAGACCTATGGGTATCCGCCACTGCCTCCTTCCCTTAGATTAAACTCCAACAGCAAGTTGTATATACAAACATAGATGGAGGAATTTAACGTTCTTATAAGAAGGCTATCTTGCAGTATTCATATTTTTTTCCCATTCCTTCCGTTTATCTTCTTTCCCTCATGGCTGGTTATTAGGAACTGAGACATTGTGTGCATCGGGTTTCAGGAGCAGGCAGCATGAAGTGTTCCCCATGCAAAGTAGCTGTATTCAGTGTGTATGGCGCTGAATACGGATTTTCCCCAGCAACGGTTAGGCTGGGTTCACACAACCTATTTTCAGGCGTAAACGAGGCGTTTTACGCCTCGATTTATGCCTGAAAAGACAGCTTCAATACGTCGGCAAACATCTGCCCATTGCTTTCAATGGGTTTGCTGACATACTGTGCCGACGACCTTTAATTTTCCGTGTCGCTGTCAAAAGACGACGCGTAAAATTACTGCCTCGGCAAAGAAGTGCAGGACACTTGAGCCGTTTTTCATTGAATCCAATAAAGAACAGCTCCAAATTACGCCCGTAATTGACGCCTCGCAAAACGCGAGTACGAGCAATTACGTCTGAAATGCAGGAGCTGTTTTCTCCTGAAAACAGCTCCGTAATTTCAGACGTAATGGTCGTTATCGTGTGCACATACCCTTAGGGGCAGCAGTTTGGGAACAGTTTTACAATGAAAGAAGGCTGAATTGGTTACTAAAATATATTGCTGTTTTTCTTGAAATCGCCTGCCCTATACATTATTAAAAAATATATAACATACAAGAAAATGGACGCTACAAAAGAGAATACAGAAAATTGAAAAAAATGCTTATTGAAACAACCATAAAAAGCTACATGACAATACAGTTAAAAAGAGTCCACAGATCTACAAGAGAAAAGGACAACTCACTGTGTGACTCACAAGAAAAATAACAATTAAGTCAGACCCCATAACTGCACAGACCTACATAGTATAGATAATATATAAATATCAAATGGTGTAGAAAGTGCAAAAAGTGGTCAGTGCATAAATGAGAACAAATATGAATCAACTATTCAAACAAATGTAGAGGGATGTAACATACCCATAATGAGTTGTTCAGGAGTACCAACACAGAGAGCGTCCACCCCAATGCGCGTTTCGGCACAAAATGCCTTTGTCTGGGGGTAGCACGAATAGTTTGTATAATTACCTTGTCTCTTTGTATTTTGGGTTTAGCCCAGCAGAAATGAAGTATATTGATATTATTATTGGGCTGTCCACATAGGAATAATATCCTTTTGATTTTCTTCTAAAAGCTCTTTGTCACTGTGTCGCATTCTGATTGGCTGCAACTCACCCATCTCCGACTCGTCACACATGATGTGCCGGGTTGCTGACCCAAGTGACCGCGTCAGTGTGACACACTGACGTGTTTTCGCTCCCGGCTCCTCGTGGTTGAAGTTTTCGGAGGCCAGCCTTGTTTTCAGCAACATACTGCAACCGGTAGTAAATAGTGAGTGTATTGATTTGATTTATGGGCATATTCATATCACCTGGATGTCCACTAATACTATTGGTTAGCGTCCATTTAAATATTGTAAGTGCACTATTAGCGCCACCCCCAGACAAAGGCATTTTGCGCCGAAATGCGCGTTGTGGTGGACGCTCTATGTGTTGGTACTCCTGAAAACTCATTATGTGGATGTAACATCCCTCTACATTTGTTTGAATAGTTGATTTATATTTGTTCTCATTTATGCACTGACTACTTCTTGCACTTTCTATACCATTTGATATTTACATATGATCTGTACTATGTAGGTCTGTGCAGTTATGGGGTCTGACTTAATTGTTATTTTTCTTGTGAGTCACACAGTGAGTTGTCCTTTTATATTGTAGGTCTGTGGACTCTTTTTCACTGTATTGTCATGTAGCTTGTTATGGTTATTTCGATAAAAAAAATTCAATTTTCTATAAGTTTTTTGTAGCATCAATTTTCTTGTAGGTCATATACACCATGTTCCAAATTATTATGCACATTGGATTTAAGTGTCATAAACATTTAATTATTAGTTTTTCAATTAAACTCATGGATGGTATTGTGTCTTAGGGCTCTTTGGATCATTGTAATCAATCTCAGACACCTGTGATAATTAGTTTGCCAGGTGTGCCCAATCAAAGGAAAACTACTTAAGAAGGATGTTCCACATTATTAAGCAGGCCACAGGTTTCAAGCAATATGGGAAAGAAAAAGGATCTCTCTGCTGCCGAAAAGCGTGAAATAGTGCAATACCTTAGACAAGGTATCAAAACATTGGATATTTCAAGAAAACTTAGGCGTGATCATCGTACTGTGAAAAGATTTGTGGCTGATTCAGAGCACAGACGGGTTCGTTCAGATAAAGGCATAATGAGGAAGGTTTCTGCTAGACAAATTAATAGGATTAGGAGAGCAGCTGCTAAAATGCAAAGCAGCAAACAGGTATTTGAAGCCGCTGGTGCCTCTGGAGTCCCGCAAACCTCAAGGTGTAGGATCCTCCAGAGGTTTGCAAGTGTGCATAAAGCTATTATTCGGCCACCCCTAAACAATGCTCACAAGCAGAAACGATTGCAGTGGGCTCAGAAATGCATGAAGACTAATTTTCAAACCGTGTTGTTTACTGATGAGTGCCGTGCAACCCTGGATGGTCCAGATGGATGGAGTAGTGGATGGTTGGTGAATGACCACCATGTCCCAACAAGGCTGCGACGTCAGCAAGGAGGTGGCGGAGTCATGTTTTGGGCTGGAATCATGGGGAGAGAGCTGGTAGGCCCCTTTAGGGTCCCTGACGGTGGGAAAATTACCTCTGCAAAGTACGTAGAGTTTATGACTGACCACTTTCTTCCGTGATACAAAAAGAAGAACCGTGCCTTTCGTAAGCAAAATTATCTTCATGCATGACAATGCACCATCGCATGCTGCAAAGAATACCTCTGTGTCATTGGCTGCTATGGGCATAAAAGGAGAGAAACTCATGTGTGGCCCCCATGTTCCCCTGACCTCAACCCTATTGAGAACCTTTGGAGCATCCTCAAGCAAAATATCTATGAGGGTGGGAGGCAGTTCACATCAAAACAGAAGCTCTGGGAGGTTATTCTGACATCCTGCAAAGATATTCAAGCAGAAACTGTCCAAATACTCACAAATTCAATGGATGCAAGAATTGTGAAGGTGATATCAAAACATGTAACTTAGCCTGTTAAGTTTTTTTTATTGAAAGAGCTTTTGATTTCTGTAAATATGACCCCCTGATGCTGCAAATTCAACAAATTACCATTTTAGTTCTCTTTACAACCTTTAAAATGTTTTGATCTCTGTCGTGCATAATAATTTGAAACAGTGCATTTTGAGTTTTTTACTTCTAAAAAAAAATCTGTTATCATTAGGAGATTTATTCATTAAAATGTGCATTATACTCCAACGGTTGATGGCTTGAAGATTAAGACTGTAATTTGCATAGACTATTTAGGAAAATCAGCAAAAAATAACATTTGCATAATAATTTGGAATGCGGTGTATATATATATGTATATATATATATATATATATATATATATATATATATATACTTCATTGTACCTATTGCATTGCATCTCCAGCAATTATTGGAGACTTTGTAATAACTAAAATGTTTAGAGGGGGGTAAGATACCATCGGTATAGAAGTTTTCTAGCAGTCTCAATATAGTTAGTACATCTAGTAAGTGAGGAAATAGCAAAAAAAATGCTAGATTCCATTGATTTTCTGAGAAGGTGGTATCGATATCTTGTTCCCATTTAAATTTATAGGTAAATATGTATGTCGTTCGGGTAGGAGCTTAATATTAGTTTATAACATTGGGAGATGTTACTCTTGGAGGAGGAGTTGGAGGTTAGCCATTTATAGAGGAGAGAATATGAAGAAGAGAGAAGAAGGGATAAAAAATAAAGCTGCATGTCTGATCTGCATGTTAGGAAACGTCTGTTCCTTTAAGATCGCCATGACTACTGGTCTAGCTTCTGGGTGGTTCTGGTTTTACTTTGTGCCTATCTCTCTTCTCTGTCTTTCATCCTATTAGAGGTAAGGGTGGACCGAACACAGTGCAGGGAGACGGGCTCCTAGCATCATAGTTATGTACGACGCTAGTAGTCACTGCCTTATCTATTGATAAATACTGTCCGTAAATACCGATCCATAGTCATCCGTAAATATAGAAAGGTGTCCATAAATACGGTCCATATTGCGTCTGTATTTGATCCATATATACGGATCCGTAAAAAAAAGAGGGAGGCTTCAAATGATGTCACCAATATGTTGCATAGCAACGCTTCCGTAAATACGGACGGCTTATGGAGTCCATGCCATAATTATGGACAAGAATAGGACAGGCACTATAATTTTTTCAGCACGGACACCGATCAGTAAAAATACTGAAAGGTGTTCGTGGCTAATAGAAATGAATGGGTCATATCGGTCCGTAATTACGGATGAATTATACGGTCGTGTGCATGGGGCCTTAGAAGAATGTAGAATTGTGTGATTAGTTTAAAACTATTTAATGAATAGTGAATTCAAGACTGACTGTGATACCTCAATGATATTGTCACGGGCACAGGGTATGTGGAACCACTAGGCCGCTCCGCTGTAGCGGGGAGGCAGCTGACCAGGTCACAGTCTATGCGGAAGTAAATGGCAGACAGTAATGCTTGGGTACCTGAAATAGTCTGGGCGGTGGCTGTGGCTTCAGCACGGATGGAGGCAGGTGCGGCAAGTGGCGCCAGACGTGGCGGGCA
Source organism: Rhinoderma darwinii (assembly GCF_050947455.1). Taxonomy (NCBI): domain Eukaryota; kingdom Metazoa; phylum Chordata; class Amphibia; order Anura; family Rhinodermatidae; genus Rhinoderma; species Rhinoderma darwinii. The sequence goes on from NC_134691.1 coordinate 269,188,264, forward strand.
GTATCCGATGAAGCGGTAGACACTTGATGTAGCATATGACACTTGGCGTGGCAGAAGACACTTGGCGTGGCAGATGGCACTTGACGTGGCAGATGGCACTTGACGTGGCAGATGGCACTTGACGTGGCAGATGGCTCTTGACGCTGGTAGGCACAGGAACAATATGGAATACAGGAACGGTAACAGGGCACGGGAGACAGTAAGGAACCATTTGCGAGACAGACTGGGAAAGACTAACAACGCTCAGGCATCGAACTAGGGGGCTGGACTCCTCTTATAGCCCAGGGTACTCACGGATCAAAGGTCGTTCAAGATGTCCGGTGCGCGCGCTGCCCCTTTAAGAGCGGGGACGAGCGTGCGCGCGCACCCTGCGGGCTCCGGCGGAGGTGAGTGGATGCAAGCGCTGGCGTCTCTTGAGGAGGAGGCTGGGGCCAGCGCTTGCCAACTTGTGGCTGCGGCTGTCAGCGGAAGGCTGGAGTGGACAGCCCGCAGCCACAGACATTACAGATGTTAGTGCCAAACCAACCATGAGCTGAGATTCAGAAAGCATGCCTTATTAAAGGGGTTGTCTGGTTTAACCCTTTAATTATCAGAATATTTTAAACTTTAATAACCAAGCTATTTTTTTACGTTTTTCCATCGTCGCATTCAAAGAGCTATAACTTTTTTATTTTCGACGTAGCTGTATAAGGACTTGTTTTTTGCGGGACAAGTTGTGTTTTTTAGTAGCACAATTTTGGGGTACATATCATTTGTTGATTAACTTTTATTAACTTTTTTTGGGGGGTAATAGAAAAAGAACAGCAATTTCGGTCACTAACAGGGCAAAGTCAATCAATGTTATTTTTTTGTATAATTAAAAGTTATACAATTTCCCAATATACTATCTGTATTAATTCCACACGACTTTGAAGTTCTCGGCTTGTTGTTATTCAGTAGGAACCTTCATTGTTTAGCTCCAGTGGATAAAATTCTGTCATGTGTTGGACACACAGGTGTACGGCTCGTTACAGTTACAGTATGTGTATCAGAGAAGTCTTCTAACAATCTAAGGGAATTAAGTACAGTGATGGACAGGCCATTATTTCTGATATTTAAGGATTCTATAATGACAGGTTCTGTGGGGCAAAGCAAATGTTGTGCCAATATTCAAAAAGGAGTCAAAAAGTAGGCCCGGAATATATAGGCATGTAAGTTTAAACTCTATTGTGGGTAAAATGTTTGAAGATTTTCTAAGAGATGCTATCCAGGGGTATCTCAAAGAGGTATTATGAGGGATTGGTCCTGTCCAACTAATCTGACCAGCTTCTATGAGGAAGTAAGCGCTAGACTGGACTGGGGTGAGTCATTGGATGTCATATGTCTTGATTTTTCCAAAGCATTTGACATTGTGTCGCATAAAAGGTTGGTACATAAAATGAGATTGCTGGGACTGGGGGAAAATGTGTGTAAGTGGGTAATTAACCGGCTCTATGATAGAAAACAGAGGGTGGCTATTAACTGTACATTCTCAGTGGGTCACCGTTACTAGTGGGGCATACTACAGGGGTAAGCATTGGGTCCTATGCTGTTTAATATATTTATTAATCACCTCATAGAAGAATTGTACAGTAAAATTTAAAATTTTGCAGATGATACTAAATTGTGTAATGTAATTATCACAATGGAGGACAATATTCTGTTAAAAATGAAGTTGGAGGCTTTGACAGAGAAGTGGCAAATGTGGGAAGGTAAAATGCATCTATCCATTACATACTAAATGGGAAAATACTGGGTTATACTGACATGGAAATGAATTTAGGAATTTTAGTTGACAGTAAACTTAACTGTAGCAACGAATGTCAGGAAGCTGCTGCTAAGGCAAATAAGATTATGGGGTATATCAAAAGATGCACATGAGCATAGTTCTACCATTTTATAAATCTCAAGTAAAACTGCACATGGAATAGTGTGTACAGTTTAGGGCATCAGTGCCCAAGAAAGACATAGCAGAGCTTGAGCAGTTTCAAAGGCGGAAACTAAAGTAAAAAATGGAATTGGAGGACTACAGTAACCAGAAAGTTATTATGGTGAATTCAGTGAAAAGAGTTCATAAGAAGCCTGAATGCCTTTTTTGAGTGTAATAATATAACAAGTTATGAGTACTAGATTGCTGTAGATTGGTAATTGATCCAGGGATTTATTCTGATTGTCATATTAGAGCCGGGAAGACGTTTTTTTTGTAATATGAGGAAAATTGGATTTTGCCTCATGGGAGTTTTGCCCTCCTTTGGATCAATATTGCAGAATAATAGGCTGAACTGGATGGACATATGTATTTTTTCGGCCTTACATACTATGATACTGAGAAGTTATTGACTTAGGCAATGGCAGGTGACCCTTGAATGCAGGGCCCTATTGTTTTGGCTACCTGGATCCTGGAGTAGGGATTATACGGCCGTTTACATTAAGCTGTACCTGCCAGTGTCAGGTCCGGATTTCACACCGAATAACCACCTCTGTAAATTGAAAGCTGAAGGCATGCCTGGAAAGAAGTACACCACACAAATGTCTGAGGTACAGCTTCAATGTCAGCCAGGAAGAACTGAACTTTATTCAGAACAAAGAAACACACACACAGAGAAGACACATGCCCCTCCCTATAGATGTGTGACTTGCTTAAATTCTATTCGCTCCCCAGCTGTAACTTTTCCTATACATTCTTCTGCACACTCCTCTTTGCATTCCAGGGGGCGGTGTCTTCCATAGGTGTGTCCGACATGAACAAAGAACTTGTTATATATATCAGTATATTACACAAAGAACTGAAATGTATATACATATGTGTGAGGATAATATTTTTCAGACAATATACATAGTAATGATCCCTGACAGTCCCCCCTAAAAATATTATTACTCTATCCCTGAGTCTTGCCTAGCAACCTACCACTGACCACTCGAACCAGGCGGGTAGGGGTTTTGGATTTCTTCACCAGCTTGAGACGAGCTACTCCTGATGAGTAACCCCCCTTTGTACCTGGACTTCCAAGGTGTCGGAGTGGTCCTAACTTTCCCTATTCTCCTCTGGATACAGGATGGTTGTCTTGATATAATCTACAAACCACTGCTGGTTGTAATATATATATATATATATATTAATCCGGTCTACATTTTTATTAACAGTAATAATTGTCGCACTGTCACTTAGTGTCCTAATGGGACTTTACCCCTGCAGATATGACAGGTCATGGGCAGCACAGTGACCTTCACCTCACACCTTCACATAAAACTCCTCAGATTGTAATTTGCAGTACCGTGGCATATTTACACACATTATAATTATAAACCTCAGACATTATAAACAATAGGGCCTCAGCTAATAACATAATGCTATCACCAATCTCATGCTATCACCCTCAGGTCTCGGGTCCCATCAGTTCATTGCCAGTCCTGTACACCATCGTCTTCTTCTTCTCCTGTCTTCTGCTCTTCACTGACTGTCACCCTCAGGGTAACCCACACAATTGTGGAGTCAGACTACGTTGGTGTCCAGTGGGGGAGTTATTATTACCCCCTCCTGGTCACTTACTTATCAAAACACTTGATCCTGCTGACGGATTCACTCAGGTCTTTGGTCTTTACTTTGCTGATGTCATCAGGACTTGGTTTGGTCCTTCTCATCTGTCCGACACGTCTCCTTTAGTTTACGTCATCAGGCTGTACATAGCACCGCATGTTGTGAGCCTGGGGTGAGATCCCACGTAGGCGGATTAGTGGAGTTGTATTGTGACTATCAAACCCTCCGCATCTGTACTCTTCCTCTGGCAAGTTACTCGTCTGGGCGGCCGCTTAGAATTGTGACACTGCCGTCAGTTCATGATAAACGCGTTGTACTGGCTCAGGCTGTGCCTGCCGCATCTCAGTGATGGAGTTCATCATATTAAAAGTCTTCTAGTTCATGTTTACTGGCACTTGCTGGGGACCCCCAACTCTTGTCAATTGTTAAAATAAATACTAATCTGGTGATAACATCATCCGCATACATTATAAACGTTGTTCTAAGTACATACAATAATGTCAGGCCCCTAAATGACATCAAACACCTTTATATAAGGAAAAACTTCTCTGTTACAATGGACAGGGCACCTAGAAGATGTGTAACTTACTGGGTACATTTCATTTGCACTTGGTGATACCCTTTCAGCAGGATTTGTACCTTGATCTCAGCTGATTGCCTGGAACATCTCCACCTCACAGAAAGATACACAGATTCCACATGTTTATCTGACAAGCGTCTTAAACCTATTTTTCTTACTCTAATCTGGTTCGTTCTACCTGGGAAGGCCTCTCAAGGTCGGTTCTCTCCGTGGGAGGCGGGTATGATAAGGTTGGCACCGGTCTGCCAGGACTGTTCTGTAGGCAAATCAAACAGCTCTAACAGAATTTAGCAGCGACAGCTGTAAAACCTGGGACATACCAATTAGATCTTACCAAATCGATCCTTGCAGTCTTGGGGCATATGTGAGGTCATACACCATCAAAACAAGTGCCATCAAGAGTGAATTGGGTGGTACCGGTTCACCTTCCTTTATCTGTCCACATTCTGTTAGAATCTGGTTTTCACGCCTTCCGCTCCCAGTTGGACACTTCCTGTGGAGAACAAGCTTTTTCATTGCATAAACATTAATTGATCTTAATCAGATAATTCAATTGAAGAAAAACATTAACAAATAACATCTTTACATTAAACGTTCACACTGGTCAGTAACTAAAACTTACAAACTGATTCTCCTTCTTTATATACATATCTATACTTACACATATACACTGCACAGAATTCTCTGCTCTAAAATTTCCCTTTCACAACAAAAATAAAAATAAACAAATAAAAATGTTTTCTAATGGGAATATCCCACTTCTGTACCTTTTATCTGACGCATGACTCTAATAGTCCAATGCTAAGGCTGGTCCAGAACTTTACATAAAACTTAACCTCAATATTTAATATTCCCACTAAACTTTTTAAATACAGTTATTAAACAAACTAACTTTGGGACAATGTCTAGAGAACTGCTGACATCTTATCATTGTACAAACACCAGTTCAATACTTGGGATAACATTGTTCCCCTGTCACTTACACACAACGTCTGTAGTGGGGAAAATACAGGCCGGGCTTCAGGCCCACCGAGAACAGGTCTACACACATGAGCACTTTGTCATACACTTCTACCTCAGGTAGTTGTATGTTCTGCAGTCGCTGGGACGGGTAATCTGGCCGGGCTGCACTTTTCACAGGTACCTTTGCTGTTTTACCTATGTCATGCCGTGCGCACATCATGCCGGCTGCTACAAACCTAGTGGTGGCATTATTGTATCCAGGGACAAGCCAATTTACTGACACCTGGCCGCACATACTCTTTTTGTCAGGTCTGTCTTCTCTCGCTCTCTCAATTGGCTTACCCGATGATCCAATAAAGTTCCTACTACCAATGGGCCCATAATTGTGGGCGATGCCAAAAGCGTACCTAGAGTCAGTGTAAATGTCGGCCGTCTTACCTTCTGCCAGGTTACAAGCCTCAGCGAGCACCTCCAGCTCCGCTCCTTGAGATGAACAAGAAGGTGAGAGTGGTTTCTGGGTAATTTACCTGGTGCCTCGTATCCTGTCTTGTACATATTGTATAATAAAATATCTCTTTATTACAAATTTACATTAAAAACCCATGTCACATATAGATAGAACATCTCAAAGGGGTGGCGTCTTCATTCTCTAAAATAAAACCAAATGTTATACACTTCTCCACACTCATCTGATAATCACGAGCACTTTGAGAATCTCACTTTTATCAGGTTCTGCAAATACTTGATTAATACAAAAACAAATAAAAAGAAAACATTTCCTAAAAACTTTACATCAAATTAACAATATCCAGACAATTTTTGTTTTGCCTTCTCCCTCATCTAAATCCATAAAGACTTGTGTGAGTGACGTCACCTCTGCCTCCTGTGTAAATTTGCTGGAGGGGGATGGTATCTTACACAACCATCTACACAAACCTCAAAATGTAGGTTACTCTCATACACATTTAATCTGGATTACTCATTGGGGTCTCTTACACATTTTTAGATCTTCTGAAACCAAATTAATTAACTCAAAACAAACCAAAATTGTACCTGATCAAACCAAAATTGTACCTGATCAGTTCCTTCACCCTTCCCCCCTTTGTGGACTCTGCGAAAGTAATGTAGCAGAGTTCAAAACTACATCTCAACATAACACTAATTTAACCCCCTGTAATGTGCAACAGCCTGAAACAAAAATGACTTTTTCCTGACGAAAATACATTTGATCTTTACAATGACATAACTCATGTGTGAAATCAAAAACAAAACAATTGTAGTTAGTTATTCAATAAAACAATATTATCTCTGATAACATTAATTACTGCAAACCAATAAACTGTATATAAAAATAGGGAACGGTGGGGGCACATACATTTTCAAAACCCCGTGTCTCACAGTATCTGTAGTTTAATACATCTGAATTAACATCAAAACACATGAAATCTGATCATATCAGAACACATAAATATCGTAACTTTTATCAACAACAGCGCATGCGCAAAAGAGAAGAAATTTATTTAGGTTTGTAGACATTACTGATATATATATATCTCAGCAGTGCATATTGAAATCCCTTTGTCCCATCAGCACTGCAGACTGCACCCAGTCAGCCCCCCCTCCTCCTCCTCCTCCTCCCAAACACAGCACACTTTAGAGGGGAGGGAGGGGGGGTCACAAACTCACAGCTTCTCACAATCTTAACACTTTCAATGCCGGCAAAACAACATACGTATCTGCAATCATTCATCACACCATTGTATAGGAATTATCTACGTTAATGTTTAACCATACAATCTGTCGGCCACCATCTCTATATTATGATGACGTGTTGCTTCATCAGTGAACTAGACTGGAACTTCTGTAAATAGAAAAAAAAAACACTACAAATGACAAAATTAACAAGGTGATTATTTCATACTGATTTGGTTGGGCCGGGCGTGGCCACATCAGGGGCAGGGGGGGGCAGCCTCTCCCATTGGAAACACAGTGCGCAGCTGTGAAGGGGGGGTGGTTTCCCACCCACAATGAGGACACACTCAACATGAGGTACGGACGCCATTACCGGGCGTTGGCTGGTCCTGTTTTCTAATACATATAACATACAATACCTTTCTTATTCCTAACTTCCATTCACTTCACCAAATCATGAATAGGATCGGGTGATCCTGATGATTTGAATATGGACCGTAAACCATCCATTCTAACAGTCTATATTATACACGTAATTTATATAACAATTTTCGATCTGCAACTCTTGGTCTGGCAGGAAATAATATAATTTCACAGTCTCCAACGCTAAGTCTCGCCGAAATAGTATAATCTCTAGTCTGCAATGTATTTATCATTACATCTCGCTAGAATTATAAAAATCTTTAATTAGACTCTCAAAAATATTCAATTAGACTCTCTGGCCTCGCTGGAAATATTAAAATTCCACAGTCTGCAGCTCTCTGGTCGTGTTATATAACTTTATCTATTTAGACTCTCTGGCCTCGCTGGAAATATTAAAATTCCACAGCCTGCAGCTCTCTGGTCGTGTTATATAACTTTATCCAGTCCCTAACTACCCAGAGGATGGTTAGTCGGGCGCGACTAGGGTCTCACAGGTTTTCAACCTCACAGCGGAAAATATCACCTCTGTCGCCTGAGATAATCCAGGAAATCAACAAAAGGGTTCTACAGATCGCTACAAGACTGCCCACTAACACAGATAAGACGAAGATTTATAAAATCAATTCGCTTACCGTGTTATTGCGGAGGTGATCAAATTCCTTCAGTGGGCAACTTTGAGTCCTCTGTTTCACCCTGTGATTGTCGACTGTCCGGATTTTGATTTTTCCTCGAGTGAGGTCCTGGGTTTCGGCACCAAATGTCAGGTCCGGATTTCACACCGAATAACCACCTCTGTAAATTGAAAGCTGAAGGCATGCCTGGAAAGAAGTACACCACACAAATGTCTGAGGTACAGCTTCAATGTCAGCCAGGAAGAACTGAACTTTATTCAGAACAAAGAAACACACACACAGAGAAGACACATGCCCCTCCCTATAGATGTGTGACTTGCTTAAATTCTATTCGCTCCCCAGCTGTAACTTTTCCTATACATTCTTCTGCACACTCCTCTTTGCATTCCAGGGGGCGGTGTCTTCCATAGGTGTGTCCGACATGAACAAAGAACTTGTTATATATATCAGTATATTACACAAAGAACTGAAATGTATATACATGTGTGAGGATAATATTTTTCAGACAATATACATAGTAATGATCCCTGACACCAGTACTATTTATTATGGTTCATCTTGCACCAGTTGGCGCTGTGTATATTTTTCTCGCTTTGGATCCTGGAGTGACTGTAAGTGTGTGTGTGGGGGAAGTGAACTGTGTAGGGTCTGGAGACCGACTAGTAGAATGTAAGTTAAAGTATGATGGTGTCCTGTGGAAAATTGCCCTAAAAAGGTGAGATTGATTCTACTAGGTAGCAAAGGCCTGTACAAAAAGGGGCAGAAGGTATAGGGAGACGCTTAGAGACTGCGCAGACAGACAAAGACAGATGCCTGACAAAAAGGGCAGAAAGTTGAGTAAGGCCCCTTGGGCTGAAACGTCGCATTTGTGGGTGAATAAATTCCCTTTATTTTGGATGTGCTGCCTCTTCTTTTTCTTTGGACTCTACTAAGGGACTTTAGACCAAGTTCCGCTGAGGCTTGCAACCCATCTTAGGGCCTGTTCACATCACCATTCGCTTTCCGTTCAGGGGTTCCATCTTATTTTTTCATCATGGAACCCCGCAACAGAAAGTCAAACGGAAGCTGTCGACTGCGCTATTGATTCCGTTGGAAAAACGGAAACCTGCCAGAATGGTGACAAACGGAAACCATTAGCAGTGTTTCCGTCACCATTGATATCAATGGTAATGCAAACGGAAGCTGTGGTTTCCTTTTGACTTTCCGTTGCGGGGTTCCACAATGGAAACCTCCGATGGAATCCTGGAACGGAAAGCGAACGGTGATGTGAACAGGCCCTTATCCAGTGCTGTGACCATTTCCTTTTTTCTTGTATTCCTTTTAAAGTGGGACCACTACAGAAATCTGACGTTACAACTCTGTGTGTTTTTTTTTTTGTGCCATTGTTGACCTTTGACTTTCTGAATCCTCCTTTTAGTTCTAGAGCATGCTAATAGATGCTTATCTTTTTGTTTGGAAAAAAATCCTGTGGAGCAGATGTTATAAAGGAACTGATTAACTGAGTCCTCATAGATTTTTGAAATATGTTTGTTTTCGTTTTCCAGAAGCTTGAAACACTTAGTTTGGAAAGAAGTCTGTTAAGCTATAAAAATTAGTCACCAATTCTCACGAAATTCCTGTACTACATATGAAAATGATAATGTGTTTTTCAGTTTAATTCGAGAATCAAACTATGGTTTATATTAGAATATCTTTTAGTCTAAATAAGAAGCGTGCAATGGTGGCAATTGGAAAATATGTATTTCATGTAAGCTCATATGATTTCTAATTACTGCTTAGATAAATTTATTAGTTAATCCACATGGGACTATCGGGATGGGGGCACAACTCAGCAGCAGCTAGCCTGTGTATATTACAAGCAATATTCTTATCTCAAGGCAAAAATTTGGAAACCTTGTAATAATTTTTTTTTTTTTTAGGATATGTGCCATTGTAAGTTAAACTCCAGATGCTTCCTGTTAGGGTATGTGCACACGATAACTGCATTTACGTCTGAAATTACGGAGCTGTTTTTAGGAGAAAACAGCTCCTGCATTTCAGACATAATTGCATAATTGCTCGTACTCGCATTTTGCGAATCGTCAATGACGGCCGTAATTTGGAGCTGTTCTTCATTGAAATCAATGAAAGCGACGCGTAAATGACAGGTCGTCGGGACAGTACGTCGGCAAACCCATTCAAATGAATGGGCAGATGTTTGCCGACGTATTGGAGCCGTATTTTCAGACGTAATTCGAGGCGTAAAATGCCTCGTTTACATCTGAAAATAGGTCGTGTGAACCCAGCCTTAAAGTCAATAAATTAACCCCTTCCCGCAATTGGGCGTGACTGTACGTCTAGAATCAAAGTGATTTCCCGCAATAGGGCGTACAGTTAGGGTATGTTCACACGACCTATTTTCAGGCGTAATTTGGGCGTTTTACGCCTCGAATTACGCCTGAAAAGACGGCTCCATTACGCCTGCAAACATCTACCCATTGCTTGCAATGGATTTTACGATGTTCTATTCAGACGAGGTGTAATTTTACGCGTTACTGTCAAAAGTCGGCGCATAAAAAGACGCCCGCGTCAAAGAAGTGCATGTCACTTCCTTGGACTTTTTTGGAGCCGTTTTTCATTGACTCCATTGAAAAACAGCTCCAATTACGTCCGTAATGGACGCCGCGAAAAACGCGAGTACTTGCAAAAACTTCTTAAATTCAGGAGCTGTTTTCACCTGAAAACAGCTCCGTAATTTCAGACATATTTTGCATTTGCGTGTGAACATACCCTTACACCCAAGCTTTAAACTGTCACCGTGTCAATAGACACGGTGACAGCGTCCTAATCGCAACTGTCATAGATAGTTGCCGAGCAGGACTCACATCACAGGACCAATCTGAATGACCCCGGCCGGCAAGCGCTGTGATTGGCCAGTCAGTACAGACTGGCCAATCACAGCGCAGGAGGCTTGTTTTGAAGGCATCTCCGGCTCTGGCAAACTCATTTCTGTCAGAGAGCTTGTCAGAGTCTGAAGACAGAGAGAAGACAGTGGAAAAGTGTTAAAAAAACAAACAAAACCAAGCGATCTGCTCCTTTTCTTCCTCTTTTGTGCCCACTGACGAGTGATCACCCCCTTTGGTGCCCACTGGTTATCAAATATATAATTTCAGTCACCCACAGTGTCCTTCTGCCGTGCTGTGATCTGAGCTCAGCGATCACATGTCGCAGTACCCGGTCGCCATCACCCTGCTGTGTCCCTAGAGTTCCGAGTTAGATAGCAATGAACGTCTCATTTAGTATTTCCCCTGGTAGGTAGGGTACCCTTACTTATCGAATACAGCAGGGTAGTTGGTCACCGGTCTGTTGTCAATCCTCAGTTGGGAGTAGCACTGTTTATTTTTTGCTAAAAAAAGTTTTGAAAAAAAGAAAAAAAAGTTTGAAAAAAAGTTACAAAAAAAGTTCAGAAAAAAAATTGTTAGTTAGTAGCTGAACTAAAATATTCAATATGGCCAAAAGAGTCTTCTCAGCCGAGGAAGCATATCAAATTATGTGTTCCGATACGGACAGCTCAAGTGAAGGTGAAGCGCAGTTTATGCTTTCATCTTCATCCGTATCCAGTGACTCTGAGTCTGCACCCCCCATCAGCGCAGAAGGGCCGTAGGTACTGCTCTGCCTTAGCTGTTGGCCAGCTGCCATAACGTACGAACACTACGTGACAGTACGCTCAGGCCATGGACCCCGCTGGTCTATCCAAGACCAAGATGACGTCACAAGAGATGCGGACGGATATGCTAGACCAACTCCTCCAGGCCTTGAACATTCTCGCACGTTGGCAGGAGGCACAAGCTGCCGTTCCTCCTACTACACCTCCTGGCAGTACTGTTCCTGAGACTACACCTCCTGGCAGTGTTGATGCTTGCTTTTTTTTGCCACTTCCTGACCACTATGATGGAGACGCAGGTACCTGTCGTGGATTTTTGAACCAGTGCCAGATTCACTTCAGCCTGTATTCAAGGGCATTTTCGTCTAATGGCGCAAGGGTCGCTTTGATCATCTCTCTTCTTACTGGCAAGGACCTTGCATGGGCGAACCCTATCTGGGAGAGACAAGGACCAGAGACCCGTGACTTCCAGGGGTTCCTCCGGACATTTCGCACGGTGTTTGAGGAGCCTGGACGAGTCTCCTCTGCAGCAGCTTCCTTGATGAACCTACGCCAAGGAGACACCTCCGTGGGCGAGTACACCATCCACTTCCGCTCCATGGCGGGAGAACTCTTGTGGAACAATGAAGCCCTGGTGGCTAAATTCTGGCATGGACTGTCTCCTAAAATTAAAGACGAACTTGCTGCTCGAGACCTGCCATCTACCCTGGATGACCTCATCCTTCTGGCCGCCCGTATTGATAGAAGGCTCCGAGAACGGCTCCAAGAGGTTCGTCGGGAGGGAGGCCTTCCTAGTCCGGTACCTACCTTGCAGCAACCACTGCTGTCCTCAGATGCAAATCCTTCTAAGGAGTCTGTAAGGATGGACCAATGTAAGCTATCTACCCATGAGAGACAACGCAGATGCACTTCGGGACTCTGTCTTTATTGCGGCCTCGGAGGCCATCGTGTGCGTCTGTGTCTCCAAAAGCCCCAAAGCCTAGGGTTGGTAGGAGAGACAACCTTGGGAAAAAAAGGACTCCTGTCTAAATTGTCCCTACCCGTGACCATAGTGTCCAGTGAGAAAATGCATCAGGTCTCTGCGTATCTAGACTCTGGATCCGCTGCTAATTTCATTTGTAGAGACCTGGTGGACCTTCTTCAATTACTCACTACCCCTCTGGAGAGACCGTTGATGGTTGTATCAGTAAATGGACTACCGCTGCCAGACCCAGTTATAGCTGTAACCAAGCCGCTGAGGCTCCAAGTGGGGGCTCTCCACTCCGAACTCCTATCATTCTATGTCCTATCCAAGGCCGTTAACCCCATGCTGCTGGGCCTGCCTTGGCTCCGACTACATGCCCCAGTCCTGGACTGGAACTATGGAGAGGTTCATCAGTGGGGCCCCGAATGTCACAACCATTGCCTGGTACAGATTTGTTTGGCTCAGCCTTACTCTTCCCCGGTCATTGGCAGGATTACCTGGTTATTATGCTGCATTTTTGGACATCTTCAGCAAAAGGGAGGCGGAGACACTGCCCCCACACCGGGCGTATGACTGTCCTATCGAGCTGATTCCTGGTGCATCCCTTCCCCGTGGTAGGGTATATCGTCTCTCCTTGCCAGAGACTCTGTTCATGTCCACCTAGGTTAAAGAGAACTTGGAGAGGGGCTTCATACGGAGCCGGGTTCTTCTTCGTCAAAAAGAAGGATGGCTCCCTGCTTCCTTGTACCGGCTACCGGGGTCTCAACTAGATCACGGTGAAGAATAAGTAGCCGTTGCCACTGATCTCATAACTGTTCAACCGTATACGTGGTGCCAAGATTTTTTCCAAACTAGACCTGCGTGGGGCTTACACCCTAATCCGGATTCCCCGTGGTGACAAATGGAAGACTGCATTTAACACCCGTGATGGACACTATGAGTAATGCCCTTTGGCCTGTGTAATGCTCCAGCGGTCTTCCAGGAGTTCGTTAATTACATTTTCTGTGACCTACTCTATGTTTGTGTTGTGGTCTATCTTGATGACATCTTGATTTTTTCTCCAGATGCTATGACACATCAGAGACATGTCCGGCAAGTTTTACTGCGGTTAAGGGAGAATCGTCTGTACGCCAAGTTGGAGAAGTGCGTGTTTGAAAAAGATGCTCTACCCTTCCTGGGCTACATTGTTCCGAATAGAGGTGTCAAGCTGGATCCTGAAAAGGTAAAGTTCGTCCTGGAATGGCCACGAACTCAGGGCTTGAGAGCCATACAGCGCTTTCTGGGATTTGCCAATTTTTACAGACAGTTTATTCCAAACTTCTCCTCACTGACATCTCCTATCTCTAACCTCACTAAGAAGGGCATGAACGCCGAGGTGTGGACTCCTGATGCAGAGTCAGCATTAAATAGCCTGAAGAGTGCCTTCACGTCAGCCTCTATCCTCCATCATCCAGATGTTTCTCTACAGTTCTCGTTGGAGGTGGACGCATCCTCTGTCGGTGATGGTGCACTCCTGTTCCAGAGAGGTTCTGTAGCGTCCATGGCCGCGGGCTGTCGGGTTCACTCACCTCCCGACGCCCGCAGCCATGGATCCGTGAGCGCTGGTCCCCGTCTCCCTCCTAGGAGATGCCAGCGCTCACTTTCGCTCCGTTCGGCTGTGTCCCGTAAGAAATCGTCATCATCATCAACTGCCACGATTTCCTGGTCTATAAGAAGGCCCCTGGCCTTCTAATCCTTGCCTGAGCGTTGTTAGTTTTCCCAGTCTGTCTTGCAAATGGTCCCTTAGTGTTTCCCTTTCCAATTGTTACCTGGGCCTTGTTACCCGTTCCTGTTTCCCGTGCTGTGCCTTAGAATCGTGTCATGCCACGTCCTGTGTCATCTGCCACATCCGGAGAAATCCGCCACGTCCTGTGTCATCTGCCACGTCCGGAGGAATCCGCCACGTCCTGTGTCATCTGCCACATCCGGAGGAATCCGCCACGTCCTGTGTCTTCTGTCACGCCTGGAGGAGTCCGCCACGTCTGGCGCAACTTGCGGCTCCTGTGCCATCCGCCACGTTTGGCGCCATCTGCTGCACCCATCTCATCTGTGCCAGAGCTGCGGCCACCATCTGGACTATTCAGGTACCCTTGTGCGGGAAATTGTATATCTGGGGTGTCCTGTTGTTTGGCCAGCTGCCTCCCCGCTGCGGCGGTGCGGCCTAGTGGGTCCACTAACCTGCTTCGTGACAGGTTCCAAGGGCAAGTCAATGGCATGTGGATATTTATCTAAGCTCTTCTCTTCCGCAGAATGCCACTACTCGATTTGGGATCGGGAGTTACTGGCCATCAAATTGGCCCTGGAGGAGTGGATACATCTACTAGAGGGCGAAGCTCATCCCATCCTGATTTTTACGGACCACAAGAACCTCACCGATCTTCAGACGGCCCAACGGCTGAATCCTCGTCAGGCCAGGTGGTCGCTCTCCTTTACCAGGTTCCAGTTTGAGCTTCATTATCGCCCGGCCGACAAGAATATGAGGGCCGATGCCTTGTCCTGATCTTTCGAGACAGAAGACACCATGGAAATTCCACAGAACATTATTGATCCGTCTTGCATTGTCTCTGTCAATCCCCTGCAAGTTGGGGATATTCCTCCAGGGTGGACTTTTGTGCGCCTGGCTGACAGAGGGAGAATCCTCCGCTGGGGACACTCCTCTAGACTGGCAGGTCACGCGGGTCCCCGTAAGAAATGGGATCTGACGTCTACCTGCTGCCTAGTCCCAGTCGAGCATGTCTTGCTACTGTCCGAGCTGCCACATGTACCCTATACAAACTATAGACTGTAACCTGCACGCTGTTAGCCAGCTGCCATACCGCCAAGACGGTACGGCCCAGTGGGTCCACGAATTCTACGTGACACCCATATTGGCCGTGACAAATTATTAATATTTTTACTGACCAGCCCCATTTAAAATTTGCTCATTTAAAATTTGTAAAAAACAACCTAAAACAAAACTAAAAATTCGCACTATACCAAGAACCCGAGGGAGTGTCTTTCTCACCTAGGTTGCAAATCTGGGTGAGAAGAATAAATTCAGATGAGATTGGTTATCTCAGCAAATCTTTTGCTGATGCCTTTGATTTATTTTTTAGGCTGGATTTTATGCAATAGTGGGTAGATTGGTAGTGGGACCTTGTGGGAGTTTGTGTTCAGTGTGTAAAAATTACATTTTTGAATGGTGAAAATAGGTTTCAAAGTTCAGAAATTAATTTAATTTTCTAGTGATGATTGTAGGGGGTTTACACCAAAGATCAGGTACCGACTTGGATAAGGTTATGGATAAGGATAAAATGTGTAAGCTTTATCTAAAAATGTATGTGGGTCAATGCCAGTGTTTGGTGCAACTCACTTACCTGCTCGATATAGATGCTGGTACACATTTGGGTCACAGAGTCAACAAGAGACCTGATTAGGCACAAGGGGCTGATGAGATGAGGAATTGTAGAAAAAAAAAATTATTCACTGCTCTTATTAGGCAGAAAATAGTAACAGGCAATGAGAGAGCAAAGCTGCTCTTTTGCGACTTGTTTAGATTGACATTCATTAACATTTTACTTCAGCGTTTAGAGGTGCAGGGAACAGTTGATGACATAATGGATATAAACAGTGCACTTCGAAATGAGGCCAAATTTGCAGTTCTAACTGTAATTTTGGGTACACAGTTTAGGCAGATGCCAGAGTAAAAATGGATTGGTGATGTTTAATTTCAACATGCTTGACCCTTTGTCCTCACAGGAGATAAGTTACTGACAGAAGTGCCTGGCAGCAGCTTATTCTTTTCTTCGCATTGAAATACACATGCACGCTTGACTGAGCTGAGTATACATCTGTATTACGGTGAGGAGAAATAGCTGTTGGCTTTACGAGACTGCGGCGGTCACATGGCTGCAGCGTCATCCCAGGTGGCTGGACTGCACAACAAAGAAGGGACGCGTCTCATGACTATTATATATATATATATATATATATATATATATATATATATATAGTGAAGGAAATAAGTATTTGATCCCTTGCTGATTTTGTAAGTTTGCCCACTGTCAAAGACATGAACAGTCTAGAATTTTTAGGCTAGGTTAATTTTACCAGTGAGAGATAGATTAGTGCAATAGTAAGAAAATGGAAGACATACAAAATGACTGTCAATCGACATCGATCTGGGGCTCCATGCAAAATCTCACCTCGTGGGGTATCCTTGATCCTGAGGAAGGTGAGAGCTCAGCCGAAAACTACACGGGGGGAACTTGTTAATGATCTCAAGGCAGCTGGGACCACAGTCACCAAGAAAACCATTGGTAACACATTACGCCGTAATGGATTAAAATCCTGCAGTGCCCGCAAGGTCCCCCTGCTCAAGAAGGCACATGTACAGGCCCGTCTGAAGTTTGCAAATGAACATCTGGATGATTCTGAGAGTGATTGGGAGAAGGTGCTATGGTCAGATGAGACTAAAATTGACCTCTTTGGCATTAACTCAACTCGCCGTGTTTGGAGGAAGTGAAATGCTGCCTATGACCCAAAGAACACCATCCCCACTGTCAAGCATGGAGGTGGAAACATTATGTTTTGGGGGTATTTCTCTGCTAAGGGCACAGGACTACTTCACCGCATCAATGGGAGAATGGATGGAGCCATGTACCGTCAAATCCTGAGTGACAACCTCCTTCCCCCCACCAGGACATTAAAAATGGCTCGCGGCTGGGTCTTCCAGCACGACAATGACCCGAAACATACAGCCAAGGCAACAAAGGAGTGGCTCAAAAAGAAGCACATTAAGGTCATGGAGTGGCCTAGCCAGTCTTAAGACCTTAATCCCATCGAAAACTTATGGAGGGAGCTGAAGATCCGAGTTGCCAAGCGACAGCCTCGAAATCTTAATGATTTACAGATGATCTGCAAAGAGGAGTGGGCCAAAATTCCATCTAACATGTGTGCAAACCTCATCATCAACTACAAAAAATGTCTGACTGCTGTGCTTGCCAACAAGGGTTTTGCCACCAAGTATTAAGTCTTGTTTGCCAAAGGGATCAAATACTTATTTCTCTGTGCACAATGCAAATAAATATATATAATTTTGACAATGTGATTTTCTGTTTTTTTTTTAAATATAATCTATCTCTCACTGGTAAAATTAACCTAGCCTAAAAATTCTAGACTGTTCATGTCTTTGACAGTGGGCAAACTTACAAAATCAGCAAGGGATCAAATACTTATTTCCTCCACTGTATATAGTGCTGCTTTTCACATCGTGGTGCAGTTTTTTGAATGAAATGTGCTGCGGGTTCTAGGTGGGATACGCTGCGTAGTTTTACGCATCGTATCCGGCCTTATTGTGAAATTTAATATCTGCAACAAGCCTCACTAGTATTACTTATGTATGTAACCTAGACCATCAATTGTCATTAGAGTAGATTTTGGAGTAAAAAGAGCATCCATAGGACATTTACACCTTATTTTGAAACCCATTCTGACAGGATCCACTTTACCCTTGCATTTGCATGAAAGTACACATTCAGCAAAATAAAGGAAACCTATTCTGCTGCATATTCCTGCAGAAACTGCACATACTGTTTATGAAGTTTTATCATGAATCCCCTGATAATGAGCGAATTGTGAAAGATCCCATGGCCGGTCTATAGATGTTATTGCAGGGAAATCCGCTAAGGAGTCCTAATTTTAAAGGCAGCAACAAATTAATGGTCCGTCTGCGTAATGATTTGTGAACCAGTTATTTCTAGATGCTCACCATTTTGGATAATTGGATAATAATCTATAGGTCAAGTTCGCACATAGCGGATTTGCAGTGTAGAAACACAGCAAAGTACAGTACAATACATGTAAACGGGCTTTTCCAAACCCCAGACTCATGAAGTGGGAAAATTCACAATTATGTTTAAAATCTACAACAAATTCGCATCACAGATTTCGTCCCTTCAATGTATGGGGTCAAATCCACAGTGAATCCTTAGCAAAATCACATGCAAATTTTGTTGCTGAATCGCCGCAGACTTGTGGTCTAATCCACATCCAATATCTTCTGCTACTTGTGGATGTACCCATACAATCCAAATGCCTATAAGGGCATATAAATTAGGTTGTCTAAGACTAAAAACCCTTTAAGGTGCTTTCTACAGTTACTTTTTTTTAAATAGATTCAGTTAAACTTTTTGCGCAGTGCTGGATCTTTTTCTTTTATTTTATTGGGGTTTTTTTTGCGAACCTAGACAAAAAAATGCATCATCTGCTTTTGACCAAATTCAGAATTTCCAGTCTCAAAAAATTTATGACATACCATACCATTATTAATATGAACAAAAGAGTTGCATGGGGGCATATTTATGGGCATTATACTGCATGGGAGAATCTGTGTGGGCATTATACTGTATGGGGGCATCTGTGTGGGCATTATACTGTATGGGTGCATCTATAGGGCAGTATACTGTATGGTGGCAGCTATGGGGTATTATACTCTATGGTGGCAGCTAGAGGGCATTATACTGTGTGGGGGCAGCTATTTGGTATTATACTGTGTGGGAGACTCTATGGGAGCATGCGTGGGCTGAACCGTGTGTGTATGGCCGGGGATTCGAGGAGTAGCTTAAAAGAAAGAAAATTTGCCAAGACACGCTACCCTCACCGCATCGGTTGTCCCGCTTTGTGATACTTCAAAGTTGGGAGGTATACATGTAGCTCTAGTGTGGTACTGGACTGAAACACAGGCCTCAGAAGCAACAGAGCACATAGAGCATTTTAGGGCCTTCTTTTTATTAGATTATATTTTAGGCACCATGTCATGTTTGAAGAGGTCTTGTGATGCCAAAACAAAACACCCCAAAAATGACCCCATTTTGCAAACTATACCCCACAAGGTATTCATCTAAGGGTGTAGTGAGCATTTTGACCCCACAGGAGATTCATAGATTTTATTAGAATTTGGACGTGAAAATGAAAAAGTGCATTTTTTCCAATAAGATGTCGTTTTTGTTTAAAACAACAAAACAATTTCCACAATGAATAAAGAAGAAAAGGCCACCAACATTTGTAAAGCAACTTCTCTAGAGTACGACAATATCCCATATGTGGTCATAAACTGACGTTTGGGCACACGGTAGGGCTCAGAAGGGAATGAGAGCCATTTGGCTTTTGGAGTGCAGATTTTGCTGGATTGGTTTCTGGGCGCTATGTCGCATTGCAAAGCCCCTGTGGAACATAACAGTGGAAAAACCCCAGAAGTGACCCCATTTTGGAAACTACAAACCTCAAGGTATTCACCTAGGGGTGTAGTCAGCATGTTAACCCTGCAGGTGTTTTCCAGAAATTAGTGTACACTCGATGTTGCAGAGTGAAAATGTCACTTTTTCCATAGATATGCCAATATGTTGTGCCCAGCTTGTACCACCATGAAAAGACAACTCTCTAATTATTATGCTGTGATTCCCGGTTTTAGAAACACCCTACATGTGGCCCTAATCTTTTGCCCAGACATTCGACAGGGTTCAGGAGTGAAAGGTTACAATGCGAAATTGAGGCCTAATTTGATAACTTACAAAGCATTGGTTCACAATTGCAGAGGCTCTGAAATAATAAAAGAAACGCCTGAGAAGTGACCCCATTTTGTAAACTACAACCCTCAAGGTATTTATTAAGGGGTGTAGTGAGCATTTTACCCCACAGGTCTTTTCCATAAATAAATACGCTGCGGATGGTACAAAGTAAAAATTAAAATTTTTCCCCAGATATGCCATTTCAGTGGCAAATATGTCGTGCCCAGCTTGTGCCACTGGAGACACACACGTCAAATTTTTTTTTAAAACTGTTCTCCCTGGTTTGGCGATGCCATATATGTGGAAGTAAACTGCTGTTTTGGCACAGTGTAGGGCTCAGAAGGGAGGCAGTGCCATTTGGATTTTGAAGTGCGGATGTTGCTTGGTAGTAGTTTTGTTTGGAGTATTGCTGGTATCTTAGTTTATAATGTAGGGGCATCTGTAAGCTTGGCAGAGTACATCAGGGGCATAATCAGGTAATATAATAATGGGGTAAAAAAAACAATAAAATAATCCATAGATATGTGTTACGCTGTGAAGCAATCCTTTATGCACAGGTCAGTGTCCCACTGATATATGGCATCCTTTCTTATCTGTTGCACTCTCTGCACCTTTGCAGTTTGGGGAATTTTGCCGGGAAAGTTTTGTCCTGGTATAATATGGACACCCTCGCTTCCAGCTGGTATGTTTGGACCCTCCCTCCCATTCCTTGTTCCCTAATTTTAGGGCCTTGATAAATCGCCACTTTAAACAGAATAAATGTTCCCCTCGAGCCTGCAAAACAGCGTATTTTTTCTTTCCTGACTCATTGGAGCCTTATTAGTTTATTTTTTCATAGACGTAGTGGTATGAGGGCTGTTTTTTTGCGGGACGAGATGTAGAGGCAAGGTGATCAAAAAACAGCAATTCTGGCATAGTTTTTTTTTTTTCATGGAGTGTTCATCATGCTATATAAATTACATGCTAGCTTTATTCTGCGGGTCAGTACGATTCTGGCGATACCAAATTTATAGCGCTTTTTTATGTTTTACAACATTTTGCACAATAAAATTACTTTTGTAAAAAGAATGTATAGAGCCATAAAGTTTGAATTTTTTCGTCGACGGAGCTGTATGAGGGCTTGTTTTTTGTGAGACGAGCTATAGTTTTTATAGGTACCATTTTTGGATACTTTTGATCTCTTTTTATTCCAAGTTTTGGAAGGTAAGGGGATCAAAAGAACAGCAATTCTGGCATTGTTTTTTTTTTTTCACTGCGCGGGATAACCTCTTAAGGACTCAGCCTAGTTTGGGCCTAAAGGCTTAGAGCCCATTATTGAAATCTGACATATTTCAATTTATGTGGTAATAACGTCGGAATGCTTAAACCTATCCAAGCTTTTCTGTGAATGATTTCTCGTGACACATTGGGCTTTATGTTAGTGGTAAAATTTGGACAATATATTCAGTGTTTATTGGTGAAAAATTGCAAAATGTATAAAAAATTTGTAATAAATAGCATTTTTTAGAATTTAAATGCATCTGCTTGTAAAACAAATGGTTATACCATGCCAAAATAGTTACTAGTTCACATTTCCCATATGTCTACTTTAGATTGGCATCATTTTTTGAACATTCTTTTATTTTTCTCGGACGTTACAAGGCTTAGAATAAAAAAAGCAATTTCTCATATTTTTAAGAAAATTTCAAAAGCCTTTTTTTTAAGGTACCTGCTTGGTTCCGAAGTGGCTTTGAGAGGCCTATGTATTAGAAACCCTCATAAAACACCCCATTTTGAAAACTAGACCCCTCAAAGTATTCAAAACAGCATTTAGAAAGTTTATTTAACCCTTTTGGCATTTCACAGGAATTAAAGCAAAGTAGAGGTGAAATTTGCAAATTTCATTTTTCTTGCTTAATTTCAATTGTATTAATTTTTTTTCTGTAACACAGAAGGTTTTACCAGAGAAACACTACTAAATATGTATTGTCCAGATTCTGCAGTTTTTAGAAATGTCCCACATGTGGCTCTAGTGTGCTCGTGGACTAAAACACAAGCCCCAGAAGCAAAGAAGGACCTAGTACATTTTGAGGCCTCTTTTTTTTATTAGAATATATTTTAGGCAGCATGCCAGGTTTGAAGAGGTGTTGAGGTGCCAAAACAGTAGGAATCCCACAAAAGTGACCAAATTTTGGAAACTACACCCCTCAAGGAATTAATTTATGGTTGTTGTTACCATTTTGACCCCAGAGTTTTTACACAGCACGTATTTGAATTGGGCTGTGAAATTTAAAAAAATGTAATTTTTTCCTATAAAATGTAATTTTTCATCAAAATTTCTTATTTTCACAGAGAACAAAATACCCCATTTTGTTGGCCAATTTCTCCTGAGTGCAGCAATACCCCATTTGTGGTGAAAAACTGCCCTCAAGGAATTCATTTATGGGTAATGTGACCATTTAGACCTCATAGTTTCTTCACAGAACTTATTTGAATTGGGCTGGGAATTAAAACAAAATATTTTTTTTCCAATAATATGTCGTTTTGGCTGAAAATTTCTTATTTTCACAAGAAATAAAATACCCCATTTTGTTGGCCAATTTGTCCTGAGTGCGGCAATACCCCATTTGTGGTGATAAACTGCCGTTTGGGCCCATGGGAGGGCTCAGAAGGAAAGGACCACCATTTGGCCTACTGGGGATTTTCTGTCATGTGTGCAGAAGCCCCTGAGGTACCAGTACAGTTGAAACCCCCAAGAAGTGACCCCGTTTTAAAAACTACACCCCTTAAGGCATTCATCTAGAGGTGTAGTGAGCATTTTGACCGGAGACATACAAACTGTAATGTGGGTTCTCACAGGTATGGCAATACCCTCAATGTGGATGTTATCAGCTGCCTGGGCATGCAGCAGGTCTCAGAAGGGAAAGACGAGGGGGGATAAGCTGTGCGGAGTGCAGCAGGGTAAGTAAAACTGGGGTAGATTAAAAATCAAGGGATGTATAATACATTTTAAAACACTCTTTCATACAGAGCCTTAGTTTTTTGGGACACGTGTCACATTGATATATTGTGTCCTTCCTTATCCCCCTATAGCAGACTTTGAACCTCTTTTGGCTTTTGCCCTTCTTGCCAGTTTGGGGAACTTCTCCTGGAAAGTGTTGCTCTGGTACGATACGTGTGGCCTCGCTTCCGGAAGTACTGAGTGCCCCCCCTTTTTGGTCCCTAAAAATTTGTTTCTTGATAACCACCTCTTGAAATTCCAGGAAAGTTCCCGTCTGGCCGGTACATCGACGTAGCACGTACACATTGTACAATGCCATCGGTATGATGTGCACGGCCAGCTTCTTATACCACACATGGCGCTGTATGGCTTCAGGACTTAATCTGACAAGTCCACCCCTCCCATGTACCTATTGTAGTCCAGGATGCAGTCTGGTCTGGGGGTCTCTGTACTGGTACCTCGTACTGGTACATGGATACTGGTGTGGCCATGTATTTTTGTCAATACAAGGACATCTCTGTTGTCTTTTACTTGACACACAATATGTTGCTGCTAGAATGTGCCCTGTTCTCACCCCTTCTGAGTGTTTGCCCAAGCAGTGTCTTAGGGAGGCCTCTCAGATTTCTTCTAGCGGTGTCGCATGCCGCAGGACTTCTGGAAGCGAGGCAGTTGAAGAGTGGGACGCTGGTATAAAAATTATCCAGGTAGGGGTGGTAACCCTGGTCCAGCAGTGGGTGCTCCAAATCCCACACAATTTTTGCATTAACTCCCAGTAAGGGGGGGCATTCTGGGGTCTGAATACTGGTGTCCTTCCCTTCATGTATCCTAAATTTGTAGGTATACCCTGATACACTCTCGCACAGCTTATACATCTTCACGCCATACCTTGCCCTCTTACCCGGCAGGTAGGGGGGGTGTATGCAATGGCGTAGCTATAGGGGTCGCAGCGACCGGGCCCCGAAGCCAGGGGGGCCCACAGGCCCCTGCACCACATCAATAAAAAGTTACTATAGTAACTCGGGCCGCGGGCCCCTGTTACTATAGTAACAGACTTTACTTACCTTACTGGTTCCGGATCGCAGCGGTGGTCCTGACGTCAAGCGCTGTGCACAGCGCATGACGTCACAGCGCTATGCGCCGCGCACAGCATCGAGACGACAGAATTCCCGCCGCGGCCGAAGAGGAAGGTAAGATTAGACCTGACTGGCGGGGTCCGACTCCCGGGACCCGCCAATCAGCTGTTTTGAAGGGGCCGCAGCACTCGTACGAGAGCTGCTCCCCTTCATTCCGGTCACTTCATTCCGGTCACACTGTGAATCGGTGTCGGCGATTCACAGTGTGAGCGAGTAGTGAAATGAAGGGGAAGCAGCTCTGGTACGAGTGCTGCGGCCCCTTCAAAACAGCTGATTTGCGGGTCCCGGGAGACACATCAGCTATTGATGGCCTATCCTGAGGATAGGCCATCAATGTTTAGGGACTGCACAACCCCTAAGCCTACGATGTAGCAGGCTTAGGGGGCCCATGAGACAGGATCACAAATTGTGTGATCCTGTCTGCTGGGCCCTGTATCTAAGCCAATCACATGGTAGGCTTAGATACATGGCCCATGTGTGATCCTGTCTGATGGGCCCTGTATCTAAGCCTACCACACTGTAGGTTTAGATACAGGACCCCAGCACACAGTAATCTTATACTGTATAAGATTACTGTCTTTGGACCCTGTATCTAAGCCTACGTTGTGGTAGGCTTAGATACAGGGTCCCACAGACAGTATCACACATGGGCCCTGTATCTAAGCCTAACACATGTGTTACTAATCGTTTTTCTTGTGTGTTTTCTTACAGGTTCGGTCGTTGGACTACGTCGGATTCCAGGACTGCTTCGATGACGGCTTTTTTTTTTATTATCAATAAAATGGTTAATGAGGGTTGTGTGGGTTTTTTTTTATTTCAATAAAATATTTTTTCTATGTCTTTGTGTTTTTTTTTAAACTATATTACTACCGCCTTAGTAATGGCCGCTGGCTGATTGACAGCATCCATTGCTAAGGCGGGGCTTAGTGTTAGCTGGTGCAGAGGCTAACACTAACCCCCTTTATTACCCCGGTACCCACCGCCACCAGGGGTGCTGGGAAGAGCCGGGTACGATCCAGTACCTGACCATCTGTAGTGATGGCCGGCCACTGGGGTGGCCGCAGGCTGGTATTATCAGGAGGGGAAAGGCCAGATACAGTGGCCCTTCCCACCCTGGTAATGCTGCCTGCTGCTGCTTTATTGTATCTGGCTGGTTATGAAACATGGGAGGACCCCACGTCATTTAAAAAAAAATAAAAAATAATTGGAAAGAACGATGTCGGGTCCCCCCAATTTTCATAACCAGCCAGATACAACACAGCAGCAGCAGGCAGCATTACCAGGGTGGTAGGGGCCACTGTTTTTGGCCTTCCCCAGCCTAATACTACCAGCCTGCGGCCACCCCGGTGCCTGCCCGTTACTACAAATGGACGGGTACTGGTTCGTACCCGGCTCTTCCAAGTACCCCTGGTGGCGGTGGGTACCGGGGTAATAATGGGGGTTAGTGTTGGCCTCTGCGCATGCTAACATTAAGCCCCGCCTTAGTAATGGAGGTTGTCAATAAGCCAGCGGCCATTACTAAGGCGGTGATAATAAAGTTTAAAAAGATACAAGCACATAGAAAAAATATTTTATTGAAATAAAAAAACACAACCCTCATTAACCATTTTATTGAGAATAAAAAAAACGCCGTCATTGAAGTAGTCCTGGAATCCGAAGTCCAACAACTGCACCTGCAAAAAAAACACAAGCACACAAAAATAATCAGTAACACATAAAGAAGCAAAATTATTATTCTTACCTTTCCTGGGTCCAGCGCTGGAGCCGCAATGTCAGCGAGCTGAGTCCTGTATTTAATCCAATCATGTGTGATACTGTCTACTGGGCCCTGTATCTAATCGTATCATGTGTGATACTGTCTGCTGGGCCCTATATCTAATCCAATCATGTGTGATACTGTCTGCTGAGCCACTGTATCTAATCCTATCATGTGTGATACTGTCTGCTGGGCCCTATCTCTAATCCTATCATGTGTGATACTGTCTGCTGAGCCACTGTATCTAATCCTATCATGTGTGATACTGCCTTCCGAGCCACTGTATCTAATCCGATCATGTGTGATACTGTCTGCTCAGCCACTGTATCTAATCCTATCATATGTGATACTGTCTGCTGAGCCACTGTATCTAATCCTATCATGTGTGATACTGTCTGCTGAGCCACTGTATCTAATCCTATCATGTGTGATACTGTCTGCTGAGCCACTGTATCTAATCCTACCATGTGTGATACTGTCTGCTGAGCCACTGTATCTAATCCTATCATGTGTGATACTGTCTGCTGAGCCACTGTATCTAATCCTATCATGTGTGATAATGTCTGCTGAGCCACTGTATCTAATCCTATCATGTGTGATACTGTCTGCTGAGCCACTGTATCTAATCCTATCATGTGTGATACTGTCTGCTGAGTCATTGTATCTAATCCTATCATGTGTGATACTGTCTGCTGGGCCACTGCATCTAATCCTATCATGTGTGATACTGTCTGCTCAGCCACTGCATCTAATCCTATCATGTGTGATACTGTCTGCTCAGCCACTGTATCTAATCCTATCATGTGTGATACTGTCTGCTGAGCCAATGTATCTAATCCTATCCATAGTTTATAGGGTCGTAGTGCTATAGATATGCTATGCTGTCTCCTATACACACATTTTTTTTGGGCGGACACATATGTATTGGGGCTATTTCCCCTGACATTTTAAGCCCTGAGGGTATGTTCACACGGCAGCGTCCGTTACGGCTGAAATTACGGGGCTGTTTTCAGGAGAAAACAGCTCGGGAATTTCAGACGTAATGGCATATGCAGGCGTTTTTCGCTGCGTCCATTACGGACGTAATTGGAGCTGTTTTTCCATGGAAAACGGCTCCATTTACATCTGAAGAAGTGACAGGCACTTCCTTGATGCGGGCGTCTTTTTTACGCGCCGCCTTTTGACAGCGGCGCGTAAAAAAAATGACCGTCGGCACAGAACATCGTAAGACCCATTCAAATGAATGGGCAGATGTTTGCCAACACTTTTGAGCCGCATTTTCGGACGCAATTCAATGCTAAAACACCCGAATTACGTCCGTAAATAGGGTGTGTGAACCCAGCCGTAGTGACGCCCCGGCTGCTAGTGCTGCATTGTTGGGTCACTTGGGAGACCTAGCGATGCAGCTGAAAGCTGCAGACTGTCGGCCATGAGGAGTTTGTGGGGGGGGGGGGGCAATAAGAACTTTTGCATCGGGGCCCATGAGCCTTTAGCTGCGCCCCTGGGGGTATGCTTGGGAAAACCTGGCACTGAAACACTAATAGGGGTCTCCGTTTATACAAACGGTCAAAACTGGGGTCATCTTGGGTGGGCACTGCTCATAATCGGTATCGCTTTTGACCGCTGCATTTAAGGGGTTGTTGGCGGGGATCGGAGCTAACTTCGGTCCCCGCCATTACAGCAGGGTGTTAGCTGTAACATACTGCTGACACCCCTTGGATGATGGCATGGACTCAGCTTCTGAGCATTGGCTTTCCATGACGTATCCATGTAATAAATGTCGGGGAGGAGTTAAACCTGTCCTTCTATTAGTATGGCCTTTATATTGCATTTTAGGACTGAGCAATAGTAAACCAAAAAATATATAAAAATAGAAATAAAAATAATGAAAATATTCAAAGAAGCTAGAATCAGTTGCTGTTGCAGGGGAAACCCACTTAGTTGGCCTCATTTAATATGCAGCAACCAAACAATGGGCCATCTTTGTGATGATTAGCGAGCTAGGTATTTGAAGATTTTCACCGTTTTGGATAATAGGATAATAATCCATAAAATCCAAATGCCTATTAGCGCAGATGACTAATGTCTTCCTACAGATGTAGCCGTCTTTACCTTGACTTTTAACGCATTAAATAAACAATGGCTAGATCTCTTATCTTGACTTTTTCAATGACTTTCAATGGCTTTTGTTGTGTGATATCACGCTGCAGCAAGTTATCAGAGTCAAGTTAAAAATGACTACATATTTAATCTAACAACCCTTTAAGCCCCCTGCACACATAGCGTAATAGCTGCGGATTTTACATCCAGATTTGCGGACGGAACATCCACAGCAGAAAATTTCAGTGCATGAAAAAGACCTGTGGTGCAGATTTCTTATTCTGCAGCATGTCAATATATGCTGGGGAATAGTTACATATTTGTTGTGTACTTTCCCTATTAGGCTGGGTTCACACTGAGTTTTTTGCAGGCGGAAATTCTGCCTCAAAATTCTGTTTGGATGTTTGAGCGCCGCGGGCATAAAACTCAGCGAAATACGCTTTCTCTGCCTCCCATTGATGTCAATGGGAGGTCAGAGGCGTAAATGCCCGAAGATAGGGCATGTCCCTTCTTTCTCCCGCGAGACGGTTTTACCGATCGCGGGAGAAAACCGCCTACGCCTCCCATTGCAATCAATGGGAGGCATTTTCGGCCGGTTTTTGACGAGTTTTGCGGCGCGGTTTCTGCGTAAAAAAACTTGTCAAAAAACTCAGTGTGAACCCAGCCTTAGGTTCAATGAGGAATTCTGCAAATAGCAAGTCTTGCATTCCACTTTAAAAAAAATAAATTAAAAAAACCGATACTCCCGTAGCAACCTCTCTGTCTAGTCTCAATGCTTCCAGCCTCCTGGGATGACGTTTCATGCCATGTGAACGCTGCAGCCAATCACAGGCTCCAACGGTCACATGGGTAAAAGCACCATCCCTGGAGTACGGCAGCACTGACATCAACCCTGGAAGGAGTAACGCATTGCCATGGGACACGAGGGGGAGGTAAGTATTGACTTTTTCTCCCTTCATCTGGTGTCCACGATTTGGTGCAGACTTTCGTCCGGAACTCCCTGCGGTATCTGGGTTGAACCTTGTGCTGAGTTTTCTGCAGTAAATCTGACTCCTGTGCAGGGGGCCTTAGGTTATGTTCACACAGAGTTCTTTGCAGGCTGAAAATTCAGATTTTGATCTGCCTGCATGCCGTTTGCCGCGTTTTTTCGCCATTGGGCAAAAATCGCAGCGAAAAAACTTTCTCTACCTCCCATTGATGTCAATGGGAGGTCAAAGACGTAAACACCCGAAGATTGGGCATGTCGCTTCTTTTTACCGATCGCGAAGAAAAAAACGCATCCGCCTCCCATTGAAATCAATCGGAGACGTTTTCTGACCTTTTTTTGGTGCGTTTTCTGACCCAGTTTCCGCGTCAAAAAACGTGTAAAAAAACCTCTGTGTGAACAGGACCTTAATGTGCTTTCTACAGTTCATTTTGGTTGAATTGTTTTTAGATTTTATTGAACTTCTTAGACAGTGCTGAATTTTTTAGTGCTGGAGTTAAAAAAAATAAAAATCATCTGCTTTTGACCACATTTAGAATCCCCAGTCCCAAGAAAAGGATTACGTATCAAAAATATTTTAATGACAGCAAATATGGTGGTTTTAATTTGTGGTGTTGATTTGTAAGTTTATTTCAGAGTCATTTCAGCTGTTATTAATATGTGCCACATGTCAAAATTATGAAATAACAATTCATCGTCTTTTCCTTAGAATTTAAGAGATATTTAATAAAAATGCTTGAACTCAAACTCTGTGCCCTTAACCCCTTCCCTGATGCCCACTGTCTTTTGATGGCAGGCAGTGCGGGTCCTTAGTCTTCAGCGGTCTTTTGACGTTGCTGTAGAAAAGGCTGATAAGCGCTGCTGTGAACGCTCATCCCCTAAGCAGGAGCTGTAACTAACAGCTCCTGAACTTATAGAGGACTTTTGATTACAGCTGGGATAAAAAAAATAAAAATAATTGGAGACTGGGGGAACCCTCTGCAGTCAGCCCTGGGGTCCTAGAAAGGTCCCCAGTGCTGTCTGCTCAGTAAGCCTCCTGTTAGGGCACACTATGTGTTGCCCTAACAGCAGCCTGTGTCATAGTGACACAGTGTAATGTATTAGCATATAAGAGTGTGCTAAAGCATTATATGTAAAAAATAAATTTGTAAATAAATAAAAAAATTGTTCATAAAAGTCATTATTTTGCATAAAATAAATTTTTTTGCCCATACATTACATACAAACAAAAATTCGACACATATTGGGTATCTACACGACCGCAATAACCTGAAAAATGAATTTAAAAGGTTACTTAGTGTAACACGTGAAAGGCATAAAAAAAACAATGCTGCTATAAAAATAAATGATATAAATTTCACAGTAAATTTTTTCTACCCCCACAAACCACAAAGACAAAAAAATAATACAATTTATACCACATAAAACAAGGCCTCATATGTCAATGAAAAAATAAAAAAGTTATGGCTGCTAAAAAGAAGAGGCAAAAACGTAAAAAAATTAGCAGGTCATTTAGGTCTTTTGAGGCCTGGTCATTAAGGGGTTAAACCCTATAACATTGTTGATTTGAATTCATAACTCCTACATATGGTTTAGACCTTAGGCCCCATTCACACAAGCGTATCAGATTAACGAGTGTGAATCTGGTCCGTGTGTGTTGCGTTACGCATCATTGTGCTTTGCGAGTGGTATGCGTTAATCACGCACTCGCAAAGCACATCATTTTCCCAAAAATTTTTTTCAATTAAATTAATGCACAAATCACGCACCACACATGGATGTGCATCCGTGTGCGGTGTGTCGTTTTCACGCACCCATTGACTTCAATGGGTGCATAGGTGCGTGAAAATGCACCAATATAGGACATGCAGTGAGTTTTCACTGCGTAAAAACTCCTGCATGTGTGAACGGCCCCATTGAAACCAATGGGTCCGTGTGCTGTGCGTGATTTCCATGCCAAGCACATGGACGCTATTCACGTTCGTCTGAATGAGCCCTAATTCATATGAACTTGTGTGGAATCGGTTGTGAAAATGGCAGTTTTACAGACTTGAGTCTATTGAGGGATCTGTGAAAACGGGCAAAATTAGGACATGTACTATTTTTTCACGGGCTCCTGAGAAGACCCCCCTGTGAATAGCCCCACAGAAATACACAGATTTTTATGCAGTTGTGTGGCCGCTATTAAAAAAAAAACAGCCATAACACATCTGTTTTCACCGTTCGTGTGAATAAGGCCCTAATTTTAGAAGCCTTTGGCTAAATCACAAGTTTTAGCTTTCTAAAATACCAGATTATGCTTGAAGATATATCAAACCAAAGTGCAACAGTATAAATATAGTGTTAGTAGATATCCATCAGAGGGCTAAGGCCAAATGGTGCAAGAGGTTGTTATTTTGCTACTACAGGCAAATTACGGGGAAACATTTTGGAAAACCCCATTTAACCCCTTCCCGCTTTGGCCACTTTTGACCTTCCTGACAGAGCCACATTTTTCAAATCTGACATGTTTCACTTTATATGGTAATAACTTCGGAATGCTTTTACCTGTCCAAGTGATTCTGAGATTGTTTTATGGTGACACATTGGACTTTATGTTACTGGCAAAATTTGCTCGATACAGTATTTAATTGTAAAAAACACCAACATTTTGCGAAAAAGTGCAAAAATTTGCATTTTTCTCAATTTAAATGTATCTGCTTGTTAGACAATTAACATCCCCCATATGTCTACTTTAGATTGGCATCATTTTATGAACATCCTTTTATTTTTCTAGGATGTTACAAGGCTTTGAACTTTAACAGCAATTTCTCACATTTTCAAGAAAATTTCAAAAGGCTATTTTCACAGGGGCCAGTTCAATTGTGAAGTGGCTTTGAGGGCCTTATATATTAGAAACCCCCAAAAAGTCACCCCATTTAAAAAACTTCACCCCTCAAAGTATTCAAAACAGCATTTACAAAGTTTCTTAACCCTTTAGACGTTGCACAGAAATTAAAGCAAAGTAGAGGTGAAATTGACAAATTTCATATTATTTTGCAGAAATAAATTTTTAATCCATTTATTTTGTAACACAGAAAGTTTTACCAGAGAAATGCAACTCAATATTTATTGCCCAGGTTCTGCAGTTTTGGGAAATATCCCACATGTGGCCCTAGCGTGCTACTGGACTGAAGCACAGGCCTCAGAACCAAAGGATATATATTAGAATATATTTTAGGCACCATGTCAGGCTTGAAGGGCTCTTGCGTTGCTACAACAGTGGAGATCCCCCAAAACTGACCCCATTTGGGAAACTACACACCTCAAGGAAATTATCTATTGGTTTAGTGAGCATTTTGACCGCAGGGCTTAGAAGGGATAGAGCGCTATTTGGCTTTTGGAGCTCAAATTTAGCAGGAATGGTTTGCGGAGGCCATGTCACATTTACAAAGCCCCTGAGGTGACAAAACAGTGGAAACCCCCCCACAAGTGAATCCATTTTGTAAACTACACCCATTGAGGAAATTATCTAGGGGTATAATGAGCGTTTTGACCCCACAGGTATTTTGCAGGAATTATTGGAAATAGGCCCTGAAAATGAAAATCTAAATTTTTTCAAAGAAAATGTAGGTTTAGCTAATTGTTTCTAATTTCCACAAAGACTGAAGGAGAAAAAGCACCACAAAATTTGTAAAGCAATTTCTCCCGAGTAAAACAATACTCCACATGTGGTCATAAATGGCTGTTTGGAAACACGGCAGGGCTTAGAAGGGAGAGAGCGCTATTTGGCTTTTGGAGATCACATTTAGCAGGAATAGTTTGCGGAAGCCATGTCACATTTGCAAATCACCTGAGGGGACAAAACAATCAAAACGCCCAAAAAGTTATTCCA
The DNA here is from genome assembly GCF_050947455.1 of Rhinoderma darwinii. Classification (NCBI taxonomy): domain Eukaryota; kingdom Metazoa; phylum Chordata; class Amphibia; order Anura; family Rhinodermatidae; genus Rhinoderma; species Rhinoderma darwinii. Next base: position 269,221,131 of record NC_134691.1, read on the forward strand.
TTTAGGAAACTACACCCCTTGAGGAATTAATCTAAAGCCTTATTCAGATGAGCGGGAAATACGTCCGTTGCACGGACCTATATTAGTCTATGGGGCCGTGCAGGCATGTGCGTGATTTTTACGCAGCGTTGGTCCGCTGCGTAAAAGTCATGACATGTCCGTTCTTTGAGCGTTTTTCACGCATCACGCACCCATTGAAGTCAATGGGTGCGTGAAAACGCATGCCACACGGAAGCACTTCCGTACGCACAGCGTTTTTCACGCAAGTCTTGTTAAGTCTATGTAAATGAGTTGAGAAAACTGGTCCAAACAAGCACAAACCAGGAAGTGGGTTTGCACTTGTTGACCACTTGTGCATAGTTGAACCCGACAACTGCTGCAATGCCTTGTGCCTGCGATGTAGAAAAGCTCATCTGCCTGGTCCAGGAGAGGCCACAGTAGTGGGACACGCGGGCAGAAGCCTACCACGACCGCACGGGCAAGGAGGTTGCCTGGGATGAGGTCGCACAGACCCTATTCGGCCAAGGGTGGGCTAAAACCAGCACGAGAGACCGAAAGAGCATTGGTAAGTACATATCTTGATTTATGCCACTGCAATCGCCCATGCTGTAGTGTATCCTTGTGTTTCACATGTTTCAACTGTGCACGGTAGCGGGTGTGTCACAGCATCATTGAGCTGGTGTATAATTGGTGTATAATGGCATTGTTTCGGACAAGTGGCGTTTTCAGTGATGTCAGCTGGTGACATGCCCTTTTTTTTGGTTGTTCCTATGTACAGTTGATGATGTCAAAACCCGGTGTTGGAGCTGTCGGGATCAATTCCGGCGGGAATTTGGCGCCAGAGGGCGCAGTGGGGACGGCGCACCAAAGAAGCGCAAATACATCTATACCCAGCAGCTGATGCTCCTCAAGGACATTATGGAGATGCGCCCATAAGTACTAACTGTACCTTGCTGACATGTGTGTGCTCACTTGCAAATCAACCAAAACGCCACCAGCCAGGCGCAGCCACGTTGCTTCTGCAGGTGCTCACGTGGTTTCCCAGGTACTGGAGTACCTGCGCCGCTGCTCCGAGGAGGACGCCTGTGAGGCCTTTTACCGCAGCCTTGTGCCGCTACTCAGGCGAGTTCCCGAGCACCGGATGACGCACGTCCAAGGCTCCATCCTTGGCCTAATCGACTCGGCCACACCTCCGAACAATCCACGCCAGTGCTTCCAGGCAATTGAGCATTGGCGCGGATTGCCTGAGGCATCGGTGCCCTACACTGCACCTGTCCGTTCCCAGCCTGGCACCCCCTTGACCCGGCAACAGTACCCGCGCTCAATGGGGAACCGAATGTCACCTGGTCATGTGCTGGTGCGGGAACCCTTTGTCCACGGCCCACCTGCAGGGTACCACACTCTGCATCAGCACCACTATGCTGTGGAGGAACATCCTCAGCAGGCCCATTAACAGCATAGTGGTGCTGAAATGCCCAGCTATCACTCACCATCCCGATGATATCAGGATTTGTAGCGCTGTGTCGGCAGACTAGGTTGGGCTTGTTTTGGAGAGCCAAAGTTCGAATATTTTTGTTTATTCTGCATCATGTTGGTGCGTTTCGCTGTTAATTTGTGCTGCTCCGTTATTTGTAATGTTCATTTCGCACATTACCCAATAAAGGGTGTTTTTGTTTAGCATTTCAATTGTGTGTGTTTGCCTACATCTGTGTGGTGTAACAAAGGTTACAAAACAGGTCCTTTTAGGTAACGTTGGAACATTCAGGCCAGGGCCCAAGATAGATGCATGCCAGAATTGAGGTATTTGTGTATCTTTCGTGGTTTTGCTCAACTCCAAAAAGTATTCTATGCCGCCTTGCCATACTATGAAAAAGTCCGGCCGAAGGAGATGTCTTTGTATTTGTGAACATTGGATATGCCAATGGGCCTCACATTCAATTTCTTTGTGGGCAGGAAAACAATACGGCGAAACCACCAAAGATATAAGCTCGCAACCCACGTCAAGGGTCCTCATGTTTTGCGAGTCCCTAATCCTAAACTACCCACCTTCAATTACTACATTTGACCTGACAAATGACACATTGTGGCACTAATAATCTCCACGAAGCCACCCTTCACAGAGAATCGTCCTGCCATGACAGTGCTCCATCGGGGCTGTCAAAATATTGCGCAAATATGTCACGCACTCGGATACCAGATGTTTGGGCCCTTCCTAATGGAATTTGGGCCGGCATGGTTGATGTTGTAGCATTTTGCAGAATATATTCAGCATCAAAACCTGTGTCATGTATGCGGCAAAAATTATGAAAAACGACACACGCTTGTATGACACGGGTCACATTTTGCAGCGTCAGTTAAATTGTGGCGAGAAAAACCCGCCATTTAGTTGACATAATGCTAAATGCACATTCCACACATCTACGAGCTCGGCTTAGCCGGTAATTCAAGATGCGCCGAGGGTCATCCAAGCCCCTTCTTGCAAATGGACGCATGACTTGGCTTGTGAGGCCAAAACCCTCATCTGCAACGATGACATATGGGACTGGTGGTCCTTGCGAGCGAGGCAGGAGGCTCGGTACTGGCACAGAAAGTTGATTGGCCATAAGACGATGGCCCATTCTGGATGAGCGAAATATGCGGGCATCAGCAGAGCTTCCATAGGAGCCAATGTATACAATGGTAAAACAATAATTACTGTCGGCCAAGGCCAACAAGACTATGGAGAAATACTGTTTATAATTATAGTATCTAGAGCCAGAGTGGGGGTGCTTCTTCACACGAATGTGCTTCCCATCTAGGGCACCAATACAATTCGGAAATTGGGTGGTGGACAGAAAATCTTCCGAAATAGTAAGCCAGTGGTCTGTCGTGGGCTGAAGCATCACTGTGGGCTTTAATCTCTGCCACAACACAACATAGGTGCCTGTGACAATGCCAGAAATTGTGCTCACTCCCAGAAGGAATTCGAAATGCAAGGAATGGTAGCTATTTCCTGTTGCCAGAAATCTACATGGGCGGGAAAAAAACACACAAAACACAAAGAAAGTTGAGGTAGGACATGACACCCACACACCACCCTGTAAGCTGGAATTCTATAAAACACACATACCTCAACGTCAGAAGGAGTCGCGCCTCGGGGGAAATGCAGCGCCGCATGTTTGTGCCCTGGTAGGTGATTCCTGGATGCAAAAACGCCACGCTCGTGTAAATCCAGCCAAAGGGTGTAGTGAGCATTTTGACCCCACAGGTGTTTCATAGAATTTATTAGAATTGGGCAGTGATAATAAAAACAATCTTTATTAAGACGTAGCTTTAGCTCAACATTTTTAATTTTCTCAACAAATAAAGGAAAAAGAGAACCCAACATTTGTAAAGCAATTTCTCCAGAGTACGGCAATACCCCATATGTGGTCATAAACTGCTGTTTGAGCACACAGCAGGACTCAGAAGGGAAGGAGCGCCATTTGGCTTTTGGAGTGCAGATTTTCCTGGATTGGTTTCTGCGCGCCTGTGGGACCAAAACAGTGGAAACCCCACAGAAGTTACCACATTTTGGAAAATACACCCCTCAATGCATTTACCTAGGGCTGTAGTGATCATGTTAACCCTGCAGGTGCTTTGTAGAAATTAGTGTGCACTCGATGTTGCAGAGTGAAAATGTTTTTTTTATGCCAATGTGGTGCCCAGCTTGTGCCACCATAACAAGACAGCTCTCTAATTATTATGCGGTGCTTCCCGGTTTTAGAATCACCCTACATGTGACCCTAATTTTTTACCTGGACATTTGACAGGGCTCAGGAGTGAAAGAGTACCATGTAAAATTGAGGCCTAATTTGGCGATTTACAAAGTACTGGTTCACAATTGCAGGGCTCAGATGTGAAATAATAAAAAGAAAGTGACCCCATTTTGGAAACTACACCCCTCAAGGCATTTATTAAGGGGTGTAGTAAGCATTTTCACCACACAGGTCTTTTCCATAAATGAATGCGCTGCGGATGGTGCAATTTAAAAATTAATATTTTTACCTAGATATGCCATTTCAGTGGCAAATATTTCCTGCCCAGCTTGTGCCACTGGAGACACATACCCCAAAAATTGTTAAAAGGGTTCTCCTGGGTATGGCGATGCCATATATGTGGAAGCAAACTGCTGTTTGGGCACGCTGTAGGGTTCAGAGGGGAGGGAACACCATTTGGCTTTTGGAGAGCGGATTTTGCTTGGTAGTAGATTTGTTTGAGTATTGCTGGTGTTTCCGTTTATAATGTGGGGGTACATGTAAGCTGGGCAAAGTACATCAGGGGCATAGTCAGGTGGTATAATAATGGGGTAAAAAAACAATAAAATAATCCATAGATGTTGTGAAGCAATCCTTTCTGCACAGTGTCGCACTGATAAATGGTGTCCTTTCTTATCCCCTTTTTGGTCCACACTCCGCACCTTTGCAGTTTGGGAATTTTGCTAGGAAAGTGTTGTCCTGGTATAATACGGGCACCGTCGCTTCCAGCAGATATGTTTGGGCCCTACCCTTCCTGATTCCCTAACTTTAGGGCCTTGATAAATCGCCTCTTGAAACAGATGAAATGTTCCCCTCGGGTCTGCACAACTGCATATTTTTTATTTCCTGACTTATTGGAGCCTTAACTAATTTAATTTTTTCATAGACGTAGTGGTATGAGGGCTGTTTTTTCGTGGGACGAGCTGTAGTTATTATTGGTACCATTTTGGGGTACTTGTGACTTTTTGATCACTTTTTATCCTATTTTTTGTAAGGTAACCAAAAAAACGCAAATCTGGCACCGTCTTTTTAATACAGCGTTCACCATGAGTTATAAATTACATGTTAACTTCATTCTGCGGGTCAGTCCGATTCCGGCGATACCTAATTTATAGCACTTTTTTGTTTTACAACTTTTGCACAATAAAATTACTTTTGTAAAAAGAATGTATTTTTTCTGTCGCCAAATTGTGAGAACCATAACTTTTTCGTCGACGAAGCTGTAAGAGGGCTTGTTTTTTGCGAGACGAGATATAGTTTTTATAGGTACCATTTTTGGTGTTTTTTTTACGCTGTTCACCGCCTGCAATAAATAATATAATATTTTTATAGCTCAGGCTGTTACGGTTGCGGCGATACCAAATATGTATGGTTTATTATTTTTCTCAATAATATAAGAACTTGATAAGGGAATAGGGCGATTGTGTTTTATTACTTGAAACTTGAATTATGTTTTCAAACTTTTATTTTTTTCACTTTTTTAAGTGCAATGTATTAGATCTGTAATCGGCTTCCGTAATGGCAGAGCAGGAGGCCATTGAGTCTCCTGTCACGATAGCAGTAGTCGGCAGCCCTGATTGCATGTCAGGGCTGGAGATATGCTAGAAACCGCTAAGATGCAGCGATCGCTGCATCTAAGGCCGGATTTACACGAGCATGTGTGTTTTGCACGCTCAAAAGGTACTTAACAGCTCCGTGTGTCAGCAGCGTATGATGCGTGGCTGCGTGATTTTCGCGCAGCCGCCATCATTATGACACTGTTTGTAAACAGAAAAGCACCACGTGCTTTTCTGTTTTCATTCATATTTTTTACTGCTCTTGCGCGATGGTAGGCCTGTATTAGGCCTCCGGTTGCCATTGCAGCCATCGGAACCCCAGCAATTTCATTGCCAGAGTTCCGATGAGATTAAATGCAGCAATCGCAATTGAGCGCTGCATTTGAGGGGTTAATGGCAGGGATTGAAGACGGAAATAAATAAAAAAATAAAGTCTGTAAGGGGGATAAGCCCTATAAGGATAGATGAAGGGTTTGATTTTACACTTACTGAATATATGGCAAAAATGCTAACCAACAGGGAAGTTTCTATCTCTAATTGTATTCCAGGTGTACATGTACCTGTACATGAACCCGTGAAGCCAGGAAATTGGATATTATTTTTGTTAAAAGAGATCATATCAGGTTCTGCTTACTACATCTACAGCCGTAAAGATAGCCGAACGTACCTCTTGGATAGACTTATCACACTGTAAGGTAGTTAGGGAATTGCCACTATCCTCCTAGGCTATAAAAGACTGATTACAAAGGGTGGTCATTTGTTAGAAGGGACTGGTCTCAAACTTCAGCAAAGAAAACATCCAGAGCCTGGGAGGAGACAGGGCAAAATGTTATTAGTTATTCTAGGTATCCTATGGGGGACCAAGGTGTGTCAACCTAAGGTATGGGATCCCTGGGAGACAGGGTGTCACGAAGCGGGTTAGTGGACCCACTAGGCCGTACCGCCGTAGCGGGAAGGCAGCTGGCCAAACCACAGGAAACCCCAGAAATACAATGTCCCGCACAAGGGTACCTGAACAGTCCAGACGGTGGCCGCAGCTCTGGCACAGATAAGATGGGTGCAGCAGATGGCGCCAAACGTGGCGGATGACACAGGAGCCGCAAGTTGCGCCAGACGTGGCGGATTCCTCCGGACGTGGCAGATGACACAGGACGTGGCAGATTCCTCTGGAAGTGGCAGATGACACAGGACGTGGCAGATTCCTCTGGACGTGGCAGATGACACAGGACATGGCACGACTTGATACTAAGGCAAAGCACGGGAAATAGGAACGGGGAACAAGGCACGGGTAACAACAGGAACGGGAAACACTAAGGGACCATTTGCAAGACAGACTGGGAAAACTAACAACGCTCAGGCAAGGATTAGAGGGCCAGGGGCCTTCTTATAGACCAGGAAATCGTGGCAGTTGATGATGATGACGATTTCCTATTGCGCGCGCTGGCCCTTTAAGGCCGGGCGCGAGCGTGCGCTCGCCCCCTACGGGACACAGTCGGATCGAGCGGAAGTGAGCGCTGGCGTCTCCTAGGAGGGAGACGGGGACCAGCGCTCACAGATCCATGGCTGCGGGCGTCGGGAGGTGAGTGAACCCGACGGCCCGTGGCCATGGACGCTACACAGGGTCAGAGTATGATTCCCTAAAGACTTAGCTTGGAGAGTTAAATATTTTATTTTAACTGAAGGTAAGACTGCAATGTATGAAATAGATTTCTGTGCTGTGTTATAGATCAATGCAAGGATAGAAACATAGCTTATAAACTAGCATATTCAGATAAATACATTTGTACCATCTATGTAAATACCCTAATTTAAAGGATAAGGGACTATATGCTATAGGAACTGATGTTTCCGGTACTGACACTATAGGGAATTTTTTTTATTTAAGTTAAGAAAAAGGATGCAACTGAAAGTTTTTTAATTCCAAAGATAGACCTACCCTCTATAGTCTATCTGGCCAACTTTACTTATGAAGATAAATTGACATTAGAAACAGGTTACAGTGATAAACATGAATTGTTAGCCTGGATGAGATACACTGCAATCCAAAATAATAGCACTAACTGTATCGCTTGTGCAAAAGCCAGGCCATATCTGGCTGCTATACCTTTCAGGCTATCAGATAAGGAGAACCCACAAGGTCTGCAATTCGTGTTATCTTTATATAATGCATCATATAATCCAGGTGATAAATTATGTAAGACATTCTCTTTATTGTACCCACCTGTGGGGAGAGATGAAATCCCTCCCTTAGTAGTGGCTTACCCAGGCAACTACACCTGCTTTCTGAGGAATGGGCAAGGTAAGAAAGTAGGGAACCTCACTGAAGAGTTTTGTGACCGATAATGGTAATTACTCCTCTAATTGGTTTACCAACCAGACAAGGGCAAGGACTGATCTCTGGTGGCTATGTGGAGAAAGGAAGGCAAGTGGCAGGGAGGCTGTACTCTGGTTCAGCTTCTGATTCCATTCCACTTGTTTTTAGCACCTGAGTTTCAGAGAATGAGAAAACAGCCTGGAGACGATCTGAATCGCTATAAGCGGTCTATCCCTGGAGGTTCCTTTGACCATCGAATATACATAGATGAAGTAGGAGTACCCTGTGGGGTGCCAAATGAGTTTAAGGCCCAAAATCACGTCAAGTCTACGATAAATAAGAATGTTGACTGGATTAATTATATTTATCACAATCAACAGAGATTTGTTAATTTTACCAGAGATGCACTAAAGGGCATTGCAGATCAGTTGGGACCTACGTCTTTAATGACATGGCAAAATAGAATGGCCCTGGATATGTTACTAGCAGGAAAAGGGGGTGTTTGTATCTTCTGTTGTACTTTTATTCCAATAACAGAGCTCCTGATGGCAGTATTACCAAGGCATTGGAAGGACTCAATTCCCTGTCCGAAGAGCTTGCAGAAAACTCCAGAATAAATGACATCTTCACCTCATGGATTGAGGGGTAGTTTGGAAAACGGACTGGCCTGGTAAGATCTGTACTCATGACCACTGCCGTTGTTGCCAGTATATTGACTGTTTGTGGATGTGATACCCTGCATAAGAGGATTGATCCAAAGGTTAATTGAGACCTCAGTGACAAAGACAATGTGGCAAAAGATTCAAAAGAAGAGAACCTGTCCTGAATAATCTTACAGAACATTTCTTGATAAATTTATAACAGGAGGGAATGTTAGAAAAGTTTTATTTTAAATTTATTGTTACTTCATGTAATAGATATTAAATGTGCATGCAGGGTTCTCAGAAAATGCTTTAGTTGACAAAGAGTTAAATGACAGTCTCTCTTTAAGTGTGTGAGGCGGTTGGACTTCTTAATAAAGATTGCAATCTCCAGAGGAAGTCCAACCGTGGCCTAATCTCATATGACAGGAAAGCCACAAACGGTTTTCAGTTGGTATATGTGTATATAAGTATAAACATATGTCTCACAGGGAAAATTACTATACGGGCTAGGTCACCAGCAAGTGCGGATTCAGACCTCCCCAACGTCAGAATAGAAACTCCAAAATACATTAGGAAAACACAGAGAATAAGGAGTCATGTACTACTAGAATATGATTTGCCAAGGGCATGGAATTTTTTTTTTTATTTGACAATACAAATTACAGATATATTAAAAGATAGACTACAAATCGGGCAACTGTATACCTCCAATAGCGTAGGAGGACAATAGGAAACCACTAGTATATAGCACAAAAAATAAAGGAAGAAAAAACTTCCAACAGAAGAGGCTGTGTGAACTGTTCTAAGGCAGGAGTCAGATAACAATGTATGACGCAGAGCAAGAAAACAAAATAAGGCATCTAAGTAGATATACCCCTTGAAAAAGCCATCCACGCGAAATGCGCGTTGGGGTCTCTCCGTACCTGGAAAGTTACTGGATCATAGGAACCACATGGGTTAGTAACGCTACTTGTTGTGCCCTATAAAATTCACTAGTTTTTATACCTACACTTTGGGAAGATCTGTGTGCTTTACTGAGGCTTAGATATTTTGAACCTAATGATTGACGCTCTGTATAGCATGGCTAATGTAACTGGTAGTATTCATCTCTTACCTTGTTTCATATTAACACTATTATGAGATTGACTGTACCCGTGTTACGATCTACTTAGATGCCTTATTTTGTTTTCTTGCTCTGCGTCATACATTGTTATCTGACTCCTGCCTTAGAACAGTTCACACAGCCTCTTCTGTTGGAAGTTTTTTCTTCATTTATTTTTTGTGCTATATACTAGTGGTTTCCTATTGTCCTCCTACGCTATTGGAGGTATACAGTTGTCCGATTTGTAGTCTATCTTTTAATCTATATGTAATTTGTATTGTCAAATAAAATGTATTTTTCTATGCCCTTGGCAAATCATATTCTAATAGTACATGACTCCTTATTCTCTGTGTTTTCCATATGTGTATATAAACCTATGCTTATGTAATGAAGGCAGACAACTGCTGATTTTGACACTTGTCTCCTCACCGGTTGAGAATAAAACTCTTATTGAGATGAAAACTTGAATCATTATTGCTAAGTATGGAAAATTCTTCCAAAAGATACAGTACATAGACGAAATCCTCCTCCACCGTGCGCATATAGATGTTTGCGTATGTAGGTGCAATATTAGAACAAATCACGGTCCCTTAGCGTTGAACAAAAAAACGATCATGGAATAAGAAATACTTCTTAATAAGAATAATTTCTAATAAAGATAGTAGAAAATCCTTGCATTCAAATGTGTACTCGGAATGATCAAGCATTTTATTGACAGCCCGTCGGCCTTAGTCATGTTGTATTGCGGTATACAGAGAAGTTACATCAAAGGAGGCTAAAATAACCCCCCCTTCTTGTGTGGAGATTCACTTCCTCCAATTTTGTTAAGAAATCTGTATCTGCCTTATATAAAAGAGTGTGCTCCAATAGCAAAATGTCTCAAAGACTTATCCAAGAAAATTGCCATATTTGAGAAAATCTAATCAGTACCAGAGTTGATGGGTCGTCCTGGTGGATTTATCAAGAATTTGTGTATCTTTGGCAATATATATAACACCGGAGTTTTAGGACACTCAACCAACAGAAATTTATGTAAATCTTCATCAATTATACCAATAGATCTAGCCTCATTTACCACCTTTTTAATTATTTTGGCTATTTAAAATTTAGGATCACAGACAATTTGCACATACACATTATCATCATGAAATTGGTGATTGATTTCTTGTACATATTGTAACAGGTTGAGAGGGTTAGTCTGCCAAGGGAGATATATTCCTAGAGCCTATTAAAGGTTTAACATAGGGTCTTCCCTCCACACAGGTGGAGGGTAATTAACTAAGAGAAAAACACTGCTGGGAGTGTGTGTCAGAGAGGGGAAGCAGGAAGGTGAAGACTGGTTTGCTGCTGAACAGATCTGACATTTACAGAGGGGTGAGAGCTAACCCCTGCAAATGGGCTGGACTGTGTGAGTTGTACCTGGACTCTTGTTACATGAAACGTTTCTGTCTATACTAACCTTTGTGTATGCTTATGAGACAAGCTACCGTTGTGTTTATTGGATTTCCCTGATTGAAAGAGAAATAAAGCTTCTAAAGTCCTGTTTAAACAAGAATACTGCGCTGAGAGTGTCGCTTTGCCTATCTACATTCCCCAAACTGCTACATATGGTGGAGAGTGCGGGCATCCGGTCTGCGCTAGCTCTTGGTTGCTAGGAGCAACGACAGAAAGAAACACTTTCAATAGCCAGCAGTGAATATATGTCCTGGGTGAAAGCTGCTACCCTGATATCCAGACTATCCGCCAACTAGGAGGAGTTAATCCAGCAGCTGGTACAGGCCGATGTGCAGCAACAACAGGCCACTGTGCAGCAACAACAGGCTCATGCTGAGGCCATGCAGGCCCAACATCAAACCAACAATCTGCTCAAGCAGCAACTGGCAGCATTACAACTAACTGGGACTGTGCAACAGGCCTCCTCTCAGACCGTTGCCCAGAGCAACCCCAAGAAAGTGGTGCAGAGGGCAAAGCAAAGGATGGTGGAAGGAGAGGATGTCGAGGCCTACCTTTCCGTCTGAACGTACTGCAGAAAGGGAACATTTGCCGGAGTCTCAGTGGGCTGAAGTCCTGGCGCTGTTACTAGTAGGTGAGCCGCTAAAAGCTTATTGTGACTTGTCTGAAGAAAATGTAAATGACTATGTGTTGCTTAAAGCAGAGATACTCGCATGGCTGGTTCGTGCCCAAAGGGTACACCAGTGGCAATATGATGCCAATAAGCCTCCCAGGTCCCAGGTGCATGACCTGAGGAATCTGAGCAATAAATGGCTTGAACCAGAGAGGTTGTCTCCGCGAGAGGTGGTGGATCGGATCATCATTGAACGCCTGTTTTGCACACTCTCCAGGGATTTACAATGCTGGGTAATGCAAGCGGATTCCCAGACCTCTGAGCAAGTGATCTCTGCCCTGGAGAGACATACAGTGACAGAGAGACGTACTGGGAAAAAGGCAGAATTTTGCTTACCACAGAGGCATATTTGGGTGGCGCCAGTACTAGGGAGCGTTCTGGAGAAACCTAGGAGTCCAAGGTTTGCTGCTCCTCAAGTTTGTCCATCCAATACAGGCTCACAGCTCAGGGTCGTCCCACCCCAACACCTTCCTAGGCTCTGCTGCTGGAGATGTCATGAAGTTGGGCACATTGCAGCCCAATGCCCAGAAGCTGAGGAACCCATGGACTGTACTATGGCCATGTGCCAGTCACTGTTTGCCCCCTCTGTGGACCCTGCAATGGCACCGGATCAACGGCAGATTTTTGAGGTGTTGGTGAATGGCCAGCCGGTCGTAGCCCTTCTTGACACAGGCAGCGCGGTCACCTTACTCCGAGTTACCGTTCCCCATAAGGTGGTGCACCCTGAAAAAAAAATGCGGTAGTGTGTACACTGAGACATAAAAGAGTACCCCGTTGCGCAGGTCTCTGTGGAAACCTCTAGTAGGACTGTTACCTGCGATGTGGGAGTTGCACCTAGATTGGTACATGAACTTATTCTTGGCTGTGACTTTCCAACATTCTGGCTACTGTGGGAAAAGACACTGACAGATAAGGACGAGCCTTCATCTATTTCCTTAAATGATGATAATGTTTTTGCTGACAGCATTGGGAATAAGGTGTTTCCCTTTTGTGTCTTAGCTGGTGATGAGCCTGATGATTCTGTCTCTGAGCAGGAAATTCCTGACTTAGGAATTCCTAGGACAAATTCTGGCCCTGCTCAGTTAAAGGCATGGTGTTGCCCGAAAAACATGTTTGTTTTTTTTTTATTAAACATTTAGTGTGTGGGTGATTAAACATTGTTCAAATTTTTTTTATTTTTTTCACGAGTCAGGAAATATTATAAATTATTTCTAATTTATAATACTACCCATTTTTGGTCACTAGATGGAGCTATTTCCCAAAATTGCAGCATTGCAACATTGGGTTAAAAGCTCTCGCTCTAGTGAGCTCTCAGCATCCCCCCCTCCTTTATCCTGGCTAGTGCCGGGATAAACGAGGGGTTTGAACGGTGTAACCTCCTACACTGTGTGTCGCCATTTTTTGAGCTAACACACAGCGTAGTAGGTTTACATACAGTAGTAAACACACACAAACACGAACATACATTGAAATCTCTTACCTGCTCCTGCCGCCGCGGCTCCCTCCGGCCCGTCTGCTCCGTTTGCTGCCGCTGGTCCAAGTGCACAAATCCGGAAGCCGCGACCGGAAGTAGTAATATTACTGTCCGGCCGCGACTTCCGGTCCACAGGAAAATGGCGCCGGACGGCGCCAATTTCGAATTGGACTGTGTGGGAGCGGCGCATGCGCAGTTCCCACACAGACGCCGTACACGGAAGTCAATGGGACGGGAGCCGTTCGCAGTCCCTATGGGACTGTGGCTGCCGTATTCCATGTCTGTATGTGTCGTTAATCGACACAGACAGAAATGGAACAAAAAATGGCAGCCCCCATATATAAAAAAATAATTTGTGATGACACTGTTCCTTTAAGAGAGCCAAGTCTAAAAAAAGCATTTGAAAATTTAAAAATTGTGAATGATGTGGTTAAGGAAGCCTGGGGACAAGAGGTCAGTCCTTATAAAACTGTGGTGGAACATGTGTCCCAGATGCAGGGCAGAATGCCCGTAGTCAGACAGCACTTGACCCAGACACGGGAAGCTCAGTGCAGGGTATACAATCAACCTGCTAAAATCCGTGAGTTCAGCCATGGTGACTGCGTGTTAATGCTCATCCCAACGGTAGAGAGCAAGCTTCTAGCTAAGTGGCAGAGACTCTTTGAAATTATAGAGAAAATTGGACCAGTGAATTATAAAGTGTTTCAGCCATCTAAAAGAAAACAATATCAAATTTATCATGTCAACCTGATTAAGCCCTGGAAGGAGGAGTCATTGTCCACAGGGATAGTGCCCAAAAAAGGTGGTGACAATGAGATAAACAAAGTGAAAGTGGTGGCTACTTTGTCCCAACCCCAAAATCAAGAGGAGTATAAGTTTAAAGTAGAGCACAGGGCGGGAGAAGACATCAGAATGCGGATGCCTTCTCAAGGAAATACTGCCTGGTAGGAGTAAGTGTCCAGTCCTGCGGCCTGGAGCAAAGGGGGTTGGATGTGTAACAGGTTGAGGGGGCTAGTCTGCCGAGGGAGATATATTCCTAGACGCCAATTAAAGGGTTAACATAGGGGTTTCCCTCCACTCGGGTGGAGGGTAATTAACTAAGAAAAAAACACTTATGGGTGTGTGTGTCAGAGAGGGGAAGAAGGAAGATGAAGACTGGTTTGCTACTGAACAGATCTGACATTTACAGAGGGATGAGAGCTGACCCTTGCAAAAGGGCTGGACTGTGTGAGTTATACCTGGACTTTTGTTACATGAAACGTTTCTTGCTATTGTAACCTTTGTGTATGCTGATGAGACAAGCTACCGTTGTGTTTATTGGATTTAGCTGATTGAAAGAGAAATAAAGTCCTGTTTAAACAAGAATACTGCGCTGAGAGTGTCTCTTTGCCTATCTACATTCCCCAAACTGCTACAATATATATCGGTATCCATGATGACAACTGCATTTATCAGCCAGTTTTATGATTGTCTTCATGGATCAATTTATTACTGGCTGTCATCTCATTCCTATTCATGTTTGCATGCAACAACTTATTATCATTATGTGACATTTTAAATTTTTCGACATCACCTTTAACCCCAATAGTAAAGGCATAAAATGGCAGCACACTGTGGGGAGGTACAAAAGAACTCCTGTTGGAGAGTCCAAAGTCCCTCAAAATGAATTCAGAGTCCCTGTGTTTAGGGACAGAGATACGATCAGCAAACCACACCTTCAATTTGATATTGCTAAAAAATGTATACAAATCAGCTTCAATACAAAACCAGTCAACACTACTAGTTGGAGCCCTTACTTAGAACATTTTGTTGTATTTTTAGAGAGTTTCAGAACAAATATTTACCACTAGGTTTTACTTTTGAGATTTCTTCCCCAAGTTACTAGAGGACGTGGCCTGTTGGTCATCTGTCTGTCTTTGCGGATGATGTTTCCCACTATCTCTCTTAGTGCGTCTCCTGCCAAGATAGACACTCTGGGAGTCTCTCCAAATAAAGAAGTGGAGACCTCTCCTGTTGTCTGCTTAAACTCATTTTGTCTCTTCTTTCTCCTATTGTCCCAAACTAGTGATCCTCCTCTATGGTCATCATTTTGCCAATCATAGGTCCGGCCCTGACTGCAGTCATCAGCATCCCTATACCATTTTTTCCATTTAGTTTCCTCCGATTTCACCTTAAACATGGATAAATAAGTGTCCAGTGCAGATATCATAATCTTGCTTAGGAAGTAGGGACTTAAAGAGGCTCTGCCACCACATTATAAGTTGCCTATATTCTACATAATGTGATCAGCGCTGTAATGTAGATCACAGCAGTGTTTTTATTTAGAAAAACAATCTATTTTCATCAAGTTATAACCTATTTTAGCTTTATGCTAATGACTTTCTTAATGGACAACTGGGCGTGTTTTACTTTTTGCGCAAGTGGGCGTTGTGGAGAGAAGTGTATGACGCTGACCAATCAGCGTCATACACTTCTCTCCATTCAGTTACTCTGCACATAGTGATCTTATTAGATCACTATGTGCAGCCACATACACACACATTAACATTACTGAAGTGTCCTGAGAGTTAATAGACATCGCTTCCAGCCAGGGCGCGATGTCTATTCACAATCCTGACACTTCGGTAATGTTTGTGTGGGACTTAGGGCATGACCAGACGTGGCGGAATTGCTCTGGAATTCCGCTGCGGACAGTCCGCTGCGGAAATCAGCAGTCAACAGTTTCTCCATTGCTTTCCACAGCTTTTTAGTTAGGTTCGTGAACGCGTTGCGGAAAACTCCGCTGCGGACCATAGGCTGCGGTGCGGAATTTGGTGTCCGCAGCATACACTGGCTGTTGCGGACGTGTAGCGGAATTGTCGCGGACTCATTGCGGAATTTCTCCATTGACTTCAATGGAGATTCAAAATTCCGCAATGAATTCCGCAGATGTTGTGTGTTGCGTAGCGTATTGGTTTTACGAACATGACATTTCTTCATTCTGGATGGACCTATGTATTTCTAGGTCTACAGCCAGACTGAGGCGCCATGCACACTAACGTAAAAACGCCCGTAACCACGGGCCGTTATTACGGCACGGGCAGGCCCATAGAAGTCAATGGCGCTCCCGTAATTACGGTGACTACGTGTGCACCCGTAATTACGGGAGCGTTGCTAGGCGACGTCAGGAGATAGTCACAGTCCAGGGTGCTTAAAGAGTTAAACGATCGGCAGTAACTGTTACAGCACCCTGGACAGTGACTTCCGATCACAATATAGATCAACGTGTAAAATAAATAGAAGTTCATACTTACCGAGAACTCCCTGCTTCATCTTCCAGCCCGACCTCCCGGGATGACGTTTCTGTCGATGTGACGGCTGCAGCCAATCACATGGACTGCCGCGTCATCCAGGGAGGTCGGGCTGGATGTTAAAAGAGGGACGCGTCACCAAGACAACGGCCGGGTAAGTATGAATTTCTTTTACTAGGGCTAAGGGGCTGCCCCTTCTCTTTATCATGCACTGATAGAGAGAAGGGAAGTACTTTTCACCTGAATACGCAACGGCTAGTCCGCATCAATTTACTGCACATTTTAGGCAGAGCCGCAACAGAATCTGCAACGCGGATTATGTGCGGCATTGATGCGGACTGTGTCCGCAGAAATACGCCACATCTGGCCATGCCCTTACAGAACAGCAGGCGTAATAGATTACGCTTGCTGTGCTGTAAGCCCCACACAAACGTTAGCGAAGTGTCGGGATTGTGAATATCACGCGCGTCGCACGGACCTATGTTAGTCAATGGGGCCGTTCAGACATTCCGTGATTTTCACGCAGCGTGTGTCCGCTGCGTAAAACTCACGACATGTCCTATACTTGGGCGTTTTCGCGCATCACGCACCCATTGAAGTCAATCGGTGCGTGAAAATCACGCGCAGCACACGGAAGCACTTCAGTAGATAAAAAAATGAAGGAAAAAATAAAAGCACTTCCTTCATTTCTTTTTCTAAATATCAAAACCGCGTGTCATAAGTATGGCATATGCGTGAAAATCACGTAGCCACGCAGCATTCACTGATGACACACGGAACTGAAACGCGTGCAAAACGCTGCATTTTTTGCGCGCGCAAAAACGCACACGTTCGTGTGAATAAGGCCTAAAGGTGTACTTAAAAAAAACAGCCTCTCCCATATCGCCCTCCCAGGATCCGATCCATGTCCACCTCAATGTAGTTCAAGACATCAGGAGATAAAGTACAAGTGGTTTCAACAGAATAGGGCATTAGAAAAGAACTGCAGGCTAGAAAAGCAACATAGAAAATAAAAAAAGCCACACCGTTGCCAAAAAATTGATGGGTGCAATTCTACCAGTGTCAGGACTAGGCTTGTCACGATACCAGAATTTGGACTTCGATACCGATACTTTGTGTAGTATTGCGATTCTCGATACGAAAACGATACTTTGCCAACAGTAATAAAAAAAAAAAGTTCTTCCATTTTCTTATTGGTGTGATGAATTTTGAACCTCCATGTGCCTCTCGTTAATAGTAATTAACCCCATCATGTTTCTCACAGTCATAATTGACAACATTGAGTTAATGTGTGAGGTACATGATGGGGCTATTTACTATTAATGAGGCACATGGAGGCATAAAATTCATATCACCACGTGCCTCACATTAATAAGTGAAAGAAAGACGTTTATTTTATTTTTTACAGCGTACACATCATAATTGACTCTATAAATTTGTTGTGCAGTTTATTACGGCCGTGCCGATACTGAATATGTATATATTGTATGTATTGAGACTTTTATTTTAACATTTATTGTAAAAAATGTGTATGTCTACATTTTTATTTAACATTATTATATCTATATGCCAGTACATTAGCCTGTGTGTTGATAGTACACAGGCAGTTGTTAGGACATACAGTGAAGGAAATAAGTATTTGATCCCTTACTGATTTTGTAAGTTTGCCCACTGTCAAAGTCATGAACAGTCTAGAATTTTTAGGCTAGGTTAATTTTACCAGTGAGAGATAGATTATATAAAAAAAAAACAGAAAATCACATAGTCAAAATTATATATATTTATTTGCATTGTGCACAGAGAAATAAGTATTTGATCCCCTACCAACGATTAAGAGTTCAGCCTCCTCCAGACCAGTTACACGCTCCAAATCAACTTGGTGCCTGCATTAAAGACAGCTGTCTTACATGGTCACCTGTATAAAAGACTCCTGTCCACAGACTCAATTAATCAGTCTGACTCTAACCTCTACAACATGGGCAAGACCAAAGAGCTTTCTAAGGATGTCAGGGACAAGATCATAGACCTGCACAAGGCTGGAATGGGCTGCAAAACCATAAGTAAGACGCTGGGTGAGAAGGAGACAACTGTTGGTGCAATAGTAAGAAAATGGAAGACATACAAAATGACTGTCAATCGACATCGATCTGGGGCTCCATGCAAAATCTCACCTCGTGGGGTATCCTTGATCCTGAGGAAGGTGAGAGCTCAGCCGAAAACTACACGGGGGGAACTTGTTAATGATCTCAAGGCAGCTGGGACCACAGTCACCAAGAAAACCATTGGTAACACATTACGCCGTAATGGATTAAAATCCTGCAGTGCCCGCAAGGTCCCCCTGCTCAAGAAGGCACATGTACAGGCCCGTCCGAAGTTTGCAAATGAACATCTGGATGACTCTGAGAGTGATTGGGAGAAGGTGCTGTGGTCAGATGAGACTAAAATTGAGCTCTTTGGCATTAACTCAACTCGCCGTGTTTGGAGGAAGAGAAATGCTGCCTATGACCCAAAGAACACCGTCCCCGCTGTCAAGCATGGAGGTGGAAACATTATGTTTTGGGGGTGTTTCTCTGCTAAGGGCACAGGACTACTTCACTGCATCAATGGGAGAATGGATGGAGCCATGTACCGTCAAATCCTGAGTGACAACCTCCTTCCCTCCACCAGGACATTAAAAATGGCTCGTGGCTGGGTCTTCCAGCACGACAATGACCCGAAACATACAGCCAAGGCAACAAAGGAGTGGCTCAAAAAGAAGCACATTAAGGTCATGGAGTGGCCTAGCCAGTCTCCAGACCTTAATCCCATCGAAAACTTATGGAGGGAGCTGAAGATCCGAGTTGCCAAGCGACAGCCTCGAAATCTTAATGATTTACAGATGATCTGCAAAGAGGAGTGGGCCAAAATTCCATCTAACATGTGTGCAAACCTCATCATCAACTACAAAAACCGTCTGACTGCTGTGCTTGCCAACAAGGGTTTTGCCACCAAGTATTAAGTCTTGTTTGCCAAAGGGATCAAATACTTATTTCTCTGTGCACAAAGCAAATAAATATATATAATTTTGACTATGTGATTTTCAGTTTTTTTTAAAATATAATCTATCTCTCACTGGTAAAATTAACCTAGCCTAAAAATTCTAGACTGTTCATGTCTTTGACAGTGGGTAAACTTACAAAATCAGCAAGGGATCAAATACTTATTTCCTTCACTGTACATAAGTATACCCTAACAACAGGAAATATGGTCAGACAGCCCTGGGGTCCTTCAATGGACCCTGGGCTGTCTGCCCATAAATGGTATGTCCCTGTGACACGATCCAAGTGGCATCCTCCTTTCCATTTTTCCCTTATATGCTGCGGTAAGCTTTTATTGCAGCATTCAAGGGAATGGCGGCAGAGATCAGAGGTTTCTTTGATCTCCACCGTTAGAGTGGGGCTGCGGCTGTGTAATATAGCCATTGCATCACTCCTGACATGTGTCCGCGCGCTGTCAGCATGAGGTGATGCGGCCGATGCTGCACTAATGAGCGCTGGCACTAAAGACAGAACATGGGGGTGTATTACAGTGCGCCCCCGCAACGTCTTCAGTGCCGGCGCTTACTAGTGCAGCGCCGGCCACATCCCCTCATGCTGACCGCGTGCACACTTGTCAGGAGGGGGCAATGGCTGTAACACACAGCCACAGCCCCGCTCTAACTACATGTGTTACTATACTAAACTGTGCGGCCGCACAGCTTAGTATTGAAATACATGAATTAACGGTATCGTACCGTTTGAGGGTGCACGGCATCGAAAGAGTATCGATATTTCAATGCATAGTGCAACCCTAGTGAGGACCAATAACCCAGATAAACATATTCCAAAATCAGGCAGCACTCCAAGGTTTGCAAATTAAAAAAGTGTGATACTTTATTTATTCATATGTCCAATGCAACGTTTCAGCCAGTGGCGTAACTACCGCTATAGCAGCTATAGCGGCTGCTACGGCGCCCGCAGCATGAGGGGGCCCGTGCCACCCGCCGGCACGGCCCCCCCCCCCATGGCCGGAGGCTCTGCTAGCAGCTGCTATGGCTGCTACAGCGTGACGCCACTGAAGGGGTTGTTCCTACAAAAGACATGCATCCCCTATCCACAGGATAGACGATACATGTGGGATCGCTGGGACGCCCAGCGATAAGGAGAACGGGGGACCAAAAGTCCCCCGAAGTTCTCCATGACAAACCTCGGACTTCCGGAGTCTGTCGGCAGCTCCATAGAAATCACTTGCACAGCGGAGGGCTTGTGCGCATGCGTGCCCAGCGCTCCTTTTATTTTTATTGAACTGCGCAGACGCCGGAAGTCCGAGGTTTGTCATGAGAACTTCGGGGGACTTTCGGTCCCCCGTTCTCCTTATCGCTGCCAGCGATCACACATGTATCCCCTATCCTGTGGCTAGGAGACGCATGTCTTTTGTAGGACAAACAATAGGCCGTCTTTATTTATTTTGGGGGGGGGGGGGGAGTTATATGGCGTTATCTACAGGGGGGGTGGTCTATATGGAGTTATCTACAGGGGGGTTCTGTATGGTGTTATCTACAGGGGGGTCTGTGTGGCGTTATCTACAGGGGGGACTTTGTATGCCGTTATCTACAGGGGGGTCTGTATGGCGTTATCTACAGGGGGGGTCTGTATGGCGTTATCTACGAGGGGGTGTCTGTATGGCTGGCGTTATCTACAGGGGGGGTCTGTATGGCATTATCTACAGGGGGTGTCAGTATGGCGTTATCTACAGGGGGGGTCTGTATGGCGTTATCTACAGGGGGGGCTGTATGGCGTTAACTACAGGGGGATTTGGGGCTGTATGGCATTATCTACAGGGGGGCTGTATGGCGTTATCTACAGTGGGGGCTGTAAGGCGTTATCTACAGGGGGGCTGTAAGACGTTATCTACAGGTGGGCTGTAAGGCATTATCTACATGGGGCTGTGTATGGCGCTATCTACAGGGGGCTGTGTATGGTGCTATCTATAGTGGGGCACTGTGTGGTGGAATCTATAGGGAGGCACTATCTACAAGGGGGGGTTGTGTGATACCCAGCGGAGGGGGGGGGGGCCCCAGTCAAAAGTTTGCTATGGGGCCCAGTCTTTCCTAGTTACGCAACTGGTTTCAGCTCTTCCAAAGAGTCTTTCTACAGCAACTAACATAGTATGAAGGTTACATATGAATAGACCCCCTGCTATAAGCAGTAATTAATTATACAAAATAGTAATCAATAATAATTACATTAATAAACACCATATAACATAACACACATTATGTAAAATGTACAGACATAGAGATAAAACCAGAATGCATCTAATACATACAAGTTTATATGTATTATACATTAGAAAAGTTTAAAACACAGTATAATGAGGCATAATTATTGAACCACAACATTTTTTTCTATTAAATATATATATATATATATAGACACACACACAAGAAAACGGTGACAGTACTATGCGAACACCAATGCCACCTAAAACACTATATATAAATATGCATTACTACTAAATCTACTAACAATAGTGAGGTTCTTAGTGCACATCTTGATTAAATTGCGTGAGCCCACCTGCCACGACAAGCCGACCTCACTTATAAGGTGTGTCCCTACACTGAACATACACCCTGTTCTGGGTATAAGCCTGCAGAATATACATATTACAGGATTCTAGGGGAAAAATGTCTTCCCTCAATGACTTTCCTTGTCACTGTCTCACAATATAAATGCCAGACGCAGACATACTGCTGCATCAGCACAGGGGCCCTGAGAGGAGGGGGCCCTCTATGCTACAATAGAGGATGCTCCTGCGATGCTAGACGGGGAGTGGCTTATCAGTATCGAGGGCCTGGATTTCTCTCTGCATGAGATGTCTCTCTCCTGCCTGCAAGGATTTTACCAAGGGTCGGCACTGGCTAAAAGATATCTGGTAAGTGTAAATAATAGGTGTGTAGTGTGACAGCGTTTGAGTGGCACATGTGCAGCATGCGTCCAGCGTATAAGTGGCATGTCTGTGGAATCCTTCCTGCATTTCAGTGTTTGCAAGTTGTTTCAAGTATTTAAACTGTATATGTGCGGCATGTGTTCAGCGTGTCTGGTGTTGAAGGGGGGTCCACACACACTCCTTGTAAAGTTGCCCTCTGCAGTCAGTGTCCGCCTCCGATATATACAAAGCAGGGGCGGACACAGACAGCATAGAGCCCCCTGAGCAAGAAATGTGTTTGGGCCCATCTCCCTTCACTGCCAACAAAACACACAAAAGAATACTATTATTCATATATAAAATAATAATTATAAAATATATGTAACTGTAAAGGATCTGCCAGGCACAACTTCTGTGTATACGCCCATAGGTAATCAGTCTGCACCTCAGTCTATGTCTCTGAGACTGACTCCATCTTCCACCACTCAGGATGGCAGGCTTAGGAGTGGGAGAGCCTATCGCAGCCTGGCCAGACGGAGCTAGCTCCCGCCCTCTGTCTATTTATACCTGCCTTTCCTGTTCCTCCTTTGCTTGTGATTCTTCTCGTGTGGTTTCCTGGCCCAGCTACAGCTTCTACTATTTGATCCTGCTCCATACTGACCCTGGCTTACTGACTACTCTCCTGCTCTGCGTTTGGTACCTCGTGCACTCCTGGTTTGACTCGGTTCGTTCACCACTCTTGTTGCTCACGGTGTTGCCGTGGGCAACTGCCCCATTTCCCTTAGCTTTGTGTACCCTTGTCTGTTTGTCTGTCGTGCACTTATTGAGCGTAGGGACCGCCGCCCAGTTGTACCCCGTCGCCTAGGGCGGGTCATTGCAAGTAGGCAGGGACAGAGTGGCGGGTAGATTAGGGCTCACTTGTCCGTTTCCCTACACCCATCATTACAGTAACATGAATTTTAAAAATGCACGTGCGTCACCCACATAAACCATATACTGGACAAATGCCGCACACTCACCATCCACACTGTAGACACATGCCACACGCACTGGCCTAATGACACACACATGACATTAACCGCACACACACTCCACTCACACTGGACACATGCCGCACACACCACTCACATGCTGGACACATGCTCCAAATGCATCACTCACACATCGGATACCTACAGCACATATGCCCCTTACACTCAGGACTGGGGATGCACGATGCATCGACACTTCGATACTGTTGCATCCCCAAACGGTTCGATACCGTTGTTTTATGTATTTCGATACTAAGCTGTGCGGCCACACAGCTTAGCATTTTAAAACATGAATGTATGACAGCAGGGCAGTAGCTGTGTAATACAGCCATTGCCCCGCTCCTGAGTCCTGACAATTGCGCGTCGTCAGGATGATGTGATGCGGCCAGCGCTGCACTGTCTGGCGGCACTGAAGACAGAACATTGCGGGCGCACTACAAAACACCCCTATGTTCTGTGTTCAGTGCCTGTGCTCATTAGTGCAGCGCCGGCCGCATCTCCTCGTGCTGACCGCGCGCGCACTTATGTCAGGAGTGGGGCAATGGCTCTATAATGACGGAAGTCAGAGAAACCTCTTATCTCCGCCGCTATTCCCCTGAATGCTGCGATCAAAGCTGACCGCAGCATTCAGGGGAAAATGAGAAGGGGGATGCCCCTTGGATCGTGTCACAGGGAATTCCTGTGACGCGATCGAGGGTCATACCATATATGGGCAGACAGCCCAGGGTCCATTGAAGGACCCCAGGGCTGTCTAACCATATTTCCTGTTGTTGGGGCATACTTAGGTATGTCCTAACAACTGCCTGTGTACTATACGTACACAGGCTAATGTACTGTAATATAGATATATGCCAGTACATTAAAGTTTAAAAATAAAGTAAAAACATAAAGTAATATTACATTTTAAAAAATACACATACACCTTTTTTTTTTACAATAAACATTAAAATAAGTCTCAATACATAAAACATATTCGGTATTGGCACGGCCGTAATAACCTGAACAACAATTTTTTGGTGTCATTTATGATGTGTACGCTGTAAAAAAATAAAAACTTCTTTCACTTATTAATGTAAGGCACGAGGTGTGATGATGAATTTAACCTCCATGTGCCTCACATTAATAGTAATTAACCCCATCATGTACCTTACACATAACCCATTATGACTGAGAAACATGATGGGGTTAATTACTATTGTGAGGCACATTCAAAATTCATCACACCACGTGCCTCACATCAGAAAATGGAAGAACTTTTTTTTTGTTACTGTTGGCAAAGTATCGTTTTGGACACATGCCTCACACGCGCCACTCATGCTGGACACTTGCATCATTCACGCAGTAGATATATGGGCCTTTTTCTAAACAGGACACATGCCACACACGCGCCACTCATGCTGGACACGTGGAAAACTTACGCCTCCCACAAGCTGTACACACACCACACACGCAGGACATATGTCGTACACGCAACACTCACACGCTGGACAAATGCCACATATGCACCCACTCAAGCTAGATACATGCAAGTGTCACACCTGTTGATGTCTTACAACTATGCACCTCCTCATGCTCCATACATGCAAGTGTCACACATGTTAATGTCACACAACCATGCCTCCCAACTGTACCACGGGACTGTCCTGGATTGAAATTTCAACTGTATCTGTGACCTGCTCCCTGCTCCACTATTCACTATGTGACGCCTGCCGTGAGCGGCTTGGGCGTGATGCAGTGATGTCATCAAGCCTGCCTGCACTGAGACACACACAGCACAGACCAGAGGAGACCTGCAGAGGGATCTCCTCCATTCGTCATGGAAACGGGGCTAGGTGAGTACAGATGTAGCCAAATTTATCTTGACTCTGGTAACGTGCTGCAGCGTGATATCACACAACAAAAGCCATTGACAAAGTCAAGATAAAGTTTCTTGCCTCTGTGTATTTAGTTTGTTAAAAGTCAAGATAAAGATGGCTACATCTGTATTTATTTTATCATTATATTACTATACTGAGTGGGGCACTATGGGAGCATTATACTGTTTGGAGGGAACTATGGGGGCATTATATTGTAAGAGGGCAGTATTCTGTGTGTGGGGCATTATATTGTGTGGGAAGGCACTATGGGGGGCTTTATACCTTGTGGGGGGCACTATGGGCGCAATGTACTATGTGGTGGGCACTATGGGGACATGATAATGTGTGAGGGGGCACTCTGGTGGCATGATACTCTGTCTGGGCACTATTAAGGCAGCATACTATGTGGAGGGAACTACTTGGGCATGATACTGCGTGGCGGCAGTAATGGGTATGATACTGTGTGGGGACACATTGGGGCACTGAATCTGTGTGGGGGCACAAAGGGAACTGAGTGTGTATAGACAAGAATTGGGAGGGGCTAGAGGAGAGCTTCGTGCGCCTTATGAGTTATCCCTTTTTCCGATCATTGTAAGCTGGGAATTATGCACACAACTATTTTACACACACATACTTACCATATTTCTTTTGACAAGGGCTGACGAGTGCAGAATCAATGCAGGCAGGAGAGTGGCATCTCCTGCTGAGACAATGCCCCGTCTTCAAGAAGGTAGACATGTCATTTTTTACTTTTGCATCCTTTAGGATTAATTCCTGGCTTTGGCAAAAAAGAAAAAAAACCTGCACCAAACCTCCCTGTGTCATTACTGTCTTAAAGGAAATATATTGTCAGAAAATAACATGCTGTTAAAACTTTTGAGGACCACCGTACATCACGTGGTCCTGGGTTTTAAACCTCTACCCTTGTAAATGTATGCCGCAGGTTTACATTTAGCATTCGGTTGGTTGCCCAGCTGTTTGTTTAATACCGCTTTTTTCTTCTCTAAATCAGCTTACACAGCACTCAATGGACCTGATGATCACTGGGTGCCCCCTGGCATGGCCGAGCTGCAGATTAGCTCTGCCATTGACACCAGTAGTGCCCCAAAGTGTGACTGTCCCCTAGAGGTCTTTTATTACTCTTGGGGGAAATGTTATGTCTAAAAAAATAAATGCAAATAAAACATAAAAGAATGCAATTACAGTAAAATAATATCTTCTCACCATTATCCTCTTCCATCTGCAGTCCTTTCCCGTCTTTCCTTCCCTCGTGTATCTAGTCTGGTGTGCTTCTTGTTTTTTGTTTGTTTATTGACTTTACAAATATTTTTGCATATGAACTTTCCAATAAGGCCACTTGAGATTCTCATTTTCGATAATTGTCACAATGGATGGTCGCATTAGCAATGCTATATCTCATGGCTTCTTGTCTGACTTAATCTCCATACCTATATCTTGGTTGCTTTTCTTATTATTATTTTTTGCAATGATTCATGTATTTCTTGTCAGGGTCTGTTCGCCCCTTGATTTTGTTTGCATCTTTTTTTTTTTTACTTTGATAAAAACAAATTAATCACCTAACAATTTATCTTGATCTGAGCTCAGGCTGCAGGATAATGATCTTACAAGTTCGCTCAAAGGGTATGTTCACACGAGGGCGTCCGTTACGGCTGAAATTACGGGGATGTTTCAGCCTGAAAACATCCCCGTAATTTCAGCCGTACCGGCATGTGCAGGCGCTTGAACACTGCGTCAATTACGGACGTAATTGGCGCTGCTATTCATTGGAGTCAATGAATAACGGCTCCAATTACGGCCAAAGAAGTGACAGGTCACTTCTTTGACGCGGGCGTCTATTTACGCGCAGTCATTTGACAGCGGCGCGTAAATTACGCCTCGTGTGAACAGACAAACGTCTGCCCATTGCTTTCAATGGGCAGATGTTTGTCAGCGCTATTGAGGCGCTATTTTCGGACGTAATTCGGGGCAAAAACGCCCGAATTACGTCCGTAAATAGGCCGTGTGAACATACCCTAACACAGCTTGGACAGTGTTGGTGCAGAGGGAGGCCTTGTTCACAAAGTTCAGATTTGCTGCAGATTTTGTCTGTATTTTTTCGACCAGGAACGGAACCTAAACAGAGGAAATATATAATGAAAGGCCGTAAAAGTCTGCTGTCCTAGATCCAATTCTGGTTTTGGCTTGAAAAATGAATGCAAAATCCTCACATTTGCACTGTGTGAACAAGGCCTAAAGGCTCAGTAAGGCTGGGTAAACACGACCTATTTTCAGACGTAAACGAGGCGTATTATGCCTCGTTTTACGTCTGAAAATAGGGCTACAATACGTCGGCAAACATCTGCCCATTCATTTGAATGGGTTTGCCGACGTACTGTGCAGCGACCTGTCATTTACGCGTCGTCGTTTGACAGCTGTCAAACGACGACGCGTAAAATGACTGCCTCGGCAAACAAGTGCAGGACACTTCTTTGCAACGTAATTTGAGCCGTTCTTCATTGAAGTCAATGAAGAGCAGCTCAAGATTTACGAGCGTCAAAGACGCCTCGCATAATGCGAGGAGGAGCTTTTACGTCTGAAACGACGCAGCTGTTTTCTCCTGAAAACAGTCTGTCTTTTCAGACGTAAAAGCCACTTCTCGTGTGCACATACCCTAACGGGGCCAGAGCTGTAATTTAGATAGAGTCTCTTTAAAGCCAAGAATTTTGGCTTCAAAGAGACTCTGTCACCACATTATAAGTGCCCTATCTCCTACATAATGAGATGGGCGCTATAATGTAGGTGACAGCAGTGCTTTTTATTTAGAAAAACGATCTGTTTTTACCACGTTAGGAGCGATTTTAGCTTTATGCTAATTCTTTTCTTAATGCCCAAGTGGGCGTGTTTTTACTTTAGACCAAGTGGGCGTTGTACAGAGGAGTGTATGACGCTGACCAATCAGCGTCATGCACTTCTCCATTCATTTGGTCAGCGCATAGTGACACTGGGTTGTTCATGATGTGTTGTCTTATACTGACATATTATCGTTACTGAAGTGTTTAGACAGTGACTAGACATTCCTTCCAGCCAGGACGGGATGTCTATTCACAATCCCTGCACTTCGTTAACGTTTCTGTGGTACTTACAGCAGAGCAAGCGTAATCTCGCGAGAATTCGCTGTAAATGACAGCTTACAGCGAGATTACGCTTTGCTCTGCTGTAAGTACCAAACAAACGTTAACGAAGTGCAGGGAGGGTGTATAGACATCCCGTCCTGGCTGGAAGGACTGTCTAAACATTTCAGTAATGTTAATATGTCAGTATAAGACAGCACATAGCGAACAACGCAGTGTCACTATGTGCTGACTAAATAAATGGAGAGAAGTGCATGACGCTGATTGGTCACTGATTGGTCAGCGTCATACACTCCTCTGTACAACGCCCACTTGGTCTAAAGTAAAAACACGCCCACTTGGGCATTAAGAAACTAATTAGCATATAGCTAAAATCGCTCCTAACATGGTAAAAATAGATCGTCACCTACATTATAACGCCAATCTCCTTATGTAGGAGATCGGGCACTTATAATGTGGTGACAGAGCCTCTTTAAGAGTAGGAACACACTGGACGTGTACTTTACTGATTTTCCGCAACAGATTTCTTTGCTGAAAATCCGCAGCGTATTACAGTAGCAGCAGTGTGGATGAGATTTGAACAAATCTCATCCACACACACCGAAAAAAATAGAAAACGTTCATAAATTGACCTGCGGTGTGTTTTTTTAAGCCGCAGGTAAATTTATACTGCGCAATCGCTGCTCTTCTATTGCGGGATTTCCCCATTGAATTCAATAGGAAGGTAAAACCAGCAACAAGGAGCCTTGTGTTGCAAACTTTGCGGTAAAAACCCTGCGATTCCGCCACAAAAATCGCAAATGAGAAAAAATAAAAGAGCTATTTTTTATTTGAAATTCATAAAAAAGCTTATACTTACCCCTGGCGATAGGAACCTCTGGGACCCCCACCTATCTCTATAATGGGGACCACTAACCCCGGTCCTACCAAGTCCTGCTGTCAATGCTGGTAACTCAATGGCCGGAGATACAGAAACAGCTGAGCTCGCTGAGCTATGATGTTTCCGTAACTCCCAAAGAAGGGAATGGGAATACAGAAATAGTGTAGCACAACAAGCTACGCTGTTATCGGAACTTGGGAGTTAATGTTTAGTGTAAATGCTGCAGTTGGTCAGTCCAGTCTAGTATAAGCGCTGCAGTCAGTCAGTCAGTCCACAGTCTAGTGTAAGCGCTGCAGTCAGTCCACAGTCTAGTGTAAGCGCTGCAGTCAGTCAGTCCACAGTCTAGTGTAAGCGCTGTCACTGGTCAGTCCATAGTCTAGTGTAAACGATGTCACTGGTCAGTCCACAGTCTAGTGTAAGCGCTGCAGTCAGTCAGTCAGTCCACAGTCTAGTGTAAGCGCTGTCACTGGTCAGTCCACAGTCTAGTGTAAAGCACTGCAGCTGGTCAGTCCACAGTCTAGTGTAAATGCAGTGATTGGTCATTACATAGTCTAGTGTAAATGCAGTGATTGGTCATTACATAGTCTAGTGTAAATGCTGTGGTCGGTCAGTCAACTGTCTAGTGTAAATGCTGCGGTCGGCCAATCCACAGTTTAGTGTTAACTCTGTGGTTGGTCAGTCCACAGTTTAGTGTTAACTCTGTGGTTGGTCAGTCCACAGTCTAGTGTAAATGTTGCAGTCGGTGAGTCCATAGTCTAGTGTAAATGTTGCAGTCGGTGAGTCCATAGTTGAGTGTAAATGTTGCAGTCGGTGAGTCCATAGTCTAGTGTAAATGTTGCAGTCGGTGACTCCATAGTCTAGTGTAAATGTTGCAGTTGGTGAGTCCATAGTTTAGTGTAAATGTTGCAGTCAGTGAGTCCATAGTCTAGTGTAAATGTTGCAGTCGGTGAGTCCATAGTCTAGTGCAGTGGTTCCCAACTGGGGTGCCGTGAGAACCGTCCAGGGGTGCCGCGACACTCATCCACTGCAAAAACAAAAAATAATTTTTTTGCTACAAGCTCCGCCCCCGACGTTGTAACAGACGTGACGCGCGGACGTCTGTTACGAGTACCGCCCACCTCTTCCCACTACAAGCCTGACGGAGGGAGAGGAGCCATGCTGTGCAGGGTAAGTCTTTTTTTTTCTTCAGACCTCATGCACACGAACATAAAAACACCCGTAATTACGGGCCCATAGACTTCTATTGGCCACGGGTACCTTCCCGTATGTTTACGGGAAGGTGCCCGTGCCGTTGAAAAATATGGAACATGTCCTATTTCAGGCCGTAATAACGGCATGGGCAGTTCTCTCTCTTTTTAGCACTGATAGAGAGAAGGGGCTGCCGATTAGTACAGAGAAAACGGGTCCGTAAATACTGGTGGAATACGGGTCGAATATGTGTGACAAAGGACCCGTATTTACGCCAGTATTTACGGGAGGAAAAAAATAAGTTTGTGTGCATGAGGCCTTATTTTGTTAGCAGTTGTGTGAGAAATGGAGCCAGGGGAATGCCGGAAGTTGTAGTTCTCTCCTCTGATATCACATAATAACAGCCTGGACATGCTGGGACTTGTAGTCCTCTCCTCTTATACCTCCTCCCTGTAATGTCCTCTGATATCCCGTAATAACAGTCTGGACATGCTGGGAGTTGTAGTCCTCTCCTCTTATACCGTCTCCTGTAATGTCCTCTGATATCACATAACAGTCTGGACATGCTGGAAGTTGTAGTCCTCTCCTCTTATACCTCCTCCCTGTAATGTCCTCTGATATCCCATAATAACATCCTGGACATGCTGGTAGTTGTAGTTCTGTCCTCTTATACCTCCTCCCTGTAATGTCCTCTGATATCACATAATAAGTCTGGACATGCTGGGAGTTGTAGTCTTTTCCTCTTATCTTCCTCGCTGTAATGTCCTCTGAAATCACATAACATCCTGGAAGTTGTAGTTCTCTCCTCTTCTACCGCCTCCTCCTGTAAACTTTCTCTGATATCACATAACATCCTGGACATGCTGGGAATTGTAGGGGGGGGGGGCTGAGGCTGATGGTCACTTTACTGGAGGGGGCTTATGGTCTCTTTACTGAGGGGTCATTATACTGTGAGGGGCTGAGGGTCATTACTGTGAGTGGGGGGCTGATGGTCATTACTGTGAGTGGGGGGCTGATGGTCATTATACTGTGAGTGAGGGGCTGATGGTCATTACTGTGAGTGGGGGGCTGATGGTCATTTTACTGTGAGTGGGGGGCTGATGGTCATTATACTGTGAGTGAGGGGCTGATGGTCATTACTGTGAGTGGGGGGCTGATGGTCATTACTGTGAGTGGGGGGCTGATGGTCATTTTACTGTGAGTGGGGGGCTGATGGTCATTTTACTGTGAGTGGGGGGCTGATGGTCATTACTGTGAGTGGGGGGGCTGATGGCCATTTTACTGTGAGTAGGGGGCTGATGGTCATTTTAACTGTGAGTGGTGGGCTGATGGTCATTTTACTGGGAGTGCTGGGCTGATGGTCATTTTACTGTGAGTGGGGGGCTGATGGTCATTTTACTGTGAGTGGGGGGCTGAAGGTCATTTTACTGTGAGTGGGGGGCTGATGGTCAGACGGTGAGTCCATAGTCTAGTGTAAATGTTGCAGTCGGTCAGTCCATAGTCTAGTGTAAATGTTGCAGTAGGTGAGTCCATAGTCTAGTATAAATGTTGCAGTCGGTGAGTCCATAGTCTAGTGTAAATGTTGCAGTCGGTCAGTCCATAGTCTAGTGTAAATGTTGCAGTTGGAGAGTCCATAGTCTAGTGTAAATGTTGCAGTCGGTGAGTCCATAGTCTAGTGGAAATGTTGCAGTCGGTGAGTCCATAGTCTAGTGGAAATGTTGCAGTCGGTGAGTCCATAGTCTAGTGGAAATGTTGCAGTCGGTGAGTCCATAGTCTAGTGGAAATGTTGCAGTCGGTGAGTCCATAGTCTAGTGTAAATGTTGCAGCTGGTCAGTCTATGATCTAGTGTAAATGTTGAAACCGAAATAAGCCCAGATAAATCTTTTAGCCTGGAGAAAGGATCAGCGCAGTTTGGTAACACTACCTGGTAGGGGCTCTATGCATGGCCGGCCTTAGCTATGTGCGACACGTGCGGTCGCACAGGGCGCCGGCCGCCATGCTGCAAGGGGGGCGCCAGTGGGTACGAGCAGAAGAGAGGACAAATGTTCCTCCCTCTGCACTGCTGCGTGAAGTGAGCGCTGATTGCTGGTGCTTCTGTCTGCTCCACCAATCGGCACAGCCTGTACTGCAGTGTCACACACACTCAGCACCTCAGGCAGCTCCTTCCTGCTGTGCTGCTGCCCCAGTGAAGACTCCTCCACGGAGCTCCAGAGTCAGGTAAGAAGAGCAGCAGCTTTAGCTTAATCTATGTTTATTTATGTGCTGTGTGAGGGAGGGGGAGAGAGGGGGCTTTATGTGATGTGTAACAGGATGTTTTTGTTTTTTTTAAAAGATCGATTTTGTGGGGGAGGGGAGACTAGGTTAGAGGTACTTTGAGTGTGTATTTTTTACAGATCGATTTTGTGGGGGAGGGGACATTGCCCTAAATGCTATAGGAGTGTGGGGGAATTCTTTATAAATGTATTTTGTGGGGAGGGGGTCTTCTGTATAGTTTATTTTGTGGTGTAGGAGCTTATTATTATTATCATGGGGGAGGGGAACTTAGGGGAGAAAGGATTCTTTAGGGTACGGCCACACGGAGCGGCCCTCACACTGTCGCAACGCGGCCAACAACCGCGCTGGCACTATGTAGGAGCGGCTCTCAAATACCTCGTTAAGGGGTATTCCGGTTACATTCGCATGCGCACTGCCGCTCCATTCATTCTCTATGGGAGCGCCGGAGATAGCCGAGTGCAGTGTTCTGCTTTTTCCGGCGCTCCCATAGAGAATGAATAGGAGGTAAGTTGTTGTAATTTGCAAAACCGTGCGGCCATAAAGGGTGTATTAATTCATGGCCACACGTTAATGCTGGTAAACCGTCCCTTTATCTGCAAAATTGTGCGGCCATGAATTAATATACCCTTTATGGCTGCACGATTTTGCAAATTACAACAACTTACCTCCTATTCATTCTCTATGGGAGCGCCGGAAAAAGCAGAACACTGCACTCGGCTATCTCCGGCGCTCCCATAGAGAATGAATGGAGCGGCAGTGCGCATGAGCATGTAACCGGAATACGTGCGGTCACTAACAGGCTGTTTGACAGCCGCACTAAACATGGTGCCGGCGTGGTTGTTAGCTGCGTTGCAACCGTGTCAGGGACGCTCCGTGTGGCCTTACCCTTAGGCTGGATTCACACGAGCGTGTGCCTTTTGCGCACGCAAAAAACACGGCGTTTTGCCTGCGCAAAATGCATTTGACAGCTCCGTGTGGCAGCAGCGTATGATGCGCGGCTGTGTGCTTTTCGCGCAGCCGCCATCATTATGACACTCCATTTGGATGTTTGTAAACAGAAAAGCACGTGGCGCTTTTCTGTTTACATTCAGAGTTTGACAGCTGTTGCGCGAATCACGCTGGTCGCACGTTAGTGCTTCCGTGCGGCATGCATGGTTTTCACGCACCCATTGACTTCAATGGGTGCGTGATGTGCAAAAAACGCTCAAAGAACGGACATGGCATGACTGTTACGCAGCGGACTCATGCAGCATAAAAATCACGCACATGTCTGCACGGCCCCATAGACTAATATAGGTCCGTGCAACACGCATGAAAATCACGCGCGTTGCACGGACGTATATCCCGTTCGTCTTAATAAGCCATTAGAGATAATATTTGTGGGGAGAGCAACTTGATTATAAAGGTAGGAACACACAGGGCGGATACGTAAAACCACACAGTGTATACGTCCTGAGAACCGCAGGGAATTTCACCTGAAAAGCAGCACCAAATTTTGGTGCAGTTTTTGGGCGGAAAGACTGCAGAAATAAATTTTAAAAAAAGCTAATACTCCCGGCCGTAGTCCCTCTCCCTCTCTGAGCGTAGCCCGGCCTCCTGCGATGACGCTGTAGTCCATGTGACCGCTGCAGCCTTTGATTGGCTGCAGCTGTCACATGGGATGCATCATCATCCCTGGAGGCCGGGCTACGCTCAGAACAGAATACGCGTCGCTATGACTACGGCCGGGTGTATTACCTTTTTTTTTTCTCATTAGGGATTAACGATAAGCAAAGTTTTTATCATTGATCTTCCACTTTGTTAACACTGACCAAATATCATTATAATTGGTCAGAAACTAGCGAATCATGATGATAATTGGCTAAACTAAATAGGCCTGTAATGGGGGTATATTCAGGCTTAGTGCCTAGGGCAGCGTGAGCTGTAAATACGGCCGTGCTAAAGACGCAGATACTAATGTACACTATAGCAGAGCAGGGAGGTATCTCCCTGCTCTGTGATCTACTAGACTGGTGGTTCCCAACATGAGGTTCCCATGAGAACCTGTGGACAGGGATTCCGCTTCAGGAGTTAGTTGCCCGATGTCACTGTTCATATATGGACAAAGACATCAAGCACTCCGTCAAGGAGCGGAATCCCCAGCCACAGGGAGCTACAGTGGCGCTATCTACAGGAAGGGAGTGCTACCTACAAGGGTGTGTGTGGCTCTACCTACAAGGGGGCTGTGCGGCAAGGGGGGGATTTGTGGCACTACTTACTAGGGATGCACAATGCATCGAAACTTCGATACTGTGCATCCCCAAATGGTTCGAGCCACACCGGTAAGTATAGTAATACATGATGAATGAGAGCGGGGCTGCGGCTGTGTAATACAGCCATTGCCCCGCTCCTGAGTCCTGACAAGTGCACGCTGTCAGGATGATGCGATGCGGCCAGTGCTGCACTAATGAGCCGGGTCACTGAAAACAGAACATGGCGGCCGCACTGCAAAACACCCCCATGTTCTGTCTTCGGTGTCTGCGCCGCCGCTCATTAGTGCAGCGCCGGCCGCATTACCTCATTCTGACCGCGCACGCACTTCTATCAGGAGCGGGGCAATGACTGTATTACACAGCCGCAGCCCCGCTCTATAACGGCGGAGATCAGAGAAACCTCTCATCTCCGCCGCTATTCTCCTGAATGCTGCGATCAAAACTGACTGCAGCATTCAGGGGAAAGTGAGGAGGGGGATGCCCCTTGGATCGAGTCACAGGGAATTCCTGTGACGCGATTGAGGGCCATACCATATATGGGCAGACAGCCCAGGGTCTATTGAAGGACCCCAGGGCTGTCTTACCATATTTCCTGTTGTTAGGGCATACTTAGGTATGTCCTAACAACTGCCTGTGTGCTATCTGTCCACCGGCTAATGTACTGACATATATCTGATATATGCAAGTACATTAAAGTTTAAAAATAAAGTAAAAACATAAAGTAATATTAAATTTAAAAAAATACACATACGCCTTTTTTTTACAATAAACCTTAAAATAAGTCTCAATATATAAAATACACACATTCAGTATTGGCGCGGCCGTAATAACCTGCACAACGATTTTTTTGCGTCATTTATGATGTGTACACTGTAAAAAATAAATAAATAAAAACTTCTTTCACTTATTAATGTGAGGCGCGAGGTGTGATGCTGAATTTAACCTCCATGTGCCTCACATTAATAGTAATTAACCCCATCATGTACCTCACACATTAACCCATTATGACTGAGAAACATGATGGGGTTAATTACTATTAATGTGAGGCACATGGAGGTTAAATTCAGCATCACACCTCGCGCCTCACATCAGAAAATGGAAGAACTTTTTTTATTACTGTTGGCAAAGTATCGTTTTGGTATCGAAATTGCAATACTACACGAAGTATCGGTATTGAAGTCCAAATTTAGGTGTCGTGACATCCCTACTACCTACAAAGGGGCTGTGTGGCATGACCTACAGGGGGCTGTGTGGCACGAACTACAAGGGGGCTGTGTGGCACGAACTACAAGGGGGCTGTGTGGCACGAACTACAAGGGGGCTGTGTGGCACTACCTACAAGAGGGCTGTGTGGCACTACCTACAAGAGGGCTGTGTGGCACTACCTAGAAGAGGGCTGTGTGGCACTACCTACAAGGGGGCTGTGTGGCACTACCTACAAGGGGGCTGTGTGGCACGACCTACAAGGGGGCTGTGTGGCACGACCTACAAGGGGCTGTGTGGTACTATCTACAGGGGGCATCTGTGAGTGGCGGGCTGATGGTCATTTTACTGTGAGTGGGGGGGGGGGGGCTGATGGTCTTCAAGTGGTTTCCACCTCTGACCTCCAATTGAAATTAATAGTAGGAAGAAAATAGCTTTGGCGCTCTTTTGGAGCTTTTTTTGCTGCGTCTTTTGCATTCGCTTCAACGGCTTAAAAAAAACGCTAAAAAAACCCCATCAAATAACACTGTCAATTCAAAAGCAGATTTTTTCTGCCTTACAAAAAACGCTGTGTGATCATACCCTAAGAATGTAGTTCTTATTTTTAGCTATTTTCTGTCTTTCTCTAAACAATTTTTGGTAGGGGGGCCCTGAGGAATTTTTTTTTGTCCAGGGGTGGCTCAAGTCCGAAAAGGTTGGGAAACTCTGTAACAGGCTACAGAGGCGCCTGCAGCCTATGAGGCACAGGGACAGGAACCCTGCGCAGTCGGCGTGATGACATCTCTGGATCAAGCCGGCCTACGCAAGGATCCTGTCAGGTGGAGGTGGGGGGCAGTATGGCACTGTCTACAAGGGGGAGGTGGGGGCTGTATGTCGCTTTCTACAATGGGGAGGTGGGTGCTGTATGACACTGTCTACAAGGGGGCGGTGGGGGGCACTGTGTACAAGAGGGAGGTGGGGCTGTATGACACTACAAGGGGCAGATGGGGGGCTGTATGGCACTACAAGGGGCAGATGGGGGCTGTATGACACTACAAGGGGCAGATGGGGGGCTGTATGGCACTACAAGGGGCAGATGGGGGGCTGTATGGCACTACAAGGGGCAGATGGGGGCTGTATGACACTACAAGGGGCAGATGGGGGCTGTATGACACTGTCTACAAGGAGGAGGTGGGGGATTATGGCACTGTCTACAGGGAGGCTGTACGGCACAATCTACAGGGGGCACTTTCTACTAGGGGGGCTGTGGGGGCATTATACTCTGTGGAGGACATCATACTGTGTAGGGGCACTACAGGGGGCAATATAATGTGTGTGGCACAATTAGAGGACAAAATACTGTGTCCTTGAAGGCGTTATAATATATTACATTATTAAATATTATTATTATACTGTGTGTGGGGCACTAAAGGGGCATTACACTGTGTGGGGGCACTATATAGGGTATTATACTGTGGGGAGGAGTTATGCTTTTTTATGGGGCATTTTTTATAATGGCGTGGGGCGCCGAAAGATAATTTTTCATGGGGCGCCATCTACCCTAAGGCCGGCCCTGGCTCTATGGGGGGGAGTAGGCACAGAAAGTGGCAGGGCTCTGTGGGGGAACAGAAGAGGCAGGGGCTGGAGTGAAGGGGAGTATTACTTGGGGGAGGGGCAGACATGATGTAGCAGTGTTCTGTGATAGTGGTAGGGGGAACATAAAGTGTCTGGTCTCTGGGGTGGTGGGGCAGAAGGAACCTGCCAGGGGATCTCTGGGGAGGTTAACACGGAAAAGATACTACTAGGGAGTGAATGAGACAGTGGGTGGCAGCAGCACTGGGGGTAGGGAGGAGACAGTGGGTGGCAGGGGCTCTGAAAAAACAAAACAATTCTGAATCTGCTGGCTGGACAGAATACAGACAGATAAGTCACTGTCGCTGCAGAATTTAGTATGTCCGATAACGTTGGACATTATCTGCATTTGTCTATGAGCTCCAAATTAGTGAATGCTCTCTCAATGGTGGATCTGAGAGACCGGCCGGAGAGAGACCATGACACGCAGCTTCAGTGTTCAAACGATCTCTGCCCTAGGGGGCGGATCCATCTTTATTTATAGGAAAATGAGAGTAGGTGGTAACCTTATACTTGCACATAAACATTCTATATATGGTAATATCCCAAAACTCCACATATGGTATAATGACAAGAAAGGTGTAGGCTTTGGTTCAGCCAATCATCTACAATATGATAATGACTCTGATTCAGCCAATAAGAATTATATCAATGCATTATAATAATTCTTCACCCTCCAAGCCCCAGGTGGCCTGAACCTTGTCCCATGGGAAGGACACACATCTCAGATACACAAGTTAATTTGTCTCTACTTCTTATTTCACTAGAGAATGGAGACTGCAGAGAAGTGTAAATTAATTAAACAGAGGCCTGAATCCAAGGCTGATTTATGGTAAACAGCCATTGTCCATTCGGCCAAGGCTATTTGATCTGCTCCTTAAAAGAGTAATAAAACATTCAATTCAAGAACACTTAACATAGAATTGCTTCAGGACATCTGCTGATATTTACTTTTTACTTATTAACCTCAAGATAGCTCCTTCAGGCCAAAAGATAGATTCCAATGATCCAAAATGGATGCCTACCATACAAGATGGAGTCCATGCAAAATGTTATCTTTGAAACTTATTCTAATCACTTTCACAAAAGCAATATATGTTCACACATATAAAGATAATTAAAAATATTTTTGACAATTCCCTTCTTTTGAACATAAATTTGCTTAGCCATGTATTCGAATATTCGTCCGAGATTACGTTCTGGCTAGATCCCCTAGACCAGGGCATTTTTAATGCCATTCACCGCGAAACGAATACTCAGGATACGTGTCTAGCAATAGGTGAGTGCACAGCGTTACATACTGTACACACCTGAAGAGTTAGGGAATTACAGGTTTCACAATTCTGGCAATACCATCTATCTTGGTGGTTTTCTACGACTTGACAGATAACTTTATCAGGTATGGAAGCATTTAGTGTCACATAAACAGGTGGCTCTGAATGTTTCCTCCCACCTCGGTTCTTAGGGTGGTGGGTGGTCTGGACCTCATGCACTTTTATATCCTGCGCTGTTTTCTTAACTGCTGATACTTTTGCAATAAAACATGTTACAAGTTTAAACATAAAATATCTCTATCTAAGTAGCTGATTGTGGTCTGGCTCGGGTACGTACTCCTGGTCTCCTGGGTGGCAACCACTTATATGCCTCGTACCCACATATATGACATACATGTTGGGCTGAAGCACATCCCTGGAGTGATTTAACACTCCTGCAATCCAGGAGAACAAGATCATGTCCCGTCCGGTGGCATTCATCGATACCACCCCCTTTATCAGTTAGATCACCTCATGTTACACCCTCTAGACCCTGCGTCATCCATTTTCTGGCTGTCTCGGAGCACTGGGAGCCGCCAGTTGCTTTTACCCCCACACAAGATACATATTTTGTGTCTCTTCCCTCACAGCCGGTGAGGTTTACAGCATCAAACAACATGTCATTTTTATTAACCTGACCCATGTTTACACATCACACACTGTCATTGGGGTATCATCTAATCATGGACGGCGGTATTCCTGACCTGAGATCTATTTTCCACAGCGCTTCCCTCTTTGAATATCTTACACGGTAAAACAGCCAGGGAACCAATGCCCCCGCTGCTATTACAAGAGCGACAACTCCAGGAGAGTGAGGGTTAAGCGCTAGAGAAAAGAGATGGGACTGCAAGGCCAAGGCAATAACCTCATCTATCTTCACATATGGCATCGTCTTTGAATGGAGACATATACAATAGTCCAGCAATTTAGTCAATAC
Source organism: Rhinoderma darwinii (assembly GCF_050947455.1). Lineage (NCBI taxonomy): Eukaryota > Metazoa > Chordata > Amphibia > Anura > Rhinodermatidae > Rhinoderma > Rhinoderma darwinii. The sequence goes on from NC_134691.1 coordinate 269,261,034, forward strand.
TGATATCACTTGATGTTTGATAAACTTGTCATTAAACTCTTCTTCTAGCTCATCATTTAGACAATAGGTAATGTAGAGATGACAGAGAAGATGGTGGTCAGCCGGAGCTTGACGAGACCCACAGTTCAGCCTCGTGATTGAGGACCTGTCAGCAGTGACCGGCGTGTCCAAGTTCTTTCCTTCCAATTTAACGGATGTGGAAGTTGTGAGCTGGACTTGGTACGGAGCGTCACAGTGCGGCTGTGGTGCTTTACGGTGTCTTTTTAAACACGTCCAGTCCCCGGCTGTAAACAATGTCCTCCTATCACTTAGGATCTGGAATGGAATCATAAACATATTTATACATCTGCGTGAGCTGTTTCTTCAGAGCTCCCACCTAACTGGCCAGGTCAGAGGGCAATAGGCAGGCACTCAGTCCAGGGTTTATGGGTTTCAGCCATGACCTTCTGGATCTTTAACTTCAAAGTCCCATTCAACTTTTCTACCTTCCCACTGCTCTGGGGATACGGGGTGTGAAAAGCTGCTCTATGCCCAGGACCTGCAAGATTTCTTGGAGTACCTCTCCAGTAAAGTAAGTTCCTCTATCACTTTCTATTGTCTCAGGGACCCCATATCTACATACCACTTCTGAGAGCAATCTTTTTACTTTTGCTGTGGCCCACGTTACTGGCCACACCTCAGGCCACCTCGAGAACAGATCTACACAGACTGCTACATGTCATACTGTCCCACCTTTGGTAACTGAGTCAATCTGCAATCGCTGATATGGGTGGTCCGCCTTTACCATATGCCTTTTTGCAACCCGCACAGTTTTGCCTATGTTATGGCAGACACATATCATGCACCTCTGGACAAATCTGGCAGCAGCACTTGCTGAAACCCCGGGGGTACCCACCATTTGGTCACCATTTCACTCATTCCTTCTCTTGACACATGCGTTGGTCCGTGCATTAGTTGGGTTATCATGGGGAAGAGGACTCTGGGTAGGCACATCCTGTTACCCACCTTCCATATTCCATCCTCCCCGTCACTGGCACCTTTTGTCTGCCAATGTCCTTTTTCCTCTTTTGTGGCTAGACTTTGTAATCTACTTAATATTATCATGTCTATGGGACCAGATACTATGCTGGTCAAGAATACTACGTCCTCCTCTATGAGGGACATGAGAGCCGCAGCTTTTGCAGCCTTGTCTACTAGTCTATTTCCCCTTGCTTCGGGGGCAGCTTGCACTTTAGTAAGAGCTGGCACTTTGAGTATACCTACATGCTTTGGCAGTGTCAGAGCCTCAAACAGTTCTCTCACTCTCTCAACATTATGGGTTTACCTGTGGATCCAGCAATATCTCTGCTCCTCCAGACTAGGCCATAATCATGTGCAATACCAAAAGCATATCTAGAGTCAGTATATATAAATTTACCTTCAGCCAGTCTACACACCTCAGCGAGTACCTTCGCCTCCACCTACTGTGCTGACACGGAGGATGGGAGTGGTTGTTACTTTATTACCTCTGTTTCGGTGGTGACAGTATATACCCAGTCTTGTAGCCTCCTTTATGGTGGTACCTGGAACCATCTACAAAAGAAACTCAAAAGCTGGATTAGATATTGGATCCCCTGTTACATTTTCTAATGTTTTCATCTCTATTTTCATTAATTCAATACAATTATGTTGGTGACCTGTGTACTGGGGAATCAAATGTGCTGGGAAACCAACTTCCCACCAGGCTGGAAATTCACTGTCTACTGTTTCCTGTGACTTATCCCATTCCCTCTCAAGTCTCCCATTGACCATATAACCTATCCATTTCTTCCTCCTGTGTTGAACCCTGCGGAAGCAATGTAGTAGGGTTTAAAGGCATGGTGTTGCCCTAAAAACATGTTTTTTTTTTAAAAATTAAACATTTAGTGTGTGGGTGATTAAACATTGTTCAAATTTTTTTTTTTTTTTTGGCACGAGCCATGTAATATTATAAATTATTTCTAATTTATAATACTACCCATTTTTGGCCACTAGATGGGGCTGTTCCCAAAATTGCAGCATTGCAACATTGGGTTAAAAGCCCTCGCTCTAGTGAGCTCTCAGCATCCCCCCCTCCTTTATCCTGGCTAGTGCCGGGATAAACGAGGGGTTTGAAAGGTTTAACCTGCTACACTGCGTGTCGCCATTTTTTGAGGTAACCCACAGTGTAGTAGGTTTACATACAGTAGTAAACACACACAAACACTAACATACATTGAAATCTCTTACCTGCTCCTGCCGCCGCGGCTCCCTCTGGCCCGTCCGCTCCGTTTGCTGCCGCTGTTCCATGTGCACAAGTCCGGAAGCCGCGACCGGAAGTAGTAATATTACTGTCCGGCCGCGACTTCCGGTCCACAGGAAAATGGCGCCGGACGGCGCCAATTTCGAATAGGACTGTGTGGGAGCGGCGCATGCGCAGTTCCCACACAGACGCCGTACACGGCAGTCAATGGGACGGGAGCCGTTCACAGTCCCTATGGGACTGTGGCTGCCGTATTCCATGTCTGTGTGTGTCGTTAATCGGCACACACAGAAATGGAACAAAAAATGGCAGCCCCCATAGGGAAGAAAAAGTGTAAAAATAAGAAACAGTAAAACACAAACACACAAATGAATATAAACGTTTTTATTACAGCACTAACATCTTTAACATATAAAAAAATTATTTGCCATGACACTGTTCCTTTAACACTAACACTGTACATCAATGTATGGTTCGGTTATCAATACTTTTCAACTGTGGGAGGCTCAGAGGGCACTGCTTCAACTGGGGTTTGGGGCTGGTTGCAAACAATTATAACAGTCACAGGGGACACAGACATGCGTTCTACATCTGTTTACCCTGTGCCCAGAAGGAGGACAGGACCACCCTCAATAATACCTGAGGTGTGAGGTCTCCTCCTCTCAGTGCAATCCCCATAGAGTGCAGCACACATCAAATTTAGCACATCATCAGTAACGTCAATCTGTCCATCAGACTTATATCCAATGACAACCTACATTGCTGCAAGGATGTCAGAAACTATAAGATTGACTGGACAGGAATCTGACACCATAAACGTGACAACAGCTCCTGTGAATGCTGTCATCTTATTTGCATTTTCATTTCATAAAATATATTCCCAGTGTGTGTGTGTGTGTGTGTGTGTGTGTGTGTGTGTGTGTGTACCATCATTAAACAGAAAGGATACTCTTATAAATTAATAAGAGGTTTGCAAAATATTTCTTTCCTTAATTAGTTTATGTCAATTATTAAATAAACCAATCTATTAAGACAAATAATGAAACATATCGTGCACTATATGTGTCATCATATGCCAATAGAAACTTTTAATATCAAATAATAATAAACTAAAATGTAACAATGACATAAAAAAAATCTTTCTCGTTGAAACACTTATCATGTGGTGATTTCAAATAAACCATTTCCCTTTAAAAATAGTTCAGCGCACACACCAGTCACTCACAATACCGGCTGTTACCAGACACTCTCAGTACTGAGAATCCAATCTCACACATGTATACGTTATGTGTGTACCTTTGGTAAAACAAGTATATAACTAGAATGACTGTGTATAAACTCCTAATCTTGGATTATTCATCCAATGAACTATAATCTTCATTTAGTAATGCGCATCATATTACATTTAAATATGAATGACGCTTTTCATTGTGGTCGACACATAAAACACATATAACGTAACATATAACATATAAACATAAAACATAGAATACTCAATCCTGTGTTCTTATTAGGCTTTTTTTTTCCTCTTAATCTTTAAATTACAGATCTTATTTTGCACTAAATGTGCAGTTTCTGCAGACACAGCTATACCACAGATAACAGAGAATGCAGCATTAACCCCTTACTAGCCAAAACTTATGAGCTACAACGTCACAATGTCACCATGTGCTCCTGTCAGTCAATGACCAAACATCTTCACGTTAACACACGTTACTCTCTTATCATTAGTTCTATTAGTCTAACACCGTTACTACAGATTAACAATATCTTGTTAGACATTCCATGCAATTATTAAAATGACTGTTAAATAAACCAAAAAGGAAAAAAATTTACAGTAATGTTTAAAACGTCTTGGAAAACTCCTATAACGAGAGGAAATTTCATTAGTGACAATTTAGGACAGATGATATACAGTATATTCCAACAACCAGATCTGGATAGAAATACATAAGAATCTTCACTTTATCAATCTCACTTCTACAATCCGGGTCATTACACTTATAATTATCCTATTGGCTTTAACTCTATTTCTAGCCAATTCCTAATCCACGTCTATTTATCTCTCTATGAATAATCCCTGAACATTTCACCCAATGTTCCCTTTTTAGGAAGTGAAGAGTTAATTGATTCCTTTATGAATTCTGATGACGCCTTTCTCTCTATGTATGACTAATAACTGATCGCCTGTCACCCCTGGAAACCTCTTGTTTCTGTAAACCTTTGGTTTATAAAGCTGTACATAGAATAATTATACGTTGGCACATTATTTTCTACTGGAATGTCTCTCTATAGAATTAGACGGTGGTTTATCCTTACTGATAACTGACAACTGTGTTTCCTAGTCTTTTTTTGTTTTTGTCTGGTACATTCAATCACTTCTATCTGTTCTCTGCAACTCTGTCTACTAATCCAGGGCCCATCATCTCTCAAGAAATCATCCCATCTGTTATAACTGAGGATTCCACTACATGGACATTCCCCACTTTTTTGTTATTTTCTCCAGGTTCTTTACTGCACCGTCCCTGCATCGTTTCCTAACAATATCTGCTGCTGTTTTTCCACACCCTGTACCTTGGGTGTTATGCCTCCATTCCCGGCTGGCCAGCACTTTACCTTGGGCATACTTTGAATCAGAAGTCCCCATGCCCTCTGCTAGAATTTCGGCTTTCTTAGTCTGTCAATGAGAATTCCCTAGGCACTCTGCTAACTCCTGTGTTTAGTCTGTCCGTAGGGCTCCTCAAAGCACTCTGCTAAATCCTGGGCCTATTTCTAGTCTGTCATGGTGGTTTCCCCCAATGCGCTCTGCCAAATATTCTAGTCTGTCATGGAGTTTACCCCCCCACGCGCTCTGCTAAATGTTTTAGACTGTCGTTGGGCAACCACGTCTCTGATCCTGTCTCCTAAACAGCAGCCAAATAACTATTGTCAACAAGATCAATTATTGCAAGTCCCTCGGTGCAGTGTACGTTAACCTACTTTATGTTGTATTTAAAAGGGATGTGATTTATAACTATCTCACTGTCTCAGGGGCCCGTGGATATTCCATAAACTTTCTAGTTACAGAGATGTTACTTAATGATCAGCAACTCATTCAGATTGGGCGTCCGAGGATTAGCCCACATACATACTCTTACTTCCGGCCAGGTGCGCCTCCTATGGGTCACAGTCTGGATACGCGAAAGTCCTAACAATCACTTGGGCGGGGATGGTTACCCGTCACTTCTGCAAGGATCAATTTGCAACCTGATCTTAATAGACACTAAACCCAGGGGCCGGAGGGAACACTTCGGACAGGCCGTTTAGTGTTTTCTCGGTATTTGGTTGTTTCTGTATGTTTTGGGATCAGAAAACAAACGCTCCCTTATCTCAGCCGCTCACAGATACACTCACAGATTCGTGTCCACTCACACACCTATTCCTATAATTCATACATACAACTCATAGACAAATGGTGTTCATGGTTCCCAAATAGTCAAAAGAGACAATACCTGGACGGCAGCTAAAACAAGAGAGAAGTGCACAGTAAGAATAAAATTTCTTACTCACCGGTTTTGTGTGCAGTTCTCCGTTATCTTAGCCGTCATCCACCTTCGATTGTCGCCTTCGATCTGTGTTGAGAATCCCGGACAAGAGCCCCCAAGTAATGTCGCTGCAGAATTTAGTATGTCCGTTAACGTTGGACATTATCTGCATTTGTCTATGAGCTCCAAATTAGTGAATGCTCTCTCAATGGTGGATCTGAGAGACCGGCCGGAGAGAGACCATGACACGCAGCTTCAGTGTTCAAACGATCTCTGCCCTAGGGGGCGGATCCATCTTTATTTATAGGAAAATGAGAGTAGGTGGTAACCTTATACTTGCACATAAACATTCTATATATGGTAATATCCCAAAACTCCACATATGGTATAATGACAAGAAAGGTGTAGGCTTTGGTTCAGCCAATCATCTACAATATGATAATGACTCTGATTCAGCCAATAAGAATTATATCAATGCATTATAATAATTCTTCACCCTCCAAGCCCCAGGTGGCCTGAACCTTGTCCCATGGGAAGGACACACATCTCAGATACACAAGTTAAAGGAACAGTGTCATCACAAATAATTTTTTGATATGTTAAAGATGTTAGTGCTTTAATAAAAACGTTTATATTCATTTGTGTGTTTGTGTTTTACTGTTTCTTATTTTTACACTTTTTCTTCCCTATGGGGGCTGCCATTTTTTGTTCCATTTTTGTGTGTGTCGATTAACGACACACACAGACATGGAGTACGGCAGCCACAGTCCCATAGGGACTGTGAACGGCTCCCGTCCCATTCACGTCCGTGTACGGCGTCTGTGTGGGAACTGCGCATGCGCCGCTCCCACACAGTCCTATTCGAAATTGGCGCCGTCCGGCGCCATTTTCCTGTGGACCGGAAGTCGCGGCCGGACAGTAATATTACTACTTCCGGTCGCGGCTTCCGGACTTGTGCACATGGAACAGCGGCAGCAAAGGGAGCGGACGGGCCGGAGGGAGCCGCGGCGGCAGGAGCAGGTAAGAGATTTCAATGTATGTTAGTGTTTGTGTGTGTTTACTACTGTATGTAAACCTACTACACTGTGGGTTACCTCAAAAAATGGCGACACACAGTGTAGGAGGTTAAACCTTTCAAACCCCTCGTTTATCCCGGCACTAGCCAGGATAAAGGAGGGGGGGATGCTGAGAGCTCACTAGAGCGAGAGCTTTTAACCCAATGTTGCAATGCTGCAATTTTGGGAACTAGCTCCATCTAGTGACCAAAAATGGGTAGTATTATAAATTAGAAAAAATTTATAATATTTCCTGACTCGCGAAAAAAATAAAAAAAATTTGAACAATGTTTAATCACCCACACACTAAATGTTTAAATTTTAAAAAAAAAACATGTTTTTCCGGCAACACCATGCCTTTAATTTGTCTCTACTTCTTATCTCACTAGAGAATGGAGACTGCAGAGAAGTGTAAATTAATTAAACAGAGGCCTGAATCCAAGGCTGATTTATGGTAAACAGCCATTGTCCATTCGGCCAAGGCTATTTGATCTGCTCCTTAAAAGAGTAATAAAACATTCAATTCAAGAACACTTAACATAGAATTGCTTCAGGACATCTGCTGATATTTACTTTTTACTTATTAACCTCAAGATAGCTCCTTCAGGCCAAAAGATAGATTCCAATGATCCAAAATGGATGCCTACCATACAAGATGGAGTCCATGCAAAATGTTATCTTTGAAACTTATTCTAATCACTTTCACAAAAGCAATATATGTTCACACATATAAAGATAATTAAAAATATTTTTGACAATTCCCTTCTTTTGAACATAAATTTGCTTAGCCATGTATTCGAATATTCGTCCGAGATTACGTTCTGGCTAGATCCCCTAGACCAGGGCATTTTTAATGCCATTCACCGCGAAACGAATACTCAGGATACGTGTCTAGCAATAGGTGAGTGCACAGCGTTACATACTGTACACACCTGAAGAGTTAGGGAATTACAGGTTTCACAATTCTGGCAATACCATCTATCTTGGTGGTTTTCTACGACTTGACAGATAACTTTATCAGGTATGGAAGCATTTAGTGTCACATAAACAGGTGGCTCTGAATGTTTCCTCCCACCTCGGTTCTTAGGGTGGTGGGTGGTCTGGACCTCATGCACTTTTATATCCTGCGCTGTTTTCTTAACTGCTGATACTTTTGCAATAAAACATGTTACAAGTTTAAACATAAAATATCTCTATCTAAGTAGCTGATTGTGGTCTGGCTCAGGCCAAAAGATAGATTCCAATGATCCAAAATGGATGCCTACCATACAAGATGGAGTCCATGCAAAATGTTATCTTTGAAACTTATTCTAATCACTTTCACAAAAGCAATATATGTTCACACATATAAAGATAATTAAAAATATTTTTGACATCACTCACCAAGCCACTGAAGTCATCTCAGTACCGCAGAGGAGTCCCTCATTATTGCAGCCACTTCTCCTGGGTGTATTGACTCGGGATGGAGGAAGGGCCTGTTCACATCAGTGTTGGCTTTCCGTTCCGGGGTTCCGTCGGAAGGGAAAGCGAACGGTGATGTGAACAGGCTTGAACTCTGAATACTTCCCAATGCCTGTGTTCACCTCTCCTTCCCCTTCTCCCCCCTTCACTTGCTAGCAGAACGGACGGCAGGATTACTTCGTGATACTTCCACAGTGCCACCTACTGGTCACAATAATTATCTCCTTTCTAAAACAGAGGAGAGATAATTCTTAGAGCTTTCTGAGACCCTCCCTTCCCCTCTTTCCCTCGTGCAAATGTGCAGCTGCCCTAGAGTGGGTGGACAGCTGGTACTGTTGCCATTCTCTACTTGTAGTGCCTTGCTGCTTTTGTAAATTCATTGATATTTGCAGGTTCGGCAGAGGCATCAGTCCAAACCTGCAGTTCCAGTGGAGGCCCTACTGCACTTTAGTGGAGAAGTCCCTGGGTGCCCTCCTTTTAATTCAGCCCTACTGGGCCCCATAGAGCCCATGTGCACTTTGTGCTGATCTATTGCTGTGCTGCTCAGCAATAGCCGTTTTATGCCATGCAGCCAGGGTCTACAAAACCGCAGTAAAGCTGTTTACATGTCATAAATATGCATATTGTAAATTCAGCTGGATTTTACCTTAATGTGCGAAGATACCTTAAAGGGGTTTCCCAGTTAGAAGAAATAAATGGCCTATCCTCAGGATAAGCCATCAATATCTGATTGGTGGAGGTCCGACTATCAGCACCTCCGCTGAACAGCTGTTTAAAAGGGGCCCCGGTGCTCATGCGAGTGCTGCTTCCCCTTTATTCCTTACCTGCTCCGTACTGTGAATCGCTGACACACTTTTAGTGATCGTTCACAGTATTGCAGCGTTCTCCCATTCAAGTAAATGAGAGAAGGTTGTATGGGTAAGGCCACATGGAGCTATACTGACCCGGCCGCGATGGGGACAACAACCGCGTCGGCACCATGTTCGGCTCGGCTATTCAATAGCCTGTTATTGGCCAACCGTTGATGCGGGTAAAACGGTCCTTTATCTGCAAATCGCGCGGCAAATTAATTAATACACCCTTTATGGCCGAACGATTTTGCAGATAAAGAGCCATTTTACCCGCTACTACGCGCGCCCATTAGCCGGCTATTTGACAGCCACACCAAACATGAGGCTGGCACGGTTGTTGGTCGCATTGCATCTGGGTCAGTTCCGCTCCGTGTGACCTTACCCTAATACTGTGAACTGGCGCTATATGTGTGTGTCGGCGATTCACAGTACAACAAGGAAAGGACATATTCTTATTGATAGAAGAGAGACACAGTTTGGCACTCCGTCAGTAATTGATACAAGATGGTCATATTATGCATGGTTTAGAACCCTATAGATTATTGAACCTACTTTGTGTATGCCATTAGTATAAATTTACTGAGGTGTATGCACAGTTCCATATTAGAGAAGTGTTCCTGTCCCTTTCGTGCCTAAAATTATTTATGTAGAATATTGTTAGGCTAAGAATATAGATGCCATAATTGTGAATAGCTTAAACATACCAGCTTTATTCACACGAGGGTATTTCACATCTGTGTACTGTCCGTTTTTTTTCACCGATACCACATGGACCTATGAAAATGAATGGGGCTATTCACTCATGCGTTGTTTTTCGCGCAGCGTGTGTCTGTTGCGTGAAACTCACTGCATGTCCTATTTTGGTGCATTTTTGCGCTCCACACAGCCCATTAAAGTCAATCGGTGCGTGAAAAAAATTAACAGCACACGGACGTCATCCATGTGCTCTCCGTGATTCACGCAACAGTTGCTAAAGGATTGAGGAAAAAAACCCACCTCCTTCAGTTCTTTTTGCTGATGTAAAAAACGCATGACATACGCGCACCGTACACGGATGGCACACGGAACTGCAACGCAAGAAAAGCCCTGCGTTTTTTACACGCGCACAACTAACACGTTAGTCTGAATAAGGCCTTAGTGATTTGTACAAAATAGGAGCTGTTTTAGACTAGTATAATATGGCTCTGTGCAAAAGCCATATATTTATTTCCAAGAATAGGATCAGATTCCAGTAGGGCAAAGCAAGGAAACTTCTTCCACACAAAATATTTGAAAAGGATTCTCCAGCTTTATCCTCATCTAATTCAATCCTGTTATTTACACTAAAAAAATACTCATCCTTACCCTCATGGGAAACAGCCCTAGTACAGATATTTTCTCAAAAAAATTGGTGGTGTCACTTTTATTGTTTGGATACTGCAGGGAGGCCTTGATTATATGTCTGTATGGGGCCCAGACATTTCTAAGAGACCCTGTTGACACAAACTATGTAGGTCGTGTAAGTAAGGGCCTGTTCACATCACCGTTCATTTCCGTTTCGGGGTTCCGTCCGAGGTTTCCGTCGGGTGAACCCCGCAACGGAAAGTGAAACTGACAGCACAGCTTCCGTTTCAGTCACCATTGATCTCAATGGTGACGGAAACATCGCTAATGCTTTCCGTTCGTCACCATTCCAGCTGGTTTCCGGTTTTCCGACTGAATCAATAGCGGAGTCGACTATGCTATTGATTCCGTCGGAAAACCGAAAACCAGCCGGAATGGTGACGAACGGAAAGCATTAGCGATGTTTCCGTCACCATTGACATCAATGGTGACTGAAACGGAAGCTGTGCTTTCACTTTCATTTTCTGTTGCGGGGTTCACCGGACAGGAACCCCGGAACAGAAATGAACTGTGATGTGAACAGGCCCTTAGTGAGACTGATTTGCTAAGTGTTTTCTGAAACATTTCTTCTTAGGTTGCCCATACATGTAGCCGCATTGTGCCACGCAGCCGTGTCATGATGAAATGTGTTTCACCTACATTAGCCTTGTGGCATACTTATCTATTACTATTTGTATTAGCATCTTTAGAAAAGTGGCAGTAAACCATGCCAGGTGAGCCGTGGCATGGTTCAGTAGTGAGGGCTATATTCCAGGACATGCTTTCCCTGTGTTTTGTAATACAGCTTTCACTACACTCCTCAGACTATTGTACCTCTCACTACGTATGACAGTCTTTTTACATGTCACTGTAATGCTGGTTTTGACTACATCCTTCCTTGCTTGTGCCCTATTATACCGGCTACCACTAAACACAACTCTGGTAAGGGTGCCGTCACATGCGGCAGATTTTGTTGCAAACATTTCTGCAACTAAAAATCTGTTCCAATAGAACTTGCAGAAATCCATGCACCTGCTCCAGAAACAACTCCATTCCGATGAATGCTACTGATTTTCACTCGCAGAAATTTCTTCAACAAAATCTGCCACTTGTGATTTCACCATTAATATATTAATCAGACTCCCCGCTATAGAACTGTATGGTCGCCTTTCTCTATAACATTGTACCAGCTCCCAAATGCTTCTGGTTATGCCCATTTCCTTTAGAACTTTTTATGGATTCTGTATCATCTTTTTTGGGGACCATTCTGTAGCTAGTTGAAGACATTTTATTGTAGGTTTTTTATATTGTTTGTGTAAAATAAGAGACCACACTAATATATAATTTATTACCAAAGTGTTCAGGAGATTTCACACAAGAAGACACAGACGCAATGAATAGATTAAAATTGTTTTTATTATTAACAATTATTAATCTAATTTTACCCATCCAGGACAATTTATAAGATTTACTGCATAAAAAGGTGTGAACCAGAGGAAGGCAAAACATGACCCCCATGAGGGGAAAAAAATTCCTTCCTGACCCCAATTATTGGCGATCGGCTAATCCCTGGTTCACTGCAGTGATAACACCGGATGGGGGCCCTATCATATTTATATAAGAAACATTATAACATTATATTATAAGACAACTATAACAATCTTATATGTAATCTATCCTATATCTTATATCTACCTTATTTCTTAAACATTTGTGCCTTGTACTCTATGTCAAATATCTATCATATATTTTTATACTGTGCCTTTTTTTTATATCATATGCTTTACATCCAACTTGTTTGTTACCTTATATCATACATCTACCTTATATTTATCTTATTCAAATATTGTTTTATTAAATCTATCGATTTAGCTTATATCTATCTAAAATCTATCTTATGTGTATTTCATATATACCTTATATTTATGTCCAAGTTATATTTATCTTGTTTCTATCTACTATTAATCTAATATGTTTCTTATTTTTTTTGTTATATCTTATGCATTCTCTCAATTTTAGAAACCTTATTGAATAGAAAGTTATTGGGTCATATATTAGTAATTCACCAGTAGTAATAGTGGATACTTAAAAGAAAGGCGAAGTTGAAACTATTTATATACTAGTGCTGTAATCAATTTTATCTCTTTCAATAAATTAAAGTACAATATTTAGCCAAAATATTGCTATATTTAGCTTTTTTCTATATTTCCGTCATTTAGGATCATACATGATGTTATTCCCTGGCATCCCACAGCAGCACAATAATGGGGTGTCTCAGCCCATGTACGCCTGCAGGACACAGGAATATTTTAATGAAAGATAAAAATAATTAATTTCTCCTCCACCTTGACCAATATAGTTAGGCTAAACCTTAACCTAAGTGAGTTTATTCTGTCCTTGATGTCTGCAAGAACCCTCGACATCCACCTCTAGAGGGTTTAGGGCCTTCAAAGTGGAAGACTCCACTAGGAAGTTGATGATGACAGATTGGAGAAACCTTAAAAAAGCTCCAGTGTTAAGCAAAAGGTTCAAGACCCTTTTTCCACTTGATGAAGAACAGTCTCCCTCCGACAATGGTAGACATGACAATTTGGTATTCAGAGGGATGATATCATGTCACCCTTCAAACACATTAATTTAGCTGTAGATTATCTCTGCAATGCTGCGTCTATGGCTCTATGCTTAATCCCTTCTCTCTGTTCAACCCTTTAAAATACGATCAGTGAAATTTGAAGTTTGCCTGGGGGGGGAATATTTGGTTCAGAATTGAAAAATTTGAATAATTGTCTGATAAATAGGGTGAGTCCCTTTCTCAGATTTCTAAGCCCTTTCGGAAAACATTTCATAGCAATCAGTCCCCTCAGAGACCTAGACAAGGTCGTTTTCAGGAACGAACAAGAAACATGATTTCTGCCGCCAGAAGTCCACCTGTAGGAGAGCATCTGACACATCAGAGAGTCTTGGGTGTTGGATATTGTAAGAAATGCTTATACCCTGAGTCTAAATTCGCACCCACTGGATAAGTTTCGAACAATTGCCTTGCTGTAACCACCAAAACAAGACATTCTGAAACACTTCATCCTAGATTTGATCTTCATGTCAGTTTTGGAGCATGTGCCACCTGTAGAAGTAGGCAGGGGGAATAAATTCCCCTGCCTACTTCTACAGTTTTCCAAACTCCTGTTTTCCAAGTGCCCAAACCTTCGAGAAAACAGAGGCTCATAATAGACCTCAGTTTTTTTAAATCAGTTTATAGTGAAGAAAAGGTTTCAGATAAAAAACATCAGTTCTGTCAAGACAGTCCTTCAGAGAGGCAAACTCATGGTGTCCTTGGACTTAATGGACACTTATTTCCACATTCTCATATTTCCAGGCCACCAAAAGTACCTCCGTATTGCTATAAAGATTCAAGGCATGCTAACAAATCTAAAGTTCAAGGCCCTTCCATTTGCAATCTCTCCCAATACTCATGCCCTCACAAAGCTAATATTATTGGTAGTAGCAGAGCTAAGGCTTCAGAGAATAAACCTTATTTCCTATTTAGACAATTGGATTCTTTTAACCGCCTCAGCAGATATCCTAAATCTCAATTTCATAGAACCCTAGATTTACTAGAGTTATTAGGATGGATAATAGACAGGGTCAAGTCCGATATGTTTTCCTTTATGGTACAGAGGTTCATGAGATTCATAAAAGATTCTCAAGAGATGAAATTATACCTTCCTCAATACAGGGAGGACAAGATCAAGAGAGGCCTACAGTTTCTATGTGTTCCTCGTCAAGTCTCATTAAGGACTTTAATGAGATTCCAGGGACTACTAAACTCTGAAGTAGAGGCTGTATCTTAGGCTATGTGTCATCTAAGGTGCCTTCATAGGGAGATTCTGGCAGTTTGTCTAAGTTGCAACCAGACAATTCCAGGAGAGTGGTCCTTGAACTAGGAAATATTCTATCTAGTAACGGAGAAATTGGGTTTTCCCAAAATAGATTTGATGGCAACCAGAGAAAATGCCAAACAAAAGAGGCTCTGCTCCTTGTATCAGGAGGACCAGCCGATAGCAGAAGATGCACTGTCCATCCGGTGAACATTCAAGCTGGCATACATATTTCCTCCAACTACCATGATACCTAGGGTATTTATGATGATCAGACAGGTGTAGTTGATTGCAATCATCCCGTTTTGTCCCAAAAGATCATGGTTTGCCCCACTCATATAGATGAGCCGAAGGATAAATTGGAGGCTCCTGTGCAAAACTTGGTGATTAGGGCCAGAATCTGACAAATACTCAACCTGACAGCTTGGATTTTGACGGATCCTTACTAAAGGCCAACAGCTTTTCAGTTAGGTTTCTGGTGGCTCTCACTATAAGAGGTAGGGCAACCAACAGGTCATACCTGAGAGTAAAGAAAATATTTCAGACCTTGTGTAAATACCAACAGGTGGATCCTTCAGCTCCATCAGTCGCAAAGATCTTCGACTTCATTAAGGAAGTGATCGATAAAGGGCTCACCCCCAGCTCCTTAAGAGTACAGATTGCTGCAATATCTGCCTTTCTACAAGTTTGCCTGTTCCAGGATGTAAGCCGATTTGTAAAGACTATTTCTATATTGAGGCCTAAATTTGTAAGGCCCGTAGCCTAGAGGACTCTGTCAATTGTACTGAAGCAGCTTTGTGTTTCTGCCTTTGAGCCTTTAGTTGAGCTAGAGATGAAGTTACTCTCCTTAAAGACAACCTTTCTATTACCAATAACATCTGCTAAAAGAGATGAGGAATTACAAGCTGTTGCTGCTGTTAAGCTATTTATGACCTTTTTTTTCAGAGAATGTATTACTGAGAATTCTTCCTTCTTTTAGACCGATGGTTTCCTTCTTTGCCAATGTTAACCAGATGATTTCTTGACCAACTTTTTCTCTTACTTCTGAGGAAAAGGAGTGACTGCATACATTAGATATAGCCACATGTCTAAAGATTTACATTGAGAGAACCCATGATTTCTGCAAGGTGGACAATCTTCAGGTATTATTTCAAGGGGAAAACAGAGGAAGCAAAGCATCCAAACTTTCCATCCCCTAATGGATCTGTGACTGTTTTAATTTCGCCTATACTTTGGCCAAGCCAGAGCCTCCTGAGTTTACTAGAGCCTACTCGACTAGGGCTGTAGCCTCTTCTTCGGTGGAGAGAAGTTCTGTTTCTCTGGAACAGATATGTCAGTCAGCTACTTGGTGCTCTCCACTAATTGTCTTTAAACATTATAGATTGGACTTGGAAGAGACAGCCTTTGGGCTACACATTCTGAATTCTGCATAGCAGGGGGACCCTCCCACTGGGAAAATTACTTGCTAAATCCCCTTTTTTTGTGCTGCTATAGGACGGCAGGCAAGATTATATTTAAATGAATTAATCTGTTTTGCCTTAGTCCCAGAAGTACATAAGTAGCACATGCTTCCCTCCCTATTTAATTTTTCTCTTGGCTTTAGACTAACTTTATAGGTCAAGGGGGATGAGTTATTCATTATTTTCATTTTTTATTAAAATATTCCTTTGTCCTGCAGGGAGAAACACCCCATAATTGTGTTGCTGATGGGACTAAGAGAAAAAAGATTAACATTAGTTTAAATCTAAACTTATTTCTTAGTAAAACAGTTGGATTATTTATCTCCCCTTTCCCTGCCCCTCCCTAAAGTATCTATCTTACCTAATGTCATGCATGTAATATCTCTATCCACATTATGTAAAATGACTTTACCTTATTTCAATCGTATAGCTATCTCATATCTCAATTATCTTTACCTTATAGCTTGTATCTATAGCATATGTATATTTAGTTCCTTTTTTATCACTATGTAATTTAAATAATAAATACAGCCATAGATTATAACCATCTCATATTAAAATGTGTATAAACTATAGATCCTACCGACGATGGTGATAACTTTTACGTTAGCATGGCCAACAAAAATCAATAATATGCTTTAGAAACAAATGCATCCTAACTATAATTGTCCAGTATAAATGGGCCACAGGGTACATATAAAATGTTAGATAGAAGATATAAAATATATGATAAATATAAGATAAAATAATAACATATATTTATCATATATTTTATACCTTCTACCTAACATTTTATATGTACCCTGTGGCCCATTTATACTGGACAATTATAGTTAGGATGCATTTGTTTCTAAAGCCTATTTTTGATTTTTGTTGGCCATGCTAACGTAAAAGTTATCACCATCGTCGGTAGGATCTATAGTTTATACACATTTTCATATGTAATACAATTGTATTTCCTAGCACATGAGATTTGTTCAAGCCAACAATGTTGCTCCTAGCCAGGCTGTGAGAAAACTCCTTCTTACCAGGTATGAAGATTGTTGTAATCGAAATCTCCATCAGATCCTCACAAACATTTTTTCAAACCACAGATCATTCATGGGCCTTTACAAGTTAGCAGTAGGAGATGAAAAGGCCCAAACCCTATTCTTGTACAAGTTCCTCTGTTATTTATGTCCATTCTCGACCTGTCATATCTACCTTATATCTATCTTACTTATTTTTATCATAAATCTTTCTAATAAATCTCTATCTTTTATCTATCTAATATATTTATATCTTATTTATTTATATATTTTTTTTTTTTTTTTTAACTTAACTTACCTTACCTGTAAAGAGAAATATAGGTATATAAAATGAAACATTATATTAATTTAAACCGAAGACTCTACGGATGTGAGCGGCAAACCTGGCTCTTGCTCTTGTTAAGAATCTTCTTGCAGGAACACAGGTGCAGCATGGTGTTTCTTCTTCTGTATCTGTGCTGCTCTGCACAGTCTTCTCCTCTCCTGGTTCCTACAAACACAATTAAATCAGATGAAAGACTTTATGATCTGTGTCACGCCCCCCATGGGTAATGATACTACAGACTGAACAGTGACAAGTGGTATGTGTGCCAGGCTACTTGCATTTATCATATTGTCAATGACAAATAAAGTCTTGAAAGGATAAAGGAGCATTTAACATCACTTACTTCATCCATGCCGATCCTTATGCCGTCATCAAGTTTCATGTAGATGGGCTACAATGGAAAGATGAATAATTAGTTTAACTCTCTTAGGGTATGTTCACACGGCAGCGTCCATAACGGCTGAAATTACAGGGCTGTTTTCAGGAGAAAACAGCTCCGTAATTTCAGCCGTAACGGAAGCGCTTTTTCGCTGCGTCCATTACGGACGTAATTGGAGCTGCTTTTCCATCGAGTCAATGGAAAACGGCTCCAATTACGTCTGAAGAAGTGACATGCACTTCTTTGACGCGGGCGTCTTTTTTACGAATGACCGTGTGCACAGAACATCGTAAGACCCATTCTAATGAATGGGCAGATGTTTGCCAACGCTATCGAGCCGCATTTTCGGACGTAAATCGAGGCGTAACACGCCCAAATTACGCCCAAATTACGTCCGTAAATAAGCCGTGTGAACATACCCTTACTGTCATTGCCTATCTTTGTTTAGAATACTTTATAGTATAGAGAAATAGAAGCTCTTACCCCGTCCTCAGAATCCTTGTCACCTTCTTCATCCTTAGAGAAGTGGAATGATAAAACTTTAGGAGACAGGTCTTAGAATTTTTGTTGCATTATAGTGACTGTGATAACTCTGCTTTCAGCTTATGGCATATAAGATATAAACTATTTGTCTTGTTATATAATTATCCATCCATATTACTTACATAGTATTCACATATCTTCAGTCCATCTGCTCTTCTCTGTGTAAAATTTAATAAGATAAATGAAGAAAAGAATATATTATAATCATGGGATTTATGGGATTTTTATTTAATTTCTAAAAGAACTGAGCACCAATAGTAGTTTACCTTACTCTACATGATGTACATTAAATCCTAGATCTCGAGGATCACTGCCAGGAGGTTGATTATTTACATGCTGCATATCCCTATAGGAAGCTTTACTGAAACATGTCCAATGTGATAGGGATATATCTTGGCTATAGAGCAGCCTGTAAGAACATGGTGAGTAAAGAAAGAAATCCTCTTTGCGCTTGGGCCACAATGGGGGAATTAATTGGCATTTTATACGGCAGTCTTAAACTGAAGTAAATCAGGAAGAAAATGAAATCTATACTTCCACGGAGCGTAAAACAAAGAAATCTAGCCATTTTCTTGGAAATCCTAAATCTGGCAGAAACTTTCTGGCCCCACCTCTCCTGTTAACCCCGCCCACTTATCTCAACACTTTTCAAAATTGGTGAGAAGAAAAGTTAAAATTTTTATGCCAGAAAAGTGAAGTAAAACTAACATACCTGTTGTATCTTAGAACATTGCAAAAACTAGTGTTTGGATCAATATGTTAAAATTGTTAATTTCCAAACGTACAAACGTTCTTAGTATAATAATAAAAATAATTTTATAACACTTCAGAAATGTTATATTAAAGGATATGTCTAACCTTTGAGCATGATTTTACAGCTTCTAATATAGCCCAGAGCTGCATTCACAATTCTACTGGTTCTCATTGGAAAGAGACGACATGAGGAAGAAATGAGCTTTATCTACGTAAAAGCCCTTACTAACAATAAGCTCCACATATTTACAGATTGCTCATGTTTCTAGTGGGGATTGATGTGTAACTGCTCATAGTTAGGAATAATTTAGAACACGGTTTCTCAATCTTCTTCTATTAGGGCCTCACCAGCCAGAACATGGCTGCTTTTATAGAGAACCATGAATGACAAGTAATAATACGGTATGGAATTTTAGTGTAACGTATGATGTATTCTCCAACATAGTGCATGCCAATTGTGGAATATGGATCAGCTACTGAGCTATGCCAGTGATAGAAGTGTTATATGAATAAGTTGAACAATGTGAGATTTGAAAGCCCCTTTTTTGTCTAACACTTTTCTCACATATCCTTGTGATATACCATTACTTACAATGATGGGAAATTACCTATAAAACATGACGATATCACTTACTTCTTCCTGAAGTGTAAGCAGCATTTCTTGGAGTTTGTCAATGGATATAGGCTTTAACAGAACAGATTGTACTTAGTATTGATGTGCTAATAACATAGGAAAGGCATAGTGTAAAGTTCTATAAAAAGGATGCTCCAGAATTGTTATTTCATGAGAATAGAAGTATCTGTGAAACCAGACATGTAAGAAGAGTTGACGAATCCTCTTTAATTGATGGTGATAATAATTAGTTAACCTCTATTCCTCTATGGCTCATCTTCACTGAAGCAGCTTTATAATAGAGAGGGAAAGCTAACACCTATCCGCTCCATTCAGTTATACTGTGCTGACCTCCAATTACAGGCAGGGGGCAGTAGACTGAAAGTCATGGCCATATTCATTACAAGACTACCACAAGAATTCTGCTAGTGACTCTCACCTGCCAGCACAATCCTACATGAGAAAGAACGTCAGAGCTGAATATAGTTATTTAGTCCTCACATAATATAAGAAGTGACTGTCTGACTGGACAGCTGCCTCAATGTAAAGTGAAGAGTCCACTAGATGGTATACATATAAATCAATGTTTCCACAGAACAATGGAATGACTAATATGTGGAATAATAGGAGGCCTATAGTTACTGGGGTAGGTTATCTAATATTGTATAAGATTTAGATAGCGTAAACTTAGACAAGACAGTCAGAAAATGCGCCAAATTGATCAAAGTAATGCATGCTGTATAATAAATTTGGCCCATCTAGCTAGATGTTCTACACCTTTCTATTTATTTTACCATCTCCTAGTTTGCTTAGTTTACCCTCGTTTTTTGCAGCAGAATTTAGGCACAATTTTGGAGCACAGTGTCACATTTTAACACCCCCTTACTACTAGAACATTCGCCTTTCCAGCTAAATTACGCCTCCTTGTTGGGCGTATCTAAAACAGTTAATACATTTGGCAAACAGCATAATGCGTACGCCAAAATTCTGGCCCAGTTTGAACCAAAATTCTGCAGCATGTTAAATAGTAAATCTGCCCCACTATTTTCTTATATACATGCTTATATACTCCGTGAGATACATAGGGTGAAGGAGTGTCATAGCTATCAGTGGTGCACAGGTTGTACAATGAATAGAGAGATCCACACACATGCGCGGCCACCTATCCATTAATTCTTTACCAGGATACGACCTCTGACTGCCACCTCATCAGGCGGATGACCGCTGTTCTAGAGTTAAGTGCGGGTACCAGAGCTGGGACCCACATCTATCAGACTTTTATGGCATATCCGGGTATGTTTAAGGTGGGAATACCCCTTTAATTATAACTAACACTAATAGGAAATAAATGTGTATTTTACCTCGTCCTCTTCAACAAAGTACAAGTTTTCCATCTCTGTGTATAAACAAGGAGAATGAGTAACATTTCCGTAAAGTTTCACATGAATTAAAGTGTTAAATATTGTACTATAATAACTGGTATAGGATCCTTTATATCTAAATTATAGCTTATTTTGTAAACATTCCGTTTTTCTGACCATATCTGCAAAGACTTGGCCAATTATAGATTTGCCACTAAAAGGTCTTGAGAGTTTACATATTTTAATCTGTCATACGTCAATATAGCAAGGAGATATGTGAGAAATTCACTGCTATAACGTAGTCTTCTGATGTAGTAGTGGCAGAGATGCTCCTCTTTACCACCAAACATCTGCTACAAGAACCCTATGATAATACATGAAGCGTATGCTGCCGTCAAGAACGGGGCAGTTCTTTATGCTATGTTTTTTAAAATGGGGAGTATTTCCTGTAGAAATCTGCATTAAATCTGCAATAAAATCCACAGCATAAATCCACAACATGCTCATGCAGAATTTGATGCAGAATTTGACACATAGACTTTTTGATTGCAATATTGAAATCTGCAGTAAAATCGTCCACCTTTCTATAGGAGAATAGCGTGGATTAAATCTATAGTGAGCACTAAAATCCACACTTTTTTTATTAGAACATGTGAAAATAGTTTTTAAACTTGCACTGTAGTTTGCAATGGATTTTCAGGTCGGAGTGCTCACAGGAAAATCTGCAAAAAGTCTGTCCCATGTGAACATAGCCTTAAAGAAATAGCTCTAAAAAAAATGTTTCTTCACCCTCTTATAACACATTTATAAAAAAAAAATATATATATACAGGTATCCTAGTTCATGTTTTCCCTATTAAAGTCAATGGCAAAACAATTTAAGAAAATAGCAGGCATAGTGTGTACTGCAGCTGAAAATAAACAAAGGATAAAAACTTGCTGCTCACTACCACAAAGTGAATTGGGAATGGGATTTTATAAATTACATTTACTATCATGTAACATCTGGCCCCTGCAGAAAAAAAACTGCCTGGTCTGAACAGGAATATCTAAAGAAACATGTTTACTAATGTTCCCATTACTTGCTTTTTATATTTAGTACTGTAAATCCATCTATAAATTAAATATTGACCTTCGAAGGAGTTGTCAGAAATAAATAATAATTTATATATATTTTCTGTTTTAGAAACAACTAAACATAGGTTTTTGCCTGGTGTAGCAGTTTTGCCCTTATTCAATTGACAATACCAGGGACACACGTTCTGTAATAAAACAAACCCTATTTATTTTAATGTCAGACAGTTTATTAAATAACAGTGTTCATAGTCTACCACAAAACCACACTTACTAATAGGAGAGGAGTATCACGGCCATGCACATGACTATGGTTGTGTGCATGAGGCCTTAGACATAATTTGTATAAACCCACTCAATTGGTCACATAATATTTTCTGGTATTTCATATGGAAATATAAGGGGAGATTTATCAATAGTGTCTGGTGCAAATAACATCAAACTTATAAAAATGGAGCAGGTGGCAGAATATATTTAGCGCAGTTCACTAGGAATGTTCGATACATTTCTCTTCCTTATACCAACTCCTGGCATTAATATGTATACAGGTTGTGTAGTGTGTACAGAGCGGCACTTACTGATCAACGTCCACGAAAATGTAACAGAAACCTGTAATGAAGAAAAAGCTGCCTGTGGGGCTCAACAAATGCTCCTTGTCTGATCCGGAAATCAAGAGTCGCTGCGAGATCTTCTACTCCTGGTCGGGGCAGTTGATCTCTAGTTGAAACAACAAGTTCAAATCCTACCGTGTGTGTGCCAGTGACCAGTAACTGCCAATCACATGACCCCTGACCTGTAGCCAGTTAGCTTCCATATTAAGTACTGGAAAAACAGTTTTTATCTTTAGTGTTTTCTGAGATGAATACAATAAAATCATATGAAATGGCACATATAGCAATGACTTCTCCATGTGTGTCCAGTGTGAAATCGATGACATTAATCAATAACTGTCACCACTGGTATATCTGCCTATATTAAAGTATCGCAGGCACGCTTAATGCATAGACCGTATCAGAACCAAGTTCTTATATAACAACAGTGCCAGAACCAAGATCATTATAAAAATACAGTTCCAGGACCAAGTTCATTATATAAATACAGTGCCAGGACCAAGTTTCTTATATAAATACAGTGCAAGAACCAAGTTCATTATATAAGTACAGTGCCAGAACCAAGATCATTATAAAAATACAGTTCCAAAACCAAGTTCATGATATAAATACAGTGTCACAACCAAGTTCATTATATAAATACAGTGCCAGAACCAAGTTAATTATATAAATACAGTGCCAGAACTAAGTTCATTATATAAATACAGTGCCAGAACCAAGTTCATTATATAAATACAGTGCCAGAACCAAGTTCATTATATACAGTGCCAGAACCAAGTTCATGATATAAATACAGTGTCACAACCTGGTTCATTATATAAATATACTGCCAGAACCAAGTTCATTATATAAATACAGTGCCAGAACCAAGTTTATTATATAAATACAGTGCCAGAACTAAGCTTATTATATAAATACAGTACCAGAACCAAGTTCATTATATAAATACAGTACCAAGCCCATTCTTGGGGTAAAATTAATATTATCTTCTGCTGCTCCACTTATAAACCGAATATGTATCCAAAGTACGTCCGTCTAGAAATGCTAGAAGTGGTACAAAGTGCAGGTATGCTGGGTGCCGCAGGATGAACCCAGGGGACATAGAGTATTTAAAAGATTTTATTTGTAAAATAATATGCATTCCTACAATGCACCATTGCCTTCCTTTGCTGCCGCAAAGCGTAGTATTTGCCAGATGAAGTCTTTAAAATTAGTAGACTGTGCAGTATACCTGCACTTCGTACCACTCCAATCTTATTAGTATCAGAACCAAGCTTAAATCAAGTACCAGAACCAAGCTCAGCAAAGATGCCTGTGCCCTGCCCCTGCCATTGAGCGCCTTTTAATAACGCAAGCGGCGCAATGACATCATCGCGCCGATTGCGTCGTTCAATAGCAGGGCAAGGCATCCTGACAATCAGCGCATTTCAATGACGCAAGCGGCGCGATGACGTCATTGCGCCGCTTGAGTCGTTGAAAGGCGCTGACTGGCAAGGCAGAATGTCTTTGCCTGCCATTTTTTTCTGTTAAACGTATGTGGGGCACTATCTACAGGGGGCTATATGTGGGGCACTATCTACAAGGAGGGGGCTATATTTGGGGCACTATCTACAGGGGGGTTATATGTGGGGCACTATCTACAGGGGGGCTATATGTGATGCACTATGTACAGGAGGCTATATGTGAAGCACTATCTACAGGGGGCTGGCTATATGTTAGGCACTATCTACAGGGGGCTATAAGTGGGGCTCTATCTACTGGGGGGCTATATGTGGGGCACTATCTACAAGGAGGGCTATATGTGGGGCACTTTCTACAGGGGGCTATATGTGGGGCTCTATCTACAGGGACTATATGTGGGGCACTATCTACAGGGGCTACTATCTAAGGGGATCTATGTAGGGCACTATGTACATGAGGCTCCATGGGGGGCAGTAGATACAGGAGGCTCTATAGTGGGAACTATGTATGTGGGGCACTGTCTACAGGGGGCTCTATGTGCGGCACTGTCTACAGGGGGCTCTTTGTGGGACACTGTCTACAGGTGACTCTATGGTAGGCAGTATCTACAGGAGGCACTGTGTGTGTGGGACACAGTATATGGTGTTATTATAATCAGGGACACAGTGTATGGTACTATAATATTTAGGGGCGTAGTGTCTGGCACCATGATAATTTTATCTTCATTTAAAGTGCAGAAATGTTTGAAATGTGAGAAGCTGAAGACATCTGAGCGGCAAACTGCAGAAATGGGCTGTGGCCAGGAGAAGCCATTATAGAGGTCTGGACCGGATGGAGATGAAAAGAGAAAAAGAACAGCTAGAATCTGAGAAGATGTCACCTGTGAGTCACTTAATGTAAATGTTTATTCTGCCTCAGTACTGTAGTCACTGTATGATCTGCAGCAAGATGATGAGAGTTATGATTTTTTTTCTGAAACAGCAAATCCCAGCATATCCTTAGCATTGTTCGGGCCATGCTGGGGGCTGTAGCTTTTCCGCCGGCAGGGGTTACACAAAATTGAGCTGTATTTGTGCTGGTTATGTATTCTTGTACTGATCTTGGTTATAGTGCTGTATTTATGTACTGAGCTTGGTTCTGGTGTATTTATGTACTGACCTTGGTTCTGTTGTTGTATTTATGTACTGAGCTTGGTTCTAGTGCTGTATTTATGTACTGAGCTTGGTTCTAGTGTATTTATGTACTTAGTTTCACTATCTGTGGGTATGTGGACCCACTAGGCCCCCCACCGTTGCGGGGAGGCAGCTGGCCAAACAACAGAGTACCCAATAATACAAAGTCGAGCACAAGTATAGTCCAGACAGTCGCAGTGGCTAGGCGCAGTGGCTAGGCACAGATGATCCTTCAGAATGCAGATGATGCAAAGCGTGGCAGATGACACCAGGCATAGTGTAACACAGCAGGCGTGACCAGAGGCACAACATGACTCCAACCTCTAAGGCACAGGAACAACGGTAGCACGGGATACAGGATACAGATAGCAACACTGGGAACAGGATAACACTAAGGGACCATTTGCAAGACTAACACGGGTAAACACAACAATGCTCAGGCAATGAGTGAAGGGGCAGGCCCTACTTATAGTCCAGGGTGGTCATGGGTTAATTGGTAATTATTTTCATCTGCGCGCGCTGTCCCTTTAAGGCCGGCACGAGCGTGCGCGTGCACCTTGCGGGACACAGCCGAACGGAGTGGAAGTGAGTGCTAGCGTCTCCTGGGGAGCAGATGCGGCCCAGCGCTCACTGATCCATAGCTGCGGCAGTCGGGGGTGAATAATCCCGAAGGTCCGCGGCCATGGGCGCTACACTGAGCTCGGTTCTGGTGTTATATTTATCTATTGAGTTTTGTTCTGGCGTTGTATTTATGTAATGAGCTTGGTTTTGGTACTGTGTATATGTCATAGCTTGGTTTTGGTGCTGTAATTATATAGGATATATTCATAATAACATAATTGCAGGGCAGATGGAACTGTTTTCAATTCATTGTATATTTAATGGGAACCTGTCAGGTAGTTTCAACCCCTTGAACCACCATTATGCGGTAATAAATGACCTGACAATATTTCCAAACATTCCCTTATATGTTTTTTTCAGATGCAGCAAAATCTATAAAATAGACTTTTTAAACGGTGCACACTATATGCTAATTACTCATTAAAGGGTCATGGGGCGGTGCCGCTATCCTGAAGAGTCACATAATCCTGCATCCAAACCCAACTTTCCATGCCTGATTGACATCCCCCTGGCTGTTATACTACTAGTCTCCTCCAACTTTCTCGGATGCGCCATTGCATGGGCACACACCGTGCAGTGAGGTGTACTCTGCCCGGCTTCATTGCTGCACTGCACATGCCAGGGGAGTACGAGGCAACGGCGCATCCGCAATTTCAATTTTCGCCTCAGGCAACAGAAAAGCTAGAATCGGCCCTGGGTGAGGGTGTATCCTGGGAGTTGTTGTTTTACAAACATCATCTTGCTGCAGACCATATGAGTGACTACAGTACTGATCTGACACATTTAGAGGCAAAATTAATAATGACAATTAGTGTCACAAGTGACATCTTCTCTGATTTTATTCGTTCTCTTTCCTTTACTTCTCCATTCAGCCCAGACCATCATAACAGGTCCTGACCATAACTTTTCTTACCAGACTTTGCCACACAGACATCTTTGGCTCCAGCATATCCTCATCCTCCTTACCAAGATAATTTCCTTATAAAGCCACACGCAGTCTTCCTGAATAAAATAGTGCCACACACTGTGCTCATTAAATATAATACTGTCACACACTGTGCCCTCTAAATATATTGGCACCAAACTGAGCCCCGTTAATATAATACTGTCACGCAGTTTTCCCCCTGAAGATAGTGACATACACATAGTGCCCCCAAAAAATAAGTGCCACACATAGGGCTGCCCCTTAAAAATAAGAGTGCCATCCAAAGTAAAACAAAATACTCACCTATACTTCTTTTCATGGAGTCATCAGTAATGAAGGTCAGGTAGGACCTCTTCTGGGTATGCCTGGCTCCTGTGGATTGACACAGATGGGCAATGATGTCATATCACCTCCTGCATCAGAGAAATGCCTGTGGATTGACACAGATGGGTGATGATGTCATATCACCTCCTGCATCAGAGAAATGTGCTGAATGGCTGGTGTCTAGCAAGGCTTTCTTGCACCTGTCATCACCTACAAGTAATCTTAATATTATTCATGTATGCTATTAAAGTCAAGACGGCATCCTTCTTCTCTATGGTTCCATAAACTGGCCCGCAAATGTTCCAGGAGAACTCCCATCCCTTGTTATTTAAAAGCAGGACCAGATCATTATTGATGATCCACGTATGGACTAGCCCTAATGGTTTTAAGTTGGCATGTGCTATCTAGATATTTTATGTCATATATTTCTCTGAAGGAATAATGGGAAATCTTCTGTTTCCATTTTGGTTGCTCTCCCTTAATTTGTCATTTAGCATATTTGTTACTTATAATCAGTATTATTTTGGATACTTATTTTCCTTTTTTTATTCTTGTGGAATTTGTCTTTATGCTCATACTATTTTATATATACTGTTTACATGCTGTAACTGTGCAAGCATTAATGTATGTATTATGTCATTTATGACTCCCCTACATGCTCTGTTCACTTACTGTATATTACTATACACACATAGTTAACATTTGGCCATTTACTAAAGATCTAGTCAAGCAACGATAGTTGTGTGGAATATTAATTTGTTCAGACCACACTCTGGTTTTTGGTTTGGTGGGTTTTTGTGTGTGAGAAATTTAGCTACAATAGTAAGATTTTAAAAAGAAAACCGTTTTGGACCCGAATTGAAGCAGTTCGATTTGTTAGAATAAATGTAAAAAAACATATTTTGAATGAAGAAGGATGTCTTCTTTCATTATATAATTCAAAGCCTCTCAATACTACATTTATTATTCGCAAAGTTTGCAAAAAGTAGAATCTTTGGAATATTTAGAAAAAGTTTAGAATTTCTTAGCATTTGGTAAGTATGATTTTGCTTTATTCCCAATCAGGGGCGGATTTGGCATTTCTAGGGCTCCAAACTAAGTTATATCTGGGGGCCCTAACCAAAGACACCTGTAGAGAGTGTCACACAAAGTGAACCCGGTAGATATTGCCACACATAGTGCACTCTGCAGATAGTGCCCCACGCAGTACCCCCTAAAGATAGTGCCACACACAGTGCCCTCTGTAGATAGTGCCACATACAGTGCCCCCTGAAGATAGTGCCCTACAAAGTGCCATATGTAGACAGTTTACCACATAGATTCCCCTATAGATGGTGCGACACTGTGCGCCCTGTAAATAATGCCCCATTCAGTGCCATCTGTAGACTGTTACCCACACAGTGCACCTGGTAGATAGTGCCACACACATGGCCCCTGGTAGATAGTGCCACACACAGTGTTCTCTGTAGAATGTGTCCCACACAGTGCCCCTGGTAGATAATGCCATACACAGTGCCCCTGGTAGATAATGCCACAGAGTGCCCCTGGTAGATAATGCCACACACCAGTCCTCTGGTAGATAGTGCCCTCATTCAGTAATAGTGCCCC
Organism: Rhinoderma darwinii; assembly: GCF_050947455.1. Taxonomy (NCBI): domain Eukaryota; kingdom Metazoa; phylum Chordata; class Amphibia; order Anura; family Rhinodermatidae; genus Rhinoderma; species Rhinoderma darwinii. The sequence continues at coordinate 269,289,679 of NC_134691.1, forward strand.
CAAACAAATAATATAACTTAATTCATCAGGCAATATCACTAATGTATTAAAGGTGCTATTGTATGTTTTCTTTCCTGGCCAGGAGGTTTTTTTTAAAATATTGTTGTTGTTGTACAAATTAATATTGCCGGTATTATCTGGATTCAAAAATAAAATATCATGTTGAATTTTATTTAACCCAAGAGTGCCTAGTTATATTTCTGGATCATTTTTTCTTTTTTCTTTTTTCAATAATCTTTATCAGGAATGGCACCGTGCTATATTATATTGCAAATTTGGGTTTGTTAGGTATGGTTTGGTTATAACCACATCTTTTTTCTATATAATTCATTTTGGAGGGTGTTTTCCTTCCTGTTTTGTTTGTATACCTTTAGAATTAAGTAATTATATTTTCTTTTTGAATTTGAGGGCGATCAGTGGTGTGTCATCAGTATGGCTTATTGCCTAGACTTAGAGGTAGATGCTCGGATTGCTGCACTTTTAAATTGTGAAATGAACAAAAGTGCTGAGGATATTAGAGGAGATATATATGGTTTATTTAAAAATCATCGGAGACTAATCTTGAGTCACTTAAGACGTAAATGGGATATCCAGAGCTTAGAGGCATATAGGTTGTCCAAAATAATTCCAAGAGGGCTACGTAGACGTACAACACCTGCATCACATTTTAAAAGTGAGGTATTTTTGGAAAAATGGGATGAGGAGTGCTTGAGACACTCAAGGAATCTGATGGATTTATTAATAGAAGAGGAGAAAAACATGCTAAGTTTGCTTGATGTGGAAATTGAGGAGAGTGTAAAAAAATTGGATATATTTTGTAAGGATCCGGAATTTGAAAAACTAAATGTTAGTCTCAAAAAAGAGGTGGAAATGGAACTTCGCGAAATATCAATACGAAAAAGGAGGAAATTCCAAAGGGACACTTTTGATTTTGAGCAGAAACAAATTTTCTCCTTCTCAAAAAATAGAGAAAGACAGAATAGAAGTAGATTACGAGTAAGAAGGAATACTTTTATGTCAACAGATGGGGAAACTACAAGTGACCCATCTAGTGACAATGAGATGGGGAAACATATTAGAGTTGAGGAATCACAATCAAGGGTATCTTTTTTAGGGGATCGAAACAGAGGGAAATTCGGAGAGGAAAGAATAGTAGAGAAAAAAGGAGGACCCAATACAAGACAACGCAGGGGAAGATAGAAAATAATGCTAATAATATAATAAACTTAACCGACTTCCCCCTATCAACACACAATATATCCTTATTAAATCGTGGATTGGGCTTTTCACCGGTTACCCCTGGAAAAGAATTTGAGATATGCAACGATCTTCACCTCTTTCTCAGAAAGATTCTTTTGAGACTTTGGCATGGGGAAAAAAATGAGGAGAATAGTCAAAATGAGAATATTGTATCACAGTCACAGAGAGAAATAATGGAATTTGGAATGGTCCCCAATTTAGAAATGTCTGATCTAAATACTTTGGTAGATTTAAATGAGTTATGGAGGGAAGGCAACACATTGGAGAATACAGATAATCCTGAAGAGGATCTTACTGATATCATCCCAGAGTATACGGGTTTGCGGAAAAAAAGCAGTACCATGCCAAGCATATACTCCAATAGATACACACATGCTTTTTTGGAGGCCATGCTTAAAGATATAAGTGTCATCGACTGGTCCTCCTTTCTGTGTGAGGACAACTTAACTGAAAGGGAACGAAAAGCCCTGAAGGAATTGCAGAATATTGAGAATATTGTTATCAAGCCCAGTGATAAGGGTGGAAATGTTGTCCTACTCAGAGAGGAGGACTATGTCGGTGAGATTAAAAGACAATTGGAAACGGATACATATTCCCTTTTGAATGATAACCCATCGGATAATATAATGGGGACTTTGAATAGAAAACTGATTTTTGCATTGGATGAGGGCCTAATTAATAAAAATGAGTTCCAATATTTGGAGGTAAGGGAACCTCACATGCCTACTATATATGTGCTTCCCAAGGTGCACAAAAATATGAATACACCTCTGGGTAGACCTATTATTTCGGGGTGTGATGGCCCAACAGATCACCTTGGGAAATACATAGACGAAAAATTGAAACCCTTTGTTCGCACACTTCCATCCTTTGTGTTGGATACAGGGGATCTCTTAAATAAAATTGACAAATTGACCCTTGAGGAGGATTTCATCCTGGTAGGATTGGATGTGGAGTCGTTGTATACTTCCATTCCACATGATGTTGGCCTTAAAGCGGTCGCGCATTTTCTGGAGAGGAGAGGACTGGGCTCACCAAAATGAATTCATTATTGAAATGTTGGAGTTCGTCTTGAATTACAATTGTTTTTCTTTTGATGGCAAATTCTATCGCCAGACCCGTGGAACAGCCATGGGATCCTCCTGTGCACCATCATACGCTTGTTTACATTTGGGATGGTGGGAAGAATTTATAGTATACCCACACCCCCTCTTCAGAAGATGCGCTTCTGCTTGGCTTAGATACATGGATGATGTTCTCCTATGTTGGAGGGGACCATTGGATTTGCTGGAAAGCTTTATTAGAGATTTAAATGTCAACGACCTAAATATCCTTCTGACCTTTACTTACAGCGAAGATCATATCAGCTTTCTTGATCTTAATATTCATAGGGAGGGAAACAGATTAAAAACGACTACATATCGGAAACCAACATCAGGCAATACCCTATTAGCAGCAAGTAGCCATCACTTTCCCTCTCAAATCAAGGGGATCCCGATAAGCGAATTTCTTCGAAATCGCCGCAACTGTACTGATTTCAGGGATTTCAAAAGTGAAGCACAAGATCTGTCTTCTCGCTTTGAAAATAGGGGTTACTCCAAAAAATTGATTAAGAAAGGATATAATAGGGCATCCAGACAGAATAGAGAGGAAATCCTCAAGAGAGGTAAAAAAGACAACGTTGATAATAGAGTCAGATTCATTTCAAGGTATGGGTCCCATTGGGATATACTTCGGAATTTGATGATAAAATCTGGCCACATTTGACTTTGGATAAAAGAATTAACTCAATAGTGGGGAATGTACCGAGTATGGTTCCCAGAAAGGCCCCCACGCTGAGGGATATGTTGGTGAGTTCTGAGTTTAAGAGAAGGACCCCAGGCAATGAGAAATGGCTACAGAAACGTCCAAAAGGAATGTTCATGTGTGGCTCCTGTAGATGTTGCAAGTACGTGTTAAAATCTGACACCTTTCTTGATAGTGAACACAAAAGGGAATTTAAAGTTTATAACTTTATTAATTGCCGTTCGACCATGGTCATCTACTCCATTATTTGCCCATGTGGGAAACAATACATTGGCAAAACGAAGCGAGAATTACATATTCGCATCAGTGAACATATTCGGGACATTACCAAAGGTGAAATAACAAATCCTCTAGCTGCACATTTTAAAACATATCATGCCCAATCACCAACTGGCTTAAAATGTATGGGGATTTATCAACTATTCCAAGATAGAAGGGGGGGGGGGGGTGATCTTAACCGAACACTCCTTCAAAAAGAAACCATGTGGATTTACACACTAGGAACCTTGAATCCTAGGGGACTAAATAATGAAATAAAATTTAATATGTTCCTCTGAGATCTAAACAGATGGGAGCCAATGGATTCCCACTAGGATGGCTACATCTTCTGCGTTTGTATTGGCCTCCATTTGCTCTCTCCCCTCCTCGATACAAGTACCTGAGACTGTTCTGTCTTCCAGTATCATATTCCCTTCTCAATTTCCTGTATTTTCCGAGTTACTTAGCATTAGATAAATAATCTTTCATAGAAAAATGTTAGAACAAAAATGGGGCTTTAACCTTGTCTTCGTTGGAGAATGGTAGGATGAAGATAGAATTAGGTATGAAATTTATGGATTTGATATTTTTTCCTTGGAACCTGATATTAATTTTAACAATGTGCCTCTGGTCTGGATATCCCATTGTCTATGTATTGGGAATTTGATTTTTGTAGAATGAGCATGAGCAATATTGTTCCCAATATGAAATATTGAATTAATTGGGTAAATAAAATAAAATAAATGAACATATTATCTATCTTTTGTAATCTTTTGCAGTGGAAGGAGTTGCCTTTTGGTTCTCCGTGGGTGGTGGTAACTAGGGATCCATTGCCCTTTGGAGTTTCATGTCGGCTCCTCTCATGTGCAACAGTTATATATATATACATATGATCACGAGACTTAGTGGTAAAATTACCATATTGACTTTTGATGGCATTGGTTTTATTTTGGGGGTAGTGGGGACCCAGGTCCTAATACCTTAAAGGTGATGGTCCTCTCTCCCTGCTTCCCCTGAAGTACCTTATGAATTCCATATGTACATATGTATAGATAGTTATAAAATTAAACAAATTATCTGTTTAGCTTCAAAATACTAATGAATTTTGCTAATCTTAATCATACATAGTGTATGGCATAGCTTAATAGTGTAAACGGTGTAGCAAAGGATTCTATGTTGAGGAAAAAATTCATCTTTCCATAATTCCACTATAGGGTTTAGATAGTAGTAGCTAATTATATTTTTGGATAAATTAATATTGATAATTGGACCCAGGGAGTGGTTATATTCCTATGGAAAACTCATACTTAATTATTGTTCCTGTCATGACTATGTAGAGATGCACCACTGATTGCCCTCTCCATGAAAATACTGAATATATCCTATAGATATGACTTAATGGATATATGAATTGCTTGTTTGATTATAAAAACGTCTATGCTTGTTATCAAAATTGATTGTGGTGTCTTATGAAAGATCCACATATATTATCCATAACGTTTTTTTGATTATCCCCACGAAACATTATGTCTGTGACCACGGAACCAATGAATGAATTTGGGGCACTATAAATATATTGTGTTTGGCAGCATCTGTCAAACTGCTCTGAAGAAATCCCGTTCAGGGATGAAACGCGTCAGCTGTTCTAATTAACAGGGCGGGTAGTGACGTCCAAACCCTGCCCTGAGAATCCCTGTCCAGGGATTCATTTTCGATCCAGTAAATAATGTGTATTAGATTCCCATGTGTTTGATCAATAAAGATTTAGTATTTTCTTAATACTGGATATCTTTGGACTCTTTTTCTCAAGTTTATATATACAGGACTGTTGTATGTGGATATCATCAGATAATAGAAGTCAGTGATGAGTTCTGCGTTAGTATAAACACATGTGACAACTACATAGTGGCTGTATCGTCCATGGCCACGGGCCGTCGGGTATTACTCACCTCCCGATGCCCGCAGCCATGGATCAGTGAGCGCTGGCTCGCATCTCCATCCTAGGAGACGCCAGCGCTCACTTCCACTCCGGTCCGCTGTGTCCCGTAGGGACCACCATTGCCCGGTCTTAAAGGGCCAGCGTGCGCACATCATCATCAACTACACATGATTTCCTGGACTATAAGAAGGGCCCTGCCCTTCTGACCCTTGCCTGAGTGTTGTTAGTGTATCCCAAGTCTGTCTTGCAAATGGTCCCTTAGTGTTTTCCCGTTCCAGTTGCTACCCGTGCCCTGTTAGCTGTTCCTGTGCTGTGTTCTTGTTCTGGTGCCTACTAGTGTTGGAGTCGTGTCTACTGCACCTGCTGTCGTTTGCCACATTCTATGTAATTTGCCACGTCCTGTGTTATCTGCCACGTCCAGTACCATCTTCCACGTCCAGTGTGATCCTCCACGTCTGGCGCAATGAGCTGCACCTGCTGTCATCTACCACGTCTGCCATAGCCTGCTGCACCCACCTCCATCCGTGACAAAGCCTTGGCCACTGTCTGGACTATTCAGGTACCTAGTGCGGGACTTTGTATTGCTGGGGTTCTCTGTTGTTTGGCCAGCTGCCTCCCCGCTACGGCGGTGTGGCCTAGTGGATCCACATACCCACAGACTGTGACAGTACGCTCAGGCCATGGACCCTGCTGGTCAACCTGAGACCTTAAAGACACAAGCCATGCTGGCCGAGATGCAAGACCTCCAGTCATGGCAAGACCAACTCCTCCTGTTGGTGAACGCCATTGCTCATCGGCTGGTTGCTCCAACCACGGTCGTCACCGCACCCATTTCTGCTGTTCCTCCTGCTACACTTTATATCAGTACCAGTGCCGATCCATTGTGCTTTTTGCTGCTACCTCCTCGTTATGACGGAGAAACGAGGACCTGCAGGGCATTTCTGAATCCGTGCCAGATTCACTTCAGACTACATGCCGTCTCCTTACTGACAAAGCCCTGGCATGGGCAAATCCTGTGTGAGAACATCAGGGACCAGAGACCCGTCACTTGCAGTGCTACTTACAGACTTTCCGCTCGATTTTTAAGGAACCTGGGAGAGTTTCTTCGGCTGCTGCATCCCTGCTGACCCTACACCAGGGAGACAACTCCGTAGTCAAGTATGTCATCCAGTTCCGTACCCTGGTTCCTGAATTAACTTGGAACAACAAGGTTTTTGTGGCCACATTCTGACAGGGACTGTCTTCTGGGATTAAAGACGAGCTGGCCGCTCACGATCTGCCATCTAGCCTGGACGATCTCATCCTACTTGCCACCCGGGTTGACATGAGGATCCGGGAGGGTTCCCAAGAGGTTCCCCCGGGAGAGAGAACTTCCTAGTATGGATTCTACTTTCCAGCAATCCTTACTATCCTTCTCGGTTGTCCCACCAGAGGATCCTATGCAGATGAACCGAGTCAAATTGTCTACCCAGGAGAGACAACGCAGACGCACTTCTGGACTTTCTCTGTATTGCGGCCTCAGAGGCCATATTGTGTGTTTGTGTCCCCAGAGGCCAGAGAGACCCCAGTGCATAGGATTGGTTGGAGATACAACCCTAGGTGGAACGGTACCAAATAAAGCATTCTGTTCCAAGTTGACTATTCCTGTGATCATAGTATCCGGCGAGAGGACGCATCGGGTTTCTGCTTATCTAGACTTCGGATCCGCGGCAAACTTCATCCAAAAGGAGCTAGTAGATAATCTCCAGTTGCCCACAGTTCTCCTGGAGACACTTTTGGCTGTTGCCTTGGTGAATGGACTGCCTCTGCCCGATCTGATCGTATCTAAGACCAAGCCGTTGAAGCTCCAAGTTGGAGCCCTTCATTCTGAACTAATTTCATTTCTTGTTGGGCCTGCCTTGGCTTCGACTGCATGCCCCAGTCATGGACTGGAATTCTGGAGAGGTTCTCCAGTGGGGCCCCCGAGTGTCACAGCCGATGCCTGGTGCAGATTCGTTTGGTCCAGCCTTCTCTGCCTCGATCATTGGCAGGATTGCCTGGTCATTATGCTGCATTTTTGGACACCTTCAGCAAAAGGGAGGCGGAGACACTGGCCCCACAACGGGCGTATGACTGTCCTATCGAGCTGATCCCTGGTGCATCCCTTCCCCGTGGTAGGATATATCCTCTCTCCTTGCCTGAGACTCTGTCCATGTCCACCTATGTTAAGTAGAACTTGGAGAGGGGCTTCATACGGAAGCCTTCCTCCCTGGCAGGAGCCGGGTTCTTCTTCATCAAGAAAAAGGATGGCTCCCTGCGTCCTTGTATTGACTACCGGGGTTTCAACCAAGTCACGGTGAAGAATAAATATCCGTTGCCGCTGATCTCTGAATTATTTTATCATATACGTGATGCCAAAACTAGACCTGCGTGGGGCTTACAACCTAATCCGGATTCGCCAGGGTGACGAATGGAAGACTGCATTTAACACCCGTGATGGACACTATGAGTATCTAGTAATGCCCTTCGGCCTGTGTAATTCTCCCGTGGTCTACCAGGAGTTTGTTAATGACATTTTCCGTTACCTCCTCTATGTTTGTGTTGTAGTCTATCTTGATGACATCTTGATTTTTTGTCCAGATCCTCTGACTCATCAGAGACATGTCCGTCAAGTTTTGCTCCGGTTAAGAGAGAATCGTCTGTATGCTAAGTTGGAGAAGTGCGTGTTTGAAAAGGATGCTCTGCCTGTCCGCGGCTACATTGTCTTGAATAGAGGTCTCAAGATGGGTCCTGAAAAGTTAAAGTCCGTTCTGGAATGGCCACGCCCTCAAAGCTTGAGGGCCATACAGCGCTTTTTGGGATTCGCCAATTTTTACAGACCGTTTATTCCAAACTTCTCCTCACTGACTTCTCCTATCTCTGATCTCATTAAGAAGGGCATGAACGCCAAGGTGTTGACTCCTGGGGCAGAGTCTGCATTCAATAGCCTGAAGAGTGCCTTCACGTCAGCTTCTATCCTACACCATCTCGACATTTCTCTACAGTTCTCGCTGGAGGTGGACACATCCTCTGTTGGTGCTGGTGCACTCCTGTTCCAGAGAGGTTCCAAGGGCAAGTCTATGGTATGTGGATATTTCTCTAAGCTCTACTCTTCCACAGAACGCAACTACTCGATTGGGGATCGGGAGTTACTGGCCATCAAGTTGGCCCTGGAGGAATGGCGACATCTACTAGAGGGCGCAGCTCATCCCATCCTGATTTTTACGGACCACAAGAACCTCCCCTATCTCCACACGGCCCAACGGCTGAATCCTCGTCAGGCCAGGTGGTCGCTGTTCTTTACCAGGTTCCAGTTTGAGCTCCATTATCGCCCGGCCGACAAGAATGTGAGGGCGATGCGATGTCCAGGTCTTTCGAGGCAGAGGACACCATGGAGATGCCACAGAACATTATTGATCCGTCTTGCATTGTCTCTGTCAATCCCCTGCACGTTGGGGAGGACTTTTGTGCGCCTGACTGACCGAGGGAGAATCCTCCGCTGGGGACACTCCTCTAGACTGGCAGGTCACGCAGGGACCCGTAAGACCCGATATCTGATTGCCCATCATTTCTGGTGGCCCACGCTGCCCAAGGACATTTTGGACTCTGTTTCGTCCTGCTCAGTGTGTGCAGCTATGTGTCGCTCGCACCAAACCTGCTGGCCTGCTCCAGCCATTGCCTGTGCCCGATGCTCACTGGCAGCATATAGCTATGGACTTTATTACTAACCTGCCTCTCTCTGCTGGATGCAGTGCTGTCTGGGTGGTGGTGGATCGATTTTCGAAGATGGCCCACTTCGTTCCTCTGACCGGTCTTCCTTCTGCTCCTCTACTGGCCAAGCTGTTCATCCAACACATCCTCCGCCTGCACGGCTTACAAGCAGCATATTGTGTCTGATCGGGGGGTTCAGTTCACCTCGAAGTTCTGGAGAGCCCTCTGCGGACTCCTAGGTGTAAAGTTGGACTGTTCCTTGGCCTACCATCCTCAGTCCAATGGTCAGGTCGAGAGGATCAATCAGATCTTGGAGAACTACTTACACCACTTCATCTCCAAGCAGCATGATGACTGGGTGCAGTTGCTTCCGTGGGCTGAATTCTCATACAACAATCACACCAGCGAGTCCACATAGAAGACACCGTTCTTAATTGTCTACGGCCAACACCCACGAATTCCTCTCCCGATGCCTGATATGTCCGAGGTACCAGCTGCTGACACAGCTTTTAGGGACTTTCTGCAGATGTGGCAGCAGACTCGATCCTCCATCCTGCTGGCGGTCCACCGCATGAAACGGAAGGCGAACACAAGGAGAAGAGAACCTCCTCAGTTTCTTCCCGGCATGAAGGTCTGGCTGTCCTCCAGGAATATTTGACTGAGGGTGCAGTCGTACAAATTTGCTCCCAGTTTCCCCAGACCCTTCGTGATCCTACAGCAGATCAACCCTGTCACCTACAGGCTTCGGCTGCCTCCTGCCCCAACTCCTTCCATATCTCTCTCCTGAAAGCGGTGGTTCTGAACCGCTTTACCAAGACTCCTAGCCCTGCAGTTGCCTCCAGCGGTCCTTCAGACACCTTCGAGGTTAAGGAGATCCTGGACATTAAAAAAGTAAGAGGTAGAACCTTTTATTTAGTAGATTGGAAGGTGTTTGGTCCAGAAGAGAGGTCCTGGGAGCCAGAAGAGAATCTCAAAGCTCCTACACTCATTAAGAGGTTTCTCTCTCGTTCTGGTCCCAAGGGGAGGGTGCGTAAGAGGGGGGATACTGTAACGTCCGTGGTCGCTGACCACGAACTCCTTCCATCCAGTCGACGTCCTTCTCTCCAGAGATGTCTGCACATACGGCCGTCCTGTTCCACAGTGACCACCAGGGTGCGCCCTGTTGGCCAGCTGCCATACCGCCAAGGTGGTACGGCCCTGTGGGTCCACGAACCCGAAGTGACACAGAGGAAGGCGAAACATATTCCTGTAGCCGCCGTTCTAATATTTTCTAAGTGTTTTATATCGCCATGCTAGGTAAATAGTGTAGCTCACCGTGGCAAGCTACATGAATAGTGTAGCGCGCTATCTGTACTGTTAGTGCTATGTTATATTTATCTTATATCTATCTACTGTTAATCTAATAAGTATCTTATATTTTTATTTTATCTTAAAAACATTACTGAATACATTCTTTCAATGTTAAAAACCTTGATGGATAGAAATGTGCTATGTGATATTTAATTCACCAGTAGTAATATTAGATACTTTAAGGAGGGGTTAAGTCTAAGTACAATATCTAGCTTAAATATTACTATATTTAGTTTTTCTCTATATCTCATTCATTTAGGGGGATACAAGTTATTATTTCTTAGTAAGGGTATGTTCACACGAGGGCGTCCGTAACGGCTGAAATTACGGGGATGTTTCAGCCTGAAAACATCCCCGTAATTTCAGCTGTAACGGCATGTGCAGGCGCTTGAACGCCGCGTCCATTACGGACGTAATTGGCACTGCTATTCATTGGAGTCAATGAATAACTGCTCCAATTACGGCCAAAGAAGTGACAGGTCACTTCTTTGACGCAGGCGTCTATTTACGCGCCGTCATTTGACAGCGGCGCGTAAATTACGCCTCGTGTGAACAGACAAACGTCTGCTCATTGCTTTCAATGGGCAGATGTTTGTCAGCGCTATTGAGGCGCTATTTTTGGACGTAATTCGGGGCAAAAACGCCCGAATTACGTCCGTAATTAGTGCGTGTGAACATACCCTAAGATTGTTGGGTAATTTATCTCTTCTTTTGCTTGCCCCTCCTTAAAGAGGCTCTGTCACCAGATTTTGCAACCCCTATCTCCTATTGCAGCAGATCGGCGCTGCAATATAGATAAGAGTAACGTTTTTTGTTTTTTAAAAACGAGCATTTTTGGCCAAGTTATGACCATTTTTATATTTATGCAAATGCGGCTTTCTAAAGTACAACTGGGCGTGTTTAAAGTTATGTACAAGTGGGCGTGTATTGTGTATGTACATCTGGGCGTTTTTACTTCTTTTACTAGCTGGGCGTTGTGACTAGAAGTGTATGATGCTGACGAATCAGCATCATCCACTTCTCTTCACAACGCCCAGCTTCTGGCAGTGCACAGACACACAGCGTGTTGTCGAGAGATCACGCTGTGACGTCACTCACTTCCTGCCCCAGGTCCTGCATCGTGTCGGACGAGCGAGGACACATCGGCACCAGAGGCTACAGTTGATTCAGCAGCAGCATCAGCGTTTGCAGGTAAGTAGCTACATCGACTTACCTGCAAACGCCGATGCTGCTGCAGAATCAAATGTAGCCTCTGGTGCCGATGTGTCCTCGCTCGTCCGACACGATGCAGGACCTGGGGAAGTGACGTCACAGTGTGATCTCTCGAGAACACGCTGTGTGTCTGTGCACTGCCAGAAGCTGGGCGTTGTGAAGAGAAGTGGATGATGCCGATTCGTCAGCATCATACACTTCTAGTCACAACGCCCAGCTAGTAAAACAAGTAAACATGCCCAGATGTACATACACAATACACGCCCACTTGTGCATAACTTTAAACACGCCCAGTTGTACTTTAGAATGCCTCATTTGCATAAATATAAAAATGGTCATAACTTGGCCAAAAATGCTCGTTTAAAAAACAAAACAAAACGTTACTCTTATCTACATTGCAGCGCCGATCTGCTGCAATAGGAGATAGGGGTTGCAAAATCTGGTGACAGAGCCTCTGTAACCCCTTGAGTACCCAGCTCATTTTGGCCTTGAGGACCAGACCCATTTTTTCAAATCTAACATGTGTCTCTTTATGTGGTAATAACTCTGGAATGCTTTTACCTATCCAATTGATTCTGAGATTGTTTTCTCGTGACATATTGTACTTTAGTTTAGTGCAAAAATTTGGTCGATAAATTCATTGCTTATTTGTGAAAAACACCAACATTTAGCGAAAATATGAAGAAATTATGATTTTTCCAATTTTAAATGTATCTGCTTGTAAAACAGATGATAATACCACACAAAATAGTTACCAATTAACATTTCCCATATGTCTACTTTATGTTTACATCGTTTTTTGAACATCCTTTTATTTTTCTATGACCTCACAAGGCTTAGAACTTTAGCAGCAATTTCTCATATTTTTAAGAAAATTTCAAAAAGCTATATTTTCAGGGACGAGTTCAGTTCTGAAGTGGTTTTGAGTGCCCTATATATTAGAAACCCCCATAAAACACCCCATTTTGAAAACTGCACCCCTCAAAGTATCCAAAACAGCATTCAGAAAGTGTTTCAACCCTTTAGGCGTTTTACAGGCATTGAAGGAAAGTAGAGCTGAAATTTTCAAATTTCATTTTTTTTTACAAAATTCATATGTAATACATTTTCTTCTGTACCACAGAAGGTTTTACCTGAGAAACGCAGCTCAATATTTATTGCCCAGATTCTGCAGTTTTTAGAAATATCCCACATGTGACCCTAGTGCGCTAATGGAATGAAACACAGGCCTCAGAAGCAAAGGAGCACCTCTTGGATTTTGGGGCCTCCTTTTTTCAGAATATATTTTAGGCACCATGTCCGGTTTGAAGAGGTCTTGTGGTGCCAAAACAGTGGAAACCCCCAAAAGTGACCCCCATTTTTTAAACTACACCCCTCAGGGAATTTATCTAGGGGTATAGTTAGCATTTTGACCCCACAGGTATTTTGCTATATTTTCTGGAGTTAGTCTGTGAAAATGAAAATCTACTTTTTTTCTGGAAAAACGTAAAAATTTCTAATTTTTGCAAGAAATAAAGGAGAGAAAGCACCCCAACATTTGTAAAGCAATTTCTCGCGATTACGGAAATACCCCATATGTGGTAATAAACTGCTGTTTGGACCCACAGCAGGGCTCAGAAGGGAAGGACCCCCATTTGGATTTTGGAGCTCTGATTTTACTGGAATGGTTTTCAGTGCCATGTCACGTTTGCAACGCCCTGGAGGGACCTAAACAGTGGAATCCCCCCAAAAGTGACCCCATTTTGGAAACTATACCCCTCAAGGAATTTTTCTAGTGGTATAGTTAGCATTTTGACCCCACAGGTTTTTTGCTGAATTTATTGGAATTAGTCTGTGAAGATGAAAAGAGACTTTTTTTTGGAAAAAACACAGAATTTTCTAATTTTTATAAGGAATAAAGGAGAAAAAGCACCTCAACATTTGTAAAGCATCTTCTCCTGATTACGGTAATACCCCATTATGTGGTAATAAACTGCTGTTTGGACCCACGGCAGGGCTCAGAAGGGACGGAGCACCATTTGGATTTTGCAGCTCAGATTTTGCTGAATTGGTTTCTGGGGGCCATGTCGCATTTGCAGAGTCCCTGAAGTACCAGTACAGTAGAAATTCCCCAGATGTGATCCCAATTTGGAGACTATACCCCTGAAAGAATTAAATTAGAGGTGTAGTGAGCATTTTGAGCCCTCAGGTGTTTTATAGATTTTATTAGAATTGGTCTGTGAAAATGAAAACATTTTTTTTTTCCAATAACCTGTAGCTTTAGCTCAGAATTTTTCATTTCCACAAGGAATACAGGAGAAAAGACACCCCAAAATGTGTTACACAATTTCTCCTGATTACGGAAATACCCCATATGTGGTTGTAAACGGCTATTTGGACATACGGCAAGGGTCTAAACGGAAAAAGTGCAATTTCGTTTTTTGGAGTGGAGATTTTACAAAATTGTTTTTGACGCCATGTTTCATTGCGCTGAGGTACCAGTACAGTGAAAACTCCCGAGAAGTGACCCCATTTAGGAAACTACACCCCTCAAGGAATTCATCTAGAAGTGTAGTGAGCATTTTGACCCCCAAAGGTTTTGCAGAAATTAGTGCACAGTGGATGTTGCAGATTTAAAATTTACATTTTCCACATATATGCTATTTCAGTGCCCAATGCGTTGGGCCCAGCTTGTACCACTGGAGACATACGCCCCATAAATTGTTAAGCGGTTCTCCAGAGTACGGTAATACCTCATATGTGGTCATAAACTGCTGTTTGGGCACACTGTCAGGCTCAGAAGGAGCGCCATTTGGCTTTTGGAGCGCAGATTTTGCTTGGTAGTAGTTTTGTTTAGTGTTTTACTGGTGTTTGTTTATAATGTGGGGGCATATGTAATCTGTGCAGAGTGTATCAGGGTATATGTAAGCGGTGCGGAGTACATCAGGGTATATGTAAGCTGTGCGGAGTACATCAGGGTATATGTAAGCTGGGCGGAGTACATCAGGGTATATGTAAGATGCGCGGAGTACATCAGGGTATATGTAAGCTGGGCGGAGTACATCAGGGCATATGTAAGCTGGGCGGAGTACATCAGGGCATATGTAAGCTGGGCGGAGTACATCAGGGCATATGTAAGCTGGGCGGAGTACATCAGGGCATATGTAAGCTGGGCGGAGTACATCAGGGCATATGTAAGCTGGGCGGAGTACATCAGGGCATATGTAAGCTGGGCGGAGTACATCAGGGCATATGTAAGCTGGGCGGAGTACATCAGGGCATATGTAAGCTGGACGGAGTACATCAGGGTATATGTAAGCTGGGCGGAGTACATCAGGGTATATGTAAGCTGGGCGGAGTACATCAGGGTATATGTAAGATGCGCGGAGTACATCAGGGTATATGTAAGCTGTGCAGAGTACATTAGGGCATATGTAAGCTGGGCGAAGTACATCAGGGCATATGTAAGCTGGGCGGAGTACATCAGGGCATATGTAAGCTGGGCGGAGTACATCAGGGTATATGTAAGCTGGGCGGAGTTCATCAGGGTATATGTTTGTTGGGCGGAGTGTATCAGGGTATATGTAAACTGTGCGGAGTACATCCGGGTATTTGTAAGCTATGTGGAGTACATCAGGGTATATGTAAGCTGGGCGGAGTGCAATAGGTCATAATAGGATGATGTAATAATGGGGAGAATGAATAATAAAATTAATTATCCCTGGATAGTGACGTACGCTTTGAACCAATCCTTCATGCACAGGCCGGATTATTGGGTGCAGGAGTCGCACTTCTAAAGGGTGTCTGTGGTGTTGTACAAAATATCCGCACTCCAGTATTGCCTAATCTTTGACTTCTTCACTAGCCCCATATGTAGCACAGACCCCAAAATGTCATCGTTTTCGCTGCATTTACAGGGTCTACAAATGATGACGTGGGGTTTTAGGTGAAGAACTGCTGCACATATAAATTAGTCTCGGCCGTCGTTTTGCATTATTGCGTTCCAAGAGTCAGAACTTTTTATTTTTCCGTTGACGAGCTGTGTGAGTGCTTGATTTTCATGGGACGAGCTATCGTTTTTATTAGTATCATTTTGGGGTACATGCGATAATTTGATCAGTTTTTATTCCATTTTTTCTGAGGTGAGGAGACCAAATACCAGAAATTCTTTCACTATTTTTTTTATAATTTTTTAGCGGCGTTCTCTGTGCAGTATAAACAACGTGTTTACTTTATTCTGCGGTTTGATACGATTATGGCAATACCAAATTTATATAGTTTTTATATGTTTTACTACTTTTACAAGAAAAAAAACACTTTTATCTAAATAAAATGTTTTAGTGTCACCATCTCCTGAGAGCCATAACTTTTTTATTTTTTTGTCGACGGAGCTTTGTGAGGGCTTGTTTTTTGCGTGACACACTGTAGTTTTTATTGGTACCATGTTTGGCTACGCGCGACTTTTTGATCACTTTTTATTACATTTTTTTGGAAACAACGTGACCAAAAAAGGAAATTCTGCCATTGTTTTTTATGGTATTTTTTTTACGGTGTTCACCGTGCGGGATAAATAATTTGATATTTTTTTAGGTCAGGCCAATACGAACGCGGCGATACCTATTATGTCTAGTTTTTGTCTTTTTTTTAATTTTTTTTCTAATTATAAAGGGCTTCATCAGGGAAACAAGGCGATTATTGTTTTTATTACGTAAAACTTTTATTTATTTATTTATCTAAAACTTTTTTTTTACTTTTTTTTCACTTTTTATTTTACACATACTAGGGGACTGGAAGATCTGATCTTCTGATCCCCTGCACAATACACTGCACTACTTCTGTATGTACTGATGTAGTGCAGTGTATTGTAACTGTCACTTTACAACTGACAGTTGAGCCTATTACGTCCTGCCTTGGGCAGGACCTAATAGTCTCCCGTACCTGGCAACCAGGAAGCCGTTGCTAGGCTTCCTGGTTGCCATTGCAACCATCAGAACCCCGCGATTTTTCGCGGGGGGTGGGGGGGCAATGGGGTGCAGAGGGAGCCCCCTCCCTCTGTATCAATCACTTAAATGCCGCTGTCGCTATTGACAGCGGCATTTAAGGGGTTAAACTACAGCGATTGGAGAGGACAGTGATCGCTGTAGTTCCAGTGGGATGTCGGCTGTATATTACAGCCGACATCCGATGAAGATGGAGCGAGCACAGCTCCTGTGCCCGCTTCATCCTCAGGGCGTTACTATACGCCTATTTTCGGGAAGGGGTTAATAAAAATAGTGGGTTTTTTTTTACACCGCTTTCTCTGGTCAATGACAGCTGCCGCCGCTGTTATGTCACTATGTGATTTCACATAGTGACAGTTTATTCCTGCGCCATAATAGTACGGCGAAGGTACGCTGGAATAAGCAGCCAGCGACGTACTATTACGGCGAAGGTACGCAAGGGGTTAAAGTATCTATTTTATCTTATACATATCATACATGTAATATCTATATCTATCTATATAACATCTCTGTATCTTATTTCTACCTTATAACTATCTCATATCTGAATTATCTTTACTTCATAGCTTATATCTATTGCACATATACAGTATTTAGTTATTTTTTACAGAAATATAATTTATATCATATGTATCCTAACTATATATGTCATAACTATTTTATATCTACCTTATTCTATCTTAGGCATTGTTCGCACGGCGTGTATTCGACGCGTTTTTGCGGCAATTTACGTGCCTGAAAAACGCGTCAAAAATGCTTAAAAAACGCTTGCTTTAAGATTCCCATTGACATCAATAAGAAAACGCATTGTAATGCATACGACGCATTGTTTTTTTACGCTTGTTTTTTTGGTGTGTAAAACGCGCCTAATTCCCATAGTTAAGTAATAAAAAATACAGCAAAAAAAGCGTAAAAAACGCCTGTACTTTAAAAAGCACTTTGCAAAAATGCTAGTGTTTTTGAAGCGTTTACACTTAGTTTTTTTTGAGCGTCGTGTGAACAAGGCCTTATATTTATCAGATATTAAATCTATCTCATGTCTGATATATTATACCTTCAGGGCCATTTATATATATATTACATGTATAAATATTATTGATCTTCGTTGATCATGCTAACATCGCAGGATCTGTAACTATAAATGTCGCTGTTAGAAACATTTAACACTTAAAGAGGCTCTGTCACCACATTATAAGTGGCCTATATTGTACATGATGTGATCGACGCTGTATTGTAGATTACAGTAGTGTTTTTTATTTAGAAAAACGATCATTTTTGACAGAGTTATGACCTATATTAGCTTTATGCTAATGAGTTACTTTAATGGACAACTGGGCGTGTTTTACTTTTTGACCAATCAGCGTCATACACTTCTCCCCATTCATTTACACTGCAGATAGCGATATAGCTATATCGCTATGTGCATCCACATAAACACACTATACCATTACTGCAGTGTCCTGACAATGAATATACATTACCTCCAGCCAGGACGTGATGTGTATTCAGAATCCTGACCACTTCTCTGCACTTCTCTGTGAGACTACAGCACAGCACAGCGTGATCTCGCTGTAAATGACAGTTTACAGAGTAATCTCGCGAGACTACGCCTGCTATGCTGTAACTCAGAGAGAGAAGTGCAGAGAAGTGGTTAGGATTCTGAATACACATCCCGTCTTGGCTGCAGTAACGTTATAGTGTGTTTATGTGGCTGCACATAGCGATATAGCTATATCGCTATGTGCTGTATAAATGAATGGAAAGAAGTGTATGACGCTGATTGGTCAGCGTCATACACTCCTCTGTACAAAGCCCACTTGGCCAAAAAGTAAAACACGCCCAGTTGTCCATTGAGAAACTTATTAGCATAAAGCTAAAATAGGTCCTAACTCCGTCAAAAATGATAGTTTTTCTAAATAAAAAACACTGCTGTAATCTACATTACAGCGCTGATCACATCATGTACAATACAGGGCACTTATAATGTGGTGACAGAGCCTCTTTAACTAGCAGATGGCTAGTTGCTTGCCGGTACAAGGCAAACATGACAGGCTGACAGAAAGCTTCTTCCTACCTGTTATAAAGATTATTATGATGGAGATGTCTATATTTGTTTTAACCACAGATCATTCATGGGCCATTACAAGTTATCTGCTGGAGATGAAGAAGCCTAAATACTATTCTTACACAAGGACATTACAGGGAGGAGGTATAAGAGGAGAGAACTACAGCTCCCAGCGTGTCCAGGCTATTATTATGTGATATCAGAGGACAATACAGGGAGAAGGTATAAGAGGAGAGAACTACAACTCCCAGCGTGTCCAGGCTGATATGTGATATTAGAGAACATTACAGGGAGGAGGTACAAGAAGAGAGAACTACAACTCCCAGCATGTTGAGGTTGTTATTAAGGGATATCAGAGGACATTACAGGGAGGAGGTATAAGAGGAGAGAACTATAACTCCCAACACATCCGGGCTGTTATTAAGGGATATCAGAAGACGTTACATGGAGGAGGTAAAAGAGGAAAGAACTACAACTCCCAGCATGTGCAAACTGTTATGTGATATCAGAGAACATTACAGGGAAGAGGTATAAGAGGGGAGAACTACAACTCCCAGCATGTCCAGGCTGCTATGTGATATCAGAGGACATTTACAGGGAGGGCGTAGAAGAGGAGAGAACTACAACTCCCAGCATGTCCAGAGTGTTGTTATGATATATCAGAGGACATTACAGGGAGGAGGTATAACAGGAGAGAACTATAACTTCCAGCATGTCCAGGCTGTTATTATGGGATACAAATATAATGGTGGTTTCTCTTGGCTCAAATACCCACAAAATCTCTCTCAGACCGGAGCAGGCAAAACTAAATTGGGTATGATCCAACAAATACCCTAAATAGCATATATAAAGTACAGTGAAGTTTACCGCTCAGACGGCACTGGTAACAGTCCAATATCATTCAGTATAGACACTCTCTCCCAGAAAAATGCAGTGGACAGTCCGCAATCCAATGAGGGTGTGGATGGTAATTCTTATCCTTGTAGTTCCACCAAGCTCCTTATCGTCTCCCTCCACATTCAAAGAACTCCTGGTAGGAAAAGGATCTTATGTCTCTAATAGATGGAAAAAGGAAGACACATAGTGCAACACCCTCTGAAAAAGATTGCTCCACGCCAAGTTTAATCCATACTCACAGAAGTAACAAGAAATAAAAGCATCAAGGTAAGTAAAAATCTTTAAAATTTCTAGGCGGCACGCCAAACACTCTCGCCCGACCCTGGGTTTCGCCCTTCCGGCTTCCTCTGGGGCATGTGTGACGTGTCTAATTAACAGGTTTATATAGCCGCATATCATTTAAATTTACATAAATTTACATACATAAAAAATGGTTAAAAAACATATATAAAAACATATACACCCACAATGATCTCTGCAATATATAGAGATAATCTGATCTTACCATCATAATCGTATACATATATATACACTTTTATTATTTTTATATAAATGCCTAATCTCTTTAAAAAGTAAAAAAAATAAAAATAAAATATATATAATATATTATGCTAAACAAGCCTATTTGCCACCTTTATAGTTGGTTAGATTCCACATATCATCCCATATCCATTATATTGATTTTTATTTATATTTCATCAGTTGTTTTATATTTTTTCTGTCTCTAATTTTCCACTTAGTCTGAACTGTGGCCAATCTCTAAAGCTTCCAGAGCTTCAGTGAGCTGCAGCTAATCAGAACAATTAAGTTCTGCTGAGACAAGATCCCTTGGTCATAATGCTATGTGTGAACAAGTCTCTTACTAATACTATACATAGGGCATTTTTTGGCATAATTGTTTTCATAACATGGAACTACAAATATGGACCAGAATATCTATCAGATGGTATCTCACCAATATTAATAAATACTTGTATAAACAAAACAGAAACAAAAAAAAAAAAAAAAAAAACATTTTTAGAAAAAACACTTCAATTCGAAGTCTGAATTGAGTCCTAAGGGCTGAAGCGTTTTTAATTGATAGATCCAAAAACTTTCTTGCTTGCTCATTTTTTTAATAAAATCCTCCCCCCTCCAATGATTATCAATTGTCTCAATAGCAAAGAATTTAGTGTCCTTGGGATCTTTATGGTGGAATTTACAATAGTGCGCTGATACACTATGGTCCATCTTGCCTTTTCTGATGTTATTACAGTGTTCTGCTATTCGAGTTTTCAATTTGCGGGCTGTACGTCCTACATATAACTGCCCACAGGGACACTGCAATAAGTATATAACCCCTTTAGTATTACACGTTGTAAAATGTTTGATCTCATATTTTCTTTTATTTTCGGCATCCATGAAAAAGGTAACATTCCCCTTTCTTTTATTATACCCCACTTCTTTACAAGCTTTACACTTGTTACAGGAAAAAAATCCTTTTGTCGCAATAATTGGTTTTGTAGGAGCTTTTATAAAACTATGAGTAATTTTATCCTTTATATTAGGTGCCCTACGATGTACAATACTAGGATTTTTGGGCAACCTAGATCCTATAACAGGATCGTTCCTTACAATATGCCAATTTTTTCTAATAATATTTCGTATCAATGAAGAACTTGTGGAATATGTGGTAATGAACGGAACCCTTAATGTTTTATCATTATCATCAATTCTCTTTGTATGAAAATTATCAATTTTTTTGATGTTATCGCCAGAATGGACTGCGATTTCTTCTCTAACCTCCTTCAATGCTGACGACACCCTCTGTTCCTCATAATTCCTTTCTATCAAACGAGATTTAATAACTTGTGACTGTACATCAAAGTCCTCTATTTTTGTACAGTTTTTCTTTATCCTTTTAAACTGCCCTTTTGGGATATTCCGAAGCCAAGGTTTAAAATGGCAACTTGAACATTCAATATAACTATTACAGTCAGTAGGTTTGAAATAATTTTTGGTGTATAGTACATTGTTTTCTATAAAAATTTCTAAATCCAGAAAGCTAACTCTATTTTTATCATACTCTGAAGTAAAGGTCAGATTACATTTATTGTTATTAATATAATCTATGAAAGTTAATAAATTCTCTGTTGTTCCTTCCCAAATGATAACCACATCATCTATGTAACGTTTGTACAACTTTATGAATTCACAGAAAGGATTATTACTAGAGTAAATAAAAGAATCTTCCCAGACTGCCAGGTACAGATTTGCATAACTTGGTGCAAATTTAGCGCCCATAGCAGTACCGGCAGTCTGAAGGTAATAGTCTGAATTATACCAGAAATAATTCTTCTCTAAACTAAACCTAATGAGGTCTATAATAAAACGACCTTGCTCAGGAGTCATATTTTTATCCATACCAAGAGTATGTTCTACAGCCTGTATCCCTAATTCATGGGGTATACAGGTATACAATGATGAGACATCGCATGTGCATAAAATAGTGTCTCTATTGACATTCACGGTTTTTAACTCCTCGATTACATGTGTGGAATCTTTCACATGGGATCTACTAGCAACAACATATTTTTGCAAGAAACAATCAATATACTCAGAAATGCGACTAGTTAGCGAATCTATTCCGGCTAAAAAAATGAGCAAGCAAGAAAGTTTTTGGATCTATCAATTAAAAACGCTTCAGCCCTTAGGACTCAATTCAGACTTCGAATTGAAGTGTTTTTTATAAAAATGTTTTTTTTTTTTTTTTTTTTTTGTTTTTTTTTGTTTCTGTTTTGTTTATACAAGTATTTATTAATATTGGTGAGATACCATCTGATAGATATTCTGGTCCATATTTGTAGTTCCATGTTATGAAAACAATTATGCCAAAAAATGCCCTATGTATAGTATTAGTAAGAGACTTGTTCACACATAGCATTATGACCAAGGGATCTTGTCTCAGCAGAACTTAATTGTTCTGATTAGCTGCAGCTCACTGAAGCTCTGGAAGCTTTAGAGATTGGCCACAGTTCAGACTAAGTGGAAAATTAGAGACAGAAAAAATATAAAACAACTGATGAAATATAAATAAAAATCAATATAATGGATATGGGATGATATGTGGAATCTAACCAACTATAAAGGTGGCAAATAGGCTTGTTTAGCATAATATATTATATATATTTTATTTTTATTTTTTTTACTTTTTAAAGAGATTAGGCATTTATATAAAAATAATAAAAGTGTATATATATGTATACGATTATGATGGTAAGATCAGATTATCTCTATATATTGCAGAGATCATTGTGGGTGTATATGTTTTTATATATGTTTTTTAACCATTTTTTATGTATGTAAATTTATGTAAATTTAAATGATATGCGGCTATATAAACCTGTTAATTAGACACGTCACACATGCCCCAGAGGAAGCCGGAAGGGCGAAACCCAGGGTCGGGCGAGAGTGTTTGGCGTGCCGCCTAGAAATTTTAAAGATTTTTACTTACCTTGATGCTTTTATTTCTTGTTACTTCTGTGAGTATGGATTAAACTTGGCGTGGAGCAATCTTTTTCAGAGGGTGTTGCACTATGTGTCTTCCTTTTTCCATCTATTAGAGACATAAGATCCTTTTCCTACCAGGAGTTCTTTGAATGTGGAGGGAGACGATAAGGAGCTTGGTGGAACTACAAGGATAAGAATTACCATCCACACCCTCATTGGATTGCGGACTGTCCACTGCATTTTTCTGGGAGAGAGTGTCTATACTGAATGATATTGGACTGTTACCAGTGCCGTCTGAGCGGTAAACTTCACTGTACTTTGTTATTATGGGATATCAGAGGACATTACAGAGAGGAGGTATAAGTGGAGAGAACCACGACTTCCAGCATTCCCCTAGCTCCAGTTGCTAACAAACTATATAAGAAATACTTACCCTGACCAGCGTTAATGGCTCCTTTCCCTCCTTCTGGCTCTTTTAGTGTGAAGTGGTGGGTGGTACTTGTAGCAGACGTGCGCGTGTCACGTCTGCCACAAGCATAGTTAGTGTAAGCGTCTGAGACATGCGCGCGTCACGTCTGCCACAAGCATAGTTAGAGTGAGCGTCTGAGACATGCGCGCGTCACATCTGCCACCAGCATAGTTAAAGTGAGCGTCTGAGACATGCACGCGTCACGTCTGCCACAAGCATAGTTAGAGTGAGCGTCTGAGACATGCGCGCGTCACGTCTGCCACAAGCATAGTTAGTGTAAGCGTCTGTGACATGCGCATGTCACGTCTGCCACAAGCATAGTTAGAGTGAGCGTCTGAGACATTCGCGCGTCACGTCTGCCACAAGCATAGTTAGAGTAAGCGTCTGAGACATGCGCGCGTCACGTCTGCCACAAGCATAGTTAGTGTAAGCGTCTGAGACATGCGCGCGTCACGTCTGCCACAAGCATAGTTAGAGTGAGCGTCTGAGACATGCGCGCGTCACATCTGCCACCAGCATAGTTAAAGTGAGCGTCTGAGACATGCGTGCGTCACGTCTGCCACAAGCATAGTTAGAGTGAGCGTCTGAGACATGCGCGCGTCACGTCTGCCACAAGCATAGTTAGTGTAAGCGTCTGAGACATGCGCATGTCACGTCTGCCACAAGCATAGTTAGAGTGAGCGTCTGAGACATTCGCGCGTCACGTCTACAACTTCCAGCATTCCCCTAGCTCCAGTTGCTAACAAACTATATAAGAAATACTTACCCTGACCAGCGTTAATGGCTCCTTTCCCTCCTTCTGGCTCTTTTAGTGTGAAGTGGTGGGTGGTACTTGTAGCAGACGTGCGCGTGTCACGTCTGCCACAAGCATAGTTAGTGTAAGCGTCTGAGACATGCGCGCGTCACGTCTGCCACAAGCATAGTTAGAGTGAGCGTCTGAGACATGCGCGCGTCACGTCTGCCACAAGCATAGTTAGTGTAAGCGTCTGAGACATGCGCGCATCACATCTGCCACCAGCATAGTTAAAGTGAGCGTCTGAGACATGCGCGCGTCACGTCTGCCACAAGCATAGTTAGTGTAAGCGTCTGAGACATGCGCATGTCACGTCTGCCACAAGCATAATTAGAGTGAGCGTCTGAGACATTCGCGCGTCACGTCTGCCACAAGCATAGTTAGAGTAAGCGTCTGAGACATGCGCGCGTCACGTCTGCCACAAGCATAGTTAGTGTAAGCGTCTGAGACATGCGCGCGTCACGTCTGCCACAAGCATAGTTAGAGTGAGTGTTTGAGACATGCACGCGTCACGTCTGCCACAAGCATAGTTAGAGTAAGCGTCTGAGACATGCGTGCGTCACGTCTGCCACAAGCATAGTTAGAGTGAGCGTCTGAGACATGCGCGCGTCACGTCTGCCACAAGCATAGTTAGAGTAAGCGCCTGAGACATGCGCGCGTCACGTCTGCCACAAGCATAGTTAGGCTGGATTCACACGACCTATTTTCAGGCGTAAACGAGGCGTATAATGCTTCGATTTACGCCTGAAAATACGGCTCCACTACGTCGGCAAACATCTGCCCATTCATTTGAATGGGTTTGCCGACGTACTGTGCCGACGACATGTAATTTACGCGTCGTCGTTTGACAGCTGTCAAAAGACGACGCGTAAAATTACAGCCTCGTCAAAAGAAGTGCAGGACACTTCTTGGGACGTTTTTGGAGCCGTTTTCTCATAGACTCTATTGAAAACAGCTCCAACAACTGCCGAAAAAAATTTGCGCGAAAAACGGCACGAAAAACGTAAGTTGCTCAAAAAACTTTTTTTCCCTTGAAAACAGCTCCGTATTTTCAGACGTTTTTGGCTCAGCGTGTGAACATACCTTTAGTGTAAGCATCTGAGACATGCGCGCGTCACGTCTGCCACAAGCATAGTTAGAGTGAGCGTTTGAGACATGCGCGCGTCATGTCTGCCACAAGCATAGTTAGAGTAAGCGTCTGAGACATGCGCGCGTCACGTTTGCCACAAGCATAGTTAGAGTAAGTGTTGGAGGTGGAGCTTGTAGCAACAAAAAAAAGTGGAGTGCAGTGGATGAGCGGAGTGTCGCGGCACCCCTGGATGGTTCTCGCGGCACCCATAGATACTTATCAGAAGTTCTGATCGTGGGGGTCCTGATGCAAAGACCCCTATCATTGCTGAAATGAAGGTTCAGAAGCACTTAGCTGTGCACTCCACACCTTTGTTTATGATCGGCGCTCCTTGTCAGTCTGATGACGTGCTCACATAGAACTTGATGAAGCCGTCTTCAGCCTAATGACGAGCGCAGATCACAGACGAAGGTGCAGAGCATTCAGCTGAGTGGTTCTGTACTTTCATTTCAGCGAAGGTGGGGTTCTCAGCACTTGTATCCCCACCAATCAAAACTTCTGATATGTCTCAATGACATATCAAAAGTTTTGCGAAAGTACACTTATAGAAAATATATAATGAGATCGACAGACAAACAAACAGATAGAGAAACAAAGAAAAAGGGAAAGAAAACGAGGGATAGAGAGATGGCTGGATGGATGGATGGATTAAGTGAGTGCCAGGTTGCTTTTCAGTCCAAGACTGTAGTTTAGCCACTAGCGTAGCTATAGGGGGCGCAGCGGTCGCAAATACGACCGGGCCCCGAAGCCAGGGGGGCCCACAGCCCCCCGCACCACATCAATAAAAAGTTACTATAGTAACTCGGGCCGTGGGCCCATATTACTATAGTAACAGACTTTACTTACCTTTCTGGTTCCGGATCGCAGCGGAGGTCCTGACGTCAAGCGCTGTGCGCAGCGCATGACGTCACAGCGCTATGCGCCGCGCACAGCATTGAGACGACAGAACTACCACCGCGGCTGAAGAGGAAGATAAGATTAGCCCTGACTGGCGGGGTCCGACTCCCGGGACCCGCCAATCAGCTGTTTTGAAGGGGCCACAG
The DNA here is from genome assembly GCF_050947455.1 of Rhinoderma darwinii. Lineage (NCBI taxonomy): Eukaryota > Metazoa > Chordata > Amphibia > Anura > Rhinodermatidae > Rhinoderma > Rhinoderma darwinii. The sequence continues at coordinate 269,316,097 of NC_134691.1, forward strand.
CACTCGTACGAGAGCTGCTCCCCTTCATTCCGGTCACACTGTGACTCGGTGTCGGCGATTCACAGTGTGAGCGAGTAGTGAAATAAAGGGGAAGCAGCTCTCGTACGAGTGCTGCGGCCCCTTCAAAACAGCTGATTTGCGGGTCCCGGGAGACACATCAGCTATTGATGGCCTATCCTGTGGATAGGCCATCAATGTTTAGGGACTGCACAAACCCTAAGCCTACGATGTAGCAGGCTTAGGGGGCCCATGAGACAGGATCACAGATTGTGTGATGCTGTCTGCTGGGCCCTGTATCTAAGCCAATCACATGGTAGGCTTAGATACATGGCCCATGCGTTATCCTGTCTGCTGGGCCCTGTATATAAGCCAATCACATGGTAGGCTTAGATACATGGCCCATGCGTTATCCTGTCTGCTGGGCCCTGTATATAAGCCAATCACATGGTAGGCTTAGATACATGGCCCATGTGTGATCCTGTCTGATGGGCCCTGTATATAAGCCTACCACACTGTAGGTTTAGATATAGGGCCCCAGCACACAGTAATCTTATACTGTATAAGATTACTGTCTGCTGGACCCTGTATCTAAGCCTACGTTGTGGTAGGCTTAGATACAGGGTCCCACAGACAGTATCACACATGGGCCCTGTATCTAAGCCTAACACATGTGTTACTAATAGTTTTTCTTGTGTGATTTTTTACAGGTTCGGTCGTTGGACTACGGCGGATTCCAGGACTACTTCGATGACGGCTTAATGAGGGCTGTGTGGTTTTTTTTTTATTTCAATAAAATATTTTTTCTATATCTTTGTGTTTTTTTTTAAACTATATTACATTACTACCGCCTTAGTAATGGCCGCCGGCTGATTGACAGCATCCATTGCTAAGGCGGGGCTTAGTGTTAGCCGGTGCAGAGGCTAACACTAACCCCCATTATTACCCCGGTACCCACCGCCGCCAGGGGTGCTGGGAAGAGCCGGGTACGATCCAGTACTTGACCATCTGTAGTGATGGTCGGCCACTGGGGTGGCCGCAGGCTGGTATTATCAAGAGGGGAAAGGCCAGATACAGTGGCCCTTCCCACCCTGGTAATGCTAGGCTGCTGCTGCTTTATTGTATCTGGCTGGTTATGAAAAATGGGGGGGACCCCACGTCATTTAAAAAAAATAAAAAATAAAAATAATTGGAAAGAACGATGTCGGGTCCCCCCCAATTTTCTTAACCAGCCAGATACAACACAGCAGCAGCAGGCAGCATTACCAGGGTGGTAAGGGCCACTGTTTTTGGCCTTCCCCAGCCTAATACTACCAGCCTGCGGCCAACCCGGTGCCTGCCCGTCACTATAGATGGTCGGGTACTGGTTCGTACCTGGCTCTTCCCAGTACCCCTGGTGGCGGTGGGTACCGGGGTAATAATGGGGGTTAGTGTTGGCCTCTGCACCTGCTAACATTAAGCCCCGCCTTAGTAATGGAGGTTGTCAATCAGCCAGCGGCCATTACTAAGGCGGTGATAATAAAGTTTAAAAAGATACAAGCACATAGAAAAAATATTTTATTGAAATAAAAACACAACCCCCATTAACCATTTTATTGAGAATATAAAAAACGCCGTCATTGAAGTCCTTGAATCCGAAGTCCAACAACCGAACCTGTAAAAAAAACACAAACGCACAAAAATAATCAGTAACACATAAAGAAGCAAAATTATTATTCTTACCTTTCCTGGGTCCAGCCGCAATGTCAGCAAGCTGAGCCCTGTATCTAATCCAATCATGTGTGATACTGTCTGCTGAGCCACTGTATCTAATCCTATCATGTGTGATACTGTCTGCTGGGCCCTGTATCTAATCGTATCATGTGTGATACTGTCTGCTGAGCCACTGTATCTAATCCTATCATGTGTGATACTGTCTGCTGGGCCCTATATCTAATACAATCACGTGTGATACTGTCTGCTGGGCCCTATCTCTAATCCGATCATGTGTGATACTGTCTGCTCAGCCACTGTATCTAATCCTATCATGTGTGATACTGTCTGCTAAGCCACTGTATCTAATCCTATCATGTGTGATACTGCCTTCTGAGCCACTGTATCTAATCCTATCATGTGTGATACTGTCTGCTGAGCCACTGTATCTAATCCTATCATGTGTGATACTGTCTGCTGAGTCATTGTATCTAATCCAATCATGTGTGATACTGTCTGCTGGGCCACTGCATCTAATCCTATCATGTGTGATACTGTCTGCTCGGCCACTGTATCTAATCCTATCATGTGTGATACTGTCTGCTCAGCCACTGTATCTAATCCTATCATGTGTGATACTGTCTGCTGAGCCACTGTATCTAATCCTATCATGTGTGATACTGTCTGCTGAGTCATTGTATCTAATCCAATCATGTGTGATACTGTCTGCTGGGCCACTGCATCTAATCCTATCATGTGTGATACTGTCTGCTCGGCCACTGTATCTAATCCTATCATGTGTGATACTGTCTGCTCAGCCACTGTATCTAATCCTATCATGTGTGATACTGTCTGCTGAGCCACTGTATCTAATCCTATCATGTGTGATACTGTCTGCTGAGCCACTGTATCTAATCCTATCATGTGTGATACTGTCTGCTCAGCCACTGTATCTAATCCTATCATGTGTGATACAGTCTGCTGAGCCAATGTATCTAATCCTAGGGTCGTAGTGCTATAGATATGCTGTCTCCTATACACACATTTTTTTGTGGGCGGACACATATGTATTGGGGCTATTTCCCCTGACATTTTAAGCCCTGAGGGTATGTTCACACGGCAGTGTCCGTTACGGCTGAAATTACGGAGCTGTTTTCAGGAGAAAACAGCTCCGGAATTTCAGCCGTAATGGCATGTGCAGGCGTTTTTCGCTGCGTCCATTACGGACGTAATTGGAGCTGTTTTTCCATGGAAAACGGCTCCATTTACGTCTGAAGAAGTGACAGGCACTTCTTTGACGCGGGCGTCTTTTTTACGCGCCGCCTTTTGACAGCGGCGCGTAAAAAGAATGACCGTCGGCACAGAACATCGTAAAACCCATTCAAATGAATGGGCAGATGTTTGCCAAAGCTTTTGAGCCGCATTTTCGGACGAAATTCAATGCTAAAACGCCCGAATTACGTCCGTAAATAGGGTGTGTGAACCCAGCCTTAGTGACGCCCCGGCTGCTAGTGCTGCATTGTTGGGTCACTTAGGAGACCCAGCGATGCAGCTGAAAGCTGCGGACCATCGGCCATGAGGAGTTTGCAGGGGGGGGGGGCATTAAGAACTTTTGCTTCGGGGCCCATGAGCCTTTAGCTACGCCCCTGAGTTTAGCAGTTAATATATTGTGAAGTGTATCTGTTATATTTTTCTAACACATTTCATTATCCAATCTGGCAGTAACAGTAGGTTTGATATCTTATGTTTCTGGCCTACATAACAGGGACTTTTTGTCTTCCTACTAGAGTAATTTATTTATTTTATATTCTATATTTTTTACATTTTTTGTTTTAAAAACGGTTAAAGGGGTTATCCAACTTTTAATAGTTATATGTAAATCGTTTTAGCAAGCAAAAATAGTAAACTTACTGATATGCATGACCTGCCTAGGTAGAGTCGTGTGTTAACCTTAGACCATACTATCCCCCCCACCCCCACTTAGTAAAGACACATGACACCGAGGTTGGATGTGAAATGGCCACAGCAGCCGTTTATTAATTTCACAGTTTTATAAAAACAATTTAAATCCGAAACATTCGGATAACTAGTTAGGAATCCACCAGAGAATTCCTCCTAATAATTCACATGACCCAACATGGGTCAGAATCATAAATAACAATTAAACGTTAACATTAACCCGAGCAGAGGAAGTCCTTGAAGCCCCTTCAGATGTTCCTTATTAAGAACACACCGAATTAGCCATCTGCAAACCACCAATTACCTCCAGCCGTAAACCAGCTCGGAAGCACCGTTCACCTCTGCAGATGGCTCCACCCACTAGAAGTCCACTTCAAGGGGATAACACCCGATGAAGCCCTCAAGTGATATACCGACCACTAGAAGTCCACTTCAAAGGGATAACACCCGATGAAGCCTTCAAGTGATATACCTTCTACCAGAAGACCACTTCAAAGGGATAACACCCGATGAAGTCTTCAACCATGTACCTTTTTTGGGGGACGCATACCCCCGATGCGACCCCCCCACCATTTTGTACTGACTGGCCTCAAGGACTCCCCCCGCCACAGCGAAACAGGCCTTGACCCCCTTAAGCCTGTGAGTTCCTCCACACCACCACCGCCCTTTCTATGCCTTCTGCTATCGCCAAGCTCCAAAGATCAATGCCAACCTCGGTCAGATGAACCCCGTCACTTCTCCAGAAATTCCCCACTCCTGACTCCAAATCCCTATGCCTTACGCAAATGCCCCCGTTCTTTGCCACAAAACGGGACACCGCCCGGTTAACCTTTATGCGAGCCTTATTGACTCTCTCCACCGATCTAGCTAACCGCCAATGCTTTCTTGGGACTATGTCCGACCACACTACCACCAACTTGGGATAAGATACCCACAAACACAACATATCATGTTTGATATCCCGCACCAACTCACGAAAAGGGCGGACTCCTAAGTCATTCCCACCCACGTGCAACACTAAAACCTCCGGAACCCTATCAAGCCGCGCATATGTCTGGAATTCCGCCAACACCCTGTTCCACGACATACCTCTAAAACCCAGCCAATGCACAACCGCATCCTGTCGCGGAATGCGCAACTGGCGACCATCCGGGCGGACGTCCGCCCTCAAAGCCCCCCAGTGCACGTACGAATGACCCATCAACCACACCAGACAAGGAGGCGAATCTGAAACGGAAAAAACAATTAGGCACCACCAATATAACATTTGTAAAGCGTAAACAACCCCAATCATAACATATGGGGGCGGACATAGGACTTAAACCTTTTAGACTCCCAACGACCAATACGCCTCACCCCTTCATCATCCAACCCCCAGCGCCCCGCTTCCATTGCTGCGCCAATCCTGAAGGAATGAAATGAATATGAGCCTGCCGCAACACCAACCGCCGTCAAACATTTTTTAAATACAGCTCCAAACTGAAACCTGGACAAAAACGACCCGTCCACATGACGTAACAAAGGCAAATCTGGAGACCCCCCGTTTTGCGTAAAACCCCGCATGCACTCTACAGGGCACATAACCGACCCCGGGACAGCGAACAAAACTATCAGCTTACCCTTCCCTACTTGGTCAGTTTTAGATCGACGCAACCATACCTCTAGCCGATCTGCAAATAGGCTCACCTCCCCAGATCTCAGCCCCCCTGCCCGTTTAGTACTTGGCGACACCAACTCACCTATTCTAAATGCTCCAAAGAACGCTAACGAAAAAGCCAATCGAAACAAATCCATTTCATCTGAAGAACGACATACCGATGCTAATGAACCGCCCAACGAGCTAAGCAAAGCAAACGACACCGGCCTTCTACTATCCGCCTCCACCCTACCTCGGCGCAACCCCTTCAAAGCCTGCGATACCAGAAATTCCTTTGATACATCCCGAAAGCCCCGCAACTTAAACCCAAATGCCACTGCAGATATGAACCGGTTCACCTTCGCTACTGAAAACCCCGCCTCCCAGGCGTCACCTAACCAGTACAAAAGTGCCACCAACCTGTCTCTATCCGTATTGACGTCACCCAACTCTCTTAACCACTCCTCCCACTGCCTCCAACAAGCAGCATACGCACTCCACGTCGCGCGCGCCAAAGACCTTTTTAACAGCTGCTCTACGGGACCGATACCAGATCCCACAGATGCTCCGGACACGCCAACCCGAGACGTTCCGCTCCCGGTGCCAATTGCCGAAACCGGTCCCACTGCGAGCGAGAAAGAGCATCAGCGATACAATTCTGAACACCCGGGACATGCACCGCCACCACCCACGCGTTCAATGACAAACACACCAACACTAAATGTCGCAACAATTGAACTACCGGAGGAGAGGACGCCGTGATGTTATTAATAGCCAGCACCACCCCCATGTTGTCACAGTAAAAACGGACCTTCTTATCCCTGAGCCTGTCCCCCCAAATGGTAGCCGCCACCACGATGGGAAACAGCTCGAGCAGGGCCAGATTCCGCGTGAGTCCACTGGACACCCAGCTAGCCGGCCATTGACCCGCGCACCACGGACCTCCCCCATAAGCTCCAAAACCACCCACCCCAGCCGCATCCGTAAAAATATTCATATCACTCGTATCCTGCGCAGGAGCCATCCATAGCGAGCGACCATTGTACTGGCCCAAGAAGTCATCCCAAACCTGAAGATCAGCTCGGTGCTCCTCCTTGAGCCGCACAAAATGATGCGGCGCGCGCACTCCCGCCGTTGCCGCCGCCAACCTCCTACCAAACACCCTCCCCATTGGCATAATCCGGCAGGCGAAATTCAACTTCCCCAGCAGCGACTGAAGCTCCCTCAGCGCCATTTTCTTCATTCTACAAGCCCGTCGAACCTCCAGCCTCAAAGCACCCAACTTATCCGCCGGGAGCCGACACTCCATTGCCACCGAGTCAATTTCGATTCCCAAGAAACAAATCGTCGCTACCGGGCCCTCCGTTTTTTCCGGCGCCAAAGGGATCCCAAAATCCCTCGCCACCTTCTGTAGTGCATGAAGCAAATTACCGCAAACCGGCGAACCCCCCGGGCCAACGCACAAAAAATCATCTAAGTAATGGATCAACGAATCGACCCCGGATACTCCCCTCGTTACCCACTCCACGAAGCTACTAAACGCCTCGAAGTATGCACAAGAAAGAGAACACCCCATCGGAAGGCACCGATCCACGTAAAAGGCCCCGTTCCAAAAACAACCCAACAGCCGTTGGCTTTCTGGATGGACCGGCAACAACCTGAACGCCGCCTCGATGTCGGTTTTTGCTAGCAGCGCCCCCGGACCCGCAGCCCGCACTAACCCCACCGCCTTATCGAATGAGGTATAAACTACGGAACACAACTCGTGATCAATCCCGTCATTTACCGACGAACCTTTGGGATACGATAAATGTTGAATCAAACGAAACTTTCCGGGCTCGCGTTTAGGGACAATACCCAAAGGGGACACAACTAAATCTTTTACCGGCGACTCAACAAATGGCCCCGACATGCGCCCCAACGAAACTTCTTTTAACAACTTTTCCGACACGACTTCCGCATGCAAGTAAGCCGATTTTAAATTCCTCCGCGTAACCGGAACCTCATAAGGAGGCGGAGGAATAACAAAACCAACACGAAACCCTTCATAAAGCAACTTAGCTGCCGCCCTATCCGGATACTCACTTAGATAAGGGGCCATCCTTTCCACCCTCACCGGCGACACCCCCTTGACTAGCCCCGTGCTGGTTCCCTGACCTCTTTTTTCGCAGACATTTTGCCGCCCCGTGTGATGCACCATTACACTCGGAGCACACGTGCTTGAACTTGCACGTGGCCCCGAACTTGCACTGACCTTCATTGAATTGCCAGCAAAACCCCGCCTTTCCCCCGCCGCTTTGTCCACTCTGACTAGACTGGCCTCCCTGGCCACCGCTCCCGGGAAAGGGCTGCCTAACCGGAGCCGTAACCCGTAACCAGAGAGCAATATCCTTCTGGTCCCACCGAATCGCCGGCCGAACCGCCTTCCGCTGACGGAATTGCTCATCATATCGCAGCCACGCCTGACCCCCATACGCCCTATGAGCCTCCCCAATGGCATCAAAATAACAAAACAACGCCGAACAATTTTCCGGCGCCTTTTCCCCTATCACACTAGCCAATATGGCGAACGCCTGCGACCAATTAACGAACGTCTGCGGGATAAGCCTATACCGCCGCCGTTCCTCCTCGTCCTTTTTACTCTCATCCCGCTTGCTCTTATCCAAATTAAATTTAGCCAGCGGCAAGAGAGAAAAAATTTCAACATATTCGTCTTTCCAGATCCGATCACGCACCTCCTGCTTTAAATGCGCCCCCAACGGACCCTCAAAACAAACATACACCTCCCCCCGAGCACGATCGTCCATACGCACTCGATCGCCGTCCTTCTGTGCCTCGGTCTGTACCGACACCGCTACCGCCTCTCTAACCGCCACCACAGGACGCGCCTGTAACGATCCCACGTCCCTGGGGCCTTCCCAAACTACCGCAGGAGACACTTCCGTTACTACCAGCGCCGCGGCCCTATCCAGGCGCCCCACCAGCTCCCGTAAGCAACCCACTAAGTCTGCCAAACCCGCTCCGTCGCGTCCGCCCGCGCCACTACCGGCCCCCGATGCAATGCTAGCCGCCCCCCCGCCGACACCCGACATAAAAATCGCTGGATAAGACAATGATGGAGTTATACACTCACCGGGCTGCACAGGCGCTGTGTTCCCGTCAGCCGGACCATCCTGACCTCGACGATACACGTCCAGTTCACCTTCCTCCAGTTCTTCTCTCGCCGACGACTGTCCCTCCCAACGACATCTTCGGAACGGGGATGAGGACGCGCTGACCGATGGGCCGGCAACCTGCCGCCCGACCGCCGGGACCCAGACTTCCGACCGGACCTGTTGCCTCGACGTCGCTGCAGATCTAGGCGTCCGTCTAGACGATCCTGACGAAGCCTGCCCCCTGGCCGGAACATCACCATGCGGGGCGGCCGTACCTTGTTCTCCAAATCTTCCATCTGATGGGGGAGGGGTGACAGGGAGCCCAGCCTGCGACTCCCTGCTTACCGCCGGACCCCGTCGCGGCCTGGGATTCCTGCCAGGACGCAGGGCCTGGGAAGGGGCGGTCCTCCCAGCTGCCTGGCCTGCAGCGTCCGGGATCGGGCTCCCTCTGCGACGCCGTGTCCGCGGGACTACCTCCGGACTGAGGCGCTCTGGAGGTCGGGACCGCCGAGAGGGACGGGTCGACCCAGCCTGCGTCGCCGTCACCCCTGGCACCGCTCTCTGCCTGCCCAGCGCAGGAGCGGTTGTTGCCGACTCCCCCCCCGCCGCCATAGCCATGCTCGTAAGGGGGCCGGGGGAGGGGAGCCTGTCCCTTTCAACAGACCCCGAACGCCGTGCCCGACGTGGCGAAACGGCGTCCGGGATCCTCGTTATTGCAGCCACGGTCTCCTCTAGCCATCCGGGACCGTGGTGCACAGCAGCGGCACGCAGCCGCTCTAACATAAGGGCTTCTGCCATTTCTAAAAGCCGGGCAACGGGGAGCTTACTTGCTTCTATGTTACTCCTCCCGCTGCTTCCGGCTCAATGCCGAGAAACAGCGGGAAGCGCAGTAACGGCCCCCCGTCCCCCTTAACTCCTCCCCGTCCCTCCTTCAGCTCTTTCCAACTCTCCCTCAACTAATTAACCCTTTCCCTACCAGGACGGTCATGTCGGCTTCCCTTCACCCTGCGGCTGCGTCCAGCCTCTTCTGTACATTCTTTAGCAAAGATGCCCATGAAAGCATCGCTGGATTCCAGTTTACAGGTTGTGAGAGGCATTAGACACTTTGGGGGAAACATGACAGGCAGAGGCAACACATAGCAGAAGGATGTAACCATTTGTTATGTCTTGTCAGCGTTTTATGTGGCATACTTTTGACAGGTTGTGGGTGGCAGCAGACGCAGAAGATATGGATGCAGACAAGCAGAGTGGGACCACCCATTTTTTTTTTGCAGCAGCAGCAGTGCATGTAAACAACAGCACCGCTGCTAGCATTCAAAGCACAGATAAATGCGCAAAACAAATAAATGACAACTTTTTTTAAAGTCCTATAACCGCCACATTGTCTGAATGGAATTTTCCCATCTACTTTAATGAAGAATCTGTCCACTTCAGTCAAATACTGCAACAAAAATGCAAACGTTAGCTTTTTCTTATGTACTGAAGCTGACACTAGTACTGAAACTGATAATTATTATAATGTCTTTAGTATCATTTTATTTTTAAAGCACTGTAGACAGCTATGATTACATAATCCATCTGTAATTTGTTAGCAGGCCATTGCACATCAGAATTAGATTATAAAGTATTACAAGGAAGAACTGAATGGGGAGTTTGAGCATAAACTCTTCAAATAAAAAAAATCACAGAGCCAATTATACAGTATTTCAAAAGGAACAAAAAGTGAAGTTGAAAAAGTGCCCAGAAAAAAATTGTACAGCTGAACAGCATGTGGAAGAGAAAAAATATTCAGTGGTGTAGTATACTAGTGGTGCAAGCTTTTTTTTCTGTCTAAAATTAATACTTAAAGGGTAACTAAACTTTCAACAAACTTCTGACATGTCATAGTGACATCTCAGCAGGGCCGGCATTAGGGGGGGGCAAACTGGGCAATTGCCCAGGGTCCCCATCCCTAAAGGCGCCCCTTCCTTTAGCATTGCTGTTCAGCTGCCTATCCATGAAAACAAGCAGGCGGGTATCTAAAAAGCAGTAACAGTCAGGTAGAGAGTCTCATCCAAAGAATGAACATGGAGGAGCGCCGCCGGATCACCGATATTATCACTGATAATATCGGCGAGCTGATTCTATGGTAGAGACTCTCTACCTAAGTCTATGTGCTCCTTGTAGGTTCTGACGTCACGCAATCACATGTCTCTGCGCTCACGTGACCGCTTTCATACTTTTTCCAGAGCGCTCAGAGAGCGAGTGGATGGTAGGGGATACACTGTGAATGGTTAGCCGGGGGTCTGCTTGAGTGTCTGGTCTGCTTTGGGGAGGGGGGTCTGCTCTGGGGTCTGAGTTGAAGGGGGGTCTGCTTCAGCATCTGTGTTTGGGGAGGGGGAGTCTGTTCTGGGGTCTGTTGGGGAGGGGGGGTTGTGTTGGTGGGGTCTGGTCTGTATTGGGGAGGGGGTGTCTGCTCTGGGGTTGCTCTGCCCGTGGACTCCAGCACTGCTCCTGACGTCACTATCCATATATTGGCAGTGACGTCAGGAGTTTCCCAGGAAAGGGAAGTATAATAATTGGTTTGAATTTTTTGGTGTGTTTGTGTTTTTTTACATGTTCGGTTGTTGGACTACTTCTGATTCAAGGACTACTTCGATTACGGCGTTGTTTTTATTTTTATTAAAATGGTTAACGAGGGTTGTGTGGGGGGTTTTCATTTCAATAAAATATTTTTTCTACGTGTCTGTTTTTTTTAAACTATATCACTATTGCCTTAGTATTGGCCACTGTCTGATTGACAGCCTCCATTACTAAGGTGGGGCTTAGTGTTAGCTGCTAATTATTAACCCAGTACTCACAACCACCAGGGGTGCCTGGAAGAGTTGGGTACAATCCAGTTTTCGACCATCTGTAGTGATCTGGTACCGGGGCAGCCGCAGGCTGGTATTATTAGACTGGGAAAAGCCCAAAATGGTGGCCTTCCCCACCCTGGTAATGCTAGCCTGCTGCTGCTATGTTGTATCTGGCTGGTTATGGAAAATAGAGGAGAACCCCCACGTCGGTTTTTTTATTAAATAAATTAATAATTCGAAAAAACGATATGAGGTCGCCCCTCATTTTTCATAACCAGGTAAATACAACATAACAACAGCAGGCTAGCATTACCAGGGTGGGTAAGGCCACTGATTTGTCATTTTTCAGCCTAATAACACCAGCCTGTGGCCGCCCCATTTCCCGGTTATCACTACAGATGGTCAGATACTAGATCATACCTGGATCTTCCCGGCAGCCCTGGTGGCAGTGGGTAATGGGGTAATAATGGGGGTTAGTGTTAGCCTTTTCTCCAGCTAACACTAAGCCCTGCCTTAGTAATGGACACTGTCAATCAGCCAGCTGCCATTACTAAGGCGGTAGTAATAAAGTTCAAAAACCCCAGACATAGAAAAAAATATTTGATTGAAATAAAAACTCCCTACACAATTCTCATTAACCATTTTATGGAGAATAAAAAAACCGCCGTCATCCAAGTAGTTCTCGAATTCGAAGTAGTCCTACAACCAAACCTGAAATTTTTTTTTTAAGTTAGAAACACATACAAAAGCAAAACAATTATTATACTTACCTTCTGAATCCAGCGCTGGAGCCGCAGTGTCAGCGAGCTACGCTGTTTCCATAACTTCAGGAGTAATAGGGGGCATTAGCACTAACAGTGCCTAAGGCAGCATCAACTCTAAATATGGCCCAGCTTACACCTACACTCTCCTCCCTGGGCCCCCTGACTCCTTCTATACCCCTCTCTCCCCTCCCACAGAGCCTCTGCCACCATCTGTGGCCATCATCACAAATAAAGTTCAAAATCCTCTTCAATGTCCCCTGCACTCCATGAGACCCCCCCTGCCACTTTCTGTGCCCCCCATGCCATCTTTTGTGTTCCCTATACCACACTCTCATAGAGCCCTGGGCACATTCTGACCCCATAAAGAGCCCCTTCCTCCGACTTCTGTCCCCCCTCACCTGTCTCCTGCTGTCTATCCTGTCCCTGCTCCCTCACAGAGCCCTGTCATCTTCTGAACCCTCCTTGGTTCGTCGTTCAATTTCTGCGGTTGGTGTCCAAATTGCAGAGAAATCGGGCAGCACATGGTATATATACTGTATGAAGTCTTGTTTTTTGCAGGATGAGTTGTAGATTTTCATGGCACCATTTATTGTACCATATAATGTACCAGGAAACTGGAAAAAAATTCTTTGTGGGGTGGAATGTGGAAAAAAAAGCAGTGATTTCTAAATTTTTGGGGGACATTAGCTTTTACGGTGTTCACTGTGCAGTAAAAATGACATGTTAACTTTATTCTGTGGGTCAATACGACTACAGCGATACCAAATTTATATTTGTTTTCATTTTCCGAATTGACTGAATGTACGGCAACTATGTTGTAGGTACATTATTTAAAAATTTGGGGCCCCTCTTGCAATTTTGCCCAGGGCCACACTTTGCCTAAAACCGGCCCTGCATGTCAGAAGTTTTGATTGGTTGGGGTCCCAGCACTGAGACCACTACCAATCTCTAAAACAAAGCGGCAGAAGCGCTCGCGTGACAGCTTAACTGCTTCATTTCCGTTTGGCTTTTTCCGGAAAGCCGATGTAACGGTGTACGGGCTCATAGACTTTACATTGAAATACCAATTATGTTTCTTTTTTTTAGTTTTTTCAATTACTTTAGATAAAAAATGGAAAAAGTTGTGTTTTTTACTTCTAATATTTTTTGTATATTACTAAAAACAACTATTTTTTTTAGTCCTACTAGGGGACTTGAACAAATTTTCGTTAGATTACTGACACAATACACTGCAAAATTTAGGTATTGCAATCTGTTGTGGTTTTAGCATCCTCTGGAGGCAAGGCTTAATAAAAGGACCAAGGTGGCCATGAAAAACCATCTGCACCCCGTAATTGCATCACTGGGTGGCCTATGGGGTGACAAGGAGGCTCACCATTGGCCGCGACATCTAAGTGGTTAATACGTCCAGGATTGGAGTTATCCAATATTCCTGCCATTACAGTGAAGTGTCAGCTGTAACATACAGCCGACACCGACTGAGTACAGTTACCGCATAGGTTGGTTCAGGGTTAAAGCATACTTATCATTAAAAATAATCAGTCCCTCCTTAATCAACTGTAGATGTAGTGCAGCCAGGAATGTTGTGTCAAACCTGCATATTATGGGTATTCTTCCTCCTCTCTGTTCAAATGCAGACAGAGACAGCAGAGAACAATATATGGCCCCCTAGTTCTCTAATAGCTCAACATAAAACACCCCATCATGTCTCCTTAAAAATGCACCAGCGACTGTGAGCTATGGCATTCATTAGCTCAGTCCCTTACATACAATCTAATAGGACATTAGGAAGCAGCTAAATTATTTTAAAGGGGGTTTCCAGTCCCACAAAATTGATGGCCAATCCTCAGGATTGGCAAACAATATCTGATCGGTCAGGTTCCAACTCTCAGCCCCCCCCCTGCCGATCTGCTGTTTTGAAGGGGCCGCAGCACTCGTACGAGCGCTGCTTCGCCTTAATTTCCTTTATTGTTCACACTGAATCACCGACACACTTGTAGCGGGGGCTCACAGTATTACAGCCTTCTTTCGTAGAAGTGAATGGGAGAAGGCCGTAATACTGTGGAACCATAGCTACAAGGGTGTCGACGATCCACAGTTCGTGCAGTTGAAATTAAGGGAAAGCAGCGCTCGTACAAGCGTTGCGTTTCCTCCACAACAGCTGATCGGCGCGGGTGCCGGGATTCGGACCCCGACTGATCACATATTGATGGACAGGCTCTTCCAAGTTCCTGTTGTGATGTCCGAGCTGTGCTAAGTGCGCTAAGCCAATCAGATGTCTCCCCTGCTGCTCCCCCTTCCCTCTCCACTCCCTGAGAACCTGCAGCTGCATCTCCTTCCTCTCTGCCTACTATTTACTGTTTCTTTAGAGTAATTTCTGGTGATTGAGGAGGTTTCAGAACATTTACAGAGAACCTATGAGCAGGGAAAGGGGAACCACAGGTTGCTGGAAGGTAAGAAAGATGGCACCTTCGATTAAAGAGAACCTATCACTTCTGAAATATACTCAGGAAGTTATAGCATATTAAAACACAACACTTTTTCTAAATATGTTTTGGGAACAAATCAGAGGATTTACCTCTGTTTAATAAGGACACAGTCTGCCCACTGCTAAAATCAAAGTAAAACTAACGAGATTTCTTTCTCCTCTGGACACTTGTCGGGAAGGGGGACGGAAACCATTTCAGTTATCTGTAGAGGCGATAGGTAAAAGATAAAAATGAGCTTCATAACATAGCTTTGCATTATACAGCCAAGTTAGAGGAGCGAAAAACCTGCTTCTGAGGGGTTAATCAGCACTCTTTCACTAGTAAACACACAGAGAGGAATTTATTAATTCTGGCGTTTCATACGCCTGTCTTAATCTAAATTATGCTGGAGTAAGATGCGTCTAATTTATCAAGATTCCTCTTCATAAATTAGGTGCATCTCTGGGCGTCTATGCATTCGAAAGTCAAATCCATGAGAACGAAAAAATAGGAGGGTTCCTCCAGCTCACCTTATCACAGGTATGGATTGTTGATAGCGCTCGGGTCCTCGTGTCGGCACACGAATAGCATAGACAGGAAAGTGGAAAAATAGATCCAGCGCTGAGTTTTGTGTATCTGTTAAAATGGGAAACTTCTTCCAAGTTTTATTCCAAAAGTAGTTAAAATCTGAAAAAATTTACACGAGTGTTTCCAGAGTACAATAGGTGGTTAGTGGTATATGCGGTCCTACACGTTTCAGACGCTGACTGCGTCCTTAGCCCTGACTAAGGACGCAGTCAGCGTCTGAAACGCGTAGGCACCTCCTATACCACTGTGGTACCACTATACCACTGTGGGGTTGTATTGTAAAAACCCGATTCCGCCATTGTTTTTTGGATTTTGTTTTAACTGCTTTTACGGTCTGGAAAAACCGTCAACTTAAAGGGAACCTGTCACCAGCATTTCACCTATTAAACCGACTATACCTGGTGGTAGTGGGTTAAAAATCATTTCTATATAACCTATAATTGTCGTCTTAGTCGGCTCTGTAGCTTTAGTATTCAGTGTTTTAGTGTTCCCACATCGTATGCTAATGAGCAGAAAAGAGTCAGATCTTCTCTTGAAAAGAGTCAAATCTTCATTTGAAAAAAGTCATATTTTCATTCCTCAAGTCTTTCCGCGTTTCCCCGGCCTCCTTACTTTTGATTGACAGCTCGTCGCCTTCCCCCAGCATACACAATCCCGCGCTTGTGCATTGATGTTCTCTTCTCGTGTGTGCGCACAAAGGGACGCCGGATTATTACGATAAAAAGCGCAAAATGTTTGCAGACCGTTATTTACAGTCGGGGAGGAGTTTAGGAGAGGGGATAATGGCAATGAACTTTTGATAGCAGTGGCCAGTGAGGGAGAAGTGAAGTTCAATAGGTGAAATTCTGGTGACAGGTTCCCTTTAACTATATTCTGCAGCTCAATGCTATTACGGCGATACCAAATTTCTAGTTTTTTTTTTAACTTTTACTATTTAAAAAAAACAAAAAACTATTTGTTGAAAAAACCCGTTTTGTGTTGTGATATTCAGAGAGCCATAACTTTTGTTTTCGTTGATTGAGCAGTGTGAGGTCTTATTTTTTGCAGGATGAGCTGTAGTTTTTATTGGTACCATTTTTTGGTGCATACAACATTTTAATTACTTTTTAGTAAAACATTTTTAGCACTCAGGGGACCAAAAAACGGCGGTTTTGGTCACGGCGTTTACTGGGTGAATGTTATATTGTAATCGTTCTAACGTTTACGGACGTGGTGATACCAATTTTGTTTTCTTATTTTTTACATTACATTGGAGGAAATTGAGAAAAGGCTTTTTTTTTTACTTTTTATATTTAATTTTATTTTTTGTGCACTACTGGAAACTTTATTTAACTATTTTTTACACTTTTTATTAGTCCCCTTACGTTGATTTGAACCAGAGATCGTTAGATCGCTGGTACAATTCACTATAAGAGGCAGGGCTTAACAGAAGCAGAAAGAAGGCAGACCCTAGGGGCAGGGGCGTAGCTAAAGGCTCATGGGCCATGATGCAAAAATTCTTACTGGCCCCCCCCCCCCCGCAAACTTCTCATGGCCGACGGTCTGCAGCTTTCAGCTGCATCGCTGGGTCTCCTAAGTGACCCAACAACGAAGCACTAGCAGCCGGGGGCATCACTAAGGCTGGATTCACACACCCTATTTATGGACGTAATTCGGGCGTTTTAGCCCCGAATTACGTCCGAAAATGCGGCTCAAAAGCGTTGGCAAACATCTGCCCATTCATTTGAATGGGTCTTACGATGTTCTGTGCCGACGGTCATTTTTTTTTACTCCCGCTGTCAAAAGGCGGCGCGTAAAAAAGACGCCCGCGTCAAAGAAGTGCCTGTCACTTCTTCAGACGTAAATGGAGCCGTTTTCCATGGACTCCATAGAAAAACAGCTCCAATTACATCCGTAATGGACGCAGCGAAAGACGCCTGCACTTGCCATTACGGCTGAAATTACGGAGCTGTTTTCTCCTGAAAACAGCTCTGTAATTTCAGCCGTAACGGACGCTGCCGTGTGGACATACCCTTAGGGCTTAAAATGTCAGGGAAATAGCCCCAATACATATGTGTCCGCCCCAAAAAAAAGTGTGTATATGAGACAGCATAGCATATCTATAGAACTACGACCCTATAAACTATGTGATACCACAAGGTAGGCTTAGATACAGGGTCCAGCAGACAGTAATCTTATACAGTATAAGATTACTGTGTGCTGGGGCCCTGTATCTAAACCTACAGTGTGGTAGGCTTAGATACAGGGTCCCACAGACAGTATCACACATGGGCCATGTATCTAAGCCTACCATGTGATTGGCTTAGATACAGGGCCCAGCAGACAGGATCACGCATGGGCCATGTATCTAAGCCTACCATGTGATTGGCTTAGATATAGGGCCCAGCAGACAGGATCACGCATGGGCCATGTATCTAAGCCTACCATGTGATTGGCTTAGATACAGGGCCCAGCAGACAGGATCACGCATGGGCCATGTATCTAAGCCTACCATGTGATTGGCTTAGATACAGGGCCCAGCAGACAGGATCACGCATGGGCCATGTATCTAAGCCTACCATGTGATTGGCTTAGATACAGGGCCCAGCAGAGTGGATCACGCATGGGCCATGTATCTAAGCCTACCATGTGATTGGCTTAGATACAGGGCCCAGCAGACAGGATCACACAATCTGTGATCCTGTCTCATGGGCCCCCTAAGCCTGCTACATCGTAGGCTTAGGGGTTGTACAGTCCCTAAACATTGATGGCCTATCCTCAGGATAGGCCATCAATAGCTGATGTGTCTCTCGGGACCCGCAAATCAGCTGTTTTGAAGGGGCCGCAGCACTCGTACGAGAGCTGCTTCCCCTTCATTTCACTACTCGCCCACACTGTGAATCGCCGACACGGATTCACAGTGTGACCGGAATGAAGTGACAGGAATGAAGGGGAGCAGCTCTCGTACGAGTGCTGCGGCCCCTTCAAAACACCTGATTGGCGGGTCCCGGGAGTCGGACGCCGCCAGTCAGGGCTAACCTTACCTTCCTCTTCGGCCGCGGCGGGAGTTCTGTCGTCTCAATGCTGTGCGCGGCGCATAGCGCTGTGACGTCATGCGCTGCGCACAGCGCTTGACGTCAGGACCTCCGCTGCGATCCGGAACCAGGAAGGTAAGTAAAGTATGTTACTATAGTAACAGGGGCCTGCTGCCCGAGTTACTATAGTAACTTTTTATTGATGTGGTGCGGGGGGCCGTGGGCCCCCTGGCTTCGGGGCCCGGTCGCAATTGCGACCGCTGCGACCCCTATAGCTCTGCCAGTGCCTAGGGGCCTTCATTAGGCTCCAGGGCTGTCGTGGCAACCAACCATCGGCACCCCGTGATCGTGTCATGGGGCGGTGATGGGCTGTCGGAGGAGCCGCCCGCCTCTTTCTAACTGCTTAGATGCCACGGTCTCTATAGACTGTGGCATATAAGTAATTAAACAGCCAGGATCAGAGCGATATCTGTTCCTGGCCGTTAGTGTGAGGTGTCAACTGTAATACACAGATGACACCTGCAGTGTATGGTGTGGGCTCAGCACGTGAGCCCGCTCCATACTTCAGCCCCCGCACCATGACGTACGGTGTCGTCATGGTGCATTAAGGGGTTAATGTCTTATCAAAGTATAAACAGTATCAGCAGTAGGCTCCCATGCTCCCCCTAGAGGTGGCTGACGGTAGCCAGCATGTTATATTTTAAATCTATGTCTGTACAGGGAATTTTGAGCTCTGTATCAGAAAATCTGAGGTCTGAACGCCGTAAAGATATATTAAGAAATTAATCAGTAACATCAATTACAAAATGATGTTCAAAATTTGCTTAGTCCTGGAGGGGATATTAGTTGACTCTAGAATGTTGACTATATAATGACTGTACAGCAAAGATCTAAAAAAATGTAAATGTTTCCAAGACTATGACATACTCCCTCTAACATGTTTGTGTAATAGAACAAAAGTCAAATAAAACAAATTAGACTGTAGTGTAAGAAACTATGTTGAACTTTGGAACAGTTGAAAATATGGACGTCAAAATAACTTTTATATGAATCTCGTTACTGAGAGAGCCTTTTTCACGGTCTCATGCAATTATTGCCTTTCTTCTACAACTACAATGTGGTTCAGATTAAAATCATTTGCCAAGAAAAATCTGGGAAATGTGGATTCTAATAATAGGGGTTTTCTCAGGAATACACCTGCAATGTTTATTGCGGTATACAAATAAGAACGTGATCTCTATGTCTCTGTGGACCATCACTGTCGATAGCTATTCTGCAGAAGATTTGGTTTCATATATTGATGATTCACCATCAACAGAATATTTCACGTTCATTTTGGAATTCCTGGTCAATGGGAAAGAACATGAACCCTCCTCATAAAAATATATAATTCTTAGCATTATCAAGTTAAAAGAAGCTGTTTAAACGTCTAAATTACCTCTTATCTGAAAAAATGCTCATCTTTTTCTAAATGCATAAACCTCAAACCTATGATCCACATAACTAATTTACAAAACCAAGTAGTGCACAAGGTAAGGGCCGGTTCATATCAGAGTTTACTTTCCGTTCAGGGGTTCCGTCAGAGGATTCCGTCAAGGAACCCCACAACGGAAAGTCGAACAGAAACCACAGCTTCCGTTTGCATCACCATTGATATCAATGGTGACGGAAACATTGCTAATGGTTTCCATCTGTCACCGTTCCGGCAGGTTTCCGTTTTTTCAACGGAATCAATAGCACAGTTGACACAGGTACAGGGCAAAGGCAACAACAGGAACATTATAACACTAAGGGACCATTTGCAATACTGACATGGGATAAACTAACAATGCTCAGGCAATGAGCAAAGGGGCAGGGCCCTTCTTATAGTCCAGGAAATCGTGGGCAGTTGATGATTTCCCATGGGCGCTCGCAGGCCCTTTAAGGCCGGGCACGAGCGTGTGCACGCACCCTACGGGACACAGCGGACCAGAGTGGAAGTGAGCGCTGGCATCTTCTGGGAAGGAGATGTGAGCCAGTGCTCAAAGATCCATGGCTGCGTCCGCCGGGGGGTGAGTAAACCCGACGGTCCATGGCCATGGATGCTACAGATGCCACACAGCCCCCCCCTGTAGATGATGCCACACACCTCCCTGTATATGATGCCACACAGACCCCCTTTGGATGATACCACACAAACCCTCCCTCCCCTGCCTGTAGGAATTTTCAGGGACTGTCTCTATAAATTCTGGACAATCCCGGAAAATTCACTACATTTAACCACTATGTAAAATGCCCCTGTACTAGCGCCACACTATCCTTGTAGTGAGCGCAACAATACACTACATTTAACTTTCAACTGCCCTACATACTCACTGATGCAGCGCCGTCTCTCGTCTTCTTCAGGTGTGGTCTCTCGTCTGCACGGGATCTTCGAAGGAGGCGCGATGACGTCATCACTTCACCTGCGCAGAACCGGTGAAGACAAGACACCATACCTGAAGAAGACGGCGCTACATCGGTGCATATGCCGCCAATAGCCAGCAAGGGAACTAGTAGTTCCCTTGCCAATCCACATGTCACAGATCCATTTTTAACGGTTGTTACATGTATTGACAGCCATTAAAAACTGATCCATTGACTTCTATGGGGGCCGACTGGCCGTGAAAACAGCCAAATATAGGACATGTCCTATATTTTGACGGCCAATATTCACGGGCCGTTAAAAAAACGGCCGCGTGAATACACCCATAGAACATCATTGTTCTGAAAATGGCTGTTTTTAACTGTGGTGCGAATATAGCCTAAGACTTCTTCTGGGCTGAGTATTCTAAGAAATTAAACTCACACTACTGACTTTGCATGTGAACCATTCTTATGGATCTGTTTTATTTTCCTTAAACATGTTTCAAACACAATCCATCTGGTTATGGAATTGCAATTTGAGCGATTTCCCCAAAGGCTGCAGGAGTGTGCCGGGAGAGAGTGTGCACATAAACCCGCAACCTCTAATCCATTATAACTCTGATCAACAGTGGCTAAGGCGACTCTAAGGTGTTTGCCAGAGCCGACCGCAAGGTGGGATGGACTTTGCTGCTTAGGACCCAGGTTGTCTTAGCAGAGTTCAGCGCTGGATAGATGGTGTAATGCAGACTAACCTGAGCAGGAAACCAGACAGCCAGGGTATAAACAGAGAGTCCAATTCAGAAGGCAAGCGGATATCAGGAATAGCAATAGTCAAAACCGGCCGGGAGCAGAAAATCCAAAATCAGCAAACAAAGGGTTAATGAGAGACAATCCGAGGTCAGTTTCCAAAAGGTCCAAAAGTCAGGAGTGCAATGTAGAAAGCTTGATCAGACACCAGAAAACAGGAAAATTCACAAACACTGACAGGTGGAGGAGGCTGGGTATAAATACTCATTCTACACCTGAAGGCAGAGAGACAGATAAAAGAGATAGGTTCAAGGTAAAACAGACACGGCCAGAAGCCATAACCATAGTCATGGCAACCTTAAGGGAACAGGCGTTTTCCTGACAGTACTCCCCTTCTACGAGGGACCACCAGGCCCTTAAACCTCGGACTAGGTTTCAAAGGAAACTTTAAATGAAAAACTTTAACCAAACGACTGGCATGTACTGAATGGGCAGAACCCAAGTTCGCTCTTCGGGCCCATACCCCTTCCAGTGCACCGAGTACTGTAAAATAACCCTGACCTTTCTAGAATCCACTATTCTCTGATCCTCAAACTCCACATCTCCCTCAACCTGAAATGGAGGAGGAGGTTTCCTGCGTGGATTAGATGTTGGAAAAAGCATCTGTAGGAGCGATTTATGAAATACATCATGTATTCTAAAAGATGGAGGAAGAGCCAGACGAAAAGACACAGTGTTAATTATTTCAACAATTTCGTATGGACCAATAAAGCTTGGAGCAAGCTTGCGAGAAGGCACTTTTAGATTTTTAGTAGAAAGCAACACCTTTTGACCCTCACTGAACATAGGACCTACAGTGCATCTCTTGCAAGTTCTTCAAGCCGACCCTCCTGTTACTCCTCCAGGCAGTTCCTGTACGTATCCTCGGTTCTCGCTGCCATTGCCCTCTCGGTTCGATGGAGACGCCAGTGCTTGTCGGGGGTTTCTGAACCAATGCCACTTTCATTTTACCCTGCACTCTCGAGCATTTCCGTCAGATGGAGTCAAGATCGCATTCATCATCTCCCTTCTGACTGGCAAGGCCCTGGCATGGGCTAATCCTATCTGGGAACGTCAGGGATCCGAGACCCAAGACTTCCAGGCGTTCGTGCGAATATTCCGAACTGTTTTTGAGGAGCCTGGGCGAGTCTCATCAGCAGCCACTGCCATCTTCAACCTTCGCCAAGAGGACACCTCCATGGGCGAGTATGCTATCCAGTTCTGGACTCTGGCAGGAGAGCTATCCTGGAACAATGAGTCCTTCGTGGCATCCTATTGGCATGGTCTGTCGTCCGAGATCAAGGATGACTTGATTCTGCTTGCCACTCGGGTAGACATAAGGCTGAGGGAAAGATCTCACGAGGTTCGTCAGGAGCGTCGACGCCCTAGACTGGAGCCCAACTTTCAGCAACCACTCTTGCCTGCTTCTATTGCTTTGCCCGAGGTCCCGATGCAAGTAGACCGACTAAAATTATCAGTCCAGGAGAAACAGTGCAGGCGCACCTCTGGACTTTGCTTATATTGCAGCCTCGCTGGCCATGTCGTGCGTCTGTGCCCTCACAAGCAAAAAAACCACAGCGCCTAGGTTTGGTTGGAGAGACAACCCTGGGCGTCAACACATTGAATCAAGAACTCTCTTCCAAACTATTAATTCCCGTAAACATCATTGCAGGCGACAGGTCCCATCAGGTCTCTGCATATCTGGACTCCGGCTCTGCAGCCAACTTCGTCTGCCAGGATCTTGTGGATCTCCTACAGTTGCCTACTATCCCGCTTGAAAGGCCGCTGATCATTGCCACAGTGGATGGACTGCCATTGCCGGACCCAGTTGTGTCCGTAACCAAGCCTTTGAGACTCCAAGTGGGAGCCCTTCACGCTGAACTCATCTCCCTGTTCGTCCTGTCCAAGGCCGTGAACCCCGTGCTGCTGGGTGTGCCTTGGCTTTGTCTGCACGCCCCGGTCCTGGATTGGAACTCTGGAGAGGTTCTCCAGTGGGGCCCGAAGTGTCTTGACCGCTGTCTGGGTCATATCCAGTCGCCACAGCCTGCTCCTCTTCAGTCTTTGACGGGTTTGTCTCCCTGTTTCTCCATGTTCGGCGAAGTCTTCAATAAAAAGGAGGCCGAGACCTTGCCGCTACACCGGGCATATGACTGTCCGATCGACCTGGTTCCGGAATCATCTCCTCCTCGTGTACCCTCTCTCCCTGCCAGAGACCCAGTCCATGTCGGCCTGCATTAAGGAGAATCTGGAGAGGGGTTTCATTCGTAAATCCTCATTCCCGGCCGGAGCGGGGTTCTTCTTTGTTAAAAAAGAAAGATGGATCGTTACGACAAAGCATTGACTACTGAGGCCTAAAACAGATCACGGTGAAGAACAGGTACCCTGTGCCTTTGATTTGTGAACTGTTTGATCGCATATGGGGGCGAAAATTTTTTCTAAACTAGACCTGCGGGGGGCCTATAATCGAAATCGGATTCATCGAGGTGACGAATGGAAGACTGCCTTTAATACTCGTGATGGGCACTACAAATACTTAGTTATGCCCTTTGGCCTGTGTAACGCCCCCGCAGTATTTCAAGAATTTGTCAATGACATTTTTCGTGATCTCCTTTATGTTTGTGTTGTGGTGTATCTCGATGACATTTTGATTTTTTCCCCAGATCCAGTAACTCATCAAAGTCATGTCCGCCAGGTGTTGCTCCGTCTAAGAGAGAATCGCCTTTACGCCAAGTTGGAGAAGTGTGTTTTTGAGAAGAAGTCTCTATCCTTCCTGGGCTATATTCTCTCAGATCAGGGCCTCAAGATGGACACCCAGTAGGTAAAGGCTGTCCTTCAGTGGCCAGGCCCCCAAGGCTTAAGGGCTTCCTAGGATTCGCCAACTTCTACCGACTCTTCATCCCCAACTTCTCATCTTTGACAGCTCCTATCTCCACCCTCACTAAGAAAGCTATGAATGCCAAGATGTGGACTCCGGAGGCTGAAGCCGCATTTGAATCCTTAAAGAAAGCCTTCACGTCTGCCTCCATTCTGCACCACCCGGATGTATTCCTACAGTTTTCGTTAGAGGTGGACACTTCCTCAGTGGGTGCTGGTGCACTGTTGTTCCAGAAAAGATCGAAAGGCAAGGCTGTGGTATGTGGCTACTATTCCAAGCTGTTTTCTTCCGCAGAGCGCAACTACTCGATTGGGGACCGGGAATTACTGGCCATTAAGCTGGCTCTCCAGGAGTGGAGACATCTACAGGAAGGCGCGGTTCATCCTATCCTGATCTTCACGGATCACAAGAATTTGACCTACCTACAGACGGCCCAGCGGTTGATTCCTTGTCAAGCCAGGTGGTCATTGTTCTTTGCTCGGTTCCGGTTCGAACTCCACTACCGACCCGCCGACAAGAATGTGAGGGCCGATGCCTTGTCTAGATCTGTTAAAGGTTTGGCAATGAAGGAAAAATTATAAATACATTTTCAGTAATAATTTGCAAAACCCAAGAACCTCTGCAGAGCCTTTAATGAAGTGGATTGAACCCAATCAAGAATTGCTTGAGCCTTAGCGGAATCCATAGGAAAATCATTAGGAAATTAATTTTCTGAACTCCGAAAATACATTTTTCAAACTTCAAGTAAAGACAATTTTCCCTCAGTACTTGAAGGACAAACCTTAAAGAGGCTCTGTCACCAGATTTTTCAACCCCTATCTGCTATTGCAGCAGATCGGCGCTGCAATGTAGATTACAGTAACGTTTTTATTTTAAAAAAAATAGCATTTTTGGCCAAGTTATGACCATTTTTCTATTTATGCAAATGAGGCTTGCAAAAGTCCAAGTGGGCATGTTTAAAGTAAAAGTCCAACTGGGCGTGTATTATGTGTGTTACATCGGGGCGTTTTTACTACTTTTACTAGCTGGGCGTTCTGACGAGAAGTATCATCCACTTCTCTTCAGAACGCCCAGCTTCTGGCAGTGCAGACACACAGCGTGTTCTTGAGAGATCACGCTGTGACGTGACTAACTTCCTGCCCCAGGTCCTTACTGTCTTCAATTCTTCCACTTTGCGGACATGAACCAAATTGTAGGCCCCGCATAAATCGAGTTTAGAGAACCACTTGGCTCCTGAGATCTGACTAAAACCAGGTCCAGGATGAGTAGAAGAGGATATTGATTCTTAACTGTAATCTTATTTAATTCCCGATAGTCAAAACAGGGTCTTAAACCGCCATTTTTTTTTTCAATAAAAAGAAAACCTGCTCCCACCGGAGAAGTAGACGGATGAATATGACCCTTATGGAGACTGTCTTTAATATAATCTTTCTTGGCCTGTCTTTCTAGAGCACAAAGATTATACATCAGCCCCTTGTGCAGCTTAGTATTAGGGAGAAGTATAATGGGACAGTCGTACTGCCTATGAGGAGGGAGAGATTCACAACCAACTTCAGAAAGACATCCTCAAAATCTTGAATAAACTCAAGCAATAATGAAAGATACCTTAGTAGTAGACAAAGATATGTAAGAATCATAACATTTAGGATTCCACATAATCAAATCTGCTTTTACCCAATCAATAACAGGATTATGTGTCTGTAACCATGAGATACCCAATATTATTTCGGAAGAAACTTTGACAGGGGCACTCAACTGAACAAGACGTATAGCTAATTTTTTAGCAACCTGAAAATCTAAGAAATTTGCTGCAGAACCACAATCTACAAAAGCTTGTCCAGAAACACAAACAATATCAAAATGCAAATCAACAGACAAAAGGACTTTTTTTTGTCAAAAGACAAAAGGACTAGATGGTCCCCGGCAGTTTTTCCGGAGCTGGACGTTTGGAACAGTTCTTGAGTGTATGACTAGCGTCCCCACAATAGAAACACAGCCCCTTGCGTTTTTGAAAAAGTCTCCGTTCCTGAGAACACATAGTGGAGCCCAACTGCATGGACTCTTGTGCATCAGAAGAAGGGCTCTCAGCGCAGGGAAGGGGAGCAGCCATAACAGTTTTTTACATTTTTGGACTCAGGTAGTCATCGGTCCAGATGTATTACAAGGGTCATAGCAGAGGCGTAGCTAGGTTCTCCAGCACCCGGGGCAAATATTCAGTTGCCCCACCCCCCTGAATTTCTTTACCAAAATCTCCTTCCCCCTCATCAGGTTTGCTTTCTCTACCAATCAATGAGATGTAGTTTTTTTTTTTTTTTCACCTTTTTTGTTTTATGGAACTCGAGCATAAGACCATTTGTACATTTTACAAGCAATATAGTTCTAGAAGGTAGTTTAACATAACAATAAATTAAAAGAAAATAAGTAAAGCGGTCACTGCCTGACTAAAACAGATTGTATAGCTGAGGCTAATGAGAATATATGGTGACATAATGAACAGCCTCCTCTTGTAGATAGTGCCACACCCCCCTGTAGTTAGTGCCACATACCTCCTCTTTTAGATAGTGCCACACAGCCCCCTGTAGATAGTGCCACACAGCCCCCCTGTTGATAGTGCCATTCACCCACTTGTAGATAGTGCCACAAAGTCCCCTTGTATATAGTACCACACAGCCCCCTGTAAATAGCACTACACCCCCTCCTCCCTGTACATAGCACCATTGGGTCTCCCTAGGGGAGCCTCTGATGTCACTGTCCATATACAGAGAGTGACATCAGGGGCTTCTCCAGGAGCGGAATTCCCGGGAAGTGCGTCAGCAATGCTTTGGCCGGAATATCCCCAATAGCTCACAAGTTTCAAGTATCACAAAGAGGGACAACCGATGTGGCACGCATAGCAACACAGTATACACCGTGTTCCAAATTATTATGCACATTGGATTTAAGTGTCATAAACATTTAATTATTAGTTTTTCAATTAAGCTCATGGATGGTATTGTGTCTTAGGGCTCTTTGGATCTTTGTAATCAATCTCAGATACCTGTGATAATTAGTTTGCCAGGTGTGCCCAATTAAAGGAAAACTACTTAAGAAGGATTTTCCACATTATTAAGCAGGCCACAGGTTTCAAGCAATATGGGAAAGAAAAAGGATCTCTCTGCTGCCGAAAAGCGTGAAATAGTGCAATACCTTGGACAAGGTATGAAAACATTGGATATTTCAAGAAAACTTAGGCGTGATCATCGTACTGTGAAAAGATTTGTGGCTGATTCAGAGCACAGATGGGTTCGTTCAGATAAAGGCATAATGAGGAAGGTTTCTGCCAGACAAATTAATAGGATCAGGAGAGCAGCTGCTAAAATGCCATTGCAAAGCAGCAAACAGGTATTTGAAGCAGCTGGTGCCTCTGAGTCCCGCGAATCTCAAGGTGTAGGATCCTCCAGAGGTTTGCAAGTGTGCATAAAGCTATTACTCGGCCACCCCTAAACAATGCTCACAAGCAGAAACGGTTGCAGTGGGCTCAGAAATATATGAAGACTAATTTTCAAACCGTGTTGTTTACTGATGAGTGCCGTGCAACCCTGGATGGTCCAGATGAATAGAGTAGCGGATGGTTGGTGAATGGCCACCATGTCCGAACAAGGCTGCGACGTCAGCAAGGTCATGTTTTCGGCTGGAATCATGGGGAGAGAGCTGGTAGGCCCCTTTAGGGTCCCTGACGGTGTGAAAATGACCTCTGCAAAGTACGTAGAGTTTATGACTGACCACTTTCTTCCGTGGTACAAAAAGAAGAACCGTGCCTTCCGTAGCAAAATTATGTTCATGCATGACAATGCACCATCTCATGCTGCAAAGAATACCTCTGTGTCATTGGCTGCTATGGGCATAAAAGGAGAGAAACTCATGTTGTGGCCCCCATATTCCCCTGACCTCAACCCTATTGAGAACCTTTGGAGCATCCTCAAGCAAAATATCTATGAGTGTGGAAGGCAGTTCACATCAAAACAGAAGCTCTTGGAGGCTATTCTGACATAGTTACATAGTTACATAGTTACATAGTTAGTACGGCTGAAAAAAGACACATGTCCATCAAGTTCAACCAAGGGAAGGGAAAAGGGAAGGAAAAATTTCTACACATAGGAGCTAATATTTTTTTGTTCTAGGAAATTATCGAACCCTTTTTTAAAGCCATCTACTGTCCCTGCTGTGACCAGCTCCTGCGGTAGGCTATTCCATAGATTCACAGTTCTCACTGTAAAGAAGGCTTGTCGCCCCTGAAGCTTGAACCTTTTTTTCTCCAGACGGAAGGAGTGCCCCCTTGTTTTTTGAGGGGGTTTTACAAGGAACAGGGTTTCACCATATTTTTTGTATGTACCATTAATATATTTATATAAGTTAATCATGTCCCCCTTAGTCGTCTTTTTTCAAGGCTAAATAGGTTTAATTCTTTCAATCTTTCCTCATAACTTAAATTCTCCATGCACCTAATTAGCTTCGTTGCTCTTCTTTGTATTTTTTCCAACTCCAGGGCATCCTTTCTATGAACTGCAGCCCAGAACTGAACTGCATATTCTAGATGAGGCCTCACTAATGCTTTGTAAAGTGGTAATATTACATCCCTGTCCCGCGAGTCCATGCCTCTTTTGATACACGACAATATCCTGCTGGCCTTTGAAGCAGCTGATTGACACTGCATGCTGTTATTGAGTTTATGATTTACAAGTACACCCAGATCCTTCTCAACAAGTGAATCCGCCAGTGTAGCTCCCCCTAGGACATATGATGCATGCAGGTTGTTGGTACCCAGATGCATAACTTTACATTTATCTACATTAAACTTCATCTGCCAAGTGGACGCCCAAACACTTAGTTTGTTTAAATCTGCCTGCAATTCATGAACATCTTCCATAGACTGAACTATATTACATAGCTTGGTGTCATCTGCAAAAATAGAAATAGTGCTATTAATCCCATCCTCTATATCATTAATAAATAAGTTGAATAATAGTGGTCCCAGCACTGAACCCTGGGGTACACCACTTATAACTGGGGACCATTCAGAGAAGGAATCATTGACCACAACCCTCTGGATACGGTCCTTGAGCCAATTCTCAATCCAATTACAAACTATATTTTCAAAACCTATAGTCCTTAATTTACCCATTAGGCGTCTATGGGGGACAGTGTCAAATGCCTTTGCAAAGTCCAAAAACACTAAATCCACAGCGGCCCCTCTGTCTAGACTTCTGCTCACCTCTTCATAAAAACAGATTAGGTTAGTTTGACAACTTCTGTCCTTAGTAAAACCGTGCTGGCTGTCACTTATAATGCTATTTATTGTCACATAATCCTGTATATAGTCCCTCAATAGCCCCTCAAACATTTTCCCCACGATGGATGTTAAGCTTACTGGTCTATAATTACCCGGGGAAGACCTAGAGCCCTTTTTGAAAATAGGCACCACATTTGCGCTGCGCCAGTCCCTTGGCACTATACCAGTCACTAGAGATTCTCTGAATATTATGAAAAGGGGGACAGAAATAACTGAACTAAGCTCTTTAAGAATTCTAGGGTGTAACCCATCCGGTCCCGGGGCCTTGTGCACATTTATTTTATTTTATTTAGCTTGGACCATCTCTACATTCATCCAATTCAGTATATCAACTGATATATTAACAGCACTGGCACCGGCTACATCAGCTGCTCTTTCTTCTGTTGTATATACAGAGCTAAAGAACCCATTTAGTAACTCTGCCTTCTCTTGATCCCCTGTGATCAACTCCCCATTACCATTATCTAGGGGTCCTACATGTTCAGACCTTGGCTTTTTAGCATTTATATACTTGAAGAATTTTTTGGGATTTGTTTTACTATCCTTGGCCACCTGCCTTTCATTTTGTATTTTTGCTAATTTTATTACATTTTTACAGATTTTATTAAGCTCTTTATATTTTACAAAGGCTACAGCTGTACCCTCAGATTTGTATTTTTTAAATGCCCTTTTTTTGTCATGTATTGCCCCTTTCACAGAAGGTGTAAGCCATGTGGGGTTTAATTTGAGTCGTTTATACTTGTTACCTATAGGAATAAATTTTGCACTATAATAACTCAAAGTAGATTTGAAAATCTCCCATTTATCATTTGTTCCATTATTTGACATTAGTTCTTCCCAGTCTATATCCTGAATTGCAGCCCTCATCCTGGGGAAATTGGCTTTCTTAAAATTAAATGTTTTTGCCCTCCCAGCCTGCGTTTGTTTTTTACAGTATAGGTAAAATTTAACTATATTATGATCACTGTTACCGAGGTTTTCACGAACATTGACATTCGCAACAAGATCTGCATTATTAGAAATGACTAGATCCAACAGAGCTTCACCTCTAGTCGGGTCTTCCACAAACTGGCCCATAAAACAGGTTGAGGAAATGTCTCCCCTTTGCAGTTGAAGCTGAACCATGACACCAATTAATATCCCGGAAATTAAAATCTCCCATTATCACTACAGTACCCGCCTGTGCAGCCCGCTCCATCTGTTTATATAGCTGAACATCCATCTCCTCAGTTATATTGGGGGGTCTATAGATTACACGAAAAGTAATTTTTTCAGTGTTTACCTCCCTTTCTAGTTCCACCCACAAGGTTTCAACCTCCTCACAGTATTCACCCTCTATTGTCTCTTTCACACTCGCCTTCATATCACTTCTCACATACAGACATACACCACCGCCTGCAAAGATATTCAAGCAGAAACTGTCCAAATACTCACAAATTCAATGGATGCAAGAATTGTGAAGGTGATATCAGAGAAGGGGTCCTATGTTAACATGTAACTTGGCCTGCTAAGTTTTTTTGGATTGAAATAGCTTTTGATTTTTGTAAATATGAACTCCTGATGCTGCAAATTCAACAAATTACCATTTTAGTTCTCTTTACAACCTTTAAAATGTTTTGGTCTCTGTTGTGCATAATAATGTGAAACAGTGCATTTTGAGTTTTTTACTTTAAAAAAAAAAAAATCTGTTATCATTGCATTATACTCCAACGGTTGATGGCTTGAAGATTATACTGACTGTCATTTGCATCGACTATTTAGGAAAATCAGCGAAAAATAAAATTTGCATAATAATTTGGAACGCGGTGTAATGCCCTCTAGCTGCCCTCACACAGTATAATGCCATCTAGCTGCCACGATACAGTATAATGACCTCATAGCTGCCAACATACAGTATAATGCCCCCATAGATGCACCCATACAGTATAAAGCCCACACAGATGCCCCCATGCAGTATAATGGCCACACAGATGCCCCCATTCAGTATAATGCCCAATCAAATTGCCCTATACAGCATAATGCCCCCATAGCTGCGGCATACAGTATAATGCCCCATAGTTGCCCCCAGACAGTTTAATGCCCCATACAGCTTAATGATCCCATAGCTGCCCCCATAAAGTATAGTGTCCTATAGCTGCCACCATACAGTATAATGCCTCAGCAGCTGCCCCATACAGGATAATGTCCCTATAGCTACCCCCATACAGTATAATGCCCCCATAGCTGCCCCATACAGTATAATGCTGCCTTAGATGCGCCATACAGTAAATTGCCCCATAACTGCCCCATAGATTATAATGCCCCATTAGATGCCCCTAGTGCCAATGCCCACATAGATAGTGCCACAGTGCCCATGTAGGTAGTGCCACAGTACCCATGTAGATAGGGCTATTATCCCCTGTAGATAGTGCCCATGTATAGTGCCACAGTGCCCATTTAGATTGTGCCACACCCCCTTGAAATTATCACCACCGTCCCTGTAGATAGTTCTACCCCCTACCCCTGTAGATAGTGCTATTGGGACTCCTTCTAGGAGCAGAATCCCCAGCCAAAGCATAGGCAGGGTATTCTGCTCCTAGATGCTACTGTTCATATATGGACAGTGACGTCACTGTCCATATATGAACAATAACGTCAGGGGCTACTCCTGGAGCAGAATCCTCTGCCATTAAATTGGCAATAGGGATTCCGCTTCAGAGGAGCCACTGACATTACTGTCCATATGGACAGCGACGTCAGTGGCTCCCCTGAAGCGGAATCCCCGTTGCTGACACTATAGCAGGGGATTCCGCTCCAGGAGTAGCCCCTGACATTACATTCATGGACAGTAACGTCAGGGGTTACTCCTGCAGAGGAATCCCATCCCATAGCATCGGGAATAGGGTTTCAGCTTCAGAGGAGCCTCTGACATCCATGTCCATATATGGACAGTGACGTCAAGGGCTTCCCCGGGCACAGCGCTCTAAATAGTGCTGTGCCAGGGGAGTCCTCGGCGATTGGCCTTCGCTACTGCAGTGACATCTGGTTCTCCATAAATTAAATCCAGGGCCGCAAAAAAGGTTTCCACAGAAAAAAGTTTAGAGGCATCGGGTCCCAATGAAAAAGCCCAGGTTTGAGGATCACCCTGCAAGTGTGAAATGACGACACCCACTTGCTGTTGCTCAGCTCCAGGGGAGATAGGTCTCAGACGAAAATATAATTTTCAACTGTCCCGAAAATTAACAAAAGACTTACGATAACCAAAGAAACGATCAGGCATGTTCACTTCAGGTTCCACAGGAGATGCTGCTAGAGCGACTGCTCTGGCCTGCGCAGTTTCATGTTGTTGAATCCTTACAGCCAGAACTCGTACTAGCTGAGTCAGATCTTGCATTTTGTTCTACCAGGGCTTTCATAGGTTCCATCGTGGAAAAAATAATGCAGATGGGCTTGTGAATATGTTATGGAATTGTAAAGCATCTGCCAGGCACAACTTCTGTGGATACGCCCATAGGTAATCAGTCTGCACCTGAGTCTATGTCTCTGAGGCTGACTCCATCTTCCACCACTCAGGATGGCAGGCTTAGGAGTGGGAGAGCCTATCGCAGCCTGGACAGACGGAGCTAGCTCCCGCCCTCTGCCTATTTATACCTGCCTTTCCTGTTCCTCCTTTGCTTGTGATTCTTCGCGTGTGGTTTCCTGGCCCAGCTACAGCTTCTACTATTTGATCCTGCTCCATACTGACCCTGGCTTACTGACTACTCTCCTGCTCTGCGTTTGGTACCTCGTACACTCCTGGTTTTACTCGGCTCGTTTACCTCTCTTGTTGCTCACGGTGTTGCCGTGGGCAACTGCCCCATTTCCCTTAGCTTTGTGTACCCTTGTCTGTTTGTCTCGTGCACTTACTGAGCGTAGGGACCGCCGCCCAGTTGTACCCCGTCGCCTAGGGCGGGTCGTTGCAAGTAGGCAGGGACTGAGGTAGATTAGGGCTCACTTGTCCGTTTCCCTACCCCAACCATTACAGCCTTCTCCTTGGCTCCTGACGCCCCTGAACTTTCCTCCCTTGATCGTTTCTTTTCTGCTCTCGGACTCATTTATGACGAGACTGACAGGACTGCCTTTGCCGAGAGTCAGCTGGTGACCTTACGTCAGGGTAAGAGACCTGTTGAGGAGTATTGTTCTGACTTTAGGAAGTGGTGCATAGCTTCTCGGTGGAATGACCCTGCCTTAAGGTGCCAGTTTAGGTTGGGTCTGTCGAACACCCTGAAAGACCTGCTAGTTAGCTATCCCTCTTCTGACTCCCTAGACCAGGTTATGGCTTTAGCGGTACGACTTGACCGACGTCTCAGGGAACGACAACTTGAACGTTTGGGTGTTTTCCCCTCTGACTCCCCCATGATTCCTCCCGAGGTCCCGTTGCTTCACTCTTCCATGGAAGACTCGGAGGTACCTATGCAACTCAGGGCCTCCGTGTCCCCCCGACTACGTAGAGAGTTCCGCAGGAAGAATCGTCTCTGCTTCTATTGTGGGGATGACAAGCATCAAGTGAACACCTGTCCTAGGCATAAGAATAAACAGCCGGAAAACTTCCGCGCCTAAGTGATCATCGGGGAGGTCACTTGGGCGCACAGGTATTTCCCGTAAATATGAAACGTAATAAAATCTTGCTTCCCTTTCAGGTCTCTTTTGGTAGTGGGTGCCTTCGTGGATTCAGGGTCTTCTGCTGATATCATGTCTGTGGAATTTGCTATGTCTCTAGCTATGCCTTTGATTGATTTGCCTAGACCTGTCCCGGTAGTGGGTATCGACTCCACTCCTCTTGCTAATGGTTATTTTACACAGCATACCCCTGTTTTTGAACTCATTGTTGGCTCCATGGATTTGGAGCAGTGCTCTGTACTGTTGATAGAGGGACTATCGTCCGATTTGGTTTTAGGCCTTCCCTGGTTGCAGTTGCATAATCCCACATTTGACTGGAATACTGGGGAGCTTACCAAATGGGGTAATGAATGCTTGACGCCATGTTTTTCTGTTAATTCTATTTCTCCCCCTGAGGAGGTGAACACGCTACCTGAGTTTGTTCAGAACTTCGCTGATGTTTTCTCTAAGGAGGCCTCCGAAGTGTTACCTCCTCATAGAGAATACGATTGCGCTATCGAATTGGTACCAGGAGCTAAGCTCCCTAAGGGTAGGATATTTAATCTTTCTTGTCCCGAACGTGAAGCCATGAGAGAGTATATCCAGGAATGCCTGGCCAAGGGTTACATTCGCCCCTCTACTTCTCCGGTAGGTGCTGGCTTCTTCTTTGTAGGGAAGAAGGATGATGGTCTTAAGCCATGCATTGACTACCGTAACTTGAATAAGGTCACTGTAAGGAACCAGTATCCCCTTCCTTTGATTCCTGATCTCTTTAATCAGGTTCAGGGGGCCCAATGGTTCTCTAAGTTTGATCTACGGGGGGCGTATAACCTTATCCGCATCAAAGAGGGGGATGAGTGGAAGACTGCGTTTAACACGCCCGAAGGTCATTTCAAATACCTCGTCATGCCCTTTGGGTTGTGTAATGCTCCTGCGGTCTTCCAGAATTTCATAAATGAGATTTTAAGAGATTACCTGGGGGTATTTCTTGTAGTGTACCTTGATGACATACTGGTGTTTTCCAAGGACTTGTCCTCCCACATTGAGCATGTCAGGAAGGTGCTCCAGGTCCTTCGGGAAAACAAACTGTTTGCGAAAACCGAAAAATGTGTGTTTGGGGTACAGGAGATACCATTTTTGGGTCAAATCCTCACTCCTCATGAATTCCGCATGGACCCCGCCAAGGTCCAGGCTGTGGCGGAATGGGTCCAACCTGCCTCCCTGAAGGCGTTACAGTGTTTCTTGGGGTTCACTAATTATTACAGGAGACTTATTGCTAACTTCTCGGTCATCGCTAAGCCTCTTACGGACCTCACTCGCAAAGGTGCTGATCTCCTCCACTGGCCTCCTGAGGCTGTCCAGGCTTTTGAGGTCCTTAAGAAGTGCTTTATCTCGGCCCCGGTGCTGGTTCAGCCCAACCAAATGGAGCCATTTATCGTGGAAGTTGACGCATCCGAGGTGGGAGTGGGGGCTGTCTTGTCTCAGGGTACCAGGTCCCTCACCCATCTCCATCCCTGTGCCTACTTCTCCAGGAAGTTTTCGCCCACTGAAATTAACTATGATATTGGCAACCGTGAACTCTTAGCCATTAAATGGGCATTTGAAGAGTGGCGCCACTTCCTGGAGGGGGCTAGGCACCAGGTAACGGTCCTTACCGACCACAAGAATCTGGTTTTCCTAGAATCTGCCCGGAGGCTAAACCCGAGACAAGCTCGATGGGCGCTATTTTTTACCAGATTCAACTTTTTGGTTACCTATAGGGCTGGGTCTAAAAATATTAAGGCTGATGCACTGTCGCGTAGCTTCATGGCCAGCCCTCCTTCGGAGGAAGATCCTGCTTGTATTTTGCCTCCTGGTATAATCATTTCTTCTATTGATTCTGATTTAGTCTCTGAAATTGCGGCTGATCAAGGTTCAGCTCCCGGGAACCTTCCTGAGGACAAGCTGTTTGTTCCCCTGCAATTCCGGCTAAGGGTACTTAGGGAAAATCATGACTCCGCATTATCTGGTCATCCAGGCGTCCTGGGTACCAAACACCTCATTGCCAGAAACTATTGGTGGCCTGGGTTGCCTAAAGATGTTAAGGCCTACGTCGCCACTTGTGAGGTTTGTGCTAGGTCCAAGACTCCCAGGTCCCGACCAGCGGGCTTACTACGTTCTTTGCCCATTCCCCAGAGACCTTGGACCCATATCTCCATGGATTTTATCACCGATTTGCCTCCATCTCAAGGCAAGTCGGTGGTGTGGGTTGTAGTAGACCGCTTCAGTAAGATGTGCCACTTTGTGCCCCTCAAGAAACTACCCCATGCCAAGACGTTAGCTACGTCTCCATGGGGTCCCTGACAATATTGTTTCGGACAGAGGGGTACAATTTGTTTCATTGTTTTGGAGAGCCTTCTGTAAAAAGTTGGAGATTGATCTGTCCTTCTCCTCTGCCTTCCATCCTGAAACTAATGGCCAAACTGAGAGGACTAATCAATCTTTAGAACAATATTTAACCCCTTAAGGACGCAGCCTAGTTTTGGCCTTAAGGCTCAGAGCCCATTTTTCAAATCTGACATATTTCACTTTATGTGGTAATAACGTCGGAATGCTTAAAGCTACCCAAGCGATTCTGAGATTGTTTTCTCGTGACACATTGGGCTTCATGTTCGTGGTAAAATTTGGTCGATATATTCAGTGTTTATTGGTGAAAAATTGCAAAATGTAGAGAAAATTTTTAAAAAATTGCATTTTTCAGAATTTAAATGCATCTGCTTGTAAAACAGACGATTATACCACCCAAAATAGTTACTAGTTCACATTTCCCATATATCTACTTTAGATTGGCATCGTTTTTTGAACATTCTTTTATTTTTCTTGGACGTTACAAGGCTTAGAACATAAACAGCAATTTCTCATATTTTTAAGAAAATTTCAAAAGCCTTTTTTTTAAGGTACCTCTAGAGTTCTGAAGTGGCTTTGTGGGGCCTATGTATTAGAAACCCTGATAAAACACCCCATTTTAAAAACTAGACCCCTCAAAGTATTCAAAACAGTATTTAGAAAGTTTTTTAACCCTTCAGGCATTTCACAGGAATTAAAGCAAAGTGGAGGTGAAATTTGCAAATTTCATTTTTCTTGCTGAATTTCAATTTTATTCATTTTTTTTTCTGTAACACAGAAGGTTTTACCAGAGAAACACTACTAAATATGTATTGTCCAGATTCTGCAGTTTTTAGAAATGTCCCACATGTGGCCCTACTGCGCTCGTGGACTAAAACACAAGCCCTAGAAGCAAAGAAGCACCTAGTGCATTTTGAGTCCTCTTTTTTATTAGAATATATTTTAGGCAGCATGCCAGGTTTGAAGAGGTGTTGAGGTGTCAAAACAGTAGGAATCCCTCAATAGTGACCCCATTTTGGAAACTACACCCCTCAAGGAATTCATTTAGGGTTGTTGTTACCATTTTGACCGCACAGTTTTTTTCACAGCACGTATTTGAATTGGGCTCTGAAATGAAAAAAATTTCATTTTTTCCAATAAAATGTCATTTGTGATCAAAATTTCTTATTTTCACAGGGAACAAAATACCCCATTTTGTTGCCCAATTTGTCCTTAGTGTGGCAATACCCCATTTGTGGTGATAAACTGCCGTTTGGGCCCATGGGAGGGCTCAGAAGGAAAGGAGCGCTATATGTTTGTTGGAGTCCAGATTTTGTTGGATTGGTTTTCGGGTGCCATGTCGCATTTGCAGAGCCTCAGAGGTATCAAAGCAATGGAAACCCACCAAAAGTGACCCCATTTTGGAAACTACACCCCTCAAGGAATTCATTTATGGTTGTTGTTAGCATTTTGACCACACAGTTTTTTCACAGCACCTATTTCAATTGGGCTGTGACATTAAAAAAATGAAATTTTTTCCAATAAGATGTCATTTTTTACCAAAATTTCGTATTTTCACAGGGAACAAAATACTCAATTTTGTTGCCCAATTTCTCCTGAGTGCATCAATACCCCATTTGTGGCAATAAACTGCCGTTTGGGCCCATGGGAGGGCTCAGAAGGAAAGGAGCGCTATTTGTTCTTTGGAGTACAGATTTTGCTGGTTTGGTTTTCGGGTGCCATGTCGCATTTGCAGAGCCCCAGAGGTATCAAAGCAATAGAAACCCACCACAAATGACCCCATTTTGGAAACTACACCCCTCAAGGAATTCATTTATGGGTGTTGTGACCATTTTGACCCCATAGTTTTTTCACAGAACTTATTTGAATTGGGCTGGGAATGAAAACAAAATTATTTTTTTCAAATAGTATGTAGTTTTGGCTGAAAATTTCTTATTTTCACAAGAAACAAAATACCCCATTCTGTTGCGCAATTTGTTCTGAGTGCCGCAATACCCAATTTGTTGTGATAAACTGCCGTTTGGGCCCATGGGAGGGCTCAGAAGGAAAGGACCACCATTTGGCCTACTGGGGATTTTCTAGTGCGAAGTCATGTATGCAGAAGCCCCTGAGGTACCAGTACAGTTGAAACCCGCAAGAAGTGACCCCGTTTTAAAAACTACACCCTTAAGGCATTCATCTAGAGGTGTAGTGAGCATTTTGACCGGAGACCTACACCCCATAAACTGTAATGTGGGTTCTCCCGGGTATGGCAATACCCTACATGTGGCTGTTATCAGCTGCCTGGACACACAGCAGGGCCCAGAGGGGAAAGACGAGGGGGGATAAGATGTGTGGAGTGCATCAGGGTAAGTAAAATTGGGGTAAATTATAAACCAAGGGATGTATGATAAATTTTAAAACACTTTCATACAGAGCTCTGGTTATTCGGGACACGTGTCACATTGATATATTGTGTCATCCATTATCGCCCTCTTATAGCAGACTTTGCACCTCTTTTGACTTTTTCCCTTCTTGCCAGTCTGGGGAACTTCTCCTGGAAAGTGTTGCCCTGGTACGATGCGTGTGGGCTCGCTTCCATAAGTACTGGGTGCCCCCCCTTCTTGGTCCCTAAAGATTAGGTTCTTGATAATCACCTCTTGAAATTCCAGGAAAGTTCCCGTCTGGCCTGCACATCGACGTAGCATGTACGCATTGTACAATGCCATCTGTATGATGTGCCCGGCCAGCTTCTTATACCACACCGCATGGCGCTGTAGGGCTTCAGGATTTGATCTCACAAGTCCATCCCTCCCATGTACCTATTGTAGTCCAGGATGCAGTCTGGTTTGGGGATGGCCTTTCCTTCATATATCCTAAACCTGTAGGTATACCCTGATGCACTCTCACAGCTTATACATCTTCACGCCATACCTTGCCCTCTTACCCGGCAGGTACTGGCGGAATTGAACCCTCCCTTTAAAATGTACCAGGGACTCATCAATAGAAATACACTTCTCGGGGGTGTATGCTTGGGAAAACCGGGCACTGGAACGGTCTAATAGGGGTCTCCATTTATACAAACGGTCAAAACTGGGGTCATCTCGGGGTGGGCACGGCTCATTATCAGTATAATGTAAGAAGCGAAGTATTGCCTCATTTATTTATTTTTTTAGGTTCCAGTTGAGTTCTGAAGTTGCTTTGAGGGGCCCATATATTAGAAACCCCTATCAAATACCCCATTTTAGAAACTAGACCCCTCAAAGTATTCACAACAGCATTTAGAAAGTTTATGAACCCTTTAGGTGTTTCACAAAAATGTAGAGCAAAGTAGAGGTGAAATTTACTTTTTTTTTTTGTCAGAAAATCCTCTTTATACCATTTTTTTTATAACACAAAAGGATTTATCAGTGAAACGCAACTTAATACGTATTGCCCAGATTCTGCAGTTTTGAGAAATATCCCACATGTGACCCTAGTGCAGTAATGGACTGAAGCATTGGCCTCCGAAGCAAAGGAGCACCTAGTGGATTTTGAAGCCTCTTTTTTATTAGGCACCATGTCCGGTTTGAAGAGGTCTTGTGGTGCCAAAACATTGGGAACCCCCCAAAAGTGACCCCAATTTGGAAACTAGACCCCTTGAGGAATCCATTGCAGTTTTCTTGGGGTGCATGCGGCTTTTTGATCAGTTTTTATTCTATTTTTAGGTGGCGTGGTGACTAAAAAACAGCAATTTTACGATTGTTTTTTTTTTCTTTTTTTTTATAGCGTTCACCGTGCGCTATAAATGACATATTCACTTTATTCTGCGTGGCGATACGATTACGGCGATACCAGATGTTTATAGTTTTTTTTTATGTCTTAGGGCGTTTGCACAATAAAATAAGTTTTGTAAACAATCATTCACTTTTTGTGTTGCCATATTCTAAGAGCCATAATGTTTTTATTTTTCAATCAATAAAGCCGTGCGAGGACTTATTTTTTGCGTAACGAACTGTAGTTTCGATCAGGACCATTTTTAGGTACATGCGACTTTTTGATCTCTTTTTATTCCATTTTTTGGGAGGTGAAGTGACCAAAGAATTGTGATTGAGGTTCGGTTTATTATTATTCTATTTTCCGGCGTTCACCGTGCGGGATAAATAATGAAATAATTTTGTAGTTCAGGCCGTTACGGATGCGGCGATACCAATTATGTATAGTTTATTTGTTTGTTTATATATTTTTATTAATAATAAAGGACTGATAAGGGAAAAAGGGGGATTTTTACTTTTAATACTTTTAAATCTTTTATTTTCTTATTTTTACACATCTTTTTTTAACTTTTTTTTTACTTTATTACTTTGTCCCACTAGGGGACATGAGGGCAGGAGGCCCTGATCGCTATTCTAATACACTGCACTACATGCGTAGTGCAGTGTATTAGAACTGTCAGCTACTCACTGACAGCAAGCATAGTGGGTCCTGACGTTGTCAGGACCCACTAGGCTTCCGTCTATGGCATAGCCGGACGCCATTGTTTGGTGTCCGGTTGCCATAGTCACCATCGCCGGCCGCTATCGCGTAGCAGGCCGGCGATGGCAGCTTAACCCCTAAAAAGCCGCGATCTCTATAGAACGCGGCTTTTAAGGGGTTAATCAGCGGGGACACAGCGATCGGTCCCCGCTGTAGGAGCTGTGACAGCTGCTGAACAAGACAGCAGCGTCACAGCTCCTGTATGTGTCGGGAGGACGGCCGAAACGGCCGTTACTCCCGAGACGTACTATTACGGCATGGAGCGCGAACGATACAGCTGCCATGACGTAATAGTACGTCAAGGAGCGGGAATGGGTTAAGGTGTTTTATCTCTGACTGTCAATATGATTGGGTCTCATTCATTCCCCTCGCCGAATTTTCCCTTAATAACCGGGTCAGTAACTCGTCAGGGGTCTCCCCCTTTTTCTGTAATATTGGGTTTAATCCACGGTTCTCCTCCGTTTCACCTGGTAGTTCCAACAATCCCGAGGTAGAGGTCGTTCATCGGGAACTGTGCACAATCTGGGCCCAGGTTCAGAAGAACCTAGAGGCGTCCCAGAGTGTACAAAAAACTCAGGCTGATAGAAGACGTTCTGCTAACCCCTTGTTTATGGTCGGGGATCTGGTGTGGTTATCGTCTAGGAACTTGCGCCTTAAGGTCCCGTCCAAGACGTTTGTTCCCCGGTTTATTGGGCCGTCTAAGGTCATTGAAGTCCTCAATCCGGTCTCCTTCCGACTGGAGTTGCCCCCATCTTTTCGAATACACGACGTGTTTCATGCCTCCCTCCTTAAACGCTGCTCCCCGTCCTTGGCTCCCTCGAGGAAACCTCCTGTTCCCGTTCTCACCCCTGAGGGGGTGGAATTCGAGGTGGCCAAGATTGTGGACAGCAACATGGTCCAAGGCTCCCTCCAGTACCTGGTTCATTGGAGAGGATACGGGCCTGAGGAGAGGACTTGGGTACCCGCCCGGGATGTTCACGCTGGGGTATTGGTCAGGAAGTTCCACCTTCGTTTCCCCAATAAACCAGGTCCACTTAGAAAGGGTCCGGTGGCCCCTCATAAAAGGGGGGGTACTGTAAAGGATCTGCCAGGAACAACTTCTGTGGATACGCCCATAGGTAATCAGTCTGCACCTGAGTCTATGTCTCTGAGACTGACTCCATCTTCCACCACTCAGGATGGCAGGCTTAGGAGTGGGAGAGCCTATCGCAGCCTGGCCAGACGGAGCTAGCTCCCGCCCTCTGTCTATTTATACCTGCCTTTCCTGTTCCTCCTTTGCTTGTGATTCTTCTCGTGAGGTTTCCTGGCCCAGCTACAGCTTCTACTATTTGATCCTGCTCCATACTGACCCTGGCTTACTGACTACTCTCCTGCTCTGCGTTTGGTACCTCGTACACTCCTGGTTTTACTCGGCTCGTTTACCTCTCTTGTTGCTCACGGTGTTGCCGTGGGCAACTGCCCAATTTCCCTTAGCTTTGTGTACCCTTGTCTGTTTGTCTCGTGCACTTACTGAGCGTAGGGCCCGCCGTCCAGTTGAACCCCGTCGCCTAGTGCGGGTCGTTGCAAGTAGGCAGGGACTGAGTGGCGGGTAGATTAGGGCTCACTTGTCCGTTTCCCTACCCCCACCATTACAGGAATTGCAATTGAGTTTTTCCGCAAAGGCTGCTGGAGAGTGCAAGGAGAGAGTGTGCACATAAAAACGCAATCGTGTCTAAGGCCACCCTAATGTGCTCGCCAGAGCCGACCGCAGGGTGGGATGGACTTTGCTGCCTAAGACCCAGGTTGTCTTAGCAGAGTTCAGCGTTGGATAGGAGGTGCAATGCAGACTAACCTGAGTAGGAAACTTGACAGCCAGGGTGGAAAGTCCAAATCAGAAGGCAAGTGGATATCAGGAATACCAAAGGTCAAAACCGGCCCGGGAGCAGATAATCCAAAATCAGCAAACGAGGGGATAACGAGAGACAAGTAATGTCAGTTTCCAAATGGTCCAGAAGTCAGGAGTGCAGGGAATGTGAGAAGCTTGATCAGACAACATAGAACAGGAAAATTCACAAGCACTGACTGGTGGAGGAGGCTGGGTATAAATACTAATTCTACACCTGAATACAGAAAGACAGACAAAAGAGATTGGCTCAAGGTAAAACAGACAAACCCAAAAGCCACAACCATAGTCATGGTAACTTTAAAGGGGTTTTCCAATGAAGGACATTTATGACATATCCACAAGATATGTCATAAATGTCACGTAGATGCTGGTCCCACCTCTGGGACCCGCACCTATCTCCAGAACGGGGCTCTCTAAACCCTGTTTAGCCGCTCTGTGTTGCGGCTGACTAAGGTGAATTCTGACCATAAAAAAGGTTATGTCGCTGAGTTACGCTGTTTCCGTAAGCACCATGGATCTGAATGGTAGTTACGGAAACGGCATAGCTCGCATGCTACGCTACTTCCGTAACTGCCATTCACTACTATGGGAGTTACGGAAACAGCATAGCTCAACGAGTTACGCTGTTTTCGTAACTCACAGCCATACAACCTTTTTTATGGTCAGAATTTACCTCATTCAGCCACAAGACAGAGCGGCTAAACGGGGTTTAGGAGGCCCCATTCTGGAGATAGGTGCAGGTTCCAGAGGTGGGACCTGCATTTATCTGACATTTATGACATATCCTGTGGATATTGAGCCAAAAATTGGAAATTTTTGAAGCAGCACAAGTCCCGAGTTCCTGGTGCGGTGCAGGCTGTCAAGCCAGGCAAACCTTCTCTGGCATAATATAAATTCCAACAAAGCAGTAGGAAAAAAGCACACGTCTCCAAATCTTCAGAAAGGTTTTAATGTCAAAACATCTTGCGACAAACAGGCAACGTTTCGACCCGCAGTGAGAGAAGGGTCTTTCTCAAGCCTTGCTGCGGGTCGAAACGTTGCCTTTTTGTCACAAGATGTTTTGACAATAAAACCTTTTTGAAGATTTGGAGACGTGTGCTGTTGTCCTACTGCTTTGTTGGAATATCCTGTGGATATGTCATAAATGTCCTTCATGGGAAAACCCATTTAAGGGAACAGGCGTTTTCCTGACACCATCTGACAACGCTGAGTCGTTCCTCACCGTTTGAGAAGGAAAGATAATAATCTGATCTGGAGGGAAAGCCCTAC
The DNA here is from genome assembly GCF_050947455.1 of Rhinoderma darwinii. NCBI lineage: Eukaryota > Metazoa > Chordata > Amphibia > Anura > Rhinodermatidae > Rhinoderma > Rhinoderma darwinii. The sequence goes on from NC_134691.1 coordinate 269,360,229, forward strand.
TATTCCAAAGAAATTGAAGGAGAACGTTAGAATTTGAGGCAAAAACCTGAAGGAGGTAAATATATGGCCAATCCTGCAAAATGATGAATGCGGATTGGATCAGACTGTAACATCTTTTACTGTGGGGTAAATTTCCCCTCAACAGTCAGCAAGTTTAAGGGATTGAGTCAATGAGGTGAACACCGGGGATAGATGAGCATCTGTGTGTGAAGTAGAGCATGCGGGAGGAGTTCTATCCAGCTTAAGGTCAAGAACTAAAGTAGAGTACCCAGTGACAATGTAAAATCCCTTCTAGTCGGAGCGAATTACCTTGAAAAGATGGGAGAAGTTAGTCTGATATTGGTTGGAGTAAGAAACAATTAAGAACAAAATAACGGCCTGTAGGGTATGTCACCTCCTGAGAGAAAATAAATGGTAAGTTCTTCCTAAAAGCAATTAAGATAAGTCTGAATTTCTCAGTAGAGCTTGCTCTGTAAAAGATGGGGAAGTGTGGGCTCAAAGAAGTGCAGAGTCTCTTGCAGGCATAGAATGTTTGCATGTACAGGCTTATAGAAGTGAAATGCCTTTTTACATTTATGAGGGGAATTAAAGCCTTGAACATTGTGTGAGAGCAGTTTAAAAGTTGAAAGAGAGGTGTGGAAGGCATTTAGGAAAGAGGGTAATGGGAAAGAGAAATCATAAAAAGGGGGAAGAAAAAGTGGAGAACTCCCGAAACGCAGAAAAGGCAAAAAAGTAAGAAGACTTGGAGAATTACTCTAACAAAGGAGAAAGTACCTGACTCTAATAGTCAAAAGTAGGTGTGGCCTCTCGGGCACAAAGGGGCTAAAAAGCGATAGTATAGACTAGAGAGTTATAGAAGACAAGTGTCAGTGAGGGGGGGTTATTTAGGTATATTGTATCTCCAGAGAATATAGAGAATGCTCAACAAATGACTAGGAGAGCATACGTAAATCCCTTGTCGGCCTATGGCTCAAATAATAAGAGAGGGAAAGGGAGAAAAAAAGGGGGTGGATATTTTAACCCTTTATAGAGAGGAGAAACAATGTCTTTGACATGGAGATGAAAAAGCATGAGATTCATCAATGGTGCATATAGTAATAAAGTAATAAATAAGTGACTAAGTAACAGTAGATTCAGTAATACCTATACATACACTGATGATTAAACTGTTATTGATAATTTCATAGATTTGTATCTGAACGGCATATTGTAGCGGCAAATCTAGGTACATGTCAACTTTAGAGAAAAGGCTGTAAGTGGAGTGCACAATAACACAGCAGTCAGGACCACTGGCGTAGCTATAGGGGTCGCAGCGGTTGCAATTGCGACCGGGCCCCGAAGCCAGGGGGGCCCACAGCCCCCCGCACCACATCAATAAAAAGTTACTAAAGTAACTCGGGCCGCGGGCCCCTGTTACTATAGTAACAGACTTTACTTACCTTCCTGCTTCCGGATTGCAGCGGAGGTCCTGACGTCAAGCGCTGGGCGCAGCGCATGACGTCACAGCGCTATGCGCTGCGCACAGCATCGAGACGACAGAACTACCGCCGCGGCTGAAGAGGAAGGTAAGATTAGCCCTGACTGGCCGGGTCCGACTCCCGGGACCCGCCAATCAGCTGTTTTGAAGGGGCCGCAGCGTACGGGAGCTGCTCCCCTTCATTCCGGTCACTTCATTCCGGTCACACTGTGAATCGGTGTTGGCGATTCACAGTGTGAGCGGGTAGTGAAATGAAGGGGAAGCAGCTCTCGTACGAGTTCTGCGGCCCCTTCAAAACAGCTGATTTGTGGGTCCCGGAAGACGGACCCCGACACATCAGCTATTGATGGCCTATCCTGTGGATAGGCCATCAATGTTTAGGGACTACACAACCCCTAAGCCTACGATGTAGCAGGCTTAGGGGGCCCATGAGACAGGATCACAGATTGTGTGATCCTGTCTGCTGGGCCCTGTATCTAAGCCAATCACATGGTAGGCTTAGATACAGGGCCCATGTGTGATCTTGTCTGACGGGCCCTGTATATAAGCCTACCACACTGTAGGTTTAGATACAGCCCCAGCACACAGTAATCTTATACTGTATAAGATTACGGTCTGCGGGACCCTGTATCTAAGCCTACCTTGTGGTAGGCTTAGATACAGGGTCCCACAGACAGTATCACACATGGGCCCTGTATCTAAGCCTAACACATGTGTTACTAATCGTTTTTCTTGTGTGTTTTCTTACAGGTTCGGTCGTTGGACTACGGCGGATTCCAGGATTACTTCGATGACGGCTTTTTTTTTTATTATCAATAAAATGGGTAATGAGGGTTGTGTGGGTTTTTTTTTATTTCAATAAAATATTTTTTCTATGTCTTTGTGTTTTTTTTTTAACTATATTACTACCACCTTTAGTAATGGCCGCCGGCTGATTGACAGCATCCATTGCTAAGGCGGGGCTTAGTGTTAGCCGGTGCAGAGGCTAACACTAACCCCCATTATTACCCCGGTACACACCGCCACCAGGGGTGCTGGGAAGAGCCGGGTACCATCCAATACTTGACCATCTGTAGTGATGGTCGGCCACTGGGGCGGCCGCAGGCTGGTAGTATCAGGAGGGGAAAGGCCAGATACAGTGGCCCTTCCCACCCTGGTAATTCTAGGCTGCTGCTGCTTTATTGTATCTGGCTGGTTATGAAAAATGGGGGGACCCCACGTCATTTAAAAAAAAAAAAAAAAAAAAAAAAAATGGAAAGAACGATGTCGGGTCCCCCCCAATTTTCATAACCAGCCAGATACAACACATCAGCAGCAGGCAGCATTACCAGGGTGGTAGGGGCCACTGTTTTTGGCCTTCCCCAGCCTAATACTACCAGCCTGCAGGCCACCCCGGTGCCTGCCCGTCACTACAGATGGACGGGTACTGGTTCGTACCCGGCTCTTCCCAGCACCCCTGGTGGCGGTGGGTACTGGGATAATAATGGGGGTCAGTGTTAGCCTCTGCACCTGCTAACATTAAGCCCCGCCTTAGTAATGGAGGTTATCAATCAGCCAGCGGCCATTACTAAGGAGGTGATAATAAAGTTTAAAAAGATACAAGCATATAGAAAAAATATTTTATTGAAATAAAAAAACATAACCCTCATTAACCATTTTATTGAGAATAAAAAAAACGCCGTCATTGAAGTCCTCGAATCCGAAGTCCAACAACCGAACCTGTAAAAAAACACAAACACACAAAACATCAGTAACACATAAAGAAGCAAAATTATTATTCTTACCTTTCCTGGGTCCAGCGCTGGAGCCGCAATGTCAGCGAGCTGAGCCCTGTATCTAATCCAATCATGTGTGATACTGTCAGCTGGGCCTTATATCTAATCCAATCATGTGTGATACTGTCTGCTGGTCCCTGTATCTAATCCAATCATGTGTGATACTGTCTGCTGAGCCACTGTATCTAATCCTATCATGTGTGATACTGTCTGCTGAGCCACTGTATCTAATCCTATCATGTGTGATACTGTCTGCTGAGCCACTGTATATAATCCAATCATGTGTGATACTGTCTGCTGAGCCCTATATCTAATCCAATCATGTGTAATACTGTCTGCTGAGCCACTGTATCTAATCCTATCATGTGTGATACTGTCTGCTGGGCCCTATATCTAATCCAATCATGTGTGATACTGTCTGCTGGGCCCTATCTCTAATCCTATCATGTGTGATACTGTCTGCTGAGCCGCTGTATCTTATACTATCATGTGTGATACTGCCTTCCGAGCCACTGTATCTAATCCGATCATGTGTGATACTGTCTGCTCAGCCACTGTATCTAATCCTATCATGTGTGATACTGTCTGCTGAGCCACTGTATCTAATCCTATCATGTGTGATACTGCCTTCTGAGCCACTGTATCTAATCCTATCATGTGTGATACTGTCTGCTGAGCCATTGTATCTAATCCTATCATGTGTGATACTGTCTGCTGGGCCACTGCATCTAATCCTATCATGTGTGATACTGTCTGCTGAGTTATTGTATCTAATCCTATCATGTGTGATACTGTCTGCTGAGCCACTGTATCTAATCCTATCATGTGTGATACTGTCTGCTGAGCCATTGTATCTAATCCTATCATGTGTGATACTGTCTGCTGGGCCACTGCATCTAATCCGATCATGTGTGATACTGTCTGCTCAGCCACTGTATCTAATCCTATCATGTGTGATACTGTCTGCTCAGCCACTGTATCTAAGCCTATCATGTGTGATACTGTCTGCTGAGCCAATGTATCTAATCCTATCCATAGTTTATAGGGTCGTAGTGCTATAGATATGCTATGCTGTCTCCTATACACACATTTTTTTTTGGGCGGACACATATGTATTGGGGCTATTTCGCCAGACATTTTAAGCCCTGAGGGTATGTTCACACGGCAGCGTCCATTACGGCTGAAATTATGGTGCTGTTTTCAGGAGAAAACACCGTAATTTCAGCCGTAAAGGCATGTGCAGGCGTTTTTCGCTGCGTCCATTACGGACGTAATTGGAACTGTTTTTCCATGGAAAATGGCTCCATTTACGTCTGAAGAAGTGACAGGGACTTCTTTGACGTGTGCGTCTTTTTTACGCGCCACCTTTTGACAGCGGCGCGTAAAAAAAATGACCGTCGGCACAGAACATCGTAAAACCCATTCAAATGAATGGGCAGATGTTTGCCAACGCTTTTGATCCGCATTTTCGGACGTAATTCAATGCTAAAACGCCCGAATTACGTCCATAAATAGGGTGTGTGAACCCAGCCTTAGTGACGCCCCCGGCTGCTAGTGCTGCATTGTTGGGTTACTTAGGAGACCCAGCGATGCAGCTGAAAGCTCCGGACCGTCGGCCATGAGGAGTTTGCAGGGGGGGCCCAATAAGAACTTTTGCATCGGGGCCCATGAGCCTTTAGCTACGCCCCTGGTCAGGACAACAAACTTTCGTTAGCCAAGTAAACAGCCATGGGCGCAGGTTGAAGGATAAAAGTGCAGTTGGTCGTGCCATAGGACAAAAATAAGAATCACATGTGAGCATTTGTCAAATAGGCAGCCCTAGAAAATCAATGTTATGTGAGGCATATCCATATTGGAACAGGGGTGAGGATTTTTAGAGCATAAGGAAAGATAAAATATAAAAAAGGGTAATGTAGAAATCACAATGAGCATAATATTTGTGTGACAATTGTAATAAAGACATGAACTAGGGATGGAACCCATGAAGTCCATAGGAGAAAGGGGCACACTGGGATGTTATTGACCCTTGGGTTTTGTCTTAGGGATGATCAAGTTAAGTATACAGTATGGCACAGTGGCGGAAAGAAAAGTTTAGTCCAACCGTGGATAATAACTATCAGCATAGATCGTCGGTATCAAAGCATCAAGCAGAATGTCAAATTTAGGGCATAGGGTACAGTGTGTACCAAAGCCAATTGTGCATTTTGATGTAGAAAGAAGAATAAAACATATAGGGATACATCACGTAGAGGCATCACCTTATAGAAAATGTACAGCTTATGGAGACTCACGCTTCAGTCTAGTTGTAAGCAAGCTGGTGACATTCTGGAAGAGCGATGTGATGGTCAGCCAGAGGTTAATATTGTCCAGGTTGGGCACAGTCTGGGCTTTTATGGGCGTGAAGTAGGTTCAGTCTGTAGGTCTTTGGCCTCAAAGAGGTCATTATCTAGCAAGAAGGATTTCAATTCCTCAGCAGTGGTAACGTGTGGACTTTCCTACCATAAATTGTAGCTTACCTGAAAGGGTTATCCACAGATATATCAAAGCGTTTCTCGAGGCCTCTAGGTAGGGCTTGAAGGCCTTTCTTTTCTGCAATGTAATAGGGGCTATGAAAATCTGATACTGATGCCTCTGGAGGGTTAAACTTTCTTTTTCATGAGCAGCACGCATAATGGCCTCTTTAGTGCAAAAGAAGGTCAGCTAGGTGACAATGTCGTGAGGCTTACCATCTTGTCTGTGGGGAGCCCAGTGGTAGGTGAACCTAGTCAATCTCTAATCTGTACCCTGGAATAGCAGGAGTCTGCTCCTGAAAAAGGTCAGTAACTGTGGCATTGAGATCCTCTATTGTCTTGGATGGGCCCCGGATTAGCATGTTGCCTCTGCCGGCCCTGTTTTCAGCATCTTTCAAGTTGAAAAGCATGGCGTTTAAGTAAGCTCTGATACCGTCCATCTCAGATACCTGGGCAGTAAGGGTCTACACAGCTTTATCCATCTTCTGCTCAAGTGCTGCAGTGCGGCCGCCTGCATTGGGAAACGGTTTTTCTAATACAGACAACCCTTTAGCAGTGAATTTCTGATATGTACCCACCTTACTACTGTATGACATTAGGAATTGCATCATGAGCAATTACTTATTATAATGTTAAGGGAAGTGTTTACTTTAAAGTGGGCGGTTTCTGGACCAGGCAACCAAGATGGCCACTTGAAAACCATGTTCAGCTCTCCTCAAGCAGAGATTGTGAAAACCAAGAGAAATTAAGATAGAAAGTATATGAATAAAAAGTTTTAATTAAATAAAATACTAGCAGAGTTACTGGTCTATTTGTCTGTTGTTTGTGTGTGTGGTTAAAAACTTTGTCTCCTACTGATATGAAGCCAACATATCCAATAAAGTCCAAGTGCAGGTTCCTTTTTGGAGGCATGGCTGGTCTGAGAGGGGTTCAATTTATGAGAATGCAGAAATCCAGTATACGTACAGTGTACTATAGGTATAGTCCGTTCACGGCGAGTAAAGAAAGATGACTGGGTTATTATGGGAACCTGGTGTAAAATTGTGTGTATGTCAGTGAGGCTAAGAATGAAGAACCTGCAAGCTTCTATTAACTAATATGGGTCATCTGATGTGATATGGAGGAGGACCCCTGGTGTGGAAGCAAGGGGTGCTATATATTATTTTGTAGTGCAATTTTTTGTGAATATGTTGAGAATGGTAGGCCTTAGAAAGGTGAAACCAAGTGTAAAACCTTCGAAAGTGCCTGATTTACTTATTTGCCAAATTTGGTGCAGATTGGTCCAGTCGTTTGGCCGTTCATAAAGAACAGACAAAAGAAATTAATTTATATATATATATATATATATATATATATATATATATATATATATATATATAAAGATAACATTCATTTGCTGAACCTGGGCAACCAGTTTAAATATTACAATAATCTATGACATTAACCCCTTAAGGACACAGCCTGTTTTGGCCTTCAGGACACAGCCAATTTTTTCAAATCTGACATGTTTCACTTTATGTGGTAATAACTTCAGAATGCTTTTGCCTATCCAAGCGATTCTGAGATTTTCTCGTGACACATTGGATTTTATGTTACTGGCAAAATTTGCTCGATACATTAAATATTTAATTGTGAAAAACACCAAAATGTAGCGAAAAATTTCAAAAATTTGCATTTTTCTAAATTTAAATGTATCTGCTTGTAAGACAGATAGTAATACCACACAATATTGTTGCTAATTAACATCACCCATATGTCTACTTTAAATTGGCATTGTTTTTTGAACATCCTTATATTTTTCTAGGACATTACACGGCTTAGAACTTTAGCAGCAATTTCTCACATTTTCAAGAAAATTTCAAAAGGCTATTTTTACAGGGGCCAGTTCAGTTGTGAAGCGGATTTTAGGGCCTTATATATTAGAAACCCCCGATAAGTCACCCCATTTAAAAAACTTCACCCCTCAAAGTATTCAAAACAGCATTTAGAAAGTTTCTTAACCCTTTAGACGTTTCACAGGAACTAAGGCAAAGTAGATGTAAAATTTTCAAATTTCTTTTTTTTTTGCAGAAATTCATTTTTCATCTATTTTTTTTGTAACACAGAAAGTTTTACCAGAGAAACGCAACTCAATATCTATTGCCCAGATTCTGCAGTTTTTAGAAATACCCCACTTGTGTCTCTAGTGCACTTATTGACTGAAGCACAGGCCTCAGAAGCAAAGGAGCACCTAGAGAATTTTGGGGCCTCCTTTTTATTAGAAAATATTTTAGGCACCATGTCAGGTTTGAAAGGCTCTTGCGGTGCCAAAACAGTGGAAATCCCCCAAAAGTTACGCCATTTTGGAAACTAGACCCCTTGAGGAAATTATCTATGGGTATAGTGAGCATTTTGACCCCGCAGGTTTTTTGCAGAAATTATTGGAAGTAGGCCGTGAAAATGAAAATCTACATTCTTTCAAAGAAAATGTAGGTTTAGCAATTTGACCCCATAGATTTCATAGATTTTATTAGAATTGGGCAGTGAAGATAAAAAAAAATCCTTTTTCTTCAATAAGACGTAGCTTTAACTCAAAATTTTTAATTTTCTCAACAAATAAAGGAATAAAAGAACCCCCGACATTTGTAAAGCAACTTCTCTGGAGTATGGCAATACCCAATTTGTGGTCATAAACTGCTTTTTGGGCACATGGCAAGGATCAAGAGAGAAGGAGCGTGTAATGGCGGGGTAGGGAGACAGACAAGTGAGCCCTAATCTACCCGCCACTAAGTCACTGCCTACTTGCAACGGCCCGTCATAAGCGACGGCATAAAACTGGGCGACGGTCACTATGCTCACTAAGTGCACGACAGACAAACAGACAAGGGTACACAGAAGCTAAGGGAAATGGGGCTATTGCCCACGGCAACCCCGTGAGCAACAAGGATAGTGAATGAGCCGAGTCAAACCAGGAGTGGACGAGGTACAAAACGCAGAGCAGGAGAATAGTGAACGAGCCGAGTCAAACCAGGAGTGGACGAGGTACAAAACGCAGGGCAGGAGAATAGTCAGTCAAGCCAGGGTCAATATGAAGCAGAAGACAAGTAGTAAGTAGCAGCAGCAGAGTCAGGAAACAGACTGAAACAATAACAGGCAAAGGAGGAGCAGGAAGTGAAGGTATAAATAGACAGAGGGCGGGAGCTAGCTCCGTCTGGCCAGGCTGTGATAGTGTCTGGTCCGTATTTCACACCGAATAACCACCTCTGTAAATTTGTAAGCTGAAGGCATGCCTGGAAAGAAGTAAACCAGCCAAATATGTTTGGTACACAGCTTCCCTCTGTCAGCCAGGAGGAAGACTGAAAACTTTTTATTCAGAACAAAGAAACACAGAAAGAGACACATGCCTCCTCCCCAGGGATGTGGGAGTGCCCAAGCCCCCACCAGTTTCTCAGCTGTAACTTCTCAGACTCACTCTTCTTGCATTCCAGGGGGTGTGTCTTCCATAGGTGTGTCCGACTTGAACAAAGAACTTGTTATATATATATCAGTATATTACACAAAGAACTGAAATATATATACATATGTGTGAGGATAATATTTTTCAAACAATATACATAGTAATGATCCCTGACAGTCCCCCCTAAAAATATTATTACTCTATCCCTGAGTCTTGCCTAGCAACCTACCACTGACCACTCGAACCAGGCGGGTAGGGGTTTTGGATTTCTTCACCAGCTTGAGACGAGCTACTCCTGATGAGTGACCCCCCTTTGTACCTGGACTTCCAAGGTGTCGGAGTGGTCCTAACTTTCCCTATTCTCCTCTGGATACAGGATGGTTGTCTTGATATAATCTACAAACCGCTGCTGGTTGTAATATATATATAATTAATCCAGTCTACATTTATAATGGTAACAATTGTCGCTCTGTCACTTACTGTCCTAATGGGACTTTTACCCCTGCAGATATAACAGTTTCATGGGCAGCACAGTGACCTTCACCTCACACCTCCACATAAAACTCCTCAGATTGTAATTTGCAGCACCGTGGCATATTTACACACATTATAATTCTAAACCTCAGACATTATAAACAATAGGGCCTCAACTAATAACATAATGCTATCACCAATCTCATGCTATCACCCTCAGGTTTCGGGTCCCATCAGTTCATTGCCAGTCCTGTACATCATCGTCCCCTTCTTCTCCTGTCTTCTGCTCTTCACTGACTGTCACCCTCAGGGTAACCCACACAATTGTGGAGTCAGACTACATTGGTGTCCAGTGGGGGAGTTGTTATTATTACCCCCTCCTAGCCACTTACTTATCAAAACACTTGATCCTGCTGACGGATTCACTCAGGTCTTTGTTCTTTACTTTGATCTTTGCTGATGTCATCAGGACTTGGTTTGGTCCTTCTCATCTGTCCGACACCGTCTCCTTTAGTTTACGTCACCGGGCTGTACATAGCACCTCATGCTGTGAGCTTGGGGTGAGATCCCACGTAGGCGGATTAGTGGAGTTGTATTGTGACTATCACAAACCCTCCGCATCTGTACTCTTCCTCTGGCAAGTTACCTGTCTGGGCGGCCGCTTAGAATTGTGACACTGCCGTCAGTTCATGATAAACGCGTTGTAGTGGCTCAGGCTGCGCCTGCCGCATCTCAGTGATGGAGTTCATCGTGTTAAAAGTCTTTTAGTTCATGTTTACTGGCACTTGCTGGGGACCCCCAACTCTTATCAATTGTTAAAATAAATACTAATCTGGTGATAACATCATCCGCATACATTATAAACGTTGTTCTAAGTACATACAATAATGTCAGGCCCTTAAATGACATCAAACACCTTTATATATATATATATATATATATATATATATATATATATATATATATGTACATATATATATATAAATAAGGAAAAACTTCCCTGTTACAATGGACAGTGCACCTAGAATATGTGTGATTACTGGGTACATTTCATTTGCACTTGGTGATACTCTTTCAGCAGGATTTGTACCTTGATCTCAGCTGATTGCCTAGAACATCTCCACCTCACAGAAACATACACAGATTCCACATGTTTATCTGACAAATGTCTTAAACCAATTTTTCTTACTCTAATCTGGCTCGTTCTACCTGGGAAGGCCTCTCAAGGTCTGTTCTCTTCGTGGGAGGCGGGTATGATAAGGTTGGCACCAGTCTGCCAGGACTGTTCTGTAGGCAAATCAAACAGCTCTAACAGAATTTAGCAGCAACAGCTGTAAAGCCTGGGACATACCGATTAGATCTTAATCAGATAATTAACTTGAAGAAAAACATTAACAATGACAGATTTATTTTAAACGTTCACACTGCTCAGTAACTAAAACTTACAAACTGATTCCTCTTTTCTTTATATATATATATATATATATATATATATATATATATATACACATACACATATATATACTGCACAGAATTCTCTGCTCTAAAATTTTCCTTTCACAATAACAACAAAAATAAACAAATAAAAATGTTTTCGAATGGGAATATTCCGCTTCTGTACCTTTTATCTGACGCATGACTCTAATAGTCCAATGCTAAGGCTGGTCTAGAACTTTACATAAAACTTAACCTCAGTATTTAATATTCCCACAACACTTCTTAAATACAATTATTAAACAAACTAACCTTGGGACAACATCTAGAGAACTGCTGACATCTTATCATTGTACAAACACCAGGTCAATACTTGGGATAAGCACTGTTCCCCTGTCACTTTCACAGAAGTTCTGCAGTGGGGAAGATACCGGCCGGGATTTAGGCCCCCCTGAGAACAGGTATACACACACGAGCACATTGTCATACACTTCTACCTCGGGTAGTTGTATGTTCTGCAGTCGCTGGGACGGGTAATCTGGCCGGGCTGCACTTTCCACAGGTACCTTTGCTGTTTTACCTATGTCATGCCGTGCGCACATCATGCCGGCTGCTACAAACCTAGTGGTGGCATTATTGTATCCAGGGACAATTTACTGACACCTGGCTGCACATACCCTTGTTGTCAGGTCTGTCGTCTCTCGCTCTCTCAATTGGCTTACCCGATGATCCAATAAAGTTCCTACTACCAATGGGCTCATAATTGTGGGCGATGCCAAAAGCGTACCTAGAGTCAGTGTAAATGTCGGCTGTCTTACCTTCTGCCAGGTTACAGCCTCAGCGAGCACCTCCAGCTCCGCTCCTTGAGATGAACAAGAAGATGAGAGTGGTTTCTGGGTAATTTACCTGGTGCCTCGTATCCTGTCTTGTACATACTGTATAATAAAATATCTCTTTATTACAAATTTACATTAAAAACCCATGTCACATATAGATAGAACATTTCAAAGGGGTGGCGTCTTCATTCTCTAAAATAAAACCAAATGTTATACACTTCTCAACACTCATCTGATAATCCAGAATACTTTGAGAATCTCACTTTTATCAGGTTTTGCAAATACTTTATTAATACAAAAACAAATAAAAATAAAACATTCCTAAAAACTTTACATCAAATTAACAATGTCCAGACAATTTTTTTTTTGTTTTGCCTTCTCCCCCATCTAAATCTGTAAAGACCCATCTGTGAGTGACGTCACCTCCTGTGTAACTTTGCTGGAGGGGGATGGTCTCTTACACAATACCTCATATTGGGTGGAGACTACAGCAAAGCTTACCCAGTGCCATATTTACTGTTCTGGAAAGATCTGGAACCATCTACACAGAAAAACCTCAAAATTTAGGTTACTCTCATACACATTTAATCTGGATTACTCATTGGGGTCTCATACACATTTTTAGATCTCCTGAAACCAAATTAATTAATTCAAAACAAACCAAAATTGTACCTGATCAGTCCCTTCACCATTCCCCCCTTTGTGGACTCTGCGAAAGTAATGTAGCAGAGTTCAAAACTACATCTCAACATAACAAAGTCGGGCACTAGTTTAACCCCCTGTAATCTACCACAGCCTGAAACAAAAATGCCTTTTTCCTGACGAAAATACATTTTATCTTTACAATGACATAACTCATGTGTGAAATCAAAAACAAAACAATTGTAGTTAGTTATTCAATAAAACAGAAAATATTATATCTGATAACATTAATTACTGCAAACCAATAAACTGTATATAAAAATAGGGAACGGTGGTGGCACATACATTTTCAAAACCCCATGTCTCACAGTATCTATAGTTTAATACATCTGAATTAACATCAAAACACATGAAATCTGATCACATCATAACACATAAATATCGTAACTTTTATAAACAACAGCGCATGCGCAAAGAGAAGAAATTTATTTAGGTTTGTAGACATTACTGATATATATATATCTCAAAGCAGTGCATATTTAAATCCCTTTGTCTCATCAGCCCTGCAGACTGCACCCAGTCAGCCCCCCCTCCTCCTCCCAAACACAGCATACTACACTACAGGGGGGAGGGTCACTCACTCACTTCTCACAGCGTCTAGTCTCACAATCTTAACACTTTCAATGCTGGCAAAACAACATACGTATCTGCAATCATTCATCACATCATTGTATAGGAATTATCTACGTTCAAAACATCAAACACATAATCTGTAACAGTCCACGCTGTCGGCCACCATCTCTATATTATGATGACGTGTTGCTTCATCAGTGAACAGCGTCCTGCACACTAGAATGGAACTTAAAAATAGAAAAGACACTACAAATGACAAAATTAACAAGGCGATTATTTCATACTGATTTAGTTGGGCCGGGCGTGGCCACATCAGGGGCAGGGGTGGGCAGCCTCTCCCATTGGAAACACAGTGCGCAGCTGTGAGGGGGGGGGGTTTCCCACCCACAATGAGGACACACTCAACATGAGGTACGGACGCCATTACCGGGCGTCGGCTGGTCCTGTTTTCTAATACATACAATACCTTTCTTATTCCTAACTTCCTCTTCTGCAAATCCCTCTAAAGCACTTTCCGTCAACTTACTACCTTCCAACTTCCCTTTGTTCTCCAGAATACCTTTTGCCCAATCTCCGGCTTGCAGCCGCCCTCCTCTATGGATTCCACACACTTCCATAAATTTCTTCATTTTACTCACATACTGCTTCCCTTCTCTTCGCTTCACTAAATCATATGCCTAACAGTCTATATTATACACGTAATTTATATAACAATTTTCGGTCAATGACTCCCAGGCCTCGTCGGAAATATTAAAATTCCTCAGTCTACAGCCTCCGGTCCGCCAAAATATAATCTTTATTTAGACTCTCCAGCCTCGCTGGAAATATTAAAATTTCACAGTCTATAGCTCTCCGGTCTGTTATATAATTTTTATTTAGACTCTCCGGCCTCGCTGGAAATTTCACAGTCTATAGCTCTTGGTCAGTTATATAATCCTTTATTTAGACTCTAATTACCCAGAGGATGGTTAGTCGGGCGCGACTAAGGTCTCACAGGTTTTCAACCTCACAGCGGAAAATATCACCTCTGTCGCCTGAGATAATCCAGGAAATCAACAAAAGGGTTCTACAGATCGCCACAAGACTGTCCACTAACACAGATAAGACGAAGATTTATAAAATCAATTCGCTTACCGTGTTATTGCGGAGGTGATCAAATTCCTTCAGTGGGCAACTTTGAGTCCTCTGTTTCACCCTGTGATTGTCGATTGTCCGGATTTTGATATTTCCTCAAGTGAAGTCCCTGTTCGGACGCCAGATGTCTGGTCCGTATTTCACACCGAATAACCACCTCTGTAAATTTGTAAGCTGAAGGCATGCCTGGAAAGAAGTAAACCAGCCAAATATGTTTGGTACACAGCTTCCCTCTGTCAGCCAGGAGGAAGACTGAAAACTTTTTATTTAGAACAAAGAAACACAGAAAGAGACACATGCCTCCTCCCCAGAGATGTGTGAGTGCCCAAGCCCCCACCAGTTTCTCAGCTGTAACTTCTCAGACTCACTCTTCTTGCATTCCAGGGGGCGGTGTCTTCCATAGGTGTGTCCGACTTGAACAAAGAACTTGTTATATATATATCAGTATATTACACAAAGAACTGAAATGTATATACATATGTGTGAGGATAATATTTTTCAAACAATATACATATTAATGATCCCTGACAATAGGCTCTCCCACTCCTTAGCCTCCCAGGCTGATTGGTGGAAGAAGGAGTCACTCGACCAGACTTAGGAGCAGGTGCAGAGTGAGTAACCATGGGCGTCGACACAGAAGCTGTGTCAGGCAGATCCTTTACAGAGCGCCATTTGGCTTTTGGAGCACAGATTTTGCTCGATTGGTTTCTTGACACCATGTCGCTTTTGCAAAGCTCCTAAGGTACCAGTACAGTGGAAACTCCCCAAAAGTGACTCGATTCACGAAACTACACCCCTTGAGGAATTCATCTAGGGGTGTAGTGAGCATTTTGATCCCACAGCTGTTTCATAGATTTTATCAGAATTGGGCAATGATAATAAAAAAAATCCTTTTTCTTCAATAAGACGTCGTTTTAGCAGAAAATTTTTCATTTTCTCAACAAATAAATGAAAAAAAGCACCCCAACACTTGTAAAGCAACTTCTCCTGTGTACGGCAATACACTATATGTGGTCATAAACTGCTGTTTTGGCACAGAGTAGGGCTCAGAAGGGAAGGAGCACCATTTGCTTTTGGAGTACAGATTTTGCCGGATTGGTTTCTGGGCGCTATGTCGCATTTGCAAAGTCCCTGTGGGGCCAAAACAGTGGATCCCCCCCAGAAGTGACCCCATTTTGGAAACGACACCCCTCAAGGTATTCACCTAGTGGTGTAGTGAGCATATTAACCCCACAGGTGATTGGCAGAAATTCGTGTGCACTCGATGTTGCAGAGTGAAAATGGGATTTTTTCCATATGTGATGCCCAGCTTGTGCCACCATAACAAGACCGCTCTCTTATTATTATGCTGTGTTACCCGGTTTTAGAAACACCTTACGTGTGGCTCAGGAGTGAAAGCGTACCATGTAAAATTCAGACCTAATTTGGCAATTTACAAAGTATTGGATCACAATTGCAGAGGCTCTGATGTGAAATAATAAAAGAAACTGCTGAGAAGTGACCCCATTTTGTAAACTGCACCCCTCAAGGCATTTATTAAGGGGTATAGTGAGAATTTTCACCCCACAGGCATTTTACATGAATGATTGCGCTGTGGAAGGTGCAAAGTAAAAATTTCAATTTTTCCCTAGATATGCTATTTCAGTGGCAAATATGTTGTGCCCAGCTTGTGCCACTAGAGACATACACCCAAAAAATTGTTAAAAGGGTTCTCCCGGGTATGGCGATGCCATTTATGTGGAAGTAAACTGCTGTTTGGGCACACTGTAGGGTTCAGAAGGGAGGTAGCGCCATTTGGCTTTTGGAGCGTGGATTTTGCTTGGTAGTAGTTTTGTTTGGAGTCTTACTGGTGTTTCCGTTTATAATGTGGGGGTACATGTAAGCCGGGTGGAGTATATAAGGGGCATAGTCAGGTGGTATAATAATGGGGTAAAAAAAAACAATAAAATACTCCATAGATATTTGTTACGCTGTGACACAATCCTTTCTGCACAGGCCGGTGTCTCACTAATAATAAATAAAAAATGGTCCTTACTTATCCACCTTTTGGTCCACACTCGGCATCTTTGCAGTTTGGGGAATTTTGCTGGGCAGTGTTGTCCTGGTATAATACGGGCGCCCTCGCTTCCAGCAGATATGTTTGGGCCCTCCTCTTCCTGGTTCCCTAATTTTAGGGGCCTTGATAATTTGTCACTTGAAACAGAAGAAATGTTCCCTTCGGGTCGGCACAACTGCATGTTTTTTCTTTCCTGACTTATTGGAGCCTTAACTCATTTTATTTTTTCATAGACGTAGTGATATGAAGGCTGTTTTTTTGTGGGACGAGCTGTAGTTTTTATTGGTACCATTTTGGGGTACATGCGACTTTTTGATCACTTGTTATCCTTTTTTTTTGGGAGGCAAGGTGACCAAAAAACAGCAATTCTGGCATATTTTTCACCACACGTTATAAATTGTATGTTACCTTTATTCTGCAGGTCAGTCCGATTCTGGCGAAACCTAATTTATAGCACTTTTTTTTATGTTTTACAACTTTTTGCACAATAAAATAACTTTTGTAAAGAGAATGGATTTTTTCTGTCGCCAAGTTGTGAGAGCCATAACTTTTTAATTTTTCGTCGACTGAGCTGTATGAGCGCTTGTTTTTGCAAGACGAGTTATAGTTTTTAAACCGAGCAAAGAAAGGACCAAGGAGTCTTTAAGTCAAAAAATATATATATGTAATCTTTTTATTCGACAATATTACACTATCAATACAATATGAATTTCTAAAAATGAATCACAAATAAAAGCATGGCCACCACATGAGTCAAATATAGGTCAAAATATAATCATGTGAATAAGTATATACCTCAAGACAGAGATGTCAAGTGACATGAGGTGAGATATACAAGCTACAGGTAATATGTTAATACTGCTTGCAGAGTGGGTGAAAGGGATGTAACTCACAATTATGCACAGTTAAAGAGTTATAGTTTTTATAGGTACCATTTTTGGGTACATGCGACTTTTTGATCACTTTTTATTTCAATTTTTGGAAGACAAAGTGACCAAAAAATAGCAATTATGTCAGTATTTTTTAGTTGTTTTTTTTTTATGGCGTTCACTGTGCGGAATAAATAACATAATATTTTTATAGTTCAGGTCGTTACGGTCACAGCGATACCAAATATGTATGGCTTTATTATTTTTTTCAATAATAAATGACTTGAAAAGGGAAAAAGGGCGATTGTGTTTTATGTTATTACTTGCAATGTTAAATACCTTTGTGTCAAAAAAGACAAAAGTATAGAAGGTATGATACCTTTATTGGCTAACCATAAAAGTTCTATATGCAAGCTTTCAGAGCACAGAGGCTCCTTCTTCAGGCAATTTACAAATTAATGACTTCGAAAAAAGCACAACATTTAGATGTTACACAAAGACAATTAGTACATGAGGTGATACATCATTAAGATAAGCCGGGGCAATAAAACGGAGGTTATAGGGGTGATGACTTAGGAGTTAAGGCATCTGGAGTCAGTCTGATGGGGGATGTGACGTGTGTCCATGTAGTGGCTCATAAATCCTGGTGTTAGATTTAGGCCTTGTGTCAATGACTGGAATTTTATCATCATCTTGAATTATTGGACCAACAGCACAAAGTAGCACACAATCTCAGCTTGGAGGAAAGGAAAGCAACAAAATCACTAAAATCCAACAGAGACATCATCATCAAACCCGCTGATAAAGGAGGTGCTGTAGTAATTCTGAATACATCTGACTACATCCAGGAGGC
The DNA here is from genome assembly GCF_050947455.1 of Rhinoderma darwinii. NCBI lineage: Eukaryota > Metazoa > Chordata > Amphibia > Anura > Rhinodermatidae > Rhinoderma > Rhinoderma darwinii. The sequence goes on from NC_134691.1 coordinate 269,378,358, forward strand.
ACATAGACAACTCTCAGACAAAAAATACTACACCCTGCTTAATGAACACCCCACCAAACAATTCACAATGGAACTTGTCCATATCATCAATAGTTTCAACGCTGTGTCAGACAGTTTACTGGACCTTATACCGGACAATCCCAGAATGGGAACATTCTAGATGTTACCTAAAATACATAAAGAAGGCAATCCTGGGAGACCAACCATTTCAGGTGTTGGGACTCTAACTGAGAATATTTCTGGCTGGGTGGAAAATCTTCTAAAGCCCTTGGTGAGGTGCACACCCAGCTATGTCCAGGACACCACAGATGTCCTCTTCAAACTCTCAGTCCTGGGTCCACTACCAGAGGGAACAATATTGGCAATGTGGATGTGGAGCCTCTGTATTCTAACATCCCCCATGAGGATGGCATAGCCGCATGCCAACACTTTCTTCAAAAGAACAATCTAGCGACAGAGCCAGCCCTACAACTCATCAGGTTCGTACTCCATCACAATTATTTTTTATTGGACAAACACATATATCTGCAGTGTATGGAAAGCGCTATGGGTAGCAAAATGTCACCACAATATGCTAACCTGTTTATGGCCAAACCAGAGGAAGAGTTTTTATCAACCTGCGCAACTAAACTTCTAGCATATTTCCGGTACATTGATGACCTGTTGATAACCTGGACAGGCTCTGAACATGAACTGCTTTCTTTCCATAAAAACTTTAACAAGTTCCATCCTACCATCAAACTTACTCTCAACTACTCTACATCTCAAGGCAAAAAGAAATTGAGACAGCACTACCAAATTTTCAAAGCGAAGATCCTTTTATTCCACGGTGCAACGTTTCAGCTCAAATACGAGCCTTTCTCATGCTTGAGAAAGGCTCGTATTTGAGCTGAAACGTTGCACCGTGGAATAAAAGGATCTTCGCTTTGAAAATTTGGTAGTGCTGTCTCAATTTCTTTTTGCCTTGACTGAGGGGCCACCTTGGACTGTGACCTAGGAGACGTGCACCCGTTTGAAAAATCTGTCCTGTGCTGCTGATCTATATCTACTCTACATCTCAAATACATTTCCTGGACATGACCATATACATGAGAAACAATACCATACAAACAACAATCTACCATAAACCTACAGGCCGTCCAGCATATCTGAGATGGAACAGCTTCCATCCGAGGCACATAAAGAAATCCATAATCTACAGCCAGGCTCTGCGGTACATACGGATCTGTTCAGACAGTGAAGACAGAAAACAACACCTGCTATCACTGAGGTATACATTCTTACAACAGGGATACCATCCACGTATTATAGATGATCAGATCTACAGAGCAACAAGAACTCCAAGGAGCAATCTTCTGGAGTACAAAACGAAGGAAGACAACAGCAGGGTGCCCCTAGTGGTCGTATACAACCAACAAATGAACAAAGACAATAAACTTAAGGAAATATTCCCGGATTTACCTCTCCTTGCTTACAAACAGCCACCAAACCTAAGGAATCTCCTGGTCAGAAGTGTCCTCTCACCACCATCAGAGACTGGCACTTTTCCTTGCAACAGTAGAAAATGCAAGACCTGTACCAACATCTTATCATCAAAGACCATCCACATACCAAACACACAGCAGGACTATAAAATCACTGGCACGTTCTCCTGTACATCCTCCAATGTAGTGTACATGATCCTGTGTACAAGGTGCATCAATAAAGGAATCTACATTGGAGAAACAATACAAAAACTACAAACCAGGATGAATCTACACAGACATACAATAAAACAGGAGGTGGATACACCCGTGGGAAAACACTTCTCTGGACCTGATCACAGTTTGGCAGATTTAAAAGTCCTAATACTAAAGGGTCATTTTAAAAACAACAGAGAAAGACAAATTTGGGAATTTAAGATGATGATAAAATTCCAGTCATTGACACAAGGCCTCAATCTAACACCAGGATTTATGAGCCACTACATGGACACACGTCACATCCAACATCAGACTGACTCCAGATGCCTTAACTCCTAAGTCATCACCCCTATAACCTCCGTTTTATTGCCCCGGCTTATCTTAATGATGTATCACCTCATGTACTAATTGTCTTTGTGTAACATCTAAATGTTGTGCTTTTTTCGAAGTCATTAATTTGTAAATTGCCTGAAGAAGGAGCCTCTGTGCTCTGAAAGCTTGCATATAGAACTTTTATAGTTAGCCAATAAAGGTATCATACCTTCTATACTTTTGTCTTTTTTGACACAAAGGTATTTAACATTGCATATTGTTTCTGGCTAACACGGTACTACACTATTTTTTACTGTACTTGATGTTATTACTTGAAACTTTTATTGTATTTTTTACAACTTTTATTTTTACACTTTTTTTTTACACTATTCTTTAGTCCCACTAGGGGACTTGAAGGTCCAACTGTTTGTTTGATGTTCTAATACATTGCACTACCTTGGTAGTGCAATGTATTAGAACTGTCAGTTGTTCATTGACAGCAAGCCGATCAGGTTCCGCCTCCGGACGGGGCCCAATCGGCTTCCGTAATGGCAGATAGGAAGCCATTGTTAGGCCTCCTGTTGCCATAGTAGCAGTCACTAGCTTTGCCATTGCATGGCAGGCTGCCGATTTGATACAAACCACTTTGATGCAGAGATCGCATTGGATTGCTGCATTGAAGGGTTTAATGGCAGGAATCGGAGATAGCTCCAGTTCCTGCCTTTACAGTGGGATTGCCAGCTGTAACATACAGCGGACACCCACTGCTGATGATGCCGGCTCAGCTTCTGAGCCAGAAGCTGAGCCGGCACTATCTTGCCGATGGGCCCCGCCGACGACGGAGCATAGGAGGATTTCGTTGCTGGCAGACCAGGAGGTAAGTATTAGGCCTCCGATCACCTTTGCAGCCACCAGCAACCCAGCGATCACGCTGCTGGGGTGCCGGTGGCAATAAACTCCTCACATGCTGCGATCTCTATTGAACGCAGCATGTTAGTGGGGTTAATCGGTCGGATCAGAGGCTAGCGCCGGTCATGGCTGATACCTTAGGGTGCCAGCTGTAACATACAGCTGTCACCCGGCGGTGATGGTGCGGGCTCAGCTCCTGAGCCAGCTCCATCTTTTTCACATACAAACCTGGAATTGCGTGAAAACACCAGTTCCCATCACGTAACTGTACGTGAAAATGCGGGAAGGGGTTAATTAAATATTTTTTGTCTAAATTTATTTTAGTAAAATAATATAAAGTATATGTATAAAAAACGGATACCTTACAGAATGGAGACAAACGGAAAACCATTAGCAACATAAGCATTACCATTGAAATCAATTGTAATTCTAATGGAAATTTATGGTTTCCGTTTGCCTTTCCATTGATGGGTTCCCCTGACAGAAAGGTTTGATGGAAACCCATCAACGGAACCTAACGCTGATGTGAACACACAGCAGGGTGAAGAATATTTCAGGAAGTCATGAATAGTGTAAATGCAGCATGTACATAAAATAGAATTAGTGGTAGATTCGTTGTGAAGAAAAGGTCTCTAGCCACTAAAGACCTGTTGGTCTTCTCTTTAAATTCAGTAGGATTCTGGTTAAATACATAAAGATATGGATAAATTACAAAGTGACCCAGAAAATGGCTGTTAAAATAATACATCTTATTGCACTTAATAAATCAATGACAGATGCAAACTTAAACTAAATACATTGTAACGTTCTAGTGATTAATTTGCAGGAACTAAAATGAAAAGCTTCTGAGATACGACATTCAATGGAGCATTCCACAATTATTTTTTCTGTTCTTTGTACAGAATCTGACAGAAAAATAAACTCTTAAATCGGTGGGATGTAGATGTACAGAAAAGGTCCCATGCACTTCTTTTGGTATCCTATTAGGGCTTGTCCGGCCGGAAAAAACGCAGCAGAATTAATTAACAGCCGAAATTGACCTGCGGCGCGTATTTTTCTAACCACAGGATGTCAATTCCTGCTATGAAAAGTGGTCAGAATTGCTGCGTTTTTCATAGGAGATGTCTCCATCTCATAACATTGGGAAAAACACAGCAATTTACGCACCATTTTCTGCCACAAAAAATGCAGGAAATGGTGCATTTTTGCCGCAGCGTAAAGCCTTTGACTTTCAACGGAAATGCTGCATAAAATTTCTGCAGGAATTCCGTTGTGTGTGGACAAGCCCTTACAGTTCTGTATAAGACGGAAATTTACAATTGGGTGCATGAGGCCTTACAATCAAAACACTATTAACTCTCAAATAAATAAGGGAAATATTTCAGTTCTTTATGCATTTATGATATTCTCTGTCATCGCATGTGGACTCTTTTATGGGTTTTTTTCTATACTTTTTTACTTCCTCTAAATTATATATTAAAATATGCTGGTTTTATTGAGACCTGAAACTAGATCCATCTTAGTGTTTTGCCTAAACAAATACCGTAAGGGCATGGCCAGACGTGGCGGAATTGCTCTGGAATTCCGCTGCGGCCAGTCCGCTGCGGAAATCCGCAGCGGACATTTTCTCCATTGCTTTCCACAGTTTTTTAGTTAGGTTCGTGCACACGTTGCGGAAAACTCTGCTGCGGACCATAGGCTGCGGTGCGGAATTTGGTGTCCGCAGCATACACTGGCTGTTGCGAACGTGTAGCGGACGTGTTGCGGACTCATTGCGGAATTTCTCCATTGACTTCAATGGAGATTCAAAATTCCGCAATGACATCCGCAGATCTTATGTGTGTAGCGTTGCGTATTGCTTTTACGAACATGATATTTCTTCATTCTGGCTGGACCTATGTATTTCTAGGTCTATAGACAGACTGACAAAACAAAAAGATTCCACAGCACTGGACTGCAAGTGGGTGCACGCCTCAATAAGACCTGGTCCGCGGTCCTGGATATCAAGCAGACAAAGAATGGACAGAGGCAGCACTTCCAAAAAGAGCAAGAGCTATTTATTTATTCACCCATGCAAATGAATATTTGGATGAATATATAGACAGACTGAGGCCCCATGCACACGAACGTAAAAACGCCCGTAATCACGGGCCGTTATTACGGCACAGGCAGGCCCATAGAAGTCTATGGGGCTCCCGTAATTACGGGTGACTACGTGTGTGCACCCGTAATTACGGGAGCGTTGCTAGGCGACGTCAGGAGATAGTCACTGTCCAGGGTGCTGAAAGAGTTAAACGATCGACAGTAACTGTTTCAGCACCCTGGACAGTGACTACCGATCACACTATAGATGAACGTGTAATACTTACCCAGAACTCCCTGCTTCTTCAGTCCATGTGATGGCTGCAGCCAATCACAGGCCAATCACAGGCTGCAGCAGTCACATGGACTGCCGCGTCATCCAGGGAGGTTAGGCTGGATGTTGAAAGAGGGACGCGTCACCAAGACAACGGCCGGGTAAGTATGAATTTCTTTTACTTTTACTAGGGAAAGGGCTGCCCCTTCTCTTTATCCTGCACTGATAGAGAGAAGGGAAGTACTCTTCACCTGAATACGCAACGGCTGGTCCGCATCAATTTACTGCACATTTTCGGCAAAGCCGCAACAGAATCTGCAACCCAGATTATGTGCGGCATTAATGCGGACAGTGTCTGCAGAACTACGCCACGTCTGGTCATACCCTAACTGTGAGAACCTCAAATTCAATTTAATAGCCTTAATATTTTAGAAATATTTACTACAAATATTAGTTTAAATCATACCTTCAGTTATAGAAAACATTTGCTATATCAGAGACTTGTCAGAAGTTGATAGTGGTGGCTCTGAGAGCCCCACTGCTTGCTGGAGTGAAGCAGCCAAAGCTCTGGTTAGAGCACATATCAGCTTCTGCTCTTTCAGCTTTTTCTTGCTTTACTCAGAATAGCTAAAGACTCATTATGGTCTATGAACTGTTTCCCCTTTTGACAAATGAATGGTCTCAGAGCCACGATTAATGAAAACTTCAGATACTGTACACCTCTATGGCATACTCCTACTGTTTGCAGATTAGCAAGACGGTCAGGTGACAAGTAACACTTAATTGGTGGATCAAACAATGCGGGTTTGTTTCTCGTCTATAACCATGTACACACACAGTTCTACTGTACTGTTTAAGAATGATAGGAGAGCCATGCTGGGGACTAGGAATGAGAGGGGAGCCATACTGTAGACCAAGAATGAGAGGGGGGAGCAATCCTGAGGACCAAGAATTAAAAGGGAACTATGCTGTGGACTAGGAATGATGAGGGGCCATGCTGGGGACCAGGAATAGAACGGGACCATGCTGGGGTCTAGGAATAAGAGGGGAGCCATGCTGGGAACTAGAAATGAGACGGGAGCTATGCTGGCACCAGGAATGGGAAGAACACCATGCTGGGAAGCAGAAAGGAAATAGGAGCCATGCTGGGCACCAGTAATGAGAGGGGAGCCATGCTGTGGACCTGTAATGAGAAGGGTGTCATGCTGGGGAACAGGAATGAGAGGGTTGCCATGCTGGAGACCAATAATTATGTAGCCATCTTGAACTGGGAAATGTAGGTGTCACAAATGGGGACTAAAGAAGAGTGGGGGCCACCTGAGGTGATGCCAAGCACTGCTGCTATCAAAACCCTCAACACCTACACTTGTCCACAACAGGTTGCGATGTAGGAGAACTTGAGTGCTCTACAACCAGATAACTTGTCTTTAAAGATAGAAAACATCATTTGGGTCTGTTTCGTAATTATTTGTTATGTCGAATAGTTCCATCCATTGATTATCAGTATAGGGGTACCACATTTAATCCCCATTTTTCACGTATTACCAAAGGATAATGCTGCAGAAATGCTGACAAGTGCTCAAAAATATAGAAAATAGCTCTATTTGTTGTCCTTGAGACAGAGACAAAATCTAAAAGTCAGTGTGATGAAATCAGTAAGGAAGTAATTAAACTTTTTGTCAAAAACTGGTAAAAGCATCCTTGTGACATATCATAATCTTTTTTTAATTTGGTCAAAAGTTTTAAATTGCCCACTGGAGGGGACCTGATCCAAATACACTATTGCTTTTCTCTCCCAGGGTGAGAAACTCTCCAGTCTAAAGACTGATGTCAATTTAGGATCACGCCATAAAGGTGTGTAAGATGTAAAACCAGAGATCTTCAGCAGCTCCTTTGTTTTATAATTTTTTGCATCAGGAACTATAACCTTCATTCTGTGTACTTTTTCTTTGAGAGGAACACCCCATAAAAGACCATCTTTACTTTCAATTTTGGGCAATCAGCTCAAAGGGGTTTCACTATATATATATATATATATATATATATATATATATATATATATATATATATACACACACAGTGGGTATAAAAAGTCTACACACCCCTATTAAAATGCCAGCTTTTGTCATGTTACAAAATCAGTGCAAGATGAATAATTTCAGAACTTTTTCCACCTTTATTGTGACCCATAATCTGTACAATTCCATTGAAAAACAAACTGAAATCTTTTAGGGTGTAAAAATAAAAATCTAAAATAATGTAGTTGCATAAATACTATATAAAATAATACTTTGTTGAATTACCCTTTAACTTTATGCCATTATTCAGTCTTTTTGGGTAAAAGTCTATCAGCATGGCACATCTTAACTTGGCAATTGTTGCCCACTCTTCCTTGTAAAAGCACTCCAAATCGGTCAGATTGCGAGGGCATCTACTGTGTACAGCCCTCTTCAGGTCACCCAACAGATTTTCAATGGGATTAAGGTCTGGGCTCTGTTTGGGCCATTCCAAAACGTTAATCTTCTTCTGATGAAGCCATTCTTTTGTTGATTTGGTGGTATGCTTTGGGTCATTGTCGTGCTGAAAATCTTCAGCTTTTTAGCAGAGGCCTGCAGGTTTTGTGTAAATATTGACTGATATTTGGAACTGTTCATATTTCCCTTTACCTTGACTAAAGCCCCAGTTCCAGCTACAGAAAAACCGCCCCAAAGCATAATGCTGCCTCCACCATGCTTCACTGTGGGTATGGTGTTCTTTTGGTCATGTGCAGTGTTGGCTTTCCGACAAACATACCTTTTGGAATTATGGCCAAAAAATTCAACCTTGGTCTTATCAGACCATAACACATTTTCCCACACGCTTTAGGCAGACTTGATGTAGGTCTTTGCAAAACATAGCCGGGCTTGGATGTTTTTCTTTGTTAGAAAAGGCTTCCGTCTTGCCACCCTACCCCACAGCCCAGACATATGAAGAAAACGTTTTGCGATTGTTATCACATGCACTACACAACCAGTACTTGCCAGAAAGTCCTACAGCTCCTTTACTATTGCTGTAGGTCTCTTGGTAGCCTCCAAGACCAATTTTCGTCTTGTCTTTTCATCAAGTTTTGAGGGACGTCCAGTTCTTGGTAATGTCACTGTTGTGCCAAATGTAAGCCACTTCTTGATAACTGTCTTCACTGTGTTCCATGGTATATCTAACGCCTTGGAAATTCTTTGGTACCCTTCTCCTGACTGATGCCTTTCAACAATCAGATCCCTTTGATGTGTTGCAAGCTATTTACGGACCATGGCTTTTGCTGTCACATGCAACAAACAAAATATCTGGAAAATCCTAATAGAACAGCTGAACTTTATATGGGGTTAGTGAGAATCACTTTAAATAATGGCAGCTGTGTTCTATCTACTATTTAACATGAGTTTAAATGTGATTGGCTAATTCTGAACACAACCACATCCCCAATTAAAAGAGGGTGTTCACACTTATGCAACCACATTATTTTTGTTGTTGGGTTTTTTTCCCACTCTAAATGCTTTCAGTTTGTTTTTCAATGGAATTGTACAGATTATGGGTCACATTAAAGGTGGAAAAAGTTCTGAAATGATTCATTTTCTACTGATTTTGTAACATGACAAAAACTGTTTTTTTAACAGGGGCGTGTAGACTTTTTATATCCACTGTATGTATATATATATATATATATATATATATATATACATATATATATATATATATATATATATATATATATATATAAAATGTATATGTTGATTTCTTACTTTCAAATTCAAGTAAGATGAACACAATGATGTCATGATATTTTATTTAAAATTGCACATTCACATTACGAAGTATTGCAAAGCTTTTTTCAAAACAAATATTTTTGTCAATTTAAATCCTAAAAATTTCAAGCATTCCATACATTCTACTGATAATTCTCATAGAAGTCAACTTCAATACATATTTTTCTTGTAATATGTGTAATCTTTAATTAGCAAGATTTTATTCAGAAATTACAGATAAAACAGATATGAGTTTTTAAGGTTTTTTATACAATTGAAATGTTTTTTGAAACTATTCTAACATAAGAGTAGCACACATAGTAAATCAGGTAAAAAAGGGTGAGTTCAGTAATTACCAGCACATTTAGAGTTGTCCACATATATGTGTGCACCCCATGCATACGTAATTGCACAGGAGAAAATTCCTGATACTAATGATTGTATACATACAAACAGTTGCTGTTTTCAGACACTTTATTAATTGTACTATTGTGTTATCAAAACATTGTTACATATTGTCCTAGTACCACATGTCATGTAAACCGAGTCTGGATGCTGTTAAACACTTTTAATCAGTAATGATGAACTCTGGCTACATACCACCACCTTTAATATTTTATTTCATTAATGCATCAGTCTGTTAACCAATATTTGAGATAAAGGGGCTATCTGAGAACCCATTTTCAAATACCCAATTATGGAATTCTAAGTTAATGCAGGTGGGTCCCTAATTTAGGGCCCTCTTCTTATAGCCAGAGCAGGGAGGGTTTACAAAAAGTATTTCTCACTCTAGAGGACCCAGCCTGCCTGTGGATAACATGGACAGCCATATTATTTCAAAAGGACATGTGCAAAGCTTCATTTTCCCGTGTCGGGCACTGCAGCGAATTTCAACCTTTACTGCAGCGTTCTTCCACAGATGATATCTGCTCACTCGGGGTTCCAGTCGCAGGTACCCTGTTATCAGCTTAACTTTGCAGAAATCTTTTAAGAAAAAAGCATTGTCGAAAGCGGCAATCCTTTAAAGGGGGTTTATGTAAAACCCACAATCTAAAACACGTTCCATCAATTTACTAGTAGGCTGTTTATTTGTTCTTTGGCTCAAAACAAAGGTACTTTGAAATTAGGGGAATTATTCCAGGTTTCTTTTATAAAAATTAAAGAACACTCACTTGGTTGTCCCTGCAGTAAGCCCTTAAAATGAAAAATATATTTGGATTTTCAGTGAAAAATGGGGCAATCCATGTTCTTATATTACAGCAAACTAGTAAATACAATATAACATTAACAATATTAAAATGCCTAAAGCCTTATAAGAATATAGTAAAACAATATGCTTTACCAGAAACAACTGATTAGATATTAGCTTTCATCAGTCTGGTGCAAATTCTGTTAATATAAACCATCGTCTGGTTGTTACTGGTTATTTCATGTAGCTAAGAACACATAGCATGTTGTCAAGTGTTTATATATATATTATTATTATTATTATTATTATTTATTTATATATATTTAACAATTTACTCAACTAAAAGCATGTACAGATGTAACAGAACTGAGTTTGTCATTTAATACAACTTGTCGTGAACCAGAGATATCTCACCTTAGTTAGTCATCAATTCTGTGACAAATTCAGCTGTTACATCTCCACCAAATAATGTTAGTATGCTTTCAAACTGTATTGCTTGTTTTTGGTTTTCTTTAGAATAGATAATGGACTTGAATAAAAAAGTCAATACCAATAAAACAAAAATAGGTTGATTGATTCTAAAATGGTCAGGTTGTGGATAATATAGTGCTGGTTGGATAATAGTGCTTTAAGTAATTTATCTGTAGTACGCTTCACATCTTACATCTAATAAAGTCCCTTTTACATCTATGGTAGCTTGATACTGTGGGTTAAACACAAAATCTATAATTTTGTCATAGATATCTATGCAACAACTAATGATACTATTTAGAAATATACAATCCCAATTTTCAGAGTTGCTGTCTATGAATATGGCTATTGCACCTATTTGTCACAGATGATAAATGAGTAAAAACTATGTAAAAGATGACAAGTTGCTATGTGTTTTTCCATCTGTTGTTACATAAATTGTAATGGAAAGTGAAATGTAAATTTCTTTCACTATTGAAGTCATTAGGTTAACATCAGTTTTAACATCCAGAAACTTTTAACACTGAAATGTTTAAAAAAATAGTTGGGGGGGGGGGGATTCAATTGATCAATAGCAAGGATGATGGTGCATTACATTTTTCAGATGTGAAACGGCATAGTGTGTTGAAATCAAATAATTATTTTGTTTACTGCAAGACTTGCAAATGTACAAGTCACAACTGCAGACTGGTATAAACTAGCAAACTTTGCATATGTTTATGAATCATCTAAAAACTTGGCGATTCACAGGTCCAAAGTTCTGAAGAACTGGGGAAAATTATTTATTTACATTTATTTATTTATTTTTTCCTCTCTCTCACCTTTTTTCTTTTTGATCGGGGGATATTGGGATGGGGGTATTGGTTTAATATTAATGTATTTTATATACTGCTTTATGGTGAATTGTTAGTTGGAAATTTAATAATAAAGACAAAAGTATAATAAATAAAGGAGGGCGTTCCATGAAATGTTTGCCTATGTTTTATAAATGATGTCAGGGACGCACAAGGAAAAGTTCCCACTTGTTCGTTCATGAGTTAAATGATAAAATTATTTCTGCGACTAGTAAAATCTCAATGCATATTAAGTTATTATAGAGTTCAGTGTGTAAATCCCTGTGCAGTGAACTCCCCCAAGTGGTAGCTGCAGGCATACAGAATTTTATCAAGTCTATGGCTGTATAAAGGAAAGCAGTGGAAAACAGAGTCCTGAAGCCTATATAGATTATTTTACCTACTTAGATTAAATATAATTAAATTATAGATATATTTACCTGCTGTAAGCCACGTAAATGAACCACATACACCATTCCCAAACTACCTGGAATATCAGATTATAACCAGCGTTACCAATCATCTGTAAATTCATGGATTGTCTATATAACAGGCACCAATTCCATTGGAAACCCCCCTTTAAAATCATGTGTTTGCCCATTAATGTCTATTGCAAAGGAAGACGATAACTGAAATATTTTTGATTAAAACAGAATCCCACGAAAAGGGATTAATGGTCCCTTTTTTTTATTTCCATTTGGTATGAACAAACAAGGAAATTATTTTTAAGGGAATCTATAATGAACACACTCAGGTACACTTGCATTCACACATTAATAAATCATTCTTCAATATCATGTTGCATATTGTAGTACTAAAGAACATTAAACACAACTGAATTTAAAAATTTTGCTTAGGATTTTACAATGTAATGAAGGATGTAGTATTAAATCCGGACATGATTATGAAACAATTGGTTGATATTGGGTGAGAAGAAGATCTTACAGAAGATTGCATATTCAGCATTTTCAGGTCAGAACATTCATTATTATTTTAGAAATACAGGTAATTCAGCCTTTTCCTCTGTTACCTGGAAAGAAAATAAAGTTTGTTAATCAACAAATGTTAAAAATATGTTTTCTGTTGTGGCTGTGATTATGTAAAATTCCAAGGAATACAGGAGATTTTGTAAATGTGCAGGGTACTATGACCTCAGGGTACCTGAGTTATCAAATGACCACCTTATGCCCTATTCAGACGAGCATTGTTCACGTCCGTGTGCTGTTTGTTTCAATGTAGAACGGACAGCACAGTGACTGAACACTGGTACATTAAAGTCAATGGGCCAATTCACTTGATTTTCTGCAGACAGTTGGTAGTGCAGAGAAAATCGCAGCATACACTGGTTTGGTCCAATTTTCATGCTAGACTCACCATTCAAGTCAATGTCTGGAAAACTGGTGATAACTGATGCTTTATAGACCTAAAATACTGACAAATGGAATGCACTCGGACACGAAACTTATTAGACTCGGATGGAAAATTGTTGGTTTTTTCCTGATGAAATACCGAGGAGTATTACAACGCTTGTCTGAAAGGGGCCTTAGTGTGTGTGCTTATTTGTTCTGTGAAGTAGTAATTGGTAATTGCGTGAATGTATTATAATTTCTTACCAGCAAGAGTGGATCGATCATCTTCATTGTAGAGCTTCACAGAGTCTGTTGGCATTGTAACATTCTTAGGAGTATCAGCTAGCTTCTGCGTAATGATGCTGCTTCTATGTTTTGGCTTCACATTTGATTCCTTAGGAGAAAGCGGCTTGATATTCATTTTCTCTTGCTTTAATCTAAATTGCAGAAAAATTCAAAAACGTGAGGAATCTTGCATATTAGTTATATAAGACAAAACTTATGTGTCTTAAAGGAATAGTGTCGCCCCAAAAAATGTTTTTATATCAGTTTGAGGTTAGTGTATTATAAAAAACTTTTGTATTTATTTGTGTGTTTGTGTGTTACTTTTTTTTATTTTTTCACTTTTTCTTCCCTATGGGGGCTGCCATTTTTTACTCCATTTCTGTATGTGTCGATTAACGACACATACAGACATGGAGTACGGCAGCCCCAGTCCCATAGTGAATGCGAACGGGGCCTGTTCCATCCACTATGGTGTACGCCGTCTGTGTGGGAACGGCGCATGCGCCGCTCCCACACAGTGCAAGTTGAACTGAGCGCCGTCCGGCGCCATTTTCCTGTAGACCGGAAGTCGCGACCGGACAGTAAGATTACTACTTCCGGTCACGGCTTCCGGACTTGTGCACTTGGAGCAGCGGCAGCAGATGGAGCGGACGGGCCGGAGGGAGCGGCGGCGACAGGAGCAGGTAAGTGATTTCTATGTATGTTCGTGTTTCAGTGTGTTTACTACTGTATGTTAACCTTCTACACTGTGTGTTAGCTCAAAAAATGGCGACACACAGTGTAGGAGGTTAGACCATTCAATCCCCTCGTTTCTCCCGGCACTAGCCAGGATAAAGGAGGGGGGGGGGATTCTGAGAGCTCACTAGAGCGAGGGATTTTTTCCCAATTTTGCAGCATAAAGCAATGTGGTTGCTTTACCACATGCAATGCTGCAATTTTGGGAATTGCTCCATCTAGTGACCAGTGCTGGGAAATATTATAAATTAGAATCTAATTTATAATATTTCCTGACTCGTGAAAAAAATAAAAAAAATTAGAACAATGTTTAATCACCTACAGACTAATTGTTTAACTAAAAAAAAAAATACATTTTTTGCTAACAACACATTCCCTTTAAGCTTGTTCTATAGGAAACATAAATTAGCAGCATGACCTATTTTAAGCCATTCTTAAACTACTATTTAAAAATAATGTAAGGCTAGGTTTACACTTTTTACTCCCTAGATATCTGCACACAAGTAAAAATATTTGTTGAACTGGTATCTAGTGATATTAATAAACTGGGTGATGTACCTTCTATTCAAAATATCCCGGTTGATGAGCACGTTGCCCTAGAAGAATTTAAGACCTGGACTGATGTAGTCCTTAAGCAGTCAGACAAAGGGGGCAACGTGGTCGTCTGGCCTAAAGACATGTATATAAAAGAGGCTAGAAAACAACTCAACAATAGGGACTGTTATAAGACCCTGTGGGGTGATCCCACAGTACAGTTCCTAAAAGAATATGAAACCCTAATTGATTTTGGTCCTAATGAAAAGGCAATTACACAGACTGAAGCTAAGTATCTCTCAGTCAGACACCCCAAGGTTGCAACATTCTATATGCTGCCAAAGGTACACAAAAACCTTGAGCAACCTCCAAGCAGACCTATTGTGTCTGGCTTTTGGTGTCTGACTAAGAGCTGCAGCCAGTGGCTGGACCATGACCTAAGTAAACTAGTGTATAGACTCCCATCTTATGTTCGTGATACCATACAGATTCTGAAAGAGCTAGACAGTGTGAACCTAGATATGGAAGAACTCTTGGTCACATGTGACTTCGAAAGCCTGTACACATGGATTGGGCATGTTCTGGGATGTAAAGCATTCAACTTCTTCTTACAGCGAGAGCCAAATTACAACCCTATGAGGAGAGAATTTGTAATATGGGCACTCAACTTTATATTAACTAGAAATTATTCGGTAAATTCTATTTGCTGGTCGCTTTTTCCTACAGACACAGGGAACAGCGATGAGCGCAGCTTGTGTGCCCACCTTTGCCAACCTGTTCCTTGGGTGGTGGGAGGAAGAATTCAACTTTTGTGATCAGTTATCACAATATATACGAAAAGCATCACAATATGGCGTCGTTATATTGACGACATCATATTCATTTGGCACGGATCAGAAAGAGAATTAATTGAGTTCATGAATCTTATCAATGATAATAGACTGAATATCAAATTAACACTTAATTACAGTAAGATCGAAATTCCCTTTCTGGATATCAAAATCGGTAATAACCACAAACGTTAGATTGAGACTGATCTTTACAGCAAGGAGACTGCTACAAATAGCTTGCTTGAGGCAAGAAGTGCCCACTTGCGGAGAACAATTAAGAGAATTCCTAAGGGTGAGTTTTTAAGGTTGAGAAGAAACTGCTTAAGATTTAAAAAAACCGCTTGAGAGAAAGAAACTACTCAGGACGCCATATTAACTATGCTTACAACCAAGCCCTCCGTACAGATCGGAACATACTATTGGAAATTAAAATTGAAAAAAAAAAGAGGGCAACAATGACAAGAAGGTGAGATTTATCCCAACATTACATGCAAAATGGAATGAGATGAATGATATCATCAATAGCCATTGGAAGATACTACTCTTAGACCCAGATTTACAAAAGCATCTGGGCCCCAGAGCCTCAATAGGCTACAGGAAGAACAACATGATTGGTTCCGCACATAGTCAAAAAACACTTTTCAGGGGAATGTATCTGCAAGAGAATCCAAAAATTCCCAGGGTTCTTCCAATGTGGAACGTGTACAGCTTGTCAAATCCTTGTCAAAATAGAGGTATTTGCAGATGATTTAGGGAAAGTGTACAACCTCAAAGAACATATTTCCTGTTCCACAAAAGGTGTAATCTACATATTACACTGTAAATGCAATCTATACTATGTGGGAAAAACCAAGATAGAGCTAAAAATAAGGATACGTGAACACATCAATAGCATCAAAAATTTATAAGTTGGCAAAAGAAGCAGAAATAAGAAACAAGCCCTTCCAACCTACCCCAGTAGCGCGCCATATTAAACTTAAACATAATTTGAATCTCAAGGACTTAACCGGTCGGGCTATATGCCATCTGTCCATGGAGATTAGAGGAGGAGATGTAGACAATCTCTTATTAAGAGAAGAGAGCAAATGTATCTACAAAATGAGCTCTGTGAGTCCAAATGGACTCAACAAATCATTTAATTTTGGCATAGGCAATGAGAGGAATATTATAGAAACGTCAACTCACTATGTCAGACATTTTGCACATCCCCTGACATCGTTATAGTCATAAGGACATATTTGGAATAGTTATCAGTCACACTGTTATTATGTATATTTTACTCCGAATATAAATTATACTCATAATAAAATTCAAACAAAATAAAAATATTAATAATAATAAGCTGTCCAAAGGGCACATACTATTTGGATACATTATCAAAATAAATATGACAGATATCCAATACACAATATAATACAACTTAGAATATCAGTCTTCGATATAGGGCTTAAAATTTCAATTAAAAGTAATTGAAGAATTATAACAAATAGGAACTCAGTTCGAGAATAGGAGGACAACAAAATAGTAATAGACATTGATAAATACTAAAATAAAAACGAATTACAATAAAAATAATAGAACCGAAATAAAAACAAATAAAATATTAAATCTATGATACCTGTAAAAGAATAGGAACTGAAAAATAGGCAAATATAAAAATAAAAACTAAAAGAAGTATACTGTATATAGAAACAATTCTTAAAAATGATAACAGGGCACATAAGTCATCTATAAGTGATGTAATTTCATCACTTTTAATTTCATTGATTGACCTAACTACTATATAAACAAATAGGTAATAAGTTAAAATGCCCTTATTTTTATAAACAAATCAATAATCTTCTACATTAAGTCCCTATATTCTGTAACGTCTATGGCCGTGGACCGTCGTCCTGACTTACCCTCTGACGGCTGCGGCCATGGACGTGTGAGTTCTCTGCGGCATTTCCCTCGTTAGAGACGCCGGCACTTACTTCCTGGTCCGGACACTGTCTCCCGCAGAGCGTGCGCACGGCCTTAAAGGGTCAGTGCGCTCACAGTTGCAGAAAATCTGTAATTAGCCCAGAATGCTGCTGGACTATAAAAAGGGCTCTGCCCTCTTGATCATTGCCTGAGCGTTATTGTGTTACCTAAAGTTTGTCATTGCAAATGGTCTCCTAGTGTTTTCCAGTTCAACGTGTTACCCGTTCCTGCTGCCTGTATCCCGTGCCTCCGTGCCGTCAAGAGTTGGAGTCGTGTTGTGTCTTCTGCTGCTTCTATTGTGTCGCACCCCGCCGGGTGTCTATCTGCTGTCAGAGCCTCATTTTAGACTGAATTGACCGCTACTGTCTGCATTGCCTCAGGTACCCTTTCTGGACTATAGTCATTGTATTGTACCTGATTGGCCAGCTGCTATCCCGCTCCGCGGTATTGACTAGTGGGTCACACCCCGCGCCGTGACATATTCATTCTCATGAACAATATAACAACACTTCCCACAGTGCTTTTACTCTCAGAGCAATGCCCTGTATTTATAACAATATATCCACTATGTTTGTGCAATTGAAGAAGTATATTTTATAAAGAAAGCTTGTTACAATGTTCACTGATTTGTGATTGGCCACAATGACTGTCAATCACAATCAGCCTTTAAAGAGGCTCTGTCACTACATTATAAATGCCCTATCTTGTACATAATGTGATTGGCGCTGTAATGTAGATTACAGCAGTGTTTTTTATTTAGAAAAACGATCATTTTTGACGGAGTTATGACCTATTTTAGCTTTATGCTAATGAGTTTCTTAATGGACAACTGGGCGTGTTTTACTTTTTAACCAAGTGGGTGTTGTGGAGAGAAGTGTATGATGCTGACCAATCAGTGACCAATCAGCGTCATACACTTCTCCCCATTCATTTACACAGTATATGGTGATCTTATTACATCACTATGTGCAGCCACATAAACATACTATAACATTATTCAAATGTCCTGACAGTGAATATACATTACCTCCAGCCAGGACGTGATGTCTATTTAGAATCCTGACACTCCTGTAGCGTTTGTTTGAGATTTACAGCAAGGCAAGCGTAATCTCGCGAAAATTACTATGCACCTGGCATTTAAAACGAGATTACGTTTGCCTTGCTGTAAATCTCAAGCAAACGCTACAGGAGGCGATGTCTGTTGACTCTTCCATGGCTCTGGTGAAGGACCTGTGGGAGGAAGTCCCATCACAGCGTGATCTCGCGAGATCACGCTGTGCAGTAAAACAAGCTGGGCTGGAATGAAGAGAAGTGTTTGACACTGATTGGTCAGGGCAATTATCGGCAATGAGCGTTATACGAATGCTTGTCTGCACGATAATCTGCCAGTGTAAAACCCCCTTTACTTGTACAGTGACAGCATTACATTATGTAGTACAGACGTAGCCATCTGTTGTAATGTCCGTGGTTGCGGGTCGTCAGCTCCAACCTCCTCCTGACAGCCGCAGCCACGAGTCGGCATGCACTAGCCCAAGTCTCCTCCTCAGGAGACGCCAGCGCTCGCGTCCACTTACCTCAGCCGGATCCCGTAGGGTGCGCGTGCACACACGCTTGTGCCCGCTCTTAAAGGGGCAGCGCGTGCACCGGACTTCTGATGACTTGAACCCGTGAGTACCCTGGACTATAAGAGGGGTCCAGCCCCCTGCTTCTATGCCTGAGCGTTGTTGATGTTTCCTACGTTTGTCTATGTGATGGCCTCCTAGTGTGTTCCTGTTTCCTGTTCCTTTTCCTGTTCCTGGACCTGTTCCTGGACCTGTTCCTGGACCTGTTCCAGTTTCTGTTCCTTCCATTCCATACCATCCTGGTCTAGTACTGTGCTGTGCCAAAGTCGTGTCGTGCTGTATCCCACGTCTGACCTGCTTCACCTCGCCTGACGTCTACCTGCTGCCTAGTCCCAGCCGAGCCTGCCTTACTGCTGTCCGAGCTGCCACAGGTACCTATACAAACTATAGACATTGTCCTGCGCCCTGTTGGCCAGCTGCCATACCGCCAAGGCGGTACGTCCCAGTGGGTCCACAGACCATTTGTGACATCTGTAGCTTAACTTTTAACGCAATAAATACACACTGGGAATAAACTTTAACTTGACATTTTCAATGGCTTTTCAGCTGCTTTTGTTGTGTGATATCACGCTGCAGCAAGTTATCAGAGACCATATAAACTTGGCTACATCTGTATGTAAGGCCATATAGTTTGGGCTGTTTGGCCAGTAAACCAAGTACAACTTGTTCACTAGGTCACAGTACCTTCAAGCTAAACCTTTTCTTTAAATGCATGAAAGAGATAAACTGACCTAAATAACCAAGATATATCATAGGTGACTTCAACATCCCCATTGATAACCCAATCTCTCCATCTGCCTCCCAGTTTCTATCTTTAACCTCCTCCCTAGGTCTGTCACAACTTACTAACTCTCCTACACATGAAGGCGGGCATTCGCTTGACCTGGTCTTCTTCCGTCTATGCTCAGTTTCTGACTTTATTAACTCTCCTCTCCCGCTCTCTGACCACAACCGTCTCTCCTTTACTATCAAATATTCTCTGCCTCCTCAGGTAATGACTACCTGTCAGACATAAAGAAACTTACATGCCATTAACACTCAGCAACTCATAGACAGTCTACAGTCCTCATTGTCCCCTATCTCTTCCCTCTCCTGTCCTAATCTGGCTGCCAAACTTTCCAATAACACTCTCAAAAATGCATTGGATGAAGCAGCCCCCCCCTACACTCCGAACCACCCGACAAAGACGAGGACAACCCTGGCACACGCCTCAATCCCGCTTTCTTCAGCGGTGCTTGAGATGTGCCGAACGACTGTGGAGAAAATCGCATTTGGCTGCAGACTTCCTCCATTACAAATTTATGCTCAAAACTTACAACTCTGCCCTTAACCGCGCCAAACAAGTTTATTTCACTTCTCTCATCTCCACACTATCCAATAATGCAAAACGCCTCTTTGATCGTTTTCATTCCCTAAAGTTCAGACGCCAATCACAGATCTCAGTGCTAAAGACCTGGCCACTTCTTTTTAAGTTAAAATTAACAACATCTGGCATGATATTATCTCCCAGTCCCGTAGTAACATTGACCCCCTTCCCTCCCGCACTCCCTCTTCTTCACTTTCAGCATTTGACCCAATAACAGAAGAAGTCTCCAGGCTCCTCTCTTCTTCTCATCCTACTACCTGCCGCAGTGACCCTATCCCCTCACACCTCCTTCAGGCCCTCTCCCCGGCTCTCACTAGTCACCTGACTAAAATATTTAACCTCTCTCGTTCCTCTGGTATCTTTCCCTCCTCTTTTAATCATGCCATTATAAACCCATTACTGAAAAAAACAACTCTTGACCCATCGAGCGCTACTAACTACCGACCAGTCTTTAATCTCCCCTTCATCTCCAAACTCCTGGAACGCTTGGTCTACTCTCGCCTTTTTCACTATTTCTCTGCCAACTCCATTCTAGACCCCTTACAATCTGGTTTCCGCACTCTACACTCCACAGAAACTGCCCTTAGTAAAGTCTCAACTGATCTCTTGGCGGCTAAATCGAATGGTAAATACTCCCTCCTGATTCTTCTGGATCTCTCTTGCAGCCTTTGACACTATAGACCACAAACTCCTACTTAACATACTCCACTCTATTGGCCTCAAGGATGCTGCTCTCTCTTGGTTTTCCTCCTATCTCTCTGACCGCTCGTTCAGTGTGTCATTTGCTGGTTCTACTTCTTCTCCTTATCCACTTGCTATCGGGGTTCCTCAGGGATCAGTCCTAGGTCTACTCCTTTTTTCTCTCTACACAGCCCCTATTGGACAAACCATCAGCAGATTTGGCTTCCAGTACCCTCTCTACTCGGATGACACCCAATTATATGCCTCTTCCCATAACATCACCCCTGCTCTAATACAAAATACCAGTGATTGTCTGTCCGCTGTCTCTAACATCATGTCCTCTCTCTATCTGAAACTGAATCTTTCTAAAACTGAGCTCCTTGTGTTCCCACCATCTACTAACCTCCCTAAACCTGATGTCTCCATCTCAGTATGTGGCACTATCATAACTCCTAAGCAGCACGCCCGCTGTCTCGGGGTTATTTTTGACTCAGATCTTTCCTTTAGTCCTCACATACAATCACTTTCACGCTCCTGTCATTTTCACCTCAAAAACATCTCCAGAATCCGCCCTTTTCTTACTGAGGAAACAGCCAAAACTCTCATTGTCACTCTGATTCACTCTCGTCTTGACTACTGTAACTCATTACTAGTCGGTCTTCCCCTCACTAAACTCTCACCTCTCCAATCTATCCTTAATTCAGCAGCCAGGCTCATCTTTATGACCAACAGCTACACCAATGCCTCTACCCTGTGCCACTCACTGCACTGGTTGCCCATCCCCTTCAGAATTAAAATTCAAACTTATTACTCTTACCCACAAAGCTCTCCACAGTGCTGCACCTCCTTACATCTCCTCCCTCATCTCTGTCTACCACCCTACTCGGGCTCTACGTTCTGCCAATGACCTTAGATTAAAATCCTCCATAATCCGAACCTCCCACTCCCGTCTCCAAGATTTTTCTCGTGCTGCACCAGTCTTCTGGAATGTGCTACGCCGGACAATCAGATTAATTCCCAATGTCCACAGTTTTAAACGTGCCCTGAAAACACATCTTTTTAGACACACCTATAACATTCCCAAATCTGACTCCTTCCCAGGGCCCCCCTTTTAGATTAGCCATCAGAATAAGATTCCCTCACACTCCTTCTCTTCATGCCCGTCATACACGGATACTGGCTGGTGACCAGCTCATGCAGCTTTATGTGTACCACCTCATGTGTATATGAAAAAAAATAAAAAAAAAATTGCTTGACCATTGTACAGAATAAAGACTGTTACACTTTGTGTTTCCCTTATTTCCTCATAGATTGTAAGCTCTTGCGAGCAGGGTCCCCACTCTTCTGTTTGAATTGTAAATTAGCTTTATCACTATGTAGTGTCTGACATTGTTTGTTTCATGTTCCATCTAAGTTGAAAAGTGCTGCGTAATATGTTGGCGCTATATAAAGACTATTATTATTATTATATCAAAATCATATTTTCATGTTGCTATTCACTATTTAGACATATTTTTTCAAAGTAGTAAAGAAGTTGTAAAAACTACTCACGTCAGTCTTTTTTTTCTGCCACTGTTCACAGCTGGACAATTTGCCTTAAACTCTGGTGGTGGATATTTATTTATTGACACTGTTGAGAAACCAACATTTATACATGTAAGAATTGTGGGGGGGGGGGGGGGAAGCAGATAATAAGGCTTGCAATAAATAGGCAATGACATTCCCAAAAATGCTTCATTGTGCAATTGCTTTTATTCTGAGAGCCACCAAAAAAAGTTTCTGTCAACTGAGCGTTGTGAGGGCTTGTTTGTTTTTGGGGTGTAATCTGTAGTTTATTGGTACCATTTTGGAGTACATAACACTTTTTGATCACTTTTTATCAAAATTCTGGCATTTCAATTTTTTTTTTACTACATCTACCGTAATGGTTAAATAATGTTATATTGTAATAGTTCTGACTTTTACAGATGCGGCGATACTAGTTTTGCTATAGCCATATTCGAGTCAAATAAATTTGTTGCGAATCGAAAGTGCCCCAGTTGCCCTAAAAAGTCATGCATGGCACTGAACCAATATTATTGAAAAAAATTGTGAATGATGTTGTGAAGATTAATGATTCACAAATTCATGTAAGAATTGTATAGACGCAGCAGCACTCACTCACAGCAATGGCTGCCAGTGTCTGCCTAACTAACACTGACTGATTTCTATCTGTCTCTAAAATATATCTCTCTATCAAATTATTGTAACTATCTAATCTTCTCACTATAAAAACACACTCACTGACACTAATCCACTATTTATCTGCAGCCTTTCCTGGTTGGGCTGTTTATAGTGGCTATGACTTATATGATTGTCTTCCATCGAGTCATTAATGACTCATACCTACAGATGTAGCCATCTTTGTCTTGACTTTTAATGCATTAAATGCACAGTGTCAAGAGACTTTAATTGACTTTTTTAACGGCTTTTCAATGGCTTTTGTTGTGTCAACGCTGCAACAAGTTATCAGAGCAGGGGCACAGACATCTGAGGGCCCCTGTGCAAGAACAGTATATGGGCCCCTTGCTCTCCAATATCTCATCATAAATTACCCCTAATGTCTCTCTAATAATCAACCTGTAAGTGTGAGCCATAAAATTCATCATCTCAGTCATTTACATGCAATATAACAGATAGAAGAAGGTTGCTGTAAGGTGACTGTGGGCCCTTTTACCTACTGGGCCCCTGTGCAGCAGCACAGGGTGCACCAATGGTATGTCCACCTCTGTATCAGAGTCAAGATAAAGATGGCTACATGTATCCCTCATGATTGGCTGTACTAGAGGGAGGGCTGCCTGCAAGGCATTATTAGCAAGTCTGCTGGGCCACTGTGATCCTTTTAATCTTCTTGTCTTCTTCTTGCGGGACAAAATCCCAAAAGTTTCCGATTGCTAAAATCCAAGATCTTTTTGGAAATTCATAACAAATTTGATTTATGTAGAATTGATTCGCTCATCTCTATTAAGAATATTTTCTAGCAAAAAAAATAATAATTTAATCAATGTAATAAGAAAATAAGGTTAAAAGAGGGCAAAACATTCTTGGTTAATAGAAATTTTATAGAGTATAATGAGCAGGTCAACACTCTATAGTTGTTGATTTCTGTCTGTTTGCAAACCGGAAACAAAAATTAGATATGTTAAAGAAATACTAGATTTTGCATGGCTCAGTATAAGTTTAACTAACTGAAACAAATGTTATTTCATTTTTTTTGGTCTTCCATTTTAAAAATATGTTTAAGTTAAAAAGATTGACCTCTTTGGACAAACACTTTTTGGTATAAGGGTCCCCTGGCGATAAACTGATCACATGTTGGCCACTTCTGGGACCCCCAGAGATAATCTATAATCTTTAGGGGAAACTAGCAGCAAGTAATTTGTTTCCCTGCAGCACCACCAGAGGGGAAATAAAGAATTACACAGTTCCCATACTGTAGATAATAATGGTCTGTCTGTGTTATGAACTGATGTTTCAGGTCCTCCACAGTGGAAGATTCTCTGTTTAGCCGCTTTCCATAGATGTGAGTCCTATACGAGAAAACTTCAAAAAAATTTGTTAACTCAGACTTCCCTAATAGGGTAGTTGGAAATGAGCTGGAAATGTCTAGCCCAGACAACCCCATTAATGAAAGGGAAAATGTTATACAGAAATTTCAGGTCATCACTACACAATATATTTTTACTTTAGCTGTCTGTCTTAAAGTTATAGCTTAAAATCTAGAGTCAACTAATAAAAATATTGTATCTAGAATTATAGTTGCCCATAAACTTTTTGTCTTAAAAAGCAATTGAGGAAACAATAGTATTATACCCATAATTTTTTCTTAACACTTACATTTCACAGAGTTCAGAAATGTCCGAATAAATCTGGTGGCATAACCAAAATTTGGTTTGTGAACCTGACCAAGCTGTAGCAGGTGATGTTCTGTGGGAAAGCTTGGAAGTTCCATCAGTTCAGTATTATTATACTTTCTACCAATGAAAAGTAAAAATAAAGCAAAACCTTTACACTTGGCTTCCAAAGAAACTTCTTTCAGAGTTTGTTTGTCCCACTGGCTTGTCTCTCCTGACAATATCATGATGATGGCCTTATTTTTCTTTAGGTCTGATGTTTTAGACATGATATTTTCAAGCATCCATTTCAATGAAAGCCCGAAGGTAGGTGGATCTCTTAGTCGATGGGTGTTTTCCTGGAGGTGTCTCTTCATAAGCTCTGTACTGCTATATGTTGAGAAATCAAACTCAAGATAAGGCTTCCCTTCATTACCTGGACTAAAGCCAGGGGGCGCACTACTAACCACAGCCACTCGGGCACCAGTGTTCGGAATATCAAGTCCATCAATCACTGTACTGATGAAGTTTCTTGCTGCTTCATATTCATCACGTTTCATGTGATAGGAGCTATCCAGAAGAAACCCTACATCCATAGGTGCCTTTTTTAGTGCAGAATTACTTTCCACACAGAATACGTCTGGTTTACATGTATCTGAAAGCAGAAGAAAACAGAACACATAACAATTTAGGATGGGTAGATAAAACAACAATTGCAATTGCATATGAGCAAATAGGGCAAACTCATTAAAATCAATAAGCAATTCTGGGGGTCCAAAAATGAGATTTTGTGGAAGGCCCGGGAGGAATTCTTGGCCGTCTCTTAAAATGTATCTGTTATTTTCAAGGATGGTACAGACTTTTAAACTATGTAGAACATTATTTTAGTACACAAACTGACAACTACTATGAATGTTCTTTTGAATCTGCTTGACCTTTCAAAGAAAATTAAAATTGCTTCAATATTTTGGCCAAATATTGTTGAATATTATTGCAATTTATGTTGTCATCTGAGCAGGGTTTTAGACCCATTGTGAAAATGGATTGTGCACAAAGCCTGTACGGTAGCACACAGTGTCCTTACAGCTCTGTACTACGGAGGTCCAGGTACTTTGTGTCTCCTCATTTGTTGGACAGGTGGGGATGATAAAGTGTTATCAAAGCATTGCCTGTTGCTGATGCAACAAAAACCTTCACTAAGACCACATGTGCACAGAACCTGTAAGGAGCCACAAAGCCGTAGGCACTCCATGTTTCTCTGCATGGTGCCTTGATGGTACACCGTATTACAGAGATATTCTGTCCTAGAAGCCATACTTCCAGGTGAGAGTATCTCCATAATAAAAAAAAAAAAAGTATCACTTCAATCTAGGAGTTGATGCAATGTTTCATTGCCAAAATTCTGTTCTGAAGAATCAATTCTGACTTTTTATCATTTCTTACCATAACAGAGGGTACACTTCAGTAAGTTTTGTACTTGAGATTTATAATCCCCATTTGCAGAAATCTCAATCAACCGAAATTGCCCTGAGTCATCAATCTGTTAAATAACCAAAAAACTGTTAAAAAACAAAACAAAAAAAAAACATTTTATATTTATTTTATATTTAAACAAAAATGGATCCAAACTGGTTGGGTCAGTTTTTCAATTTGCTTTTTTGGACCAGGTTGTATTTATATGACCTAAGGATATAATGTGGCTCTTTCCACACTGGTGTTTATGTTTTGTGTTTTAAGTTAGCTGGGATTTCATTTTATTTAGCCCTCTTATTTATGAAGAATAAGAAGGATTTTCAATAACTTGCTTTAAACAAAACTCCCTCCAGCATCTGGTGACCCGAGCACCACTGCATGTAAAACATTGCAGCAGCATTCA
Organism: Rhinoderma darwinii; assembly: GCF_050947455.1. Lineage (NCBI taxonomy): Eukaryota > Metazoa > Chordata > Amphibia > Anura > Rhinodermatidae > Rhinoderma > Rhinoderma darwinii. The sequence continues at coordinate 269,405,004 of NC_134691.1, forward strand.
GGTCAAAACACGTCCCCTCTCTCTCACTGTCTGTTCAATGCTTGGGACACCCATACATTGTGCATCAAGGGTGTCCCCACTGCGGAAGTTTTACATACTGACAGTTTGTGACATTGCCAAAGCAGGGACACACTCCATGTGCAATGTCCCTGTGTCCAATACAGGGCACAGGCAGTGAGAGAGTGGGGGGCATGTACGGACCTGAATGCCGATGGAATGTTTTAATGCAGCAGCAAACAGGTCAGCAGCAATGTATGGAGAGGGTAAGTTAGGTTAGTTGAGTCCACTAGTCTCCGCCTGGAATCTGCAGACAGTGGCCGCCTCACTAGGCGACATGGGGGTTGTATCAATATAGGGGGGTCCCAGAGCTGGGACCCACATCATTCTGACTTTTATCGCATATCCTGTGGATGTGCTATAAATGTCTAAGTTGGGGAAAATCCCTTTAAGGATTAAGGGTAGCATTACATTTATATTATTTGTATTTGTTTTTAAATGGTTGAATGCATACAAATGCAATTCCGCTATTGTTTTTTTAGGGGTGGGTCGGTGTTCACCATCAATATCAATGTAGAGCATAATTTTATTTTGTGGGTCAAGACAAGTGGGAATATCTAACGTGTATATGCTTAAACTGTTTTTGTAACTATTTTTAAGATAAAACTGATTTATTTTTTTAAAAATTGCGTTTATTATATTTTTTCTTGTTGTGGTGTAAGTATTTTAAATTGTGTATTTTATTTCATTATTTTTTTTAATCACTATGTAGTGTCATATACAGTATTTATATGATAGTACATTACTGCCTGTAAATGTAAAAATGCACAGGCATTAGTTAGGGCATACTAATGACCTAATAGAGACTAATATTCGAAAGCCCTGGGTGCCTTTATTAGGCCCAGGGCTGTCAGTATTCCTCAGTCAGCCCCGACGACCGCTATTCCGGGACTTACAGGGACAGGACAAAGGGTTAACTGGACGAGATCAATGTTTTTCCGATCTTGGCCATTACTGTGGCTCTTGACCAACAGCTGTGCCTGCGTGTTCAACAATGACATACATGTACACTAAATTTTCAGTTTAAGGGTTAATGGGGTTGTCCCACAGAAAACAATTATCCCCTATCCCCAGGATAGTGTACAAAAAAGAAGATTGGACAGATTCTGAAACCAAGATGATGGTATGCGGGGTGCAAACCTAAAAAGGCCTCCATCCATTGGGCCTTATATAGCAATAAAAAAAAGTTCTGGACAGCACGTCTTAATGCACAAAAGTTTACTTTTTAATTCGGTCATGCCCTATCTGCGGGATAGGTGATAAATGTTTGATCGTTGGGGGTCCTACCTCTGGGAACCCCACCAATTACGAGAATGAGTGTCCCATGTCCCCCGTTTGAATGGCGCTTAATTCAATGTCCATGGGACTGACATAGATTGCCGAATACAGCTCGGCCCTGGACATTGGGTCAAGCTTTCTCATAGATATTGAATGATAAATTGAAAATCTGGGAACATTATTACATCTGTTGTGAAGGCAGTCAACGAGACATGTTTTCTTTTTGAACAAAATGCTACATTTAAAACTAATTTGTGTGAAAAACGAAATTTTTGCAGTTGAAAGAAAAAATGTATATAGAAAAAACATTCAGATCATTTAATGTTGCATGTTTGGCAGATTTGAAAAACGGATTCTCCTGCTCCCACTGCTCAAGAATGTCTCTGCACAAGACGACATTGATGGGAGAGGGATTGGGCTTTCACTGTGATTTAGTGCCAGGGAGAACCGAGAGAGGGAGGAAGGAATTGTAGACAGAAAGTCAAGAGAACATCACAAAAACTGAGCTTAGTAGAGACAAACTGCACAAAATTAGTTTACAAAATGCTATGCCGCAACACAACTAATATATAATTCAGGCCACTACTAAACATTATATATATAGATATATAGATATATATATAGCTATATATACATATATATATATATATATATATGTATATATAGCTATATATATATTTATATACTGTATATATATATATATATACATATTTCAGTTTTCACAAAATTGCTGATAATTCTCAAATATATTCTTACTGAAAAGGCCCGTTTCAATGCAGGTGCAGGAGTGAATGTAATAACCGCAGGTATAATCCCAAGAGCGTTGTATTCCATGACGGCTGTGCTGATTGAAGCAGGGTCTTCAGTACGACCATTACTGAAGTACAATGCAATTTTTCTTACAGTGGCTCCTTGTAGAGATCTTTTGAAGACATTTCTGGCTACAAATCTCATGCTGCTTCCAATATTGTGACCTTTATTTGAATTTTCCAGAGATATGTTCTTCACTGCATTTATCAATTTCTCTTTGCTTTGGAAGTCCGAAAATCTGACTAGATACCTGGGATATTCGTTATAGGACATCACAGCTACTCTTGCCCCAACAGGACAGTTGTTTCCTCTAATAGTAACATTATTCATTATATATGTAACAATTTCTATCATTTTATTGTAGATATTTGGTTTCACATCACTTGACATATCCAATGCAAACACCAGTTCTGTTGGATACACAGGGCAGGTGGTTTGTCCTAAGAAGGCAAAAAGGCAAAGGGTTATGCAAGTTAATGATACGAAATGGATGTTTGCCTTAATTTGTTCCTAATTTATATAGTTAAATTCCAACAATCTAATAATCCAGGACCACTGAGATGCCAGATAATTCAACTATTTGAGTGTAAGCTACCTACTGCATGATTGGGCACCCGGGAAGGAGGAGGTCTTATAATAAAATGTTGTCAAATTTATTTAACTGTATTTAATCCTCAAGCATGGGCCTCACATAAACTACAATGAGCCTCTGATGGGGCACGGAAGAAAAAATAAACATATTGTCAGAGTATAAAAACAAGAAAGCGCTCCTTGGTGCAATAAATAGCATTAAAACCAATAAGGTTATGCTTCTGCGGAGGTGGTTGAGCAACGGCCAAGCACAACACTGTGAAGCATATGAAAATGAAGTAGAATGGATCCAGATGGTGAAATAGCTGCTCCAGCCTGCGGGCCCCTGGTCTCAGGGCCACCAAACAAATGATTCAGGAAGAGAGAAAAAAAAGCAGGAATACAACGGGCTGCCACTATCATATGGAAGAATAAAAAGGCTAACATTTATTGGATATATAACGATTTTCGAGACCACTCCGGTCTCTTCATCAAGTGCATACGAGTTTAGCAGTGTGCCATGGTATTTAAAGCATATGTTAGTCATTCAAAACGGAAATCACATATTCTCATTTTCACCAATTACACATACATCAATATTCACTGTGTGCAACAATATATAAAAATGCATATAAAAACTTCCCAGCAATTTAAAAACAATCTTACCAATAATAATAATAATAATAATAATAATAATAATAATAATAATAATAAATTGAAGACGTTATACTGTATACTCTGACTGATTTAACACCAGACGATATTACAGCTCTACGCACTACATTAGAACTGATGCACCGCTGAACTCAGATGCAAAGAATAATACGTATCACTCTATCTTTTCACAAATTCTACAAGTAGCATATATAAAATAAAGAACAACTAGATTTAAAATAGAGATAAATCATTGACCAGATAAGAACTACTAACCCTCTCAGTTGTATAGTATTATCTAATATTATCTAATATTTTCAATACTACCGTTTAAGGCTTCATGGTAAAATGCGATCTATTCGTTTAACTGCTTGACCATTGTTGTATAGTATTATATAATATTTTTAATTATCTCGTTTTTTTCTATAGTTTCGTTTAACACTTCTGGGGGCAATGTGCATAACTTGAAAATCCAAAACGATTCTCTCTTGATGAGTCGTTGGTGACGATTTCAAATATGGTCTAAGATATGTTCCAATATGGATAACCTGAGGTCAGAACGGTCTTTATTATGCATAAGAAAGAAGTGCCTCGATAAACTATGGTCCATCACAGCATTTCTAACATTGCAACAATGTGTTTTTCATCCTAGCTAGCACAGATTGTACTGTGCGACCTACGTATTGCAGATTAAAGCAAATAAACTACAAATCAGGTAGAACAGTTGAAAAATCCCTTAGGCATCATGCACACGACAATTTCCATTTTGTGGACCACAAAACACGGATCCTAGTTGCTTGTGTGTGCTGTTCCTTTTTTTTTTGCAGGCCCATACATTAGAATGGGTGAGACAAACCGTAAACAAGGACAAGAATAGGACATGTTCTATAATTTTGCGGAACGGACACATGGATTCACAAAGAAATAACCCGATGTCTTCATGGCCCCATCAAAATTAATTGTTCAGTATGCTATCTGAAAAAAAAAACGCTTAGTGAAGAAAACAACAGTCATGTGCATGATCCCCTAGGCCTGCTTCAGACGACCGTGTATGGTCATAGCCTCCAGGTGGGACTACTGTCCCGTACTGAAAACATCATTACAGTATGGGACAGTATTCCCGCAGGGTGGCAGGGACCCCTAGCATTGTTCATAACTATGACGCTAGGAGCCCGGCTCTGTGAACTGTGTTCAGTCCGGGATATACGGCCGACCTGTGGTCCTTATCTCACGGACCAAAAATTACAATGCTAGAAATACTGTGATGAACCATAGTTTAGATAATTTATTACATAATAGTTTAATCGATAATACTATACTATAATGGTAAAACAATTAATTGAATAGATTGCGTTTTATCCTGAAGAGTTAAAAAGAAGTATAGAAAATATTGGGTAACACTATATAATAATATGCAAAGAAATGGGTTGGTACTTCTAATCTGGTCAATGATTTATACTTATCTCTATTTTTAATGTAGTTATTTTTATTTTACTTTAGTTATGCTACTTGTAGAATTAGTGTAAACAGAGATCGATACGTTATATCCTTTGTATCTGGGCTCAGCGCTTCATTAGTACCGATGTAGTGGGTAGAGCTGTAATATCTTCAGGTGTTAAATAAGTCAAAGTATAAACGTACTTAATTTCCTATTATTAATATAAGATTGTTTTTTAATTTTGTAGAAGTTTTTATATGAATTTTTATACATTGTTGCACACAGTGATTACTGAAAATAAGAATATGTAATTTCCAATTTGAATGCCAAACATATGCTTTAAATAAAATGCCACACTGATAAAACTCTTATGTACATGATGAAGAGGCCGGAGTGGTCTCGAAAATCATTGTATGTCCAATAAATGTTCACCTTTTTATTCTTTCATATGATGGTGGCCGTGCCTATTGTATTCCTGCTTTTTTCTTTCCCCAGGATGTTATATACTCAGTGGCGTAGCTATAGGGGTCGCAGCGGTCACACTTGCGACTGGGCCCCTAAGCCTGGGGGGCCCACGGGCCCCCGTTGACATACAGCATGCTTCCTAAAGAAATCTTCTGTGCCAAGCCGGCACTTCCTGGTTACGGTCACATGGTACACTTAGTGTACCATGTGACCGTGTTGTCACGTGACACGACTTCCAGACAGTGGAATGGAAGAGTCGGTGCGGAGGACTCCAGGTAAGCTGCAGTCTGTAATGTATTGTATTGTGATGTAATGTCTTGTGTTGTAATGTAATGTCATGTGTTGTATTGGGCTGTTTGCCGTGGAGAGGGGGGGGGGCGTTAAATCACAGCCCCCCTCCTCTCTCCACCGCAAACTGCACAATCCAACACAATACAGTATAGTACACATGAGTGTATGAGAGCGGGGCTGCGGCTGTGTTATACAGTCACTGCCCCACTCCTGAGTCCTGTCATGTGCGCACCGTCAGGATGATGCGATGCGGCCGGCGCTGCACTAATGATCTGCGGCACTGAAGACAGAACATGGCGGGCACGCTACAAAACACCCCCATGTTCTGTCTTCAGTGCCTGAACCACCGCTCATTAGTGCAGCGCCGGCCGCATCTCCTCAGGCTGACCGTGCGCGAACTTCCTGTCAGGAGCGGGGCAATGGCTGTATTACACACCCACAGCCCCACTCTATAACGGCGGAGATCAGAGAAACCTCTCATCTCCGCCGCTATTCCCCTGAATGCTGCGATCACAGTGGACTGCAGCATTCAGGAGAAAATGAGAAGGGGAGATGCCCCTAGATCGTGTCACAAGGAATTCCTGTGACGCGATTGAGGGACATACCATATATGGGCAGACAGCCCAGGGTCCATTGAAGGACCCCAGGGCTGTCTTACCATATTTCCTGTTGTTAGGGCATACTTAGGTATGTCCTAACAACTGCCTGTGTGCTATCCGTCCACAGGCTAATGTACTGGCATATATCGGATATATGTTAGTACATTAAAGTTTAAAAATAAAGTAAAAACAAAGTAATGTTAAATAAAAAAAATGCACATTCACCTTTTTTACAATAAACATTAAAATAAGTCTCAATACATAAAACATACACATAATCCGTATTGGCGCGGCCGTAATAACCTGCACAACTTTTGTTTTGCATCATTTATGATGTGTGCGCTGTAAAAAAAATAAAATAAAAACTGCTTTCTATCACTTATTGTGGGGCACGAAGTGCGATGATAAATTTAACCTCCATGTTCCTCACATTCAGGGCTCATTTACACGAGCGTGTTATACGTCCGTGCGACGCGGGTGATTTTCACGTGCGTCACAGGGACCTATATTAGTCTATGGGGCCGTGCAGAGAGGTGCGTGATTTTCACGCAGCGTATGTCCGCTGCGTGAAACGCACGACATGTCCTATATTTGTGCGCTGTTCGCGCATCACGCACCCATTGAAGTCAATGGGTGCGTGAAAACCACGCATTTCACACGGAAGCACTTCCGTGGGACAAGCGTGATTCGCGCTACAGCACTGTAAAGGATGAATGAAAACAGAAAAGCACCACGTGCTTTTCTGTTTACAAACATCCAAACAGAGTGTCATAATGGCGGCTGCGCGGAAATCTCGCAGCCACGCATCATACGCTGATAACACACAGAGCTGTTAAGTGCCTTTTGCGCACGCAAAACGCACACACTCGTGTAAACCCGGCCTAATAGTGATTAACCCCATCATGTACCTCACACATTAACCCATTATGACTGAGAAAAATGATGGGGTTAATTACTATTAATGTGAGGCACATTCAAAATTCAGCATCACACCTCGCGCCTCACATTAGAAAACTAAAGAACTTTTTTTTTTTATTACTGTTCACAAAGTAAACGAAGTATCGGTATCGAAGTCCAAATTTTGGTATCGTGACATCCCTACACTGTGAGTCGCGTCCCCCTGGGGGTTCGTGTGAAGACCTCCGGGAGGTTGCGAGTCACTCACCGAGGTCCCGGTTCCATTCAATCCTGGAGAAAAGAGCTGACATCTCCTTGATCCAGCATTCCCTGTGCCCTGAGCGGCTCGACGTAGGCTGGCGGCATGTAGCGACATCATCGCGCCTGTCTGCGCCGAGTCACTCATAGTACACACCGGAGGAGGCGAAGGATCCTCCACCCGACGTGGGAACGGGGATAGGTAAGTAATTATGCTATTTTTCTATTATGCACATATTGGGGCATTATACTATATGGGGGCTAATAAGATGGGGGGCATTATACTGTATGGGGAGCATTATACGTTATGGGGCTGTTATGGGGGGGCATTATACGTTATGGGGCATTATACTGTGTGGGGGCATTATACGGTATGGGGCTGTTATGGGGGCATTATACTGTATGGGGTAGTTATGGGGCATTATACTGTGTGGGGGCATTATACTATGGGGGCTGTTGGGCAAGGCGTCTGGGCATAGGTGCGCGCAGGGGTCTGATGATGATGGTGGTGGTGTTGGGGAGGGGGGGCCCAAGCTGAATTCTTGCACCTGGGCCCATGAGCCTTTAGCTACGCCCCTGTATATACTAGTATAGTACAGGTATCTGACAAAGATGCTGGAGATCAGAAGTCAGCTATATTGCTCTATTTGTTCCAGTCAGTGCTTTGCTGAGTACTGCATGGTGGAAATTGGAAGTTGACATTATACAGCAATCTATATACATGCTGCATCTGTATAATACACATCAGTTTACTTGCTGAAGAGTGTGCTAAAAAAATCTTCTTACCTTGACAACAAGCTGTAAGAGAAGACATAAATAGTATCAATGTCACAGAAAAAAATATAAACATGTTCAAATACTAGAAATATTGGACTGGGTACACAATGGACTACAAAATCATATCACATAAACAAGTATAATATACATAGAATCGTCCTGATTTCATGCAGTTGGATGGAAAATGGTTTCCACTGAAGGATGCTATTTTATAATAATAAAAAAAAGAAATACAGCGTTTCATTTGTGTTATTAGTTAACAGAATTCTATGTTCTATATTCGCGTAAATCAATTGCATCCACCCTGTCCCTCACTGAAGATCTGTCAGCAGACATAGTGGGAGCGATTCTGATAAAGGCAAAATATTAAGGCATTTCTATTTATAAAATGCTCTTACCAAGGATTTAAAGTGGCTCCTCAATTGAGCTTCCATTTAAAGAGATTCTACAACTAAATTTATTTCTACTAAAATATGGTTAATTTTAGTCTGAGATCCAAAAAGTTGTAAAGGGATTTCTAATAATGGGAAACAGCGCGGCTCTTATCCATGGGTTGTGTCAAGTATGGGCTCGAGAAAGGCCATTGTATGGCCAAAACGTCACCTCGACTGTATTTGCGAATTGTAATGGAATAAAGGATAAAGTGGTTTGATCTACTGGTGCAGTGGCAATATATTCTGTTGGACTTTGATTTCTGGGAGTTGGTGGAGTCATTTGATGCACAGTTAAGTCCACAAGTGGTGTTAAGGACTATCCTTACTTTTTCCTTCTTTTCCAGCTCAGCCACATTCAAATAAGGCTGATCTTCAATACAAGACACAGCCCATAGATAAGAGTGGCGCTGTTTCTGGAAAAACACAGACCTTTTTTTCTCCCTTGAAGTCCTACCAGAAACAGACAAGTTGCTATGCACATGCCGCCTGACGATCTATTGGACAGATTGTGTTTGTTTTTTAGAGTGTCCCAAGCAACTAGACTGTCAGACATGAGACCCGGCTGATCAGTTCAATGCTGATCTGGCACGGTGCGGACAGTAGAGGAAAAGCGTTTAGCAGCTCAACCACATTTGGAATTTAGAAGCAATTTGATATACATAATAAATAGGATCATACTTACGACAGGTCTTACGGATATAGTCAATTAGCTCACATGGCTGTACAGAAAATAAAAGAAGAAGTATTTATTGACGGGTCAAGTTTTCAGTCCACAGATTTTGCAGAATTGAACCTTACAATTACACGTTATAGGCCTAGAATCTGAAGTTGCATTACTATGGGCTACAGATGATATGTGTGGATTCAAATCACCATCCACATCAATATTTACTTCCTGGCTTGAATACTTGAAATTTGTGTGTGTGTATATATATATATATATATATATATATATATATATATATATATATATATATATATATATATATATATATATATATATATATATATATATATATATATGTCTGTGTGTCCAACCTTTCTTTCTCTCTAAATTCAACACAACCTGAGATGTATGGAGCAAGATGTTAAATAACCTTATAAAAATAAACATATACAGATCGAGTAATTCTTATCTTGACTAATAACTTGAGCCATTGAAAACCATTGAAAAAGTCAAATAAGTTAAACGAATAAATTTTTTTGTAAATGGGAGTCTATAGAACACAAATGTCATCCATCAGAGCCATCTGCCAGTCATCCAATGTCCAATGTCCATAGACCCTATAATTCCTATTCCATATGATAACGTCCTTCTGAAGGTCTGATTTAGTATTGAAGTGTGCCACCAGCTATGGACATTATTATATTTTCAGAACTGCTGAATTATTTTATAATATATGTTTCTAGGGGTTAGAGCTCCATTTTTCTATTACAGAGTTCCAAATATATAAATGGACAATTTTCCATTGAGCAAGACTTTGCTTTGTTCCAAAATCACACTATTAGAAAGCCCTATACCACAGTTTAGTTTCTCTTTTTTCTGGACATTGGCATAGCACATACCACCCCCCCCCCCAAATATAGAATAAAAAGTGACCAAAAAGTTGCATGCACCCCAAAATAGTACCAATAAAAACGACAACACGTCCCGCAAAAAACAAGCCCTTACACCGCTGTTTTGACTAAAAAATAAAAAGTTATGGCTCTCAGAATATGGTGACACAAAAAAATAATTATTTTAATAAAAAAGTGGTGCAAACGCTGCAAAACATCAAAAAAGCTATATACATCTGGCATCGCCGTAATCGTATCGACCCGCAGAATAAAGTAAAATTGTCATTTATAGCCCAGGGTGAACAACGTAAAAAAAAAAGAATAAAAATCATTGTCAGAAATTATGGTTTTTGGTCACCTTGCTTGCCAAAAAATGGAACAAAAATTGATAAAAAAATCAAATTTACCCCAAAATGGTATCAATAATGAACTACAGATTTTCCCGCAACAAATAAGCCCTAACACAGCTACGTTGGAGAAAAAATAGAAAACAGAACTATTACCAAGCAAAATCTACGCTCCAAAAGCAAAATGACACTCCCTTTCTTCTGAGCCCTGCAGGGTGCCCAAACAGCAGTTTACGTCCACATATATGGCACAACATATTGTGCACTAAAATGACATATCAGTGGAAAATTGTAATTTTTACTCTGCACCATCTTCTGCGCATTAACCCCTTCGTGCACTACTACTTAACAGCATGTCGTGGTGCGTGGGTGATGTATGGAGCAGGCTCACGCGCTGAGCCCGCGCCATATTCAGCGGGTGTCAGCTGTGTATTACAGCTGACACAGACAGGAACAGCGATCGCGCTGTTACAGGATCCTATAAAAATGAAAATATATATATATATAATGATCGCTGGTTCAAGTCCCATAGGGGGACTAATAAAATGTGTAGAAAAAAAAAGAGAAAATAAAGCTAATATTAGTGAAAAAAAATTAATAAATATTTAAAGTCCAAAAAAACACCTTTCCCCATTTTTTTCTCTAAAGTAATTTAAAAAATAAAAAAAATACACAAAATTGTTATTGCTGCGTCCGTAAAAGTCTGAACTAGAACAATATACTATTATTTAACATGAACGCCGTAAAAAATAATGAATTTAAAATGCTAAAAATTGCTGTTTTTCGGTCACCTTAGCTCATGACATTTTTTTTACAAAAACTGCTCAAAAAGTAGTGTGTACCAAACAATGGTACCAATAAAAACTACAGCTCATCCTGCAAAAAATAAGCCCTCACACCTCTCAATCGACCAAAAAATAAAAAAGTTATGCCTCTCGGAGGCATGGTCAAACAAAATATTTTTTTTAACTGCTATTTTTCACTTTGTAAAAGTAGTCAAATATAAAGAAAAACTATATCAATTTGGTATCACCGTAATCATATTGAGTTGCAGAAAAAATTTAAGTTACTGCATGGTGAAAGCCGTAAAAACGAAATCCAAAAAACAATGGAGGAATTGCAGTTTTTTCCAATTTCAGCCTGCAAAGAATTTTATTTTCAGTATATTAAATGGTACTTTAAATGATGTCAATAGAAACTACAACTCCTCCCGCAAGAAATAAGCCCCCACACCACTCTACTAACGGAAAAATAAAAAAGTTATGGCTCTTGGAAAGTGGGGAAGGAAAAACGAAAAAAAAATAAAAAAAAATGGATCAGTCCGGAAAGGGTTAATTAATTTCTAATAAAAAACATTTATGGGGGGTACTGCCGTACTCGGGAGAAATTGCTTTACAAACGTTGGGGTGCTTTTTATCCTTTGTGAAAATGAAAAAATGCAACATTTTAGAGGAAATAATGTTGATATTCATTTTTGCGGCCTAATTCTAATAAATTCTGCCAAAGACCTGTGGGGTCTAAATGCTCACTATACCCCTAGATAGATTACATAAGTGGTGTAGTTTCCCAAATGGGGTCATTTTTGGGGTGTTTCCACTGTTTTGGTCTCAGGGACTTTGCAAATGCGACATGACACGCAAAAACCATTCCAGCTAAATTTGAGCTCCAAAAACCAAATAGCGCTCCGTCCCTTCTGAGTCCTACTGTGGGTCCAAACAGAAGTTTATTACCACATATGGCATATTGCCGTAATTGGGAGAAATTGCTTTACAAATGTTGGGGTATTTTTCTCCTTTATTTCTTGTAAAAATGAAAAATGTCTACGTTTTTTTCAGAAAAAAAGTAGATTTTCAACTTCACAAAGTAATTCCAATTGGTTTCCACGGTTTTGGTCCCTCCAGTACATTGCAAATGCAACATGGCACTGAAAACTATTCCAGCAAAATAAACGCACCAAAATCCAAATAGTGCTACTTCCCTTCTGAGCCCTGTAGTTCATTACCACATATGGGGTATTTCCGTAATCGGGAGAAATTGTTTTACAAAGGTTGCATTGTTTTTTATCATTTATTCCTAGTAAAAATGTAAAATGTCTTTGTTTTTTCCCCCCCAAAAAAGTAGATTTTCATCTTCACAGACTAATTCCAATGAATCAAATCAAAATGCTAACTATACCCCTAGATAAACTCCTTGAGGGGTGAAGTTTCCAAAATGGGCTCACTTTTGGGGGGTTTCCACTGTTTTGGCCCCACAAGTCATGGTGCCTAAAATATATTCTAATAAAAAGGAGGCCCCAAAATCCACAAGGTGCTCCTTTGATTCTGAGGCCTGTGCTTCAGTCTATTAGCACACTAGGGCCAGATGTGGGATATTTCTAAAAACTGTAGAGTCTGGACAATAAAAATTGAGTTGCATTTCTCAGGTAAAACCTTTCGTGTTACAGAAAAAAAAATGTATTACAAATTAATTTTGGCAAAAATAAATAAAACAAAAAATTAAATTTGTACATTTTACCACTACTTTGTTTTAATTCCTGTGAAACGCATAAAGGGTTACAACACTTTCTGAATGCTGTTTTAAATACTTTGAGCAGTGCAGTTTTCAAAATTTGGTGATTTATGGGGACTTTCTAATGTATAAGGCCCTCAAAGCCACTTCAGAACTGAACTGGTCCCTGAAAAAATAGCCTTTGGAAATTCTCTTGAAAATGTGAGAAATTGCTGCTAAAGTTTTAAGCCTTGTAAAGTCCTAGAAAAATAAAAGGACGTTGAAAAAAACAAGCAGATACATTTAAATTTCGAAAAATGCTAGTTTTTGCAAATTTTCTCTAAATTTTTGTCTTTCACAAATAAATATTGAATTTATCCACCAAATTTTTTCTCTAACATAAAGTACAATATGTCATGAGAAAACAATGTCAGAATCACTTGGATAGGTAAAAGCATTCCAAAGTTATTACCACATAAAGTGACACGTCAGATTTGAAAAAATCAGCTTCGTCCTCCAGGCCAGAACAGTCTCAGTCCTGAAGTGGTTAAACCAGCACATAGTAAAGAGTACTTTATTTTACTTCGTCATTTAACCCCTTAGTGACCACTAATACGCCTTTTCACGTGAGTCACTAATGGGCTTTAGGCTAGGCTGACGCCTTTTCACGTCAGCCTAGTCTAAGTCCTGCACGGGTCTCCCGTGCAGGCAGGAGCCGGGCCTCTGCTGTCTAATGACAGCTGAGCTCCTGCTCCAACGCCCGCGATCGAAGTTTACTTCGATCGCGGCCGTTTAACCCGTTAAATGCCGCCGTCAATAGTGACCGCGGAATTTAACTTTGTTTACAAAGGGAGTGAGCTCCCTCTGTCACCCATCGGCGGCCCGCGAATGCAATCGCGGGTCTCCGATGGGGTGTCATGGCAGCCGGGGGCCTGATAAAAGCCCCCAGGTCTGCCCTTGACATATGCCTGTTAGGACGCGCCGGAGGCACGTCCTAACAGATTGCCTGTCAGATTTACACTGACAGGCAATAATGCTCTGGTATACGAAGTATACCAAAGCATTATAGCAGCGATCGGAATATCGCACAGTAAAGTCCCCTAGTGGGACTAATAAAATAAGTCATCAAAGTGAAATAAAGATTATTAATAAAAAGTACAGTAAAAAAATAAATAAAACCATTTTTTTCCATAAAAAGTGGTTTTATTTAGTAAAAGTGTAAAAAAAAAAAAAAAAGTACACATATGTGGTATCGCCGCGACCGTAATGACTCGATTAATAAAGTTAATATGTAATTTAAACCGCAAAGTGAACACCGTAAAAAAAAAACGCAAAAAACCATGGCGAAATTGCAATTTTTTTCCATTGCCCCCCAAAAAAGTCATAATAAAAATGAATCAATAAGTCCCATGCACCCCAAAACAGTACCATTCAAAACTACGCCTTGTCTCACAGAAAACAAGCCCAAAAAATCACTACATTGATGGAAAAATAAAAAAATTACAGCTCTTGGAAAGCGACGATGCAAAAGCAAATAATTTTAGATCAAAAGTGTTTTTATTGTGCAAAAGTCGTAAAACATAAAAAAACCTCTACATATGTGGTATCGCCGTAATCGTACCGACCCATAGAATAAAGGTAACATGTTATTTACGTCGTACAGTGAACGGCGTCAATTTAAAAACGCATAGAACAATGGCGGAATTTCAGTTTTTTTAATAATCCCCCCCAAAAAGGTTAATAAAAGTTAATATAAAAATTATATGTACCCAAAAATGGTGCTATTAAAAAGCACAACTAATCCCGCAAAAAACAAGTCCTCATACAGCTATGTAGACGAAAAAATAAAAAGGTTATAGCTCTTTGAATGCGACTATAGAAAAACGAATAAAATAGCTTGGTCATTAGGGCCTAAAATGGGCTGGTCACTAAGGGGTTAAAGGAGTTGTGCAGGATTAAATAACAAAAATACTGCATTCTTCCAAAAACAGTACCACACCTGTCAACAGGTTGTGTGTGGTATTGCAGCACAGCTCTACTTATGTCAATGGAGCTGAGCTGCAATACCAAATGCAACCCATGGACAGATGTTGTACTGTATTTGAAAGAAAGCAGCCATATTTTTTCTAGACCTGTAAAATTCCTTTTAGTTTAAAATACCATTTCTTAATAGGGGTTTCCACAGAATATGGTATACATTTTTGATGGGTGGTGGCCCCACCAATGACCCCTATTCTGCAAGCCAAGGTGACCAGTGGCGTTCGCATCCAGGTGAAGGCTGAATTAAGAGGTTGCCACACATACGTGCATCTCTCCATTGAAGTCTATGGGATTTGTGAAACTGGCACTGGTGCTTAACTACAGTACAATAGCAGTACACTTGTTTTTGCTCCACTGTTCATCAATTAAGTACAGAAGATCCTCTGTTCTTGGCTGCATCCTCAAACACATCTAGAATAATCTGCACATTCTTATTTTATATATATATATATATATATATATATATATATATATATATATATATATATATATATATATATATCTTTATATAAAAAACATGATTAAATTAAATAGTACATACAGACTGATCACTTTGGCCTTTAATTCCTTTTCGTCCCTGGAAGTGAAAGAAAAAACTTTGAGGTATATGATTAGCTGAAGGTTATACAAAGTACAAAAAACTATTCAGTGTTCCTTCCTCATTCTGGACCTTGTTAAAAATGTATGATATAGTCAGATTCAGTTGACTTGTCCTTATCTTAAAGGGTAACTAAACTTTCAAAAAACTGATATGTCTTAGTGACATGTTGGAAGTTTTGATTGGTGGAGGTCTGAGCACTGAGACCCCCACCGATCGTTAATATGAAGCAGCAGAAGCGCTCGGGTAAGCACTGAGCCGCTTCATTTCTGATCGTTTTTTCTCGGAAAGCCGATCAGTTGGTGTACGGGCCCATAGTCTTTCTATTGAGACTGCACACCAATTACTCTGCTTTCCTAGAAAAGCTGATCAGAAACAATGAAGCTCAGTGCTCACCCGAGTGCTTCGGTCGATTTGTTTTAGCGATCGGTGGAGGTCTCATTGCTCAGACCCCCACCGATCAAAACATCTGACATGTCACTAATGCATGTCAGAAATTTTTTAAAAGTTGACTTACCCTGTAATAGGCGGCTACCGTAGATATGGGACCTGTACACATTAACGTATGGTTTTGGTGGTACTCCACTCTATACAGTAATGTACCAATCATTTATACAGCTTTGCACTGTGTTAGATAATAATATATAGTCGAGGTAATGTCTGTCTGCCCCATTGAAACATGTTTGATAATGGTTGCCACAAAGACAGACATACGTAATATAATGTTAGTCTCACCCTCCTGCCGGGACCCCCTGGTGAACCTGGATCTCCTGCATCACCTGGTTCAGCAAACATCTATAGCAAAAATATGTTACAAAATGTTTACATTTTGATCATTGGAAACCGTTTATAGACAAGCTTTAAATTGTAACATTTTTATGGATAGATAGAAACCACACCACTGTTGTCCATGGGATATGATTGGAAATGTGACTCTGCCTCATTCATTTGAATGTAATTAAGCTGCAATACCATATACAGCCCAAAAAAAAAAAGTGCCACCATTTCTGGAAAAAAGCAGACCCTAATCTCAGTCAACCCCCTAAATTTAACAAGCATGGTAATTGGCATCATTTACAAAATGACATCACTTGCAACAACATTCTAGTCAATTCCAATGTAAACCTGAATACATGATAGCAAATATACTGTACGATATTCAAACAGCTATTACTTACAAGAAGAACAAAAGGGATTTATTACATACACATGCCGAGAATAATTTTTTGCAATATATTATTTTATTGCCACATTTATTCCAGTCATCTATAAATGGAGCAATAAATTCTTGATACTTACGGTTTTTCCTGATACTCCTTTTTGTCCATGTCCTCCTTCTACACCGAAGTCTCCTTGCTCTCCCTGGAAAGATGATCCAAAAATAAAATATACTTCCTTTTCGTTTCATTTCAAGGTAAATATGTAAATGAAAGGAAACTCCGCTTTTTACTCAATATATTTACAATATTCCACAGTTTAACGTGCCACTGTCATGGCACAGCCTCTCTAATATGACTATAATGAGTTTACCAAACCTGGGTACGAGGTGCAGTGCTAGTGAAAAATAAGATCTGCGGATGGACCTTGAGAATAACAGCCCTGTCAGTCATTGGCTCTCCAGTCAGTGGTGAACAACGTTCTGGTGGCACTGATTGGAGGAGAGCTGCTGACTGACAAGGCTCTCCTCTTCTTCAAGGCTACCTGCAGGTCCTCCTAAAAAGGACTGGTGGATGAGCAAGCCGTAACACTTAATACCCCTGAAAAACGAATTTTTAAAAAAAGCCAGCCTGTCTTTTTGAGCATTTCTCCGCTCTGGATTATGGAGAAAGGTAACCAAGCCCCCTCTATTATGAACATATGGCCTAAGAGGGCATTTGAAAAAGGGTTGTCTTCATGGGATAACCCCTTTTAAGCACCACTGTCTTTAAATCTACAAAAAATGATTAATATTGTACTGTTAAGCCACATGCACATGACCGTAAAAATCGTCCGTAATTGCGGATCGTAATTACGGTCCACAATTACGGACCTATTCACTTCTATTGACCACGGACACCTTCCCGTTTATAGAAGTGTACCGCAAAAGATAGGACATGTCCGTTCATTTGCTTTTTACAGGCCGTGCTGCCATACTTTGTATGGGAGTACGACCCACAAATGTGGGTGGCCGTCCGCGGCCATCAGTGGCCGGCCGTGCCCACAATCGCGGGCCGTGATTACGGGCATGGCCTTATGCATGAGGCCTTATATTGTAATATTGTATTGTACTACACAAAAAGGTTTAATATGTTGTAATGCTTATTAATCATAATTATTATATATTAAATATGCAAATAAATCTTATAGTCTGGAACCTAGTGTGACCTGAGTTTGAATTTGAGCGACCCCCATATTGCTAAACACCATCTGTATAAAGAATATTTATGGAGATGACTAAGCTTCAAATAAAACACTGCTTATATGTTTAAGGCTTCGTTCACATCTGGGGAGATCTCAGACGGAGCGCCAGAACGGAGCCCTGACGCAGATGTGAACGAAGCCTAATATAGGCAAATTAATTATGTCAAATTTCTACACCATATATTAAACTATGTATTTAATCTCTAGAATATTATTTGGCTGAAAGACTGTGTATGATATGAAATTATCTAGTGTCATTAGAAAGACAATAAACGTGTATCAAGTACCTTTATACCAATGTGTCCATGACATCCTTGCTGCCCCTATGGATAAAGCATAACAGTTTTATATAGTAACATTTACCTGTTAGGGCATGACCACACGTGGCGGATTTCCTCCGCAACTGTCCGCATCAATGCCGCACAGAATCTGCGTTGCAGATTCTGCTGCGGATCTGCACAAAATGTGCAGTAAATTGATGCGGACTAGCTGCTGCGGACTGCGGTAAAAGTACTTCCCTTCTCCCTATCAGTGCAGGATAGAGAGAAGGGACAGAACTTTCCCTTGTGAAAGTCAAAGAAATTCATACTTACCGCCCGTTGTCTTGGTGACGCGTCCCTCCTTCGGCATCCAGCCCGACCTCCCTGGATGACGCGGCAGTCCATGTGACCGCTGCAGCCTGTTATTAGCCTGTGATTGGCTGCAGCCGTCACTTAGACTGAAACGTCATCCTGGGAGGCCGGACTGGAGACAGAAGCAGGGAGTTCTCGGTAAGTATGAACTTCATTTTTTTTTACAGATAGATGTATATTGGGATCGGTAGTCACTGTCCCGGGTGCAGAAACAGTTACTGCCGATCGCTTAACTCTTTCAGCACCCTGGACAGTGACTATTTACTGACGTCTCCTAGCAACGCTCCCGTCATTACGGGAGCCCCATTGACTTCCTCAGTCTGGCTGTAGACCTAGAAATACATAGGTCCAGCCAGAATGAAGAAATGTCAAGTTAAAAAAGCAAGACGGATCCGCAGCACACATAACATGTGCATGACAGCTGCGGACTTCATTGCGGAAATTAGAATCTCCATTGAAGTCAATGGAGAAATTCCGCCATGAGTCCGCCACTGCTCCGCAACAGACAGAGCATGCTGCGGACACCAAATTCCGCTCCGCAGCCTATGCTCCGCAGTGGAATTTTACGCCTCGTCTAAACGAACACTGCTAAATTAAAGTGTAAGTCAATGGACAAACGGCTCTGCTGCGGATTAACGCTGCGGAGTGTCCGCAGCGGAATTTAAGTGAAATTCCGCCACGTGTGAACCCAGCCTTACACTTTACAAGTCATTTTTATTACAGTTTTGAGTGCACGTTTGGCAAAACCGTGGTGGTTTTTACAAAAATGGCACAGTTTTAGGACGATTATTAAAAACACTGCAAAAACAATGACTAAAATAACTCATGTTTTATTTGTTTTTAAAATCAGAATACAGGATAAAGATCATAAACAGATTCAGTGCATAATAACTGATTAGAATGGATGAAAACTTATGACAATTGATATAAACAAATGCAAATTCATCATGTTATCATTCACTTCAATCAGTTTATTTTAGTGTTATTAAATTTAGGTATGTAGAAGAAAAATAAAGTTTACATTTTTAAATGTTGAAGTTATATAATTTTTTTAAATATACATTTTTAAAAGTGTCCCTGGAGGCTTCCATATTAAAGTCATACACATCCCTTCGGTATTGTTTGCATAGACCATGCAGCAAGGTGTGTATGCTTTATGGCAACGGTAATGAATGGAAGTTAATTGTTAAAAAGTATCAAAAGATTATTACAGTCTCCAGAAAGTGATAAAGTACAGCCCTTCCAGTCTTATTTGTGTGTATGTGGTGCTGTTATCCTGCATTATCTAGGCTTCCAGTACAATAGGGCTGTTAACTGTCATAAAATCTTCTACGCTCTAATGATAAGGAAATGACTCACGGACTCTATCCCAGCCTACACAGCAAAGCTGTAAAGTAAGCTGCAGAAAACAGGAACAATAGCAAGTTTTTTGGGATAGATCAATTAAAGGTTGCTGGAATCAAAGTGTAGCTGCAAAGCCACTAAGCAGTTTAAACATTTGCAGGAAAACCAACACCCTCCACTGACAAGAACTGATGTTGGTTTTAGCATTAACTACACATTCTATACAAAATGCACAAGTCACAAATGCAATATAATAAATGTAAACATTAAAAAAATACTAAAAACGTTTAAAATAGAGTCCCAGATAAAAATCGTGCTCCAAATACTGTTTTTACACAGGCTTTAGATAGACTCATAGTCAAACACATCAGTTATTGGAACTTCTAAGCAACCGTTAACCTCCTCTTAGAGTTCAGCTACCCCAGAGTACTATCCATGACTCTTTGTTGGATCCATCACCTATTGGTTCCAAACAGTCACCCACCCCATTGACTTTAATTGCGAACATCACGGTTTTGTCAATTTTGACGGCAAGAATAGAACTGTATGCTAATCAGTTTTTAACAAAAAATAAACAGCAAAAATGCTCTCTGTAATAAATATATATGCTGTCAAGATATATGACAAGTCTTCTATGTATTAAATTCTGTTGTACTGTAAGGTAGGTTAAAAAACAATAAACAATTGTGCCTAAGCATGGCTACAGATCACACAACCATGGCAGAAACTAACCCAATTAATCTAGGAAAAGTTGCTGGAAGACAAATCCCTTGGGTTAAATCTCATATATTACAGGTATAGGTATATTTTTTTGTATTTCATATAAACTTACCTTCTTTCCTTCTATGCCTGGTGCTCCATAGTCATCCAGACCTTTTTCACCCTAATGAAATATAGTTAAATAAATTAAGAATAAAGTAGTAGTCCACTGTCAGAAATCCATAAAAATAGTCCCTCTTCCACGGAGATAATTATGATTGCTTGTCTGGGGGTGGTCGTCCAAATGAATGCATTTCTTTATAAAAGTTTATTATATATTTGAAACTGAAAATGTAGACAGCATAACAAACAGGAAAGTACTCATGTTAGAACTAATATATATATATATATATATATATATATATATATATATATATATATACATATATATATATATATATATATATATATATATATATATATATTTTAATAGTTGTATTCTATATCAACTGTTTTACCTCGAGCCCTCTCAGTCCTTCTTCCCCAATGTCTCCTTTTTCTCCAGTATCTCCAGGCTCCCCCTGCCAAAGAACAGTACAAAATGTTTCCTTATTTACAGGTTACGCACATTGCGATCATTCACGTGGCAATATTAGTTGTTGATGAGGCTTACAATGTGACACAACATACAAGACTAATAACATTTCTATAAAAATAAGAAAATCGGGGTATATAATGATTTTGGATATTAATATGTAATATAAAAGACACTAGCTTTTTTACCAAAAATTTCCTTTTAACCTTTAGTTTAAATGTTTTTTGTGGTACCTCTTCTAATTTAACTTTTTTTATTCTATTTTTTTTTGCTGAAAGGGAGGAGCATTTGTCTGCATGTTTGTGTTTTACATATCTTTTGTTAAAAAAAATATTTTCTTGGGATGCAAACTGATCCAAAACTAGGAAACAGGGAAAAAAGAGACAGGATCCAGCGCTGAGATGCGTTTAAAATGGAACTCGAGGTTTCCAAGTTTAATGTCTTTGTTTAAAAGGAAGTCCAGTGGTTGGGTCCAGGGTATGCATGAAGTGGGAAGAGGGTATCCTCTGTGGCCTACGCGTTTCGGACGTCGCTGCGTCCTTAGACTTGGCTGTTCAATTACAGCCAAGTCTAAGGACGCAGCGACGTCCGAAACGCGTAGGCCACAGAGGATACCCTCTTCCCACTTCATGCATACCCTGGACCCAACCACTGGACTTCCTTTTAAACAAAGACATTAAACTTGGAAACCTCGAGTTCCATTTTAAACGCATCTCAGCGCTGGATCCTGTCTCTTTTTTCCCTGTTTCCTATTTGCAACCCGTGTGCCGACACGAGGAACCGGGCGCTTTCAACGACACACAGGAGTGTGTCAGGTGAGCTGGAGGATTCCTCCACATCCTTTTCTTTGAATATGATCCAAAACTACTTATCATTGACCCCTTAACCACCCTAGACAACAAGGATTGTTAGCATTAACCCTAGACCAAACTGGTTGATGGCAGTAACTCCCTCACTATCCTAAAACACTTGCGATATTATCATTAAAGGGGCTTTCCCCTCTTGGACATTTATGGTATATCCACTGGATATGCCATAAATGTCAGATAGATGCGGGACCTATGCTGTTTTCGAAACTTGGGAACTACGGAAATAGTGTAGGTCGCCGTGCTGAATTGTATCCATAACTCCACTTCTATGGGTGTTGTTTCCATAACTCCCGAGCACCTCATCAAGAAATGGACGGGAAGCAACAGGAGTCGAGCAGGGTAGAATGGGGTTGAGAGGACCTAGTTCTAAAGATAGGTATGGGGCCCAGAGGTGGGACCCGCATCTATCAGACATTTATGGCATATCCTATGGATATGCCATAAATGTCCAAGATGGGAATACCCTTTAACCTCTTGACTATCTTAGCCCTCCAAAGATGTTACCATTAACCCATTTCCTACTCTATTTCACCAGAGTTGTAACCATTAATCACTTCAGCATCGTAGACCACCAGACTTGTTTGGCTACTCTAGACCACATTGAATATTTCCGATAACCACTTGACCAGCCTAGACAACCGGGAATTTTAGATATTAACCCTTAATCAATCCTAGACCATCGGGATATTACAAACTAACCATTACACAACCCTTCACCAGAGACATATTTGGGATTAAACCCTAATAAACACCAGGCCACCACAGAAAATATTATTAATCTCTAAATCACAATAGATCATCACGGATATTAGACACCCACCTCTTTTACCCAGAGCAGAAAACCACTGCAAATAGTGGATCTTCCTCTGATAGGACCAGTTTGTCTGTGCATTATTTAGGACACTTATTGATTTCAATGGATTTGTGCATTGCTTGAGCAATCTATTGATTTCAGTACTTTATTTCTCCTGCAGTGTAGCTTCAGGGAAAATGAGGGCTCACCAGACACTTTCTCTGGCATACCAACAGCATTGAATATTATATTGAAGGTCCGGAAATGCAATGCTTGTCCTGCTGTATGATATTAGGACATTTCTTCTATTATTATTATTATTATTATTGTTATTATTAACCCCTTAATGACCGCCGATACGCCTTTTCATGGCGGTCATTAATGGGCTTTATTCTAGGTCACCGCTCTTTCACGGCGCCCTAATCAACATCCTGCACGTTTAACCCCTCAAACGCCACGGTCATTAGCGAACGCTGCATTTGAGCTGTTTACAGAGGGAGTGAGCTCCCTCTGTCACCCATCGGCGGCCCGCAAATGCAATTGCGAGCATCTGATGGGATGCCATGGCAGCCGGGGGCCTAACAAAGGCCCCAGGTCTGCCCTGGCTATATACCTATTAGGAACGTGCCAGAGGCATGTCCTAATAGATGCCTGTCCGTTCTATACTGACAGGCAATAATGCTCTGGTATACGAAGTATACCAAAGCATTATATCTGCGATGTAAAGATCGCATAGTGAAGTCTCCTAGTGAGACTGAAAAAATAATTTATGTGAAATAAAAATTTATAAGGTACACATTAAAAAAAATAAAACCATTCTTTTCCCATAAAAAAATGGTTTTATTTAGTAAAAGTGTAAAAAATAAAATAATAACTACACATATATGGTATCCCCACAATCGTAATGACCCAACAAATAAAGTTATTATATTATTTAAACTTCAAGATGAACCCCGTAAAAAAACGCAAAAAACCACGGCAAAATTGCTATTTTTTTCCCATTCCCCCCCAAAAAAATAATAATAAAAGGTTAATCAATAAGTCCCATGTACCTCAAAATGGTAGCAATGAAGTTCCGCCAAAAACAAGCCCTCATATGGCGACATTGATGGAAAAATAAAAAAGTTATGGCTCTTGGAAAGCGGTGATGCAAATTAAAATTATTTTAGTTCGAAAGTGCTTTTATTCTGCAAAAGTAGTAAAACATAAAAAAAACTATGCATATTTGGTATCGTCGTAATGGTACCAACACATAGAATAAAGGCAACATGTTATTTACGCTGCACAGTAATCGGCGTAAATGTAAAACACATAGAACAATGGCTAAATTGCTGGGGGGGGGGGTTTTATATCCCCCCAAAAAATGTAATAAAAGTTAATAAAAAAAATTCTACATACCCCAAAATGGTGCCATTGAAAAATACAACTCATCCCGCAAAAAACAAATCCTTATACAGCTATGTCCACGTAAAAATTAAAAAGTTATAGCTCTTCGAATGTGATGATGGAAAAACTAAAAAAATTGCTTGGTCATTAGGGCTCAGAATGCAAGCAGGGGGAAGGGGTTAATATTATTATTATTATTATTATTATTATTATTATTATTATTGTGATACACTATTTGCCCATTAGTTATATTCAGTGTTTTCCTAAAATGATATTCAACAAACCTTTTTCCCTTTTTGTCCAGCATTGCCTGTGTC
This sequence comes from Rhinoderma darwinii, assembly GCF_050947455.1. Lineage (NCBI taxonomy): Eukaryota > Metazoa > Chordata > Amphibia > Anura > Rhinodermatidae > Rhinoderma > Rhinoderma darwinii. The sequence continues at coordinate 269,429,596 of NC_134691.1, forward strand.
TCCTTCGCTGCCTGTAATACCAAAGGGACCCTGTGTGAAAGAGGATATATGCAAATTATTAAGTATATATATCTATGCACATTTTTTTCTGAAAGTAAAAGAAATTACTTAATGTGCATTATATCTGACTATACCGGAAAGCCATCTGGTCCATCTCTTCCTTTTTCTCCATTAATTCCTGGGATCCCTTTATCTCCCTGTAAGAACAGTGGACTAAGTTTACTAGAATACGTAAGTACATCAATCTATACACACACAGACGCACGCACGCACAGATCTTGTAAGTATCTTTTGAACTGGGAAATTTGCTGCATAATCAGGCAATGCGGATGTAAAAATATCATTAATTATATATATATATATATATATATATATATATATATATATATATATATAAAAGAATATATATATATATATATATATATATATATACTTTTTTCTTTTAATGCACAAATATTAAAATGCATATACAATATTAGAAAAAGCGCCACTCTTGTCCATAGGTTGTATGTGGTAATGCAGCTCAGCTACATTTGAATGGAGATAAACTTCAATACCAAACACACAACTAATAGACGTGGGGCTCTGTTTCTGGAGAAAAAAAAAAAAAACCAGCTATATTCCTCTAATACTGGACAACCCCTTTAAATGTCACATATTAGTTACGACTAAATATTTTGTGTAAATACATGGCAGAAATGGAAATGCATTGTGGCCAAAATGATCAAATTATTATATTTGGCAGACATAAAGCATTTTCTGAGCACTAATTAAAAATAAAGAATACGGGTCCTGGCTGGCCTTCACCAAGCTAGAATTTAGGCTAATTATAATTCTATAAATTTGATGAGCTAATTTACAAAGTTACAAGCTGGACAAAAAAAACTGTTACTGTATCAAGCTAAGGCTCGCTTATAAAGGTAATCTCATTATTCTATTTATTTTCATTATTTTCCTGTTGTCGAGATAACTACTCTTGAATATTTACCAAACTGTTAGGCTAAGTTCACACCTTGTACTTGTGCTATATATGGCGGGAATGCTTCTGCTGTATATGTTGAACGCATACAAAGTCTATAATAGCTCAAGAGTATCCCTTTGGCGATTGTTCAGACAGTAAACGTCAATATATACCTTTTTTTTCCTCAGGCCTTTCTTATAGCATTAAAATGGATCTACAGGGTGGGCCATTTATATGGATACACCTAAATAAAATGGGAATGGTTGGTGATATTAACTTCCTGTTTGTGGCACATTAGTATATGGGAGGGGGGAAACTTTTCAAGCTGGGTGTTGACCATGGCGGCCATTTTGAAGTCGGCCATTTTGTATCCAACTTTACTTTTTTCAATGGGAAGAGGGTCATGTGACACATCAAACTTATCGAGAATTTCACAAGAAAAACAATGGTGTGCTTGGTTTTAACGTTACTTTATTCTTTCATGAGTTATTTACAAGTTTCTGACCACTTATAAAATGTGTTCAAAGTGCTGCCCATTGTGTTGGATTGTCAATGCAACCCTCTTCTCCCACTCTTCACACACTGATAGCAACACCGCAGAAGAAATGCCTCCCGATCTGACCCCCTTAGACTTTTATCTTTGGGGTCATCTGAAGGCAATTGTCTATGCTGTGAAGATACGAGATGTGCAGCAACTGAAACTACGGATACTGGAAGCCTGTGCTAGCATTTCTTCTGCGGTGTTGATATCAGTGTGTGAAGAGTGGGAGAAGAGGGTTGCATTGACCAGCAGATGGTGAATAAAGATTATATATTATATCGGCACAGTAAGGCATGGAACCCTGGCATTCTATAAAGGGCATATATTTTATCCAGGATGCATGATGAAAGTGTGCCTGGACTGGATAGTGAAGAAGCTTTTGATATTTTATGATTTTTATAGGAAGTAGAAACATGTTTACTTTTACAGATTGTATACAAGTTATAGACTTAAAGGGGGTAAAAATATTAAAACTGTGGGAAAAATGGCAAAATACATTAATGAAAATGTAAAAAATTAAATTACCTCATGCTGTATGATTTTTTTTTTTACTTTTATTTGTGAAGTATATGATCCTAGTATGAATAATATTCAGATTAAATAAACCCCGTTTTTGTATTACAATAACGCCATTAGATGGTTGCCAACAATTTTGTTCTGTCATCAGACCTTTTCACAAACTTTACCCGGACACCACTTTTGCTAATGACCTAATGCTGTAGAGAGTGCAATTATGTTTGCAGTGGTGTGCTGCTACGGTAATATGAGGATTATGGATATTAAAAAGTTAAATAAGTTAATAAAGAAGGCAAGTAGCGTAATTGGACACAAACTGGATCCTGTAGATGTGGTGGCAGATAAACGGATTTTGAAAAAGTTTAAGTGTCCGAAACATCTTCTGTTTGACTACGTGAATGCTCAGCGGAGTACATTCAGTAAAAGATACATTCAATTGAAATGTACTAAAGACAGATATAGAAAGTCTTTCTTGCCAACTGCTATATTTTCTTTTAATGGTTTGGAATAAGTGGTTGGGTCAGTGATGTGAAATTAATTGTATTTTTAGGGATCTTAAATGTACTGTAATTTATGTGTTATTTGTATAGGATATGTTTTAATGTTATTGTTTTTAATGTTACCTTGGAGCAATGAAATGACTGTTATTAATTTCCCTCCGGGGATCAATAAAGTCTTATCTTATCTTATCAGTTGCCAACTAATGCGTAATTCAGCCAAAAAAAAACACCAACATATTTGCACTGTTTTGTGAAGAGCATACTAATCTGTAATGATGTAAGTTTATTTTAAAAGTTTATTTAAATGATGATTTTTAAGTTTGTGTTTTATTTTTTTAATTTATTGCCGATTTAGGGTGAGGCCACATGTAGCAGCCACAATTTGACTGTGCGTGCAAATTCTGTAACAGGGCCCTGAAACCTACTATTTGCCATTTATAATACTTGTGTGTTCTGTGGCAGAATGCTCTTTGGACCACCTTAGGCAGTGGGGAATTTGTGTGACTGTTACCTCTGCACCCCCTATAGCAATGCCTCTGGTTTAGGAAAAAGAGACTGTATTATCTAAGTAAACAAGATTGTACTCATTTTACGACCAATAATTTTAGAAGTAATGACAAAACCACGCTGTCAAATTTTGATTGAAATCATTATGAAACAAAAATTTTTATTTTAAAGCCATTGAAATTAGGATGAAACCGAGTGGATGAAACAATACTTATAGAGTAGAACAAAAAACACTAAAAGAACAGCCCAAAACGAGACAAGCTGAATCCTGCACTCAGCTATGATACAATCTCAAATAAACATGTAGTATATATATATATATATATATATATATATATATACTGGCAGTCTCTGATCTAGACTGTTCACTTTAAATGTGCTTCTAGCTCAGAGACTGCCAGTATATATATATACTACACGTTTATTTTAGGGTGAACCCGAAACAATGATTATTTCTGCCAAGCTACTTTGAAATGGCATTATGAGATGTTTTCTGCACAAGAAGTACAAATCAAAGTACAAATCAAAGTTCCAGCACAGGCGTATTGTTCTAAACGGAAAACGAATTCTTGAACTTGGATCTGAGACTTCGTTATAATCCAAGGGTAACATCATAGATGTAACCGTATTTCATTTTAAAGACTTGCTGAGATGGAATAAATAGCATTCTTATGACCCCCAGGGGCATTTAAATTTGTATGTTTCATCCCAGTAGAAATGTTTTAGCAAAATAGTATCATTGATAATTTATTTTAATTTAGAAAAACTGTTATTGGCTTTTTATGTACTTAAGTGCAATATATGGAAAGAAACCACTTTGATCATTAGTCTGGGAAAGGCAGTTGCGCTATACAAATTTCCCTTTCTCTAGGGGTCGCACATCAAGCTCATAAGGGCCGCACTGTTCTGTTCAGACAAATAAAATGCTAAGCAGATTTTTATCTTTTCTGCTTAATAATATTCTATAATTCTATTATTTGTCTTTCAATACTCTCAGTTTCATCCCTGCTAAAGATGTTTTTGTCTTTTAGTTCTTTTTATATTCTGCATAGATTGCACTTTGGATTCATTGGTGAAACTACATCTTATCAGTCGAAGTAGTTTAATTTGACAGACCACAAGAAATGAATCAACACACATTCTTCTGAAACATTTGCCTGTGGATAATGCTCATGGGAAATTCTTAAATAGAAATGTGATCGACAGATAAACATTGGTCTTCTTTTCTTGCTGAAGTTACAACTGAATAAAACACAATAAATTCAAATATCTCTACAGGAAATGTGTGTATATTAGATAAAATGAAATCTCCTATATGAGTAATGCAGACACGTCGCCAGAAAATTATTAATTGGAGAGGAGGGTTGGTTAGTTGAAAAGTTCAAACTTTTCAGCGATTCAATTCAGCAGAGAGCCAAATGAAGATGTAGTAATAATTCAGCTGTTGCGGGGGTCACCGTCCTCTTTTCTTACATTCTTTGGCAGTAAACATTTGAATGAATATCTGATTATATTCAATGAGGGGGTTAAAGGGTCAAACCTCGTGTTAAAATGTCGATATATAATCCCTATGTGGTTGTAGAGTGTCCTATCTACATATTATTTAGAAGCTCTTTATATGATGTAATAACCATCTGTATATATTTCATGCACTTTTTATAATCCATTACATAAAGACTCATGTATTAAATGTATCATCTATAAGTGTTAGCAACAGGGGCGTTGCTAGGGTCTTAAAAGATCAGGGGCACAAGCCCAGAGACATATATTTATATATATATTTTTTTACATATACATCGGAGATAGCATATCTATAAGACTAAGGCTCCTATAGCTACACCGCTGGATAGTATTGGATGCATTGCCTCAGGAAACAGTATCACACATGATAGGCTTAGATACAGGGCCCCAACAGACAGTATCACGCATGATAGACTTAGGGCTCATTCAGACGAGCGTGAATCTCGTCCGTGTGCTGTGCGTTGAAATAACGCACAGCACACGGACCCGTTGATTTCAATGGGGCTATTCACACATGCGTGAATTTTCACACGGCGAGTGTCTGTTGCGTGAAACTCACTGCTTGCCCTATATAGGTACATTATAATTTAATGTATATAAATAATAATTTAGATTAAAATGCAGGAAAAAAAAGCAGTTCTGCTGCAGTTTTCTTCTTTTTTATTTTTTTACAGCACACACTGATCATAATAAATGACAGTTGTTTTTAATTTAACTTTACTTTTTTTGTAATTTTCCTTTTTTTTTTTTTTTTTAATTATTATTATTATTTTTTTTTAAATCCTATAGGGGATTTTTAATTTTGATTTTAACTTTAACTTTAATGTACTGGCATATATCTCTGATAGTACACAGGCAGTTGTTAGGGCATACCTAAATATGCCCTAACAGGAAATATGGTCAGAACCTTGGGGTCCTTCAATGGACTCTGAACTGTCTCCCATAAAATTCCCACGATCACGTCACAGGGATTTCCCGTGATGCATTCAAAAGGGGTCCCCATTTCTCATTTTCTTTTTGAAAACCGCGATCGGCATTGATCATTGCATTTAAGGAGTTAACGGGGAAGATCAGAGGTTTTTCTGATCTCTGCTGTTAGAGCAGGTCTGTAGCTGTATATTACAAACATTGCAACCTGATCGCACGGGCACACTTGCTGCAAGGATAATAGAAAGGAGGTTGGAGCAAACATGCATTAATTCCCCCTGTCTAACGTTGTTAGGGGTGTGGCAGTGTTGACTAGCACCAGAAGGGGGCAGCATTTTAATGTTTTCTATAAGGCACCTCTATACATGCATTGGAAACTGCACAACATTGCCCTGTGTGGGCCTGGTCTTGAAGCCTCAACATATTGAATAGAGACACATAAGGCTGGGGCTACACATCGTTTTTTTGGGGTGTTGTTTTTTTTTAACAGATTTGGAAAGTATGAAGGAATTAGTCATAGAAGATTTTCAGTTTTAGCAATTCTATCTATTTAGTTATTACTATGTTTATGCCCAGTAATGTCTTTTGGCATTTTGTACTTTGTATAATCATTTAAGGATTATGTTTATTTACAGTAAAGTAATTTATTCCTCATTACATGGTTATTCTGTCCAGTATTGCCAATAAATCTCTAGATGTTTTTCATCTTTTTGTTTAATTCTCTTAGATTATTAATGTACTTTCAATGATAAATTTCAGCTTTAATGCTCCTCATTATACATACTTACGTTCTCAGAAAATATCGCTAACAAATAACTATTAATTGATGTTAAAAAACATGTGACACAAATTGTTGTCCAAAATGTTTTGGGGGAGGGGGTGTGGACTTAATCCATACGTTATAAGATATGGCTTCTGTCAATAATTCCCACTAATTGCCTATGGAAACCGCAAGTAGACGAATTAAGAAATAATTTCATCTATTATTGTTTTAATATTTTTCATTTTATTTTTCTTTGCTCCACTCCTTCTCTCCCTAGCTCCATGGTAGGGGTTGAGTGGGGATAGGGTGGCGGTTTGGGTGGGGTTTATTAATTGTACATGATTGTATTTAATTACTATCTACAAATAAATTCTTTAAAAAAACAACATGTTCCTCTTTGTCAAAACTGCTGTATATACTAAAATAAGAAATACCTATTTGGAGCTATTCCTGGATTTTGCTTAAGAAAAAAACATCCTGTAACTGCTTTGTGTGAACCCAACCAGTAAGTTTAATTCCAACTAAAACAATGTATCACTAAATTGTAAAAAATAAACAAAAAAAAACTAACAGTGACCATAACATCCTCTTCTTTTTTGATCATGTCCCATATCACAGTCAAAAAGAAGAGAGAAAAAATGACGTCTTCTACATGTGTCCCAAGAGGAATCCAATTTATCTCCCTCTTCTTCTCACTGACCACATTTCTGGCAGGAGCAAAAACTCCTCCACTTCAATGGGATACAAGTCAACAAACCACATCCTTTGGCCTCTTGGTCTCCTATACTATTTATAGCCAAGTAGCGGGGTTTCGAATAATATGGATGCCTGTTTTCTTTGTTAAATTTGAAGAACTTGGGGAAAGTCTTGGAGATTGTCAAATACCAAACATTAAAAGTGTTGGTGGGAAGAAAGAGGGTACTATGTTGTATGTTTCTTTCTCTTTGCTATGTTAAAATCTAATGTTGTATTATCTTTACATTAAATACTAAAAGAGAGTTATTTTATTATGTTAATTCCATTAGGTTGTACATATCTTCTTCCCACTGACCGAAAATGTAGATAAGAAAGCTACTTCAGAGGCTAAGCAAATTGTTGAACTTTACTTTAATCTTGAATTTTGTGATTAATTATAGTACTTAGATAATATGCATTCCCGAAACAAATCACATATACATTGTGTCTCCGACATCATTAGAATTTACTTGCCAAGGTCAAACAACCAACCAATCTACTTTAATATACTTTCAGGATATTGTGTTAAATCAACTCACTACAAAAAAGTTTAAGTCAGCAGCCTCGAAAAGAAGCTAGCCTACGCATCTCTTTTTTCTAACCTCATAGCATCTAAGAGGAATTAGTATATTTATTGAAATCCCTGCTTTGTTTCTTTGCTGCCATTGACCTCTAACCAGTATTTTCTGAATATCAGTCCTCTTGGAAAGGTCCACCCACTTGTCTCCATTTGGTCCTGGTACACCTAGTCTGCGGGACACACAAAGCTCTTTGCTGCTATGAGCGCTCCATCTGGAGTTAGCTCACAATGTATGGTCAGAGGCCTTTTTCAACCCTGTCTTTTGGATACACTCCAGCTCTATATACTGCAGCTTAACAATATCACACCAAATATTGAATTGTATTTACTGGAATTGTTTATTTTCACAAATATACTATAACGAACTATGAATAAATGACCCTTCTATGCTATGCTATAAGCATCAACAATGAACGTGCAGAAGCTAATGTTCATTAAGAATGCCTACATTCACAACCTGCATAGTCACTGTAGATTGTGTACTTTGGCACATGGAGTCCTTACAAGTCCGTATTATGCGTGCCGCTAGTGTATTAACCATTAAATATATGTAGAAATATATGTATTACGCTTGCCTCCATCACCGTATATCGAATTTTTTTATTCTATATTTCTGAGTGTGAGGAAGATAACTCATACTCGAGTACAAATTAAAAATATGTAGGCTAGAATGTGCCAAGTTACATAATAGTGTGTTACCTATTATAACCAAGCTTAACAATAGTGCTATCACTAGACAAGACATTACTTTCATTGTAAACCTCTCAGAGAGACTGTAAAGTTCTAGAACGTTAATTTAATAATAGGTCACCTGAATGGCTTTATTTTATTTTATTTTTTTGGTTAAATGCACACAGGTTTTGGGAGTGGTGTAGCTAAAAGTAGGGGACCTGCTACACTTCTCTTATTATTCATTAGCAGAGGCCTCTGTTTGACAGCTTGCCGCCCATACACATTTCCAGCCACAAACCCACATTTATTTAGCGCTCCTCACTCCGGAGTTGGGTCCTCTTTAGTTCCAGGTTCAGGACAGGGTCGTGGCAGCGGCAGGACGCTATGTGTGCCCCACATACAACATTCTGACACTGAACGGCGTCAGGACCCAGTGCTGTGCCCGGTGCCGAAGAGTACCGGACTCAGGAGCATAGAAGGTACAATGACTTGTCATCATTTCTTAGTGAGGGTCAACTACTGTCCTTAGAAAGCTACATCCTGCTATTTATAGTAAACTGTATGGGATAATTGGAGTATACGGCTAGAATAGTGAAAGGTAGGCGCAGTGTCACAATTAGATAAAACTGGATCCCTGTGGAAATGTGGAACCTCTGAAAATGCATGCTGGGATTTACAGTTCCAAAGCCACGCAGTTTCCCCCTATGGAGATGCATTTGCAGCTCATACATCTTTAGCCATAAACCTACATTTGTTTACTGCTCCTCACTATTGAGTCAGATCCTCTTCAGCTCAGGACGCAGCACGACATCCTAAAGAAATTCAGCGTCAGGATGTTGTGTGTGCCCTGCACTAAATGGCAACTGTTACTGCAGTTACTTCAGGGTCCAGTCACATCTGCAAACCACTGCAACCCCTGTAGTTACGCCACTGGTTTTCGCTATTATTAACCCTTTCATGACCAAGGGTCATTGATACCCCTGTGTCCAGATCAAATTTTCCATTTCTGATCTGCACTTCTTTAAACGATAATATCTTTGCAACCGCTTTGAATATCACAACTATTTTTACTTAGTTTTTTTTTTTTACAAGACTTATGAGGCTTTAATTTTCTAGATTCGTTTAATGAATGGCATGTTTTACATTTTTATTATGAGCAGACAAATCACAAAAAAATGTGAAAAAAAACACCTTTGTAATTTTTTTAATATATTTATCTGTGTGTGTGTGTGTATACATATATATATATATATAAATATATATATACACACACACACACACACACACACACACACACACACAAACACATACACACCCACACACACACTGTTTCAGCTCTGTAACAGTTAGGTTGGATTCACGTGAGCATGTTCGGTCCGTGAAGGACGGAACGTATTTCGGCCGCAAGTCCCGGACCGAACACACTGCAGGGAGCCGGGCTCCTAGCATCATAGTTATGTACGACGCTAGGAGTCCCTGCCTCGCTGCGGGACAACTGTCCCGTACTGTAATCATGTTTTCAGTACGGGACAGTAGTTCCACGGAGAGGCAGGGACTCCTAGCGTCGTACATAACTATGATGCTAAGAGCCCGGCTCACTGCAGTGTGTTCGGTCCTGGACTTGCGGACGAAATACGTTCCGTTCTTTATGGACCGAACATGCTCGTGTGAATCCAGCCTAACTGTTAGGGTATGTTCACATGCACTATTTACGGACGTAATTCAGGCGTTTTATGCTTGGAATTACGGCCGAAAATACTGCTTGAAAGCGTCAGTAAACATCTGCCCATTCATTTGAATGGGTTTTACGATGTACTGTGCAGAAGGTAATTTTTTTTACGCGCCGCTGTCAAAAGACGGCGTAAAAAAGATGCCCGCGTCAAAGAAGTGCATGTCACTTCTTGGGACATAATTGGAGCCGTTTTCCATTGACTCCATAGAAAAACAGCTCCAATTACGTCCGTAATGGACGCTGCGAAAAACGCCTGCACATGCCATTACGTCTGAAATTCAGGAGCTGTTTTCTCCTGAAAACAGCTCCGTAAATTCAGCCGTATTGGACGTGCACGTGTGAACATACCCTTACTCTCCCCTCACAGGGGATCCAGGAGAGAGAAGACTAAAGAGTTAAAACAAACTATCAGTACCTTATCTGGCCAGATAACGAGCACACTGGCTCCGTCATCTTTAGGCAGAAGCTGACGGAGGGAGAAGGAGGGGGGAGGTGCCGACACACAGGGAAAGAGAAAAGTGCAGACTGCTTCATTGTGAGCAGAGCTAGATTTGTAAGTTCAGTTTCATAAAAAAACACATGTTTGTTTTATGAAACTAAGTCAAAGAGGTGTCGGCACTTGTAGAGAGAGTCGACATAGATTAGTGCAGGGCTGCTTCTTTAAACCCCTGATGCACGCTGCAAACGTCTATATACGTGCTAACTGCACGGGGCATTGGCAGTAAGAACGTATATAGCCATATGGCAGTCGTGAAGGGGTTAGTATTCATATATAGATGCAGTTTGACTGACCTAGATATGGGAAACATTCAAATTTCAGCTGCTGTTCATCAACACTGTTTACTTAGGCCACTGACTATAGGCCACTTATTCTGCACTACGCAGGAGATGGGAATCTCTGGCAATTTGCAAATCTGGCAGAAAAGCAGTAAATACAGTCAGATAGCTCTGTTTCTGAAACAAGGCATTAGTATACAGTAGTTCACACTTTAAAGTGGTTGTTCAAGATTAGAAAAAATTGTCTGCATCTTTCCAGAAACAGCGCCACACTTGCCCATGGGATGTTTCTCGTACTGCAGTACAGCCCTCATTTAAGTGAGTGGGCCTAAACTGCAGCTAGGTTGTCATTTTATGCCCAGCTAGGTTGTCTATTTTATTTAAATCAAGTATATCAGTATGGAGAACATCCTAGCTGTCGTCTCTGTCTTTCTACCGCTTTGTGCCCATTTTCATTGAATCATAAAAATGATGGATAATGAACTTGTGAATGCAGCTTTTCTTTGTCCAGGGGCTTAAATGTGACCATTGTAGAGCACTCTGTATAATATTATTTACAATTGATTGCACATATTGTATGGCTGTGCATCTGCATTCTCGATAGAAATAAATGGTATAAACAGAAACACCCAAGTGAGTATGTTCAGATGTTTCCATAATGTCCATTCATTTCTATGAACATTGTCCATGCATGAGCTGCTAGCTTTCTACCAAGAACAGGGTCCTAGGATCCCTCATTCTTCCAGTGGTTAGACCGCCCCACCGCTCACACTTATATGTATATAATATGACATCACATTTCATAACTAGAACTTCTCATCTAAATACAGAAATATAAGTAAGGCTAGGTTCACATTGCGCGTTATTGTTGCATTGTTGTTGCGTTTTCAAATGCAACCTAACGAAACACATCTAAAAGACGAGTTTTCGTAAAAATGCATGAGTTTTTTAAATATCCATGCATTTTACAAAGTCTTTCAGCTGTAAGCCTATAACCAGTAACCCCTTCCCGACCGTCTTTTGACAGAGGGCGGTGCTGGTACAGACTACAGCAACGTCTTTTGGCGTTGCTGTAGAAAAAGATTATGCTCTAAGCAGGAGCTTTTACATACAGCTCATGTAGTAAGAACAGCCTCCTGAATACAGCTGGAATTGGGGGAATCTCCAAATCCCAGTGGTTTTACCCTTTGATCGCCACGTGGTCCACGACTGCGGCATAATCAAAGGGGACTCCCCTGTTCCATCGGAGTCTAAGGGAACCCTCTGCAGTCAGCCCTAGGGACCTAGAAAGGACCCCAGGACTGTATGTTCTGTAAGCCTGCGGTTAGGAGCACACTATGTGTAACCCTAACAGCAGCCTGTGTCATAGTGACACAGTGTAAGGTATTAGTATACAGGATAATGCTAATATAAGTATAAAATAAAGTTGTAAATAAAATTATCCCTTTATGGGATTTAAAAAAATTTTTAATAATAAAGAAATGTCCACAAAAAAGTCATTATGTAGGATAAAATATATTTTATTGCCCATACATTACATAAAAATAAAATAAATACACATATTAGGTATCTACAGGACCGTAAGCTGAAGAATTCATCTAACGGGTTATTCAGCCTAAAACTTTGACGTATATAAAAAAAATGCTGCTTCTTTCTATATTTATGCCGCAAAAATTATTTAGATAACCCCAAACTGTGCAGGAAAAAAAATCCTATTTTTCCCGCATAAAACAAGACCTTTTCATAGCCTAGTCAATGAAAAAATAAAAAAACGTTATGGCTGCTGAAAAGCAGAGAGGCAAAAACGAAAACATTTAGCTGTTCATTAAGGTCTTTTCAGGCCTGGTCATTAAGGGGTTAAGTTAGAAATCGCATGCGTTTTTTTTAGATGCATTAATGTAGGCTGCATTTTTTATAAATCTGAAGACAGCCTAAGTATTAGGGTATGTTCACACGGCAGCCTCCGTTACGGCTGAAATTACGGTGCTGTTTTCAGGAGAAAACAGCACCGTAATTTCAGCCGTAATGGCATGTGCAGGTGTCTTTCGCTGCGTCCACTACGGACGTAATTGGAGCTGTTTTTCCATGGAGTCCATGGAAAACGGCTCCATTTACGTCTGAAGAAGTGACAGGCACTTCTTTGACGCGGGCGTCTTTTTTACGCGCTGCCTTTTGACAGCGGCGCGTAAAAAAAATGACCGTCGGCACAGAACATCGTAAGACCCATTCTAATGAATGGGCAGATGTTTGCCGACGCTTATGAGCCACATTTTCGGACATAATTCGGGGCTAAAACGCCCGAATTACGTCCGTAAATAGTGTGTGTGAACCCAGCCTTAGTATACATGGCAGGAATTTATCAGACTTCAAAGTTGTTCATTCCAATATTTATGTTGATTTGGCTGGAATTGCTACATTTATTAAGTAATTATTCCATATATTCTTATCTTTATTGCTCAGGGAGCTGAGACTTTTGTGTCATGCACACGACCATGTGTGCCGTCCGAGTCCTGTCAGTGAACCGAGGAAAGATAGGACCTGTTCTATCTTTCCTCAAATCGGAGACTTGGACCATTTTTCACGGACCTGATTCACCCGCTAAAGTGAATGGGTCCGTGAAGACTATCGGGTGCCACTCGGATGCCGTCAAAAACGCCCCGAGTGGCACAACGGTCGTGTGCGTTAGACCTTTGTGTCTGTTTCTAACTTATCTTGTGAGATTATTCCCCAAGTAATAAGTGCAATTGTGCTTGAATTTACTATGTTTTCTGACCAAGCTATGTTGTCATGCATATACTTTACCTTCCAGATCTCATAATAACAAAAGGCAAGACTGTTAAAAAGCTTAATATTTCGATAATATTGGTTTGAATCTATAAAGTGTAAATTGGTTTCCAGGAACTAATATTCCCAATTCATTCACAGATATGCAGCCAAGGGATGATGGTAAATGGTGATTCCTTTATAATAACATATAGAATAATGTACATAGATATTGTCTGTATACAGCCAAGGGTCATAATTGTGCAATATGGAATTATAACAGTAAAATATGCCCTAAATTAGAAATATAGTTTACCTTCAAGTATCTCACCCAAATTAAAGGGTAACTAACGTTTCATAAAACTTTTGACATGTCAAAGTGATATGTCAGAAGTTTTGATTGGTGGGGGTCTGAGCACTGAGACCCCATCGATCACTAAAACAAAGCGGCAGAATCGCTCGGGTGAGTGTTGAGAACATTATTTTTTATATTTTGTTTGTATACAGAACAGTAAGAAATTAAGTTATTTACCTGAGGACCTCTTAAGCCTAGTTCTCCATCGATACCTGGCCCACCAGCATCACCATTAGCTCCCTGCAAATATTGATGTTGTTTACACATTATTAACACATTTATTAATTCATGTAATTACGATATTAATGTGCTTAGAGAGTAATGCATGCAGCATGTTAGGCAATGGTCACGTTCACAAAATTGTCCTTTTTTTCATCTGTTTTTATAGATCTGTTCTGAAAAAATGTGCATTGTCACCATGGTCATCACTCATCAGTTGTCATTTGTTGTCATCCATTGTTTTTACTGATGTGTTCAAGTGACTTTGTGAAGCCAATGCTAACATGGTTTAACAGACATTCATTTCGTTCACCGTCATTTCATATCCTTTCAATATGTCTTAAAATCAAAACTTTTTTTCACACCAAAAGTGACAACAAAATTCCACTGGGATCCATTGTGACATCTATACCTTTTAGGTCACAAAAATTATATGGGAATTGTGGAGTGTTTTGTACACCAATACTACTAAATATTAATACATTGTTTTCATGCTCCTGAAAAAATGTTTTTACTGACAATCCAAAAGCTTTAATGTAATAGTGCTCTGAATGTAATGTCTATGTTTATTACCCAAAGGTGATTACAATACACAGCAATGACACAGGGGCCTCCTGGACCTACAGTACCTTAGAATATTGTCAAATTAATTCTGACTAAGAAACCTTTTATAAGCATACCAGTGGGCCCATAGCGCCTCTTCTTCCAGGAAGACTCTAAAAAATAGAAAACAGACTTTTATTATGAAATTTATATTTATTTTATTTCCCATTATTTCCCATTGCTTATGTAGCGCTAAAATATTCCACAGCGCAGTACAGAGAATGTCATCAGTCCCTGTCCATAATGGGGCCCACAATCAAACGAGATTTTATTCTCTGCTCTTTTCTGTGCAATATGTCAGCACCATACAAATAACCAGTAATTGTAATAATAATAAAAATACACTTTATTTATAGAAATATCACCTTTTTAAATATAAGGAAAATGTATTATCAAACTTTGTATGTTTTTAGGAGCAAACACTGTTTAATTCTTACATCAAGTCCATCGGCACCAGGTTTTCCAGGTTCTCCTTCCTCTCCAGGTTCACCCTAGAAAGATGTTAAAAATATAAATGAAATGGGTACATTGTATAGTTGAATACAAGTTTCTAGTTAATGAGTTTTTCTAATGGTTGCAGATTAACATCCAAATTAAAATGGCTCCCCCAGAGTATGAATGGAACTGCTCCATTCAAAATTATCTTCACTGTGGTCAAGGGGGTGAGGAGGAACGGGAGACCACATTCTGGTAATCCTGGGGGTTCCAGTGGTTTGCCTCCCAGAAGTCAATTACCTATCCGGTAGATAAGGGTACAGGCATTCACTGAAAGCAATATTTTTATTGGGAGGTGTGGGACTCCCCATACTTAACACCTGGTACAGGGCCCTGCAAGTTGAGCAAACCAAACAAACGGTTTAACTTGAAGTTTCTAGGATCCAATGCAAAACCTGTAACAGGGCCCCTAAATTTTACATACAATTTATAGTACTGGTATCCTCTTATGTAGCAGAGGAACTGCTAGAACCTCAGGCTCCAGTTTACAGACGAATGTAGCCAACCCGTGCGGGACGCATTATCACGCATTCCCCATAGACTGGAGTCTATGGAGGGATGCGTGAAGTGCAAAAAAATAGGACATGTCCTATTTTTTCACTGACCCTTCACACTCTCCGTTGAAACAAAGGTCGTGTGAATGGCCCTATTGAAGTACATGAGTCTGTGTGACGCCTGTTGTTTTAACGGCCGTCACACGGACTACATATATGCTCATCTGAATGAGCCCCTTTAAATGCACACTGTAATGCCATCACACAATAATAATTTTTACAGTAATGTCACAGAACATGGTTAATGCACACAATGATATCCTACCCCATGGATAATAACAGTGATGTGACAGTACAGATACAATAAACACTGTGATGTGACAGTGCAGTGAAAATAAATACAGTGATGTCAGAGTACAAAAATAACGAAAACAGTGATGTCACAGTACAGGATTAACAAACACAGTGTTATCAAACCACAGGGATAAAAAACACAAAGTGATGTCACAGTACAGCAATAAACACAGAGATGTGACACTGCAGGTAAAATAAATCAAGGATGTCATAGAACATGGGTAATGACCATAGTGAAGTAATAGTGCAGGAATAATAGTCTAAGTGATGCCCCTAGGGGCACTAATAAAATAAGTAAAAAAACGGAAATTATTTTTTTTAATGTATACAAAAAAACATTTAAAAGTAAAAAAGTTATTCCCCATTATTCCTAAAAAATAATGTAAAAAAATAAATAAACATAATTGGCATCTAAAAAGTCTGAACTCTTACAATATAACATTATTCAACCTGCACAGTGAACACCGTAAAAAAACAAAACTGGCAGAATTGCTGTTGTTTGGTCACCTCGTATCCCATAAAATTTTTTATAAAAAGTGATCAAAAAGTTGCATGTACCTGAAAATTATACCAAAAAAAACAACAACCCTACAGCTCGAGAAGCAAAAAAGTCCTCACATAGCTCAATTGACTGAAAAATAATTGTGATTTTTTTTTTTAACAATTCGTTTTTCTTCATAAATGTAGTAAAATATAACAAAAACTATTAACATTTGGTATCGCCGTAATCACATTGATACGCAGATTAAAGTTATTATGTTGTTTTTGCCGCATGGTGATGAAATCCAAAAAACTATGGGTTTTTTCCCAATCCACACCAAATAATTTTTTACCAGTTTCCCAGTGCATTATATGGTGCAATAAATGGTGCCGAGGAAAAACGTCAACTCGTCCCACAAATAAAAAATTCCCCATATGGCTATATCAATGGGAAAAATAAAAAGTTATGGCTTTTGGAAGGTGGGGAGAAAAAAATAAAAAAAATAAAAATTGCCTTAGCGGCAAGGGATTAAATTTCTCAATAGTTAAACAGTTGTGTTATTTTAGTAAATTTATTTTCTACTTGTTTCCAAATATTCCCATCCACACTGTCTGCATCCTACAGATAAATCAAAAGGTTTAAGACACTGCAGGGAATGGGAAATCTTATGTTCCTCCTCATTGCTGATACTGTTATCTACAAGCTGAAAGCTGCACTGTTTGTGTAACCCAAATTTTGTGAGGGCGTAAAGGGAATTAAAAATGTGTTGATAGTTAAGTGGATAATAACCTCCATCCCTGTCTCTCCTTTAAGACCCTGGGGTCCGGTAATAGTGCTTTCAGTTCCAGGATTTCCCTAAAAGCAAAGAAAAGTTTATACAGGAGTTAAATAAGCTGAATTTATATTATGTACATTTGGAAATTTTATTATTTTTTTCAAATATGCATCATTATACAATATCATTATACATAATTATACAATATGTCCTAAATACTGAGAAATTTTCACTGGAGAGATTTTATATATATATATATATATATATATATATATATATATATATATATACGATATACATATATACATACGATTAAATAGTGGTGGGTTAATATATTCATAGACACTTATGGTATGTATTTTTTATTTAATATAACCTAATCTAAATGGAGGTGCATTAATGCTATATATCGATCAATTTATTTGTATGCTCAATGATACAATTGTTATGACTTTAAGAATCATATTGAATAAATGGTTATTAAAGAATAATCGTTTGTATATAGCGAGGCAAGTATATGGATGATCATTAATGACATGTACACTTACCAGGTCACCCCTATGGCCTTTAAATCCTTTATTTCCTTTAGGTCCATTTAATCCAGATCTGCCCTGTTAAAGAAAATCAGTAGAATTCAGAGTTACATTATATTCTGTACTGGTTGTTCAGCAGTTCTGATTCAATATCATGGTCCCAGCCTTCTGTATAATGTTGTAATGATGTGTTCAATTGAAACGCATAACCAGACATATATATAAAACTGTAGTTTGAGCATTACAAAACAAAAAGAGATTTATACGCTATGCTGAAGAGCCAGACTGGACCACCAAAGTACCAAAGGATCATCCAGTGGGCCCAGGCTGTGACACAAAAATGGACCCCAAAGGTCCAGCAGAAAGCAACTCCATTTGGATCTAATTTGGGATCCAATCGTTTACCACTAGTGTATATTTCTTATTGAGTTTATTTGAAAATAAACTATTAGACCTGATATATTTCATGCACCACAATAAAGATTATGATGAAATGAAAAGTGGATGTGCACAGGTTCTGTAATGATGAAGGGTGGGTGCTTAGAATTATCTTTCTTCTGGTGGCCCCAAGAAACCCCAGTCGGACACTGCTATGCTGCATCAGCAAGTTTGTCTGGTTATAAATACTTTAATACATTCTGAGATCAAATTTTTCTCGCACAATCAAGGTGACCACTGCACATGACTGAAGTCTGAAGAATCAATATATTGTATTCAGGTATCTATTATATACAGCAGAATGCTGATAGTCCTGCTTGTGATAATCCAAAAATGGCACTAATACCACATGTGCCAGAATCAGAATCCTGTATCTATTCCCAAAATCAATCTTTGTTCAGAATTACACAGCTTGCCATAAATAAAATAGCACGGAGCTGTAGCTAGGCTTTCCTTTACCCGGGGAAAAAAATGAAGTGTGGCACCGCCCCACCTACAGTACACGCACACCTCAAACCTAATCCAATAGATAGTCCAATTGATTAATCCAATTTCCACGGGCAATTTTTTAAATTTAGTTCTTTTAAATCTACATTTTTGTGCAGGGCTAGTGCTCCGGTAGCCTCCAACTACGCCCCTGAAATAACTTTGTTGTTACTGTGTCAAGGGTTTCCAATTGACTTTTTTTTTTTCTGGACAATTTAGCAACAAATCAACACCTAAAATTTTGATGGACAAATTGAAAAAAATGATTATCATAAAGACTAAAAATGATGTATGTCTATAGCTCGGGTAATATAATATGAACACACTAGCAACATTTACTGTGAAGTGTAAAACAATGGTAATTACACCATAATCTGTAAAAGCTTCTCCTGCCTAAAAATCAATCACAGACACAGCTATTTTTAATGATTGGCAAACTTCAATATGGCTATACTGTAGGTGTACTATACTGAAACAAATTAAAGGCATCTTACTGATTCTCCTCCTTCACCTTTCTCTCCTTTTATTCCTGGTGGTCCATACTTTCCCTGAAAAAAGTTGGATGAAAGAAAAATGACAATTTAAACTTCTATAGAAATAAATAGGAGGTCATATACATGTATAATAAACAGTATACCTCTTCTCCATTAAGTCCATCAAGCGCCTGCTCTCCATCTTCATTCTACAATATAAAAAAGAGGACACAAAATACATTTCTGAGAACATTATTTTAAGAAGCTGTACATTACCATATTGAAATGTCTGTACAATTGTGAGCTTTGTAGCAGTGGTGTATATTTGGTTATTTCTTACATACGTTTGGGTCCAGAAATATTTGGACAGGGACACAATTTTTATCATTTATCGTCACAATGGATTTGAAACAATCAAAGATTGTGATTGAAATGTAGACATTCAGCTTCAATTTAAGTTGGTAACAAAAATATTACATTAACCGTTTCGGAATGACAGACTTTTTTTTTTTTACATAGCCTCTCCATTTGCACAGGCTCAAAAGCAATTGAACAATTGACTGATAAGCAGTTTCATGGGCAGTTAAGGCCTATTCCCACATTTCATGACAATTTAAGGAAATAAATGGTCTGGAGTTGATTCCAAGATCGAATTATCATTTGGTAGATGTTCATGGGAACTCTCAATATGCGGTCCAAAGAGGCATCAATGCAAGTAGCGAAGGACATCATTAGGCTAAAAAACAAAAAGAGAGGTACAGTAGCAGAAACTTTAGGAGTGGCTAAGTACACAAATTGGTTAATTCTTGAAAATAAGAAATACATTGCTAACTTAGCTACAATAAAAGGCTTGGAAGACCATGGAAAACAACTAAAGTGGATAATGGCAGAATTATTTCCTTGGTTAATAAAAATCCCCTTCACAACATCTAGCCAAGTCACTCACACTCTCGAGGAGGTAGACGTATCCATGTCAAAGTCTACAATAAAGAGACGCATCATGAATGTAGATACAGAGGGTATATATCAGGATGCAAACCATTGGTAAAGGGGGTTTTACACGGGACGATTATCGGGCAGACGAGCGTTCATAGGACGATTATCGGGCAGACGAGCGTTCATAGAATGCTCGTTGCCGATAAGTGCCCTGTGTAAATAGGGCAGCGAACAGCAGATGAACGAGCAAACGTCTCATTCATCTGCTGATCGTATCGTTTTAAAAAAGTCAAATATTATCGTAGTCGGCAGCACATACCTGCCAACATGATAATAATGTATGAGGACGAGCGATCGGAATAATGACCGCTCATCTCCATCCATAGCTCCTTGTGACAGGAGCAACCGAGTGCCGATCAACGAGCTGTGTCATTGTTAGGCGCTCGCTGCACCAGCCAAAGAACAGAAAGGCCAGATTAGACTATGCTAAAAAAAAAAATCTACGCAAGCCACCCAATTCTGGAATAAGATTCTTTGGAAAGATAAAACCAAGATGTAAAGGCAGGAAGGAGGTGAAGGGAAAGTGAGCCCTAATCTACCCACCGCCCTGCCTACTTGCAACGACCCGCCCTAGGCGACGGGGTACAACTGGGCAGCGGTCCCTACGCTGTCTAAGTGCACGGGAGAACAAACAGGGAACACGCAAGGGAAGGGGCAGTAGCCCACGGAACGCCGCGAGGAAATGGAGCGGTGAACGAATAGTCAGGACCAGGATGAAGTGGAGTATACCAACGTGAGCACGGAGAAGGAAGCAAGCCAGGGGCAAAGCGAAGCAGGTTAAGCGGAACTGCAGCAAGGCAGAAGCACGGCAGAAGCAGGCTGGAGCAAGGAGCAGTGGGGCCAGGAATCCAGAAGAATTACAAGCACTGAGGAAGAGAACACGGCAGGTAATAAAGGACAGGGGGCGGAGCTAACTCCGACTGACCAGGCCGCGATAGGCTCTCCCACTCCTGAGCCTGTCACCCAGGTTGGTGGGAGACGGTGTCAGTCTAACAGGTCTGGCCTCAGGTGTGGATTGATTAATCCCAGGAGTATACCTAGACGTAGTACCTGGCAGATCCCTAACAGTACTCCCCCTTTTATGAGGGGCCACCGGACCCTTACTAAGAGGACCCGGTTTAGTAGGGAAGAGAAGGTGGAACCTCCTGATCAATACCCCAGCGTGAACATCACGGGCAGGTACCCAAGTCCTCTCCTCCGGCCCGTATCCTCTCCAATGGACCAGGTACTGGAGGGAGCCCTGGACCATCCTACTGTCCATAATCTTGGCCACCTCGAATTCCACCCCCTCAGGGGTGAGAACGGGAACAGGAGGTTTCCTCGAGGGGGACCAGGACGGGGAGCAGCGTTTGAGGAGGGAGGCATGGAAGACGTCATGTATGCGAAAGGATGGGGGCAGCTCCAGACGGAAGGATACAGGGTTGAGGACTTCAATGATCTTATAAGGTCCAATAAATCGGGGAGCAAACTTCCTGGACGGGACCTTAAGGCGCAAGTTCCTGGACGACAACCAGACCAAATCCCCAACGACAAACCGGGGGTTAGCAGAACGTCTACTATCAGCCTGAATCTTTTGTGCGCTCTGGGACGCCTCTAGGTTCTTCTGAACCTGGGCCCAGACTGTGCACAGTTCCCGATGAACATCCTCTACCTCAGGATTATTGGAACAACCAGGGGAAACGGAGGAGAACCTTGGGTTAAACCCGAAATTACAGAAAAACGGGGAGACCCCTGACGAGTTACTGACCCGGTTATTCAGGGAAAATTCAGCAAGGGGAAGGAATGAGACCCAATCGAATTGACAGTGAGAGATGAAACACCTTAAATATTGTTCCAGGGATTGGTTAGTCATTTCCGTTTGGCCATTAGTTTCGGGATGGAAGGCGGAGGAGAAGGACAGATCAATCTCCAACTTTTTACAAAAAGCTCTCCAAAATAAGGAAACAAATTGTACCCCTCTGTCAGAAACGATATTGACTGGGGCCCCATGGAGACGCAGGATGTGTTTCACAAACAAAGAAGCTAACGTCTTGGCGTTAGGTAGCTTCTTAAGGGGCACAAAGTGGCACATCTTGCTGAAGCGGTCTACTACCACCCACACCACCGACTTGCCCTGAGATGGGGGCAAATCGGTGATAAAATCCATGGAGATATGGGTCCAAGGTCTCTGGGGAATGGGCAAGGAACGTAGTAGGCCCGCAGGTCGAGACCTAGGGGTTTTGGACCTAGTGCAAACCCCACAAGCGGCGACGTAAGCCCTAAAGTCTTTAGGCAACCCAGGCCACCAATAGTTTCTGGTAATGAGGTGTTTGGTGCCCAAGATGCCAGGATGACCAGATAGAGCGGAGTCATGGTTTTCCCTGAGTACCCTTAGCCGGTATTGCAGGGGAACAAACAGTTTGTCCCCAGGGACGTTCCCGGGAGCTGAACCCTGATCAGCCGCAATATCAGAAGCTAAGTCAGAATCCGTGGCAGAAACGATTATACCAGGGGGTAAAATACAAGAAGGATCCTTCTCGGAAGGAGGATTGGCCATGAAACTACGTGACAGGGCATCAGCCTTAATATTCTTGGACCCAGCCCTATAGGTAACCAAGAAATTAAATCTGGTAAAGAATAGTGCCCACCGAGCTTGTCTAGGATTAAGCCTCCGGGCCGATTCTAGGAAAACCAGATTCTTGTGATCCGTAAGGACCGTTACCTGGTGTCTGGCCTCCTCCAGGAAGTGCCGCCACTCTTCAAAAGCCCATTTAATGGCTAGAAGTTCGCGGTTGCCAATATCATAGTTACTCTCCGTGGGAGAAAACTTCCTAGAGAAGTAAGCACAGGGGCGGAGATGGGTGAGGGAGCTGGTACCCTGGGACAAGACGGCCCCCACTCCCACCTCGGATGCGTCAACCTCCACAATAAATGGCTCCTCTTGGTTGGGCTGAATCAGCACGGGGGCCGAGATAAAGCACTTCTTGAGGGTCTCAAAGGCCTGGACGGCCTCAGGGGGCCAATGGAGGACATCAGCACCCTTGCGAGTAAGGTCCGTAAGAGGCTTAGCGACGACCGAGAAGTTGGCAATAAATCTCCTGTAATAGTTGGCGAACCCTAAAAAACACTGTAACGGCTTAAGGGAGGCAGGTTGGACCCATTCCGCCACAGCCTGAACCTTGGCAGGGTCCATGCGGAATTCATGAGGAGTGAGGATTTGCCCTAAAAATGGTATCTCCTGTACCCCAAAGACACATTTTTCAGTCTTAGCAAACAGATTATTCTCCCGAAGGACCTGGAGCACCTTCCTGACATGCTCCACGTGGGAGGACCAGTCCTTGGAAAACACCAGTATGTCATCAAGGTACACAACAAGAAAATTACCCAGGTAATCTCTCAGGATTTCATTAATAAAATTCTGGAAGACAGCAGGGGCATTACACAACCCAAAGGGCATGACCAGGTATTCGAAATGACCCTCAGGTGTGTTGAACGCCGTTTTCCACTCATCCCCCTCTTTGATGCGGATAAGGTTATATGCCCCCCGTAGATCGAACTTAGAAAACCATTGGGCTCCCTGAACCTGATTAAAAAGATCAGGAAATCAAAGGAAGTGGGTACTGGTTCCTTACGGTGACCTTATTCAGGTTACGATAATCAATGCACGGCCTAAGACCACCATCCTTCTTCCCCACGAAGAAGAAGCCAGCACCTACAGGAGAAGTCGAGGGGCGAATGAAACCCTTGGCCAGGCATTCTTGGATATACACCCTCATAGCTTCACGTTCAGGACATGAAAGGTTAAATATCCTACCCTTAGGAAGCTTGGCACCAGGCACCAAATCGATGGCGCAATCGTAATCTCTATGGGGGGGCAACACCTCGGAGGCCTCCTTAGAAAACACATCGGCGAAGTCCTGAACAAACTCAGGAAGCGTGTTTACCTCCTCCCGGGGAGAAATAGAGTTAACAGAAAGACATGACATACGACATTCATTACCCCATTTGGTAAACTCCCCAGTATTCCAATCAAACGTGGGATTATGCAACTGCAACCAGGGAAGACCTAATACCAGATCAGACGATAATCCCTGCATCACCAGTACAGAGCACTGCTCCAAATACATGGAGCCAACCAGGAGTTCAAAAACAGGAGTATGCTGAGTAAAATAACCATTAGCAAGGGGAGTTGAGTCGATACCTACTACAGGGATAGGATAAGGTAAATCAATAAAAGGCATCTTTAGAGACATAGCAAATTCCACAGACATGATATTAGCAGATGAGCCAGAATCCACGAAAGCACTGCCCGTGGCAGACCGGCCAGCAAACGAGACCTGAAAGGGAAGCAAAATTTTATTGCGTTTCACATTAACGGGAAATACCTGTGCGCCCAAGTGACCTCCCCGATGATCACTTAGGCGCGGAAGTTTTCCGGCTTTTTATTCTTGCGCCTGGGACAGGTGTTCAGTAGATGCTTGTCGTCCCCACAGTAGAAGCAGAGACCATTCATTCTGCGAAACTCCCTACGTTGTCGAGGGGACATGGAGGCCCCGAGTTGCATAGGTACCTCCGAGTCCTCCGTGGAGGGGCGAGGGGACGGGACCTCAGGGGGGATCGCAGAAAAGTCAGAGGGGAGCACATTGAAACGTTCAAGCTGACGTTCCCTGAGACGTCGGTCAAGTCGTACTGCTAGGGCCATAACCTGGTCAAGGGAGTCAGAAGAGGGGTAGCTAACCAGCAGATCCTTCAGGGCGTCAGATAATCCTAACCTAAACTGGCACCTTAGGGCCGGATCTTTCCACCGAGAAGCTACGCACCACTTTCTAAAATCAGAACAGTATTCCTCAACCGGTCTCCTACCCTGACGTAAGGTCACCAGCTGACTCTCGGCTAAAGCAGTCCTATCAGTCTCGTCGTAAATGCGTCCGAGGGCAGAGAAAAAACGATCAACAGAGGAAAGTTCAGGGGCGTCAGGAGCCAAGGAGAAGGCCCACTCTTGGGGCCCTTCCTGGAGTCGGGATATGATGATACCCACCCGCTGGTTCTCGGAACCTGAGGAGTGGGGTTTTAGGCGGAAATACAGTCTGCAACTCTCCCGGAAGGAGAGAAACGTCTTACGGTCCCCTGAGAACCGGTCAGGTAACTTGAGGTCGGGTTCTAGAGGTGAGGTGAGGGGTACTACTAAGGCAGCGTCACCCTGGTTGACCCTCTGGGCTAGGGCCTGGACCTGTAGGGAGAGGCCCTGCATCTGCTGGGTCAGGGTCTCAAGGGGGTCCATGATAGCGTCAGCGTAGGAGAATGGTAGACTAGGTATGGGCTTGTAATTATGTAATGGCAGGAAGGAGGTTAAGGGAAAGTGAGCCCTAATCTACCCACCGCCCTGTCCCTGCCTACTTGCAACGACCCGCCCTAGGCGACGGGGTACAACTGGGCGGCGGTCCCTACGCTGTCTAAGTGCACGGGAGAACAAACAGGGAACACGCAAGGGAAGGGGCAGTAGCCCACGGAACGCCGCGAGGAAACGGAGCGGTGAACGAATAGTCAGGACCAGGATGAAGTGGAGTATACCAAGGTGAGCACGGAGAAGGAAGCAAGCCAGGGGCAAAGAGAAGCAGGTTAAGCGGAACTGCAGCAAGGCAGAAGCACGGCAGAAGCCGGCTGGAGCAAGCAGCAGTGGGGCCAGGAATCCAGAAGAATTACAAGCACTGAGGAAGAGAACACGGCAGGTAATAAAGGACAGGGGGCGGAGCTAACTCCGACTGACCAGGCCGCGATAGCCTCTCCCACTCCTGAGCCTGTCACCCTGGTTGGTGGGAGACGGTGTCAGTCTAACAGGTCTGGCCTCAGGTGTGGATTGATTAATCCCAGGAGTATACCTAGACGTAGTACCTGGCAGATCCCTAACACAAGATGCACCAGAATAATGGGAAGTTACCATTATGGAGAAGGAAAGGAAAGGTTCATGATCCAAAGAATACCACATCATCTGTTAACTATGGTGGAGGCAGTGGTATGTCATGTGCATGTATGGATGCCAATGAAACTGTGTCACTGGCGTTTATTGATGTGACTGTAGAAAGAAGTAGAAATTCTGAAGTGTTGAAAACTATACTTTCTGCTCAGAATTCGCGAAAATGTTTGCAAACCTTTTAGGGTGGCACTTCAGAGTACAGATGAATAATGACCAAAATATACATGTGAAAGCAACCCAAGAGCTTCTTAAGGCAAAGAAATGGAATGCTCTTTAATGGCCGCAGTGAAGACCTGGCAAAGCATCTAATGGGAGGAAACTCAGCATGGGTTCCAGACTTCAGGACGTAATTGACAGCAATGGATTTGCATCCAAGTATTACAAATATTCCTTATATTTATAATGATGTTACTTTGTCCAATTACTCTTGAGCCTGTGAAAATGATGGGACTATGTGAAAATGGCTGTGATTCCTAAACGATGGATTCAATCGTTTTGTTAAACACCTTAAATTAAAGCTGAAAGTCTACATCTTCATTGCTTTGTTTCTAATTCATTGTGGTATACAGATGCAAAATGATGAAGATTGTGTCAATGTCCAAATACTTATGGACCCAACTGTACATTAATCTACAGTGTTTGTAAATAATGAAAAAAATGACACACAGCAAAGATTTATGCTTTCATATTATTATACCTGTGTAAGTAGGCCTTCCTCAATCTCAATCAGTGTGTGCTTTTCACGCCATTACACACACAAGTTTGGCCAGATAGGGTATCGAATTACCACTTTTCATTATGAAACAACAATTTTAAGAAAACCTTTCCAGACTGATTTAATATTTGATAACAATAAATGTTTATTTGGTATCATGTTTAATTTTCTAGAAAGCTGCGTCACATCCGGTACTTGGCCAATAACATGATCACTTCTCATTAAGAAACCATTTGGAGAATAAGAAAATTAATTTAAAGAATATAATCTAAGTATTCCTAAACCATATGTGCTCAAACTTCAACAAAACATTCTAGCAGTAATTTTTTTGTCCAATTCATGTTAAGCAGACTTGAATGATTCGCCCGCAATTAGAATGTTTTGACGAATCGATTCGCCTGGTATGAAATTTGGTTAGGTTGAATTTTTGAGAATAATAGGTGAATAGATTATCTCTTCTAAATTAGGTGAAATAACAATATGGTCGAACATGCAAATTGATTCGCTCTTCTTTACACAGCACTATAAAAACTTTCAGGCTACAAAGTAACATACAGACATAGAAATACAGACATAGAAATACAGACCTCGTTTCCAGAAAAACCTCTGACCCCCTGAGGAAAAAAATAAGTAAATATATATACATAAATGCATAGGAAAAGGGTCTTTTCAAAAGCTTTTTAGAAAAATAAAGAAAACTTCTTAGCCCCGATTATTTTTCTGTTCTTACTTAAAAGGGTAGTCCCGTTTCAACAAATTAATGTTATCTTTATGTATAATTAAAAGCTATACAATTTTCCAAAATGCTTCATTGTTAATTCCTCATGGTTTTTAAGGTCTCCGCTTGTTGTTATTCGGTAGGAACATTCATGGTTTGCTTCCAGCGGAATAAAATTCTGTCCACGGTCATGTGATGGACACACAGGTACACAGCTCGTTACAGTGAGGGTATGTGCACACGGTAGCAGGCTTTTACGGCTGAAATGACAGACTGTTTTCAGGAGAAAACAGCTGCCTCGTTTCAGCCGTAATTTCTCCTCCTCGCATTTTGCGAGGCTTCTCTGACAGCCGTAAATTTTGAACTGTGCTTCATTGAGTTCAATGAAGTACGGCTCAAATTACGTCTGAAAGAAGTGTCCTGCACTTCTTTTGACGAGGCTGTATTTTTACGGGTCGTCGTTTGACAGCTGTCAAACGACGACGCGTAAATGACAGGTTGTCTGCACAGTACGTCGGCAAACCCATTCAAATGAATGGGCAGATGTTTGCCGACCTATTTTCAGACGTAAAACGAGGCATAATACGCCTCGTTTACGTCTGAAAATAGGTCGTGTGAACCCAGCCTTACAGTATGTGTACGTGTATCAGAGTTGTGTCTTCTAACGATCCCAGCACCTGTGTGGCCATCACATGACCATAGACAGAATTTTATCACTGGTAAACAATAAAGGTTCCTGCTGAATAACAGCAAGCAGAGATCTTGAAAACCATGAGGAATTAATAGAGAACATTTATTGCAAAATGTTATAACTTTTCATTAGACAAAAAATAATATTAAGGCGGGATTCACACGACAGGCTTGCATTAGGAATAATAGACCCCTAATGGGAAAACCGGCCGTCAAAAAATGGGACATGCCCTATTTTCGGCCGAGTGCCCGGCCGCCCGGCTCCCATAGAAGTCTATGGGGCCGGGTAATACACGGCCATCACCGGAGTGTGTCCCGAGTGATGGCCGGGTCTACCGTCGCTCGCGCACTCTCTCTCCTCCTCCTCACAGTGCAGAGTGCATGTGAGGAGGAGGAGGAGGGTCTTTTTTTGCTCCCTGTAGGAGTCGGAATCCCCAATCCCCGGCCGAGGATTGGGGATTCCGCTACAGGAGAAGTGAGTGACTACACTGTCCATATATGGACACAGCGATGTCACTCACTTCTGCAGCGGAATCCCCGACTCTATGGCCGGGGATTCCGCTACAGGAGAAGTGAGTGACTACACTGTCCATATATGGACACAGCGATGTCACTCACTTCTGCAGCGGAATCCCGGACTCTATGGCCGGGAATTCCGCTACAGGAGAAGTGAGTGACTACACTGTCCATATATGGACGCAGTGACGTTACTCACTTCTGAAGCGGAATTCCCGACCTGTGGCAGGAAATTCCTCTCCAGGAGAAGTCAGTGACTACACTGTCCATATATGGACATTGAAGTCAGTGACTTCTCCTGGAAGGGGGGGGGATGGGTGCAACCTACAGGGGGCTGTGTGGCATCACCTACAGGGGACTTGGTGGCATCACGTACAGGGGGCTGGATGGCATCACCTACAGGGGGCAGGGTGGCATCGCCTACAGGGGGCAGGGTGGCATCGCCTATAGGGGGCAGGGTGGCATCACCTACAGGGGGCAGGGTGGCATCACCTACAGGGGGCTTGGTGGCATCACCTACAGGGGGCTTGGTGGCATCACCTACAGGGGGCTTGGTGGCATTACCTACAGGGGACTTGGTGGCATTACCTACAGGGGACTTGGTGGCATTACCTACAGGGGGCTGGGTGGCATTACCTACAGGGGGATGGGTGGCATTACCTACAGGGAGCTGGGTGGCATTACCTACAGGGGACAGGTTTTGTATTCCTACAGGAGGCTGGGTGGCATCGCCTACAGGGGGCAGTGTGGCATTGCCTACAGGGGGCAGGGTGGCATCGCCTACAGGGGGCAGGGTGGCATCACCTACAGGGGGCAGGGTGGCATCGCCTGCAGGGGGCAGGGTGGCATGGCCTGCAGGGGGCTGTGTGGCATCGCCTACAGGGGGCTGTGTGGCATCACCTACAGGGGGCTGTGTGGCATCACCTACAGGGGGCTGTGTGGCATCACCTACAGGGGGCTGTGTGGCATCACCAACAGGGGGCTGGGTGGCATTACCTACAGTGGGCTGGGTGGCATTACCTACCAGGGGGGCTGTGGCATTATCTACAAAGGGCTGTGTGTGGCAACAAATTTAAATGAAATTCATCCGATTTTAAAATGGACAGGGAAAAAAACGGATGCAAATCGGGTCCAAATCGGCCGGTAAAAACGGCAACTCGGCCCGGAACGGAATCGGAACGGATGCAAACCGGATGCAAACCGGCTGGGAAATCGTCCAAAAACGGCCGATTTTCCCAGTCGACACTCGGACCCTGTCGTGTGAATGAGGCCTAATTTGTGGAACTCCTTTAATCCTTTCTCCCGGCTGCTTCCAGTTTCCTGTAGATGATGTAA
Organism: Rhinoderma darwinii; assembly: GCF_050947455.1. Taxonomy (NCBI): domain Eukaryota; kingdom Metazoa; phylum Chordata; class Amphibia; order Anura; family Rhinodermatidae; genus Rhinoderma; species Rhinoderma darwinii. The sequence continues at coordinate 269,459,720 of NC_134691.1, forward strand.
GACGTTTTAGAGCCAATCATCTCTTCTCCTCCTTTGAGTGGGCTAGGGTTTGCACACTGCTTGTGACATGCATGCTGCTGCACTCTTTGCAACCTCTCCTGTGCCTCTCTTGTTCCTTCAACCCACATCTGTAGCTCTCCAGCATCCTGCTTACAGTTTGGAATGATCTACATAACTGTCTGCTAGATGTGATCTGGCCACACATCCCTATGCGATACGTGAGAAAGGCATCAAGAGATATTAAGTTATTGAAACTATTGCCTTTAGGCAGCGATTTTCCAAGATGAGGGATAGAAGCTAGACTATACTCTTTTAAAAAGAAAAAAAACCACTGCTATAACTTGGGAGGCTTGCAATTTGTTCCTTTTGGCTCTTGTTTTTCTATCTACATTTAATAGGACCTCCAAGCACTACTTGAATATAGCTATAGTTTCCGTATTTAGCACTGCTGAAGGCTAATAAACTCTACAATGGATAACATTTCAGAGCGACCGTCACATCACAAAAGTCACATCATAACAGTTTTAGAAATATTTCAAATATGAGCTATTTTCACCTATGACCACAAACAGAAAACTTACCAGTCAAGTGTTAAAAGGGGAAAAGGTGATTTCTATATGCTATTTAAATATGGTACATGTGTGAGCCATTTTCTGCACCACTACTACCTTAAAATATTCTCTATCCCATTTTATATAAATAATCCCTATATCGTATCTAAAACCTCTGTAACCTCATTTATCTTTTACAATTTTCCAAAATTTAACTTACCTTGGTGCCTTTGACTCCCTCACATCCTCTGTCACCACTCTCACCCAGTGGACCAGGCAATCCTCTATCACCCTTAAGAAGATGAAATTCAAAGTATACTTAAAATGAACAAAATACACTACATAATTTACTTACTTACTTACTTTATTTATCATATAGTTAAAGCAAAATACAGATATTCATTACTTGCAGTTGTAAACATGTTCAGCTAACCAACTTTTCTGATTTTATATAAATAAAGTTATGCAACTTTTGAATACCTGCCCATTTTACAAGATGTCTGCTTGAATTTTTTGAAAGAAAACATTCTTATTTACATCCGTAGGCTAAAAAACGTATTTTAATCAAGTAATCAAGTCCAACTGGTACATGTGCACAATTTGCTACAGTGTATCAGCGGTCGCTCTTCTAAAAAGTTGGGCACCTGTTTCAGCAGGACATGATCTGGAAAGGTTTTCAACTTCTGTACGCAAATATTGCTCTCATTCACTGACAAGCAGAAATCTTGAAAATGGCGAACAATTAAAACATAAAGTATATTAGAAAGTTGTAGAACTTTGCAGTATACAGTTATTAATTAAGCTTTACATATATAAAAATGAAATTTGGCATATGCAAGATGTCCTACTAATGGTAAACCAGTGAGCACAGTTGAATTCATTAAATGCTTATCACATACGCGAATAAACATGTGTAGTGTCTAGCGCCAATGAGTCTGCTCGGCCAGTAAAAATTACACATGGCTCGTGTAACATGTTGCTAGACTCATTACCTTTACTATGTGCTTCAGTTAGGCTGCTTTTATGGCACATCTCGAAATTGACTAGATAATTCTACCATATATTGCTAAAGCCTGGCTGTAAACAGACACGAGTACTCTAATACTTATTATGTGGACCCTCATACACTCAAGTGATTATAATGTAAGTGGGAAAGCTTGGAAAAAGCATGAAAGAATGGACTTGATTGTATGTTATCTCTCAGGTCTGTCCTACCAGGGATAGCTACTGAAGATGCGAACTGAATGGAGCTAGAAAACCAAAGTTCAAGTTAGGAACAGAAAAGAATAAGGGTCCTACTACATGGCCCGATATGGGCCGTAAAAATGAGCGCCGATCGACAAGACAGCTCGTTGATCGGTGCTCGTTTGCTCCTTTTACAAGGAGCTATGATCAGTAATGTATAATTCCCATGTGGAATGGCATAAAAGGTGCAATCAAGTCCCTCTAGCTGAAATACTGACCACATAATGTGGCAGATTTACTAGGGCGTCTAGAAAATGTCCAAAAATTTGCAAAACATATGGCCAAATTGGCACATTTTGGCTCAATTTTGATGCTTGCACTAGACACTTTTTAAAAGTATCCTGAAAAGGGGGCATGGCTTAGTGGGATAATGGCGTCGCTTAAAATGCACCAATGTGTAACAAAAATGTGCCAAAAAACTACCACAAATTTCTGGTGCTAAATAAGCCAAATCAAAAGTGGTATAAGGAAAAATGGCTAACAGGTATTGCAAGATGTGCGAAAATTATCATGCCGCATGCACCACTGTAATAAATTTGGCCCATTTTGTTCCTGCCTGGTCTAAGTTTACTCTGTCAAACTATTAGACAGCAATAGTAATTGCGGGCCAATATATTCACACATTCAGCGGCCTCCATCTTAGACCCCTAGCTCGCTGTGCTTCCGTAACTCCTGTTCACTTCTATGGGGGTTATGAAAACAGCGTAGCACAGCAAACAGCTGTTTCCGTAATCTCTGGCCTCCTCTCCATCTATTTTCCACCTGAGTGCGGTGGCTGTTATATATAATATATAATAATTCCTGGCCACCACTCCACTAATTCATTGACCGGACGTGGCGGCCAGCAGCTTCCTCACCAGACGGGACCGTGTTGGGAACGGCATCTATCAGACACTTGTGACACATTCACAGGATATGCCATAAATGTCTTAGATGGGAATACCCCTTTAAGGTTATAGAAAATGTATGATTACTATATATTTTCTGGTTAATCAATAAACATCTTTTTAGCTTTCAGCAATGGTGTTGTTATTGCATGTATTTGTATATCAAGCAATGAATGATATATTTAAAAAAAACACTCAGAAGACTCACATCTGTCCCCTGCTCTCCGGCATGTCCTGAATCTCCTTTTGGTCCAGTCAGTCCCTGTGTAATTGAGAAGTACAACATGAGGTTAGATAGTAACGGTATTCTGCTTTTTAGTATATCGTTTAGCATTGAAATAATAAAAGTGCATTAACATATCTCACACTCCGGTAGAAAGTGATACAGTGTAGCATGAGCTATGATGCAGCTACTGAGCTAGTCCAGGTTGTCACCACCCTGTTTCTCTGCTATAAAGTGGTGGAAGGATATGTGACACAGATAACACATTAAAATCATCTCATCAATAGCATATAGAGCACACTGGGACAGGTTTATTAATACTGTCTAAAATAGAAAATACATAAATTTAGAGAAGACATGCAGAAGGTGCGCCACATTTAGTACTGTGTCCCACGCTGTGTGATAGATTTGGCGCATCTATCTAGAGATGAGACACTTTTCTATTTCTTACGCCACTTTTGATTGGCTTACTTTATACCATAAGTTTGCTATAAAACGATCACGCAGGCCATTACTAGATTAGGTGCATTTTACAAATCCACGTAGCCACGCCCCTTTTCTAGAGACTTTACAAAGTGTCTAATGAGGAGAAAAAAGTGTCTAAAACACATAATTAAGCCCTGTTCACATCTGCATCATGGCATTCTGTTGATCTGCTCTGTCAGAGGAGCAGAAGAAGGTAATGCAGGATGCAATGCTTCCTTTGCAACACGTACAACACCGGTGGCTGACAGAATCCATTGACTTTAATGCTGCGCTATTGTTTCCGGTAATGTCCGTCGGATCTGCGAAAGAGGCCCCTAATGAAGTCTCCAAGACAGATGTGAACAGCCCCTAAATATAGTGGAATATTTGGGCTCAATTTGACCGGCACATTTTGTTTCGTAAATCTGCTCCAATATGTACTGACCATTATATCTATAATCACTGCATGTGCACACAGGGTAAGAAGAATTATTTAACATGTCTTTCTGCTTTGTATTTGAGCTTCCACAAGTGCCACGTGGGTATTCTATGTTTGACCCTCAATACAAGTATGGAGACATAGTGACTTTAAAGGGAACCTGTCACCAGCATTTCACCTATTGAACTTTACTTATCCCTCACTGGCCGCTGCTATCAAAAGTTCATTGTCGTTATCCCCTCTCCTAAACTCCTCCTCCAACTGTAAATAACGGTCTGCAAACATTTTGCGCCTATTATCGTAATAATCCGGTGTCCCTTTGTGTGCACACCCCAGAAGAGGACATCAATGCACAGGCGGGGTTAACTCGGAAAGACTTGAGGAATGAAGATATGACTCTTTTCAAACGAAGATTTGACTCTTTTATGCTCATTAGCATACGGCGTGGGAACACTAAAAAGCTGAATACTAAAGCTACAGAGCCGACTAAGAAGACAATTATAGGTTATATAGAAATGATTTTTCACCCACTACCACCAGTTATTGCTGGTTTAATAGGTGAAATGCTGGTGACAGGTTCCCTTTAATGCAGGAATATTAAAGTGTTTAACTACCAAGGACAAGCATACAAAAAAAAAGGAGACAATGCAAGTGATATTGGGCCCTTAAAGAAAGGGGCTTGGCCCTGTTTAGTCTCGTCCCCTTTGCTTCTGGGTGGCAACAACCTGTGCAATACTCCCCTCTCCCAAAAAAACAACATTGGTAGAAAACAATAGGATAGGGAATTGCACAAGAGTTACGAAAAGGGCTAGGAGGGGAAAACAAACCTGTCCTGGGTAGCAAAACTAGGGGGGGGGGGCAATTTGATATGTACATGGGTTCCCCTCTCTTCTATGTATATTACTGTTAGCTACATTGAGTTGTTTTCCCTTGTAAGATATTTTTTATGAATGCAGGATTTCCTTACAGAAGGATTGATATTATAAAATAATGCATCCCATTGATTTCCAATTACTTCAGTTGTGGCCCAGGTAAGGAAAGCCCTGAAAATAACATCTTTACGGCACTATATGTACATCGCAGATAAACATAACTGTACAATCAATATTTACTAATTATAAATGATATACGATAAACATACTGGTTTTCCTTTAACTCCAAGTATTCCAGGTTCTCCACTTTGTCCAATGCATTTACAGAATACACAGCAACATGTCTTCTCATTAACATGGGACTAAAAGAGAAATACATAATCATTCATTATGGTGTTTTTGCCTGAAAATCCAAAGCCATGAAAGATAAGTCTGGAAATAACACTAATAATATGATCACCAGGAGTTAAACTCTACATGACTGATAACAATAGTATGTTATGCCAAAGTGATTAGTAAACTGACACTTTATAGCAGAAACAATGAGATAAACTTACAGTTTGCCTGGCTAGTCTAACTCCAATATCTGGCATCCCGATGTGCATCTGATTGTTGTATTCAAAGCCTTTGCCAAATTCTATATGTTTGATAGCATCATATCCCTTAGCTCCTTCCAAAGCAACAGTAACTAAGGCAGTTAGTCCTAAAATACATAGAAATATTACATAATTAATATTGGCAACATACTTACAGTATACTGTATTATTAAAGAGGCTCTGTCACCAGATTTTGCAACCCCTATCTCCTATTGCAGCAGATCGGCGCTGCAATGGAGATAAGAGTAACGTTTTTGTTTTTTTTAAACGAGCATTTTTGGCCTAGTTATGACCATTTTTATATTTATGTAAATGAGGCTTTCTAAAGTACAACTGGGCGTGTTTACAGTAAAAGTACAACTGGGCGTGTATTGTGTTCGTTACATCGGGGCGTTTTTACTTATTTTATTAGCTGGGCGTTGTGTATAGAAGTATCATCCACTTCTCTAAATAACGCCCAGCTTCTGGCAGTGCAGACACAGCGTGTTCTCGAGAGATCACGCTGTGACGTGACTCACTTCCTGCCCCAGGTCCTGCATCGTGTCGGGCGAGCGAGGACACATCGGCACCAGAGGCTACAGTTGATTCTGCAGCAGCATCAGCGTTTGCAGGTAAGTAGCTACATCGACCTGGGCCAGGAAGTGAGTGACGTCACAGCGTGATCTCTCGAGAACACGCTGTGTCTGCACTGCCAGAAGCTGGGCGTTGTTTAGAGAAGTGGATGATACTTCTATACACAACGCCCAGCTAGTAAAATAAGTAAAAACGCCCAGATGTAACGAACACAATACACGCCCAGTTGTACTTTAACTTTAAACATGCCCAGTTGTACTTTAGAAAGCCTCATTTACATAAATATAAAAATGGTCATAACTTGGCCAAAAATGCTCGTTTTTTAAAAATAAAAACGTTACTGTAATCTACATTGCAGCGCCGATCTGCTGCAATAGGAGATAGGGCTTGCAAAATCTGGTGACAGAGCCTCTTTAAGCTTGGACAGAGCTTCTCAATAATAATCTGTAGGGAATAAATATTGAAAAAACTAAGCAAGGTATACACAATAAATGGTGTTCTAGCATCTGTATAGTAACAATACATACGGAATAGAAATAACAGCCTTCAGAGATGTTCCAGATCGCACACGAGCAGAGATGATCAAACAGTTTGATGAATCCATGACCAAGGGAACTAGCAATACATTTTCAAATTCACTTTCATCGAATTGTAAAACTAAACAGCCAATCAGGAGTGTTGTGTCAATTTATGTGACACATGACTCAACCACACTATATAAGTAGGTACAGTGCCCTCCTTGCACTATAATTCCCCCAATAATTGTTAAAACTTTAGAGAGTTTTTTCCATCTGTAAGTGCCTAATTCCAGATTTTCCAGAGCGCTATGCCAAGTAAATTATTAGCATAATTTAATTTCTGTGTGTTTTCTATCACTGAAACTGGCAGCGCACACTGGCAAATAAATAATTTCAGTTCTTTGTACCCACAGCATTCCCCCCTTTTTTTTAAATCTTTGATATTAACAATAAGTACATTGCCACATACAGTAAATAATTTATGTAATTGGGATGCCCTGTTCATCCGGCATTCCAGTTATTTCTTTTTATTTATCTTTGTTACGTACAGAGTGCACTGTTCTGCCGAATAAATTACTCACATGCAATAAACGTTTAGATAAGCCAATGGGGCAATATATGCATTAGTGTTGCTCATCTTTGTAGTCACTGTAGGGATTGGCTTAAATAATGTTGTTATGTAAAAGTACAATCACAATCAGAACTACAGATTTACTTAAGGTTCTTTTAGATGGCCGATACTGGCTGTGAAAGTGAGCACCGGTCGGTGATAGACCAAGTTTATCGGCGCTCGTTAGCTCCATTCACAAAGAGCAATCGTCAGTAATGTATGGGGTCGAACTATAGTTAATATGATCGTTCTCCCCATGCATTTGCATCATGTTCACACAGGAAGATGTGCTGCCGTCTTTCAACCATTTTTTGGGTCGCATAAAAGATGCTATCACTCGCATCGGCTGATCGTTGCCCTGTTTACACAGAGCAATGAACGGGATCTAGCATTCACATGAGCGCTCGTTCAATCGATCATTGGCCCGTGTTAAAGGGCCTTTAGTAGTGACTTCTTTATCATTTCACTTATATAGTTTCAAATAATGACTTTACAGAATTTAAATAATCAACGATAAAAATAAAATGGTAAATAATATTCAATGGTTGGACCTCTCCAAAGAACAGCACTTATATTTCTGTCAAAATAATAATACAGATATCTCTGTTGAATATATAGCACTATACCATGCTTTTGAAGCTCTTCAACTGTTTGCTCAAGTTCTTCAACCTTTTCATCTAGGCCATCCGTAAAGACTAGCATCATCTACATAGCACAAACAATATATGAATTAGAAAACTGGAATTCAGGTAAAATAGATTATAAGTAATGTAAGAATGATTGCACATGCCTTTGCTTTTCCAGTATCTGTGTTTTGAAATTTCTTCCACATGGACAGTAGAACAGGTGATGTTATATAGGAAGAACCATTGACAATACTGTTTTTGAGGTTCTGGGCTAAATCTGGACTATAGGTTTGAAAGAGAGAAGAAGATGTATTGGCATTAGGCAAATAAAAGGCTACACTGATTTGAGGTTTAACACCAGCCTTGCAGCTTGGACTTCTCAAGTTCATCATGCTGTTTAAGATATCAGCAATATTGGCTTCCAGAAGGTTTTGACCATTGAATAATTTGGCATAATTGGGATAAGTTGAAATGTCAAAACCAACAACGACATCGACTGAACAATCTAAAAGGAGAGAAACAGGATAAAAAATGGGTAAGAACATATCAAAAAGTATTATGAACAATTACAGCAATGAAAACACGGATCAATGGTGCATTATAACATATTCAGGGAACACAGGTTGTAGCTCAAATGTATATTTACTTACAAATAAATATTGCTTATAAATTTTAGACTTGCACAATACTTTTGGTAAATTATCCATCCATGTTGACTCTAACGCCTCATGCACACGACCGAGTGTGCTGTCCGAGTCCCGTCAGTAATCCGAGGAAAGATAGGACCTGTTCTATCTTTCCTCGGATCGGAGACTCGGACCATTTTTCACGGACCCGATTCACCCGCTAAAGTGAATGGGTCCGTGATGACTATCGGGTGTCACTCGGATGCTGTCAAAAATGGCTCGAGTGGAACAACGGTCGTGTGCCTAAGGGCATATGTCTTACTATCATACAGCCATAGATACTATTTTTCGTTGTGTGCAAGCTAGCCTAATATTCTGGTAAGTCCATTTAAACATCAGCATACACATTTTCAAAAAAATCAAATGACAACATAATTATAAATTTCATAATTTCAAACAAATTATTCAAAACTATATAAAAGATGAGATCATACTCACTGTTAGACGTTCGATGTTTGCATATATCTCTGACAACTCTTTTTTTTATGTTTTTTAATTCATTAAATTTGTGAACAGAAAACTTTGAGCTTGAAGATCCTGCAATCTGAAGAAGTTGGGTCTCAGACACCTGTCCCACTCCCACAGCATATGTATAAACACCTTTACTTCTGAGAGCTTCTGCAGGTTTTGCAACTTCATCTTGTGAGTTGCCATCTGTTATTACAAGCAATATCTGCTGTACGCCTTCATTAATACGACTATTGGCTGAAGGACTTATTAGTTCTGAATCTGTTCGGGTGAGAGCCATTCCAATTAAGGTGTTTCCATGAATCTGGATTATCCCGTTAACCTTTTCCTTTAGAATTTCCTTATCCAAGTATTTTGCGAGTGGAAACTCTATTTTGTACAAATGACTGTATTGAGCAACACCCACACGAACCTTGCCGGAACCAATGTCAAAGTCCTCAATGACAGATACCATAAAACTTTTCATTTCTATGAAATCTGATGTTGAAATACTAGTAGAACCATCAATCAGAAAAGTTATGTCTGCCTCTTCTCTTTCACATTCTGCAAAAATATCAAAATCACAGAAAAATGAATGAATGAAAAATGAAACAAAATCAAACACCCATTATCATACATGGGAAAAAAATAATCTTGTCTTATACACTCCCTATACTTTCATTTCTGTCCTTTGCATTACTGCTCTTTCTAGAAATAATATACAGTAACTCAACTTAACTTATTTGCCAACTTTATTAAAGGCTATGTTCACTTTCTCAACCAAATGTTTAATTTTTTTATTTTATTTTATTGTCCCAATGAATCTATTATTTTCTTTCTACAGCTGCTATGCAGACTATGCATCTCCATGGTAACAGACAACAAATAAACCCTGAATTGTTTTATTCTTTAGTCACCCTTCCTTCCATTTGTCCCCAACATTATGCTAACATATGTTTGGTAGGTTAACAAAAAGTAAAGGTTGGTCTGGATACAAGAAAATGTGATTGCAAGATAAGACTATCAGAGGTTTTTGTCATGGAGATGCAAGTAGCTCTAGAAACAAAACGGTAGGAAATTTATAAGGAAAGGCATTTTGTTTCTCTTCAATGTTTTGAAAGTAGATTTGCCTTTTTTTTTTTATAACCCATCTTCGCTGTGACTTCATCTTATAGATACATGACTGGACATATACAATATTTTTGATTCCTTAATTGTGCTTGGTCCTTACATCAGAATTTTGGTCCTTACATCAGACATCACAAAACCTGTGTTGTCCAAAGTCATTACTCCACAAACCATCACCTACATGGCTTGGTGTTTTTTTTTTCTTTTTGCAAAAGTCAAATGTATATTATGGTTACTTTTGCATAATGGTTTCCATCTTGTTACTCTCTCAATCAATCACCTTTTTGCCCATGCCAGAGAGTTCTGTACTTATTTGGATGTTCATATGGAAGTATTTTTGTCTTCCTCTATCAGGAATTTAGTTATTAAATGTCTATTATAGAAACTTTGCAAACTCTTTACCCTCATTATAAGGATCAATATATACTAAAGTTTAGAATCAACATGTGAAATGATAGGAAACTTTTGGTAGCTATTATCATCACAAAAGGTGGTGCAATAAGTTATTTGGAGAGTAATTACTTTTTAACATGAGCAGTGGCATACCTACCGCTGTAGCAGCCGCAGTGGCTGCTACGGGGCCTGTGGCTTGAGGGGGCCCAGCCTGCCCACCGACATGGCCCCCCATGTCTGGTGGCACCGCTAGCAGCCCACTATGGGGCCCACGCCACAAAGTCTCTAATATTTTTTGGCCCGGGTGGGAGGGCCCGGATGCTGGCGACAGCCACATTTGGACGCAGATACAAATTAATATTATAGGCTGCTGCTGCCTCTCTGAGGGGGCGGCGGCGCCACTGAAACCAGCTGCCCCACCCCCTCTTGCACTAATTGTACCTGCGTCTATAACACGCAGATACAATTACAAGCATTAGCGTTGAATGGCGGGGCACGTTCCGTGCCCGACCATTCAGCGCCTTACAATGGCGCTGATTGTCAGGGCAAAATTACTTGCCACGCCAATCAGCGCCTTTTTAACAAAGCTAGCGGCGCGATTACGTCTTTGTGCCGCTTGAGTCATTCAGCCCCTAGAGACCTGCTCAGAAGAGAGCAGGCTTGCATTACCACCAGGCGGTGCGGGAATGGGATCATGTGAGTATGTAAAGTCTTTTTGTTTTCCTAATAAAACTGTGAGTGGCATTATCTAGAGGGGGTGTCTATATATGGGGGTGTGGAGCACTATATACAGGGTGAGCTATATGTAGGGCACTATCTACAAGGGTGGGCTATATGTGGGACACTATATACAAGGGTGGGCTATATGTGGAGCACTATCTATAGGGGGAGCTATTTGTAGGGCACTATCTACAGGGGTGGGCTATATGTGGGACACTATATACTGGGTTAGGTTACCTGTGGGGCACTATCTACAGGGGACTATATGTAGGGTACTGTCTACAGGGATGGGCTATATGTGGGACACCATATACAGGGGGCTATTTGTGAGGCACTATCTACAGAAGTGGGCTATTTGTGGAGCACTATCTATAGGGGAGCTATATGTAGGGCAGCACAGTGGCTGAGTGGTTAGCACTATTACCTTGCAGGTCTGGAGTCTATATGTGGGCACTATCTACAGGGGGCTGTATATGGGGAACTATCTACAGGGGCTTCTATGTAGGGCACTATCTACAGAGGTTATTTGGGAGTCACTATCTACAGGAAGGCTATGGGGGCACTATCTACAGGGGGCACGACGTGTGTGGGACACAGTGAATGATACTATTATAATCAAGGACACAGTGTATGGCGCTATTATAATTAGAGGTGCATTGTATGGCGCTATTATATTAAAGGGGTATTGAGAATTTTATCTTCGTTTATAGGTGCAGAAATGTTTTAAAAGTGAGAAGCTGAAGACATCTGAGCGGTAAACTGCAGAAATGGGTTGTGGACGGGAGAAGTAATCATAGAGATCTGGACCGGATGGAGAAGAAAAGAGAAATAGAACTAGAATCTGAGACGTCACCGGTGAGTCACTTAATGTAAAAGTTTATTCTTCCTCTAATCAGTAATGTAGTCACTGTATGATCTGCAGCGAGATGATGGGTGGTAGGATTATGATAGGATTTTTTGTGTGAAATAGCATCTCCCAGCATATCCTTACCATTGTTCGGCCATGCTGGGAGCTTTAGTTTTACACCGTACAAACCTATAAGGCAGGGGTTGCACTAAATTGAGCTGTATGTGTTCTGGTGCTGTATATATGTACTGAGCTTGGTTCTGGTGTTGTATATATGTACTGAGCTTGGTTCTGGTACTGTATATATGTACTGAGCTTGGTTCTGGGGCTGTATATATGTACTGAGCTTTGTACTGGTGTATATATGTATGAGCTTGGTTCTGGTATTGTAAATATGTATTCAGCTTGGTTCTGGTGCTCTATTTATATACTGAGCTTGTTTCTGGTATTGTACATATATATTGAGCTTGGTTCTGGTATTATATATGTCAGAGCTTGGTTCTAGTGCTGTATTTATGTACTGAGCTTGGTTCTGGTGCTGTATTTATGTACTGAACTTGGTTCTGATGCTGTAGATATGTATTGAGCTTGGCTCTCGTGCCATATATATGTATGAGCTTGGTTCTGGAGCTTCAACTATATAGGATATATTTCTAATAACCAAATTGCAGGGAAGATGGAATTGTATTCAATTCATTGTATATTTAATGGGAACCTGACTGGTAGTTTTAACCTCTTGAACCACCGCCATGCAGTAATACATGACCTGACAATATTTCAAAATGTATGTTTTTTTCAGATGCAGCAAAATCAATAAAATCAACTTTTAAAACGGCGCACACTACATGCTAATTACTCATTAAAGGGACATGGGGCGGTGCCGCTATCCTGAAGAGTCGCATGGTCCTGCCTCCAACCCAACTTTCCATGTTTGATTGACATCTCCCTAGCTGATACAACCTTCTCGGCCATTGACTTGTAGTACTTGGGCACGCACCATGCAGTGAGGTGTACTCTGCCTGGCTTCATCGCTGCACTGCGCATGCCAGGGGAGTACAAGGCAACGGCGCATCCACAAGAGTTTGAGGAGGCTGGTAGTGATTTAGAACAGCCAGGGGGATGTCAATCAAAATCTGGGGGCGCAATTTGAATTTTCGCCTCAGGCAGCAGAAATCGGCCCTGAGGCTGCTATCTACTAGGTGGGCTGTATGGCACTATTTACTAGTGGGAGGGTGGGGTGCTATTTACAGGGGGCTGTGTGTGGCACTATCTACTAAGGGGGGATGACTGTGTGGCATTATATCCAGGGGGAGCTGTATGGCACTATATACAGGGGGGGCTTTATGGCGATATCTACAGGGGGGGTTGTATGCCACTATCTACAAGGGGAAGGTGGGGGTGCTATCTACAAGTGGCGTGTGACACTGTCTACAGGTGAGCTGTATAGCACTGTCTACAGGGGGGCTGTATAGCACAATCTACAGGGGCACTGTCTATAAGGGGGCTGCGTGTGGCACTTAGGGGGGCCCCTGTCAAAAGTTTGCTATGGGGCCCAGTCTTTCCTAGTTATGCCACCTGAACACGAGTTATGTCTATGTTGGGATTCCTTTACAGTTTTTATTAAATGAATGCAGTAATATCTCAAACTGTGCTATGTATTTGCTCACATCTAATATAGTATCTTTAACCCCTTCGCGCTCAGGTCAGTAATAGTACGTCCTGCTAAGTAGAACGTTCGCGCTCAGGTCAGTACTATTACTGACCTGAGTAAACACGGCGCCATCTTTCCCCGGCGCGTGTCTGAGCTGTGATACCTGCTGTTTCCGACAGCAGGCTATCACAGCTTAGTGTGCAGGGACCGATCGCGGTGGTCCCCGCCGATTAACCCCTTAGAAGCCGCGTTCAATAGCGATCGCGGCTTCTTAGGGGTTAAGCTGCCATCGCCGGCCTGCTACACGATAGCGGGCCGTGATGGCTACTATGGCAACCAGAATCCTAACAATGGACTCTGGCTACGCCATCGACGGAAGCCTAGTGGGTCCCGACAAAATCAGGACCCACTATGCTTGCTGTCAGCGAACAGCTGACAGCTCTAATACACTGCACTACGCATGTAGTGCAGTGTATTAGAATAGCGATCAGAGCCTCCTGCCCTCATGTCCCCTAGTGGGACAAAGTAAAAAAAGTGTGAAAAAGTAAAAAAAAGTTGTGTAAAAATAAGAAAATAAAAGATTTAAAAGTAATAAAAGTAAAAGTCCCCCTTTTTCCCTTATCAGTTCTTTATTATTAATAAAAATATATAAATAAACAAATAAACTATACATAATTGGTATCGCCGCGTCCGTAACGTCCTGAACTACAAAACGATGTCGTTATTTATCCCGCGCGGTGAACGCCGTAAGAGAAAATAATAATAAACCGTACCACAATCACAATTGTTTGGTCACTTCACCTCCCAAAAAATGGAATAAAAAGAGATCAAAAAGTCGCATGTACCTAAAAATGGTACTGATTGAAACTACAGTTCGTTACGCAAAAAATAAGTCCTCGCACGGCTTTCCTGATGGAAAAATAAAACAGTTATGGCTCTTAGAATAAGGTAACACAAAAAATAAATTATATTTTACAAAATGTATTTTATTGTGCAAACGCCATAAGACATAAAAAAAAACTATAAACATCTGGTATCGCCGTAATCGTATCGCCCCGCAGAATAAAGTGAATATGTCATTTATAGCGCACGGTGAACGCTGTAAAAAAAATTGAATAAAAAACAATAGTAGAATTGCTGTTTTTTAGTCACCACGCCACCTAAAAATAGAATAAAAACTGATCAAAAAGCTGCATGCACCCCAAGAAAACTACAATGGATTCCTCAAGGGGTCTAGTTTCCAAAAAGGGGTCACTTTTGGGGGGTTTCCACTGTTTTAGCACCACAAGACCTCTTCAAACCGGACATGGTGCCTAATAAATTAAATTAAATTAATTAAATGTCACCTCTACTTTGCTCTAAATTCCTGTGAAACGCCTAAATGGTTAATAAACTTTTTAAATGCTGTTGTGAATACTTTGAGGGGTCTAGTTTCTGAAATGGGGTGTTTGATAAGGGTGTCTAATATATGGGCCCCTCAAAGCAACTTCAGAACTGAGCTGGAAACTAAAAAATAAAATAAAAATGAGGCAATACTTCGCTTCTTACATTATACTGATAATGAGCCGTGCCCACCCCGAGATGACCCCAGTTTTGACCGTTTGTATAAACGGAGACCCCTATTAGACCGTTTCAGTGCCCGGTTTGCCCAAGCATACACCCCCGAGAAGTGTATTTCTAATGATGAGTCCTTGGTACATTTTAAAGGGAGGCTTCAATTCCGCCAGTACCTGCCGGGTAAGAGGGCAAGGTATGGCGTGAAGATGTATAAGCTGTGCGAGAGTGCATCAGGGTATACCTACAAATTTAGGATATATGAAGGGAAGGACACCAGTTCTCAGCCCCCAGAATGTCCCCCCTTACTGGGAGTTAATACAAAAATTGTGTGGCATTTGGTGCACCCACTGCTGGACCAGGGTTACCACCTCTACCTGGATAATTTTTATACCAGCGTCCCACTCTTCAACTGCCTCGCTTCCAGAAGTCCTGCGGCATGCGGCACTGCTAGAAGAAACCTGAGAGGCCTCCCTACGACTCTGCTTGGGCAAACACTCAGAAGGGGTGAGAGCAGGGCACAATCTAGCAGCAACATATTGTGTGTCAAGTACAAGACCAGGGAGATGCCACACCAGTACCCATGTACCTGTACGAGGTACCAGTACAGGGACCCCCAAACTAGACTGCATCCTGGACTACAATAGGTACATGGGAGGGGTGGACTTGTCAGATCAAGTCCTGAAGCCTTACAGTACTTCTGGAAGCGGGGCCACAGGCATCATACCAGGGCAACACTTTTTAGGAGAAGTTCCCCAAACTGGCAAGAAGGGAAAAAGTCAAAAGAGGTGCAGAGTCTGCTATAAGAGGGGGATAAGGAAGGACACAATATATCAATGTGACGCGTGTCCCGAAAAACCAGAGCTCTGTATGAAAGAGTGTTTTCAAATTTATCATACATCCCTTTATTTTTAATTTACCCCAGTTTTACTCGCTCTGATCCACTTCGCACAGCTTACCCCTCCTCATCTTTCCCCTCTGAGCCCTGCTGTGTGCCCAGGCAGCTGATAACAGCCACATGTAGGGTATTGCCGTACCCGGGAGAGCCAACATTACAGTTTATGGGGTGTAGGTCTCCGGTGGCACATGCTGGGCACAATATATCGGACACTGACATGGCATATATATAGAAAATTTCAAATCTCACTCTGCACCATCTGCTGCACATTATCTTTTACACAATACCTGTGGGGTCAAAATGCTCACTACACCTCTAGATGAATTCCTTAAGGGGTGTCGTTTTTAAAACGGGGTCACTTCTCGGGGGTTTCAACTGTACTGATACCTCAGGGGCTTCTGCACACACGACTTAGCACCAGAAAATTCCCAGTAGGCCACATGGTGGTCCTTTCCTTCTGAGCCCTCCCATGGGCCCAAACGGCAGTTTATCACCACAAATAGGGTATTGCCACACTCAGGACAAATTGGGCAACAAAATGCGGTATTTTATTCCTTGTGAAAATAAGAAATTTTGAGCCAAAACTACCTCTTATTGGAAAAAATATTTTTTTTTTTAATTCACAGCCCAATTCAAATAAATTCTGTGAAAAAACTGTGGGGTCTAAATGGTCACAACACCCATAAATAAATTCTTTGAGGGGTGTAGTTTCCAAAATGGGGTGACTTCTGGTGGGTTTCCATTGCTTTGATACCTTTGGGGCTCTGCAAATGCGACATGGCACCCGAAAACCAATCCAGCAAAATCTGGGCTCCAAAGAACACATAGCGCTCCTTTCCTTCTGAGGCCTCCCATGGGCCCAAACGGCAGTTTATCACCACAAATGGCGTATTGCCGCACTCAGGACAAATTGGGCAACAAATTGGGGTATTTTATTCCTTGTGAAAATAAGAAATTTTGAGCCAAAACTACCTCTTATTGGAAAAAATTTCATTTTTTTGAATTCACAGCCCAATTCAAATAAATTCTGTGAAAAAACTGTGGAGTCTAAATGGTCACAACACCCATAAATGAATTCCTTGAGGGGTGTAGTTTCCAAAATGGGGTCACTTCTGGTGGGTTTCCATTGCTTTGATACCTTTGGGGCTCTGCAAATGCGACATGGCACCCGAAAACCAATCCAGCAAAATCTCTGCTCCAAAGAACACATAGCGCTCCTTTCCTTCTAATACCTCCCATGGGCCCAAACGGCAGTTTATGGCCACAAATAGGGTATTGCCGCACTCAGGACAAATTTGGCAACAAAATGGGGTATTTTATTCGTTGTGAAAATAAGACATTTTGAGCCAAAACTACATCTTATTGGAAAAAAGTTTTTCTTTTTAAATTCACAGCCCAATTCAAATAAGTTCTGTGAAAAAACTGTGGGGTCTAAATGGTCACAACACCCATAAATAAATTCCTTGAGGGGTTTTGTTTCCAAAATGGGGTCACTTTTGGTGGGTTTCCATTGCTTTGATACCTCTGAGGCTCTGCAAATGCGACATGGCACCGGAAAACCAATACAGCAAAATCTGGACTCCAACAAACACATAGCGCTCCTTTCCTTCTGAGCCCTCCCATGGGCCCAAACGGCAGTTTATCACCACAAATGGGGTATTGCCGCACTCAGGACAAATTGGGCAACAAAATGGGGCATTTTGTTCCCTGTGAAAATAAGAAATTCTGATCAAAAATGACATCTTATTGGAAAAATTGTCATTCTTTTAATTTCACAGCCCAATTCAAATACGCGCTGTGAAAAAACTACGGGGTCAAAATGGTAACAATAACCATAAATTAATTCCTTGAGGGGTGCAGTTTCCAAAATGGGGTCAGTTTTGGGGGATTCCTACTGTTTTGGCACCTCAACACCTCTCCAAACCTGGCATGCTGCCTAAAATATATGCTAATAAAAAAGCACCACCAAAATGCACTAGGTGCTTCTTTGCTTCTGGGGCTTGTGTTTTATTCCACGAGCGCACTAGAGCCACATGTGGGACATTTCTAAAAACTGAAGAATCTGGACAATACATATTTAGTAGTGTTTCTCTGGTAAAACCTTCTTTGTTACAGAAAAAAAATAGAATAAAATTGAAATTCAGAAATAAAAACGAAATTTGCAAATTTCACCTCCACTTTGCTTTAATTCCTGTGAAATGCCTGAAGGGTTAAAAAACTTTCTAAATGCTGTTTTGAATACTTTGAGGGGTCTAGTTTTTAAAATGGGGTGCTTTATGGGGGTTTCTAATACATAGGCCCCTCAAAGCCACTTCAGAACTGAACAGGTACCTTAAAAAAAAGGCTTTTGAAATTTTCTTAAAAATATGAGAAATTGCTGTTTATGTTCTAAGCCTTGTAACGTCCAAGAAAAATAAAACAATGTTCAAAAAACGATGCTAATCTAAAGTAGACATATGGGAAATGTGAACTAGTAACTATTTTGGGTGGTATAACCGTCTGTTTTTCAAGCAGATGCATTTAAATTCTGAAAAATGCTATTTTTTCTAAATTTTCTCTAAATTTTGCAATTTTTCTCAAATAAAGACTGAATATATCGACCAAATTTTACCACGAACATGAAGCCCAAAGTGTCACGAGAAAACAATCTCGGAATCGCTTGCATAGGTTTAAGCATTCCGACGTTATTACCACATAAAGTGAAATATGTCAGATTTGAAAAATGGGCTCTGAGCCTTAAGGCCCAAACTAGGCTGCGTCCTTAAGGGGTTAAAAATCACAGACCATTCAAAATTACACATACATTAAAGCAGGGGGTATACATTTTCACATATTATATATTAATCATATACTAATGATAATCACATTTTATTGAACATTATAAGAAGCAAATATATTTCTAGCGTTATTTTTGGGTTTTTTCTGTATCTTTTATCTTAGAAAAGGCTTAACATCGAACTCATTATATATAGTACTATATATAAATATTTGTGGTCTTGTCTGATTTATGCCATATGTTATTACATTAAATCTCTTAATTTTCTTCAGATCATGATGTTTTCTTGAAATAATCAATAATAATGTATCTAACTTAAAAATAATCAGTTTAAAATAGCAGTAGATTAAACATTTAAATTAGAATTTGCTCAATTTAATATAAAATATTGTATATGATTGTAAGGACTGTGATCAGCTTTATCTACTGATACTAAAAAATTCCCTTTAGGATTTTTTTTGAAAGAGATAGCTAAGAATTTGACTTACCTGTTCTTCCACAGGCATCATCTGATATATTCTTAAAAATATCACCCAATCCATCAAAATTCTCAACATAGAACCATTTGCCCTTGGTTCCTGCCATTGTCTGTAGCTCTTCAGTGTTTGCCTTAGCTACTCCAATGGCATATATGGTGACCCCAGAATCTTGTAGGTATATTGAGGTTTCATTAAGTTTATTTCGATCATGAGAGTCACCATCAGTTATAACAATAAGATATTGAGGGACCCCTTTAAGTTGACGGCTGCCTTGTTTTTCTGTAAAGAATCTTTTTGAAAATTCTAAGGCCTTAGCAGTATATGTGCCTCCTCCAATTGTTGGATCATTTTGAATAAA
The DNA here is from genome assembly GCF_050947455.1 of Rhinoderma darwinii. NCBI lineage: Eukaryota > Metazoa > Chordata > Amphibia > Anura > Rhinodermatidae > Rhinoderma > Rhinoderma darwinii. The sequence continues at coordinate 269,479,262 of NC_134691.1, forward strand.
CTTGATCATTTCCTGTTTATTGTGTTGCTCATTAAGGTAGAATAGCTTCTGAGGATTATCTGAATACTTAAGAGCACCAAACTGAACATTATTTGGTCCAACTTCTGATTTTTCCACAAATGATATAATAAAGTTTTTCATTGTGTTATATTGCTCTATACTTATACTCCCTGACGAATCCATCACAAAAACAATATCAGCGACTTGTATTCTTGCACACTCTGTAAAAAAACGAAAGCAAAAATGTAATGTAAATCAGCAAAACTTTTCTATTGAAATATTATACAAAATAATATTAATTATACAAACGTTTTCATATGATTATCAAATAATGTATCTATTAAACAAAAATCTCATTTTTTTATGTTATTAAGTACATGCTGTAGCTAAAGACTGTTTAGTCAATTTCCTTATTTGTTTTAAATTAATCTAAAAGTCCCCTTGCATATGAATGTATCCTTTCTATAAAATGGAAATGATAGCCTACAGGGCTGCCACAGTAAGGTCACTGTGGCAGATTCACCACTGTGTCTGGTTTTAGAATGTGTTTAAAAATGTGCCAAATTTTGGCACTATTTTGCGCATTTTGATGTTTGCACCTCACTAGACACTATTTAAAAGTGTCTCAAAAAGGGTGATTGGCTTAGCGTTAAAGGGGTGTGGCTTCCATGAAAGATGGCATGTCTTAAAATGTGCCACAGAGCACCTTAAATGTGCCAAAATAATAGCACAAAATTGTGGGGCAATAAGCAAAATTAAAGGATGTATAAGGAAAATAAAAGGGTCTAACAGGTCATGGAAGATGCTCTAAAATGATCATAAAGTAAGTGCCACTGTGATAAATTTGGCACATTTTGTGACTGCCTGGTTTAAGCTTACACTGTCTAACTATTAGACACCACTAGTAAAAGTGGGCAACTGTGTTTTTGGATCAATGCTCCTTGGGTCGCAAGAGCAAGGATTCTCGGCCATGAGAATCCCCAGAACTGAATGGTTGTTAAAATTAGTATTTCATAGTCATGTTTGGTATGCCAAAGTTGGTAAATATATGCCCGGGAACTTGTCGGACATTGTATCTCACTAGGAGATTCATATAAGGATTTATGACAGATTAGAATTGTGTCCGGCAACTTTCCCTGTTTTGCATGTAATTAGCCATCCTCCTCCCACCTGACCAGGAGGAGGGATGAGGGGTCTTGTTTGGACCCTTTATAATGGCATACCAAGAAATACACAGTGTCAGACCACAGGAGAGTCGACTGCATTGCAGTTCTATCCACCTTCAAGCTGTTCTCCTCATCGGGATCTCTAACCTATCAAACATGTAAGAGGTCTGTTATTCTTTGCTTTATTCCCTTTGATTTTGTAACTGTTTTGCTTATATGTATGTCATTTTTATTACATCATTTTTGTAACTGTTTTTGTAAGCATTGTACTTTCGTATATTAAACCTTAAAATTAATAAGTTTGTATTAGTGCAAAAACCACCGAGTAGGTTCCAGAGAGGGGACCAGGGGCGTAGCTAGGGGGGGGGGCAGGCGGGGCATGTGCCCCGGGTGCAAGGGAAGGGGGGGCGCCGAAGAGCAGCTGATTGCTGCTGACAGGCGCCCCGTATGTCGGACACCTGCAGCAGCTTAGGAAGAGCCAGGAAATTAGGGCGTTCTGACTGGGGTCTGTGACGGCCAGGGAGTGGACCAGTCCAGTCACCTTACCTCACGTCAGTGACATGAGGTCAGATGACTCAGGTCAAGGGACAGGTCCACTCCCGTGCTGCAGCCTCCCTGCATCTGCCTCTACTCTGTGCTTTGCGAGAAGCAGAGAGGAAGCTCCGCCCACAGCCCGTCCTGACCTGTCAGCAAGGAGACATGGTGAGTGTCTGTGAGTGTCTGTGTGTAGTGTAGTGTGAATACAGTGTGTGTCTCTGTGTTTGTATGTGTATATGTTACAGTGTGTGTGTGTGTGTGTGTGTGTGTGGTGTGTGTGTGTGTGTGTGTGTCTCTGTCTGTCTGTGTCTCTGCATGTGTTTGTCTCATATATCTACTACATTATCTGTACTCTCAGAGAGTTATCAGTGTGCTATCTGTGGTGTTACATAGGACAGCAGGTAACATCTACTGCATTATCTGTACTGTGTAGCAGAGCTGAGATTGTAATTTAGCACAATGTGTTATCTGTGGTGTTATATAGGACTGCAGGGGACACAACTACGTTATCTGTCCCCAGAGAGTTATCACTATGTGTTATCTGTGGTGTTACATAGGACTGCAGGTAACATCTACTGCATTATCTGTACTCAGAGAGTTATCACTGTGTGATCTGTGGTGTTACATAGGACTGCAGTGGACACAACTACATTATCAGTACTCAGAGAGTTATCACTATGTGTTATCTGTGGTGTTACATAGGACTGCAGGCAGCAGTTACTACATTATCTGTACTCAGAGTTATCACTGTGTTATCTGTGGTGTTACATAGGACTGCAGGTAACACTACTACATTATTTGTGCTGTGTAACATATGTGCCTGTGTGTGTATATATGGGTCTGTTTGTGAATGTGTCTTTGTGCTTGTATATTTGTGCCTTTTATGTATTTCTATATGTTCCTGCCTGTGTATTTATCTGCCGGTGTGTGTGTGTGTGTCTGTGTGTGTGTGTGTGCGCGTGTGTGTGTGTGTGTATATGTGTTTGTACGTCTATATATTTACCTGTATGTATATATTCCAGAATGTGTGTATGTATATTTGCCTGTATGTCTAAGTATCTGTCTCTATGTATGTACAGTATATATGTTCCAGCGTGTCCATATATGTGGTTCATTTTTGGTTTGTGTAGGGGGCGGCAATAGAGAGTCCCGCACAGGGTGCCATCCAAGCTAAGGCCGGCCCTGGCTGTCACCAACTCTAGTCAGAAGGAACTCTACCGCTGCCTGCGCCGCATGACCTCCTCGGCTTCTCCGGTAAGTCACACCAGGCAGAGCGGAGAGTGGTAGTGGTAGGCTACCGCTCACCGGTCTGTTCACAGTGTGGCATTAAGTACAAGGGGTGGGAGTGTGGCGCTATTTAAAACGGGGGAATGTGGCGCTATTTATAAGGGGGGGAGTGTGGCGCTATTTACAAAGGGGCAGCGGGCTGTGTGTGGCACTATCTACAAGGGGGGGAATGTGCCGCTATCTACTAGGGGGGAAGCGGGCTGCGTGTGGCACTATCTACAAGGGGGGCTGTGTGTGGCCTCTTTCATTTATTTTATTTTAATTTATTTTTATGTTAATTACATTAAAGAACTATATCGCTTGTAAAATGTAGAAATGCTTTTATACTCGCGTTACATTAAAAAAATTGTGAAAAAAACTTACACCTCATTGATTGGTAGGGTAAGAAAACATGGCGAGGGGGAAGGAGATGTCGGGAAATAAGTTGGGGGGGGGCGCCAATCTGAATCTTTGCCCCGGGTGCAGGAGAACCTAGCTACGCCTCTGGAGGGGACTACAACACTCAACTGTGAGATTAGGAGGCCCATAGCAGACAGTAAGACTATTGTGACTCTGTTGCTATTGGCAATCACTGAAATGTTGTTGTTGGGAAACATTATCTAAAGAGTCTTTGTTTACAGTTCGCAACTCAAGCCTTGTGCCCTCATCTTGAAAATACATTGTAACCATACACCAGTTGGGCACCAGAGACTGTTAGCAATCATTTAGACTGTTGCCCAACAAGAGTTTGCCTGCAACCACTATGCCTGTTGCATACTCGTGAGTTATCAACTTTTTCTACCTGCTTCTTTGCAACATCTTTAAATGGGAAAACCAGAAAGACCACTTAGAGGTCAAAGAGACACTGGTAAAGTCTAACACCTTTACAAGTTGAGTGCAATTTTGAAGGGATCAGCCATGCAGGAATCACTAGAACCCGATGAGTGGCCAATTGAGCTATATGGTAAATTTCAGGGAGCGTTAATACCCGAGTTTAAAAAAAACGAAAACAATTTAGATGCTTCATTTGACACTGGGAACTTGCCTCTTTCAATGTCTGAGACTACTATAACATTATTACCCAAGAAGGGAAAGGACGTTCTGTTACCGGACTCTAATTATCCTAAATCCGTTATGAATTGCGATGCAAAATTTTTGACAGAGCTACGTGCAAACAGGCTAGCTACAATAATTAGAAATAACGAATTAGAAAAATAATTATATATATATATATATTCAGTTTACAGGTTTTATTTTACAAATGAGTAATACAAGCTTCATTAAAAGATAGGAGAACTAAAGTCTTATCTAGCATTATGACTTGTAGTCTGTTTTGTATGATACTTCGAAGGGGCAACTTTACATTTGGTGGATGTATACGGACCTTCAGGAGGATTGCAGATTCCAAAAATTAATTCATCTTCTATTGTCTTCAATGTTTCAAAAGATTCCAGATAGTGCACTCGCTCTGTCTTCCCACTTATTTCCTCCAGTTGAGTTTTATTTGCGTTGAAAATACCCACAGAAATAATGTTCACACCGCTATCCCTCAGAGACTGGGACTGAAGTGCAACTTTATCTTGTGAATTTCCATCTGTTATAAGAATAAGGAATTTTTTCACCTTGGGTCTTGCACCTTTTATTTCCGTGAAGTACTGTGACACAAATTCCAAGGCTTTCCCAGTGTATGTACCCTTGTTCAGGTAACCCATTTTGTCAATAGCTTCCCAGATAATAGCTTTGGTTCCATTCTTATTTAACTGTAATACCTCCATGCTGATGTCACTGAATTGAACAATGCCGAACTGTACTGTACTCGGCCCAACCTCTGTTTTGTTAACCAAACTTTTCATAAACTCCTTCATTTTATTAAAGTTATCTTTGCCTATACTTCCAGAACTGTCAACCAGGAACATTACATCAGCAACTACATGTTGGCAAACTGTAAAGACAAAAATGTAATACTTTAGACTATGCTTGCTCCAAATCTGTCAAGGTAAAAACATTTTACAAAGTTACTACAAAAAAAAAAGATGGTTTTACTGAAATTAGCCCAAAAAGAGTTCAAATAGAATACATTTTAGGACTATTTGACTCTATAGATAGATCAGCAAAGACTGTAGACTTTACAGTTGGTGCTAGAATTTGTTATTGGGCATCGCCCATGATCCCTAGCATCTTGCCACCAAATTGATCTGTGAGGTATTCTGATTTAACATGTAAGAACACTTAAAGGGTAACTCAACTTTCAGAAAACTTCTGACATGTCATAGTGACATGTCAGAAGTTTTGATTGGGGGGGTTCTGAGCACTGAGACCCCCACCGATCGCTAAAACGAAGCAGCAGAAATGCTCGGGGGAGCGCAGAGCTGCTTGGTTTCTGAATGGCTTTTCTCGGAAAGCAGAGGTAACGGCGTACGGACTCAATAGAAAGTCTATGAGCCAGTATACAAAAAATTCAGAGAAACCCCCGAACAGAAACGAAGCGGCACAGAGCTCACCCGAGCGCTTCTGCTGATTAGTTTTAATGATCGGTGGGGGTCTCAGTGCTCAGACCCCCACCGATCAAAACTTCTGATCTGTCACTATGACGTAGTCAAAATATTCAAAGACAGCATTCATTATGGCAAAATTAAAAATCGTAGGTGTTTAATCACACAAATACCAAAAATACAAAGGCTACGTTTTGACCCCGTTAGAGTCATTCTCATGCATGCCTATTGAGAAATATCCCGATGGGATTTCCGGATAAATAATTTGTATCCAGCTACATTTGAAGTGGGAAGTTCCTGTGCAAGTGAGTTCTGTGGACACTCTTTTTTTATTTTTATTTTTTTTACAATTTCTTTTTACAATGTCACTATGACATGTCTGAAGTTTTCTAAATGTTTAGTTACCCTTTAACATGGCGGCCCCCTAGGCAACCATACGTTTTTGGAAAACTATGTTCAGACCTGCAGAATTAATATGCCTAACATAAAAGCAAGGTACAAAAAGGGTATTGCAAAAACATGTTGTTGACTAAATTATGTAAATTTGTTGAGTGATATTTCACACTTAAAAGTGTGAAATATTTCCATATGATAGGCAATCAATATATAATATGTTGGGTTTAACTTTTGGTACCACCACAATCAGCAGAAAAACTGGGCCAAGCCTCTTTATGGCTGCCCTGTGTCTCGTGATGCAGCTCAGCTCAGAAACATTCACTCAAAGGGGTGCATTGAGACCGCAGTGCACCATGCTCTGCTGATCATTGGGGTTCCAAAGAAGCCATAGCCAAACTGAAGGAGTATCGCTGTTTCCATATCTTCCTTACACTGTAATGATGCAAGTGGATAAGTTGATATGCCATAAAAGTGATTCATTTGAAAACCTTCTGAATAATTAATCAGACAATTGTACTTTGTTACTCTGTTACCCATGAAGTAACCTTTCAGCTGAAAGAAAGTCAAAACATTACTTAATAGGTGGATACAAAAGTAATTCTGTCACTTTATTTCTGTGACCCCCAACATAAGCTGCCACGCTGTGTTTATTAGCCTAGCTCTACCATAACCATAAAAAGTTTGATTTTGTTTTTGTGTTTTGTGACACCTCTCATATAATTGACTTCTATTCTGTTGGTGTTCGTGGGTTATATTCTAATTTAGGGAGTAATAACACCCGGCAGATTTGTTGCAGAAATTTCTAAGACTGGAAATCTGTTCCATTTATCTGAATGTGTTTGAAATTTCTTCAACAGATCTGCTGCGTGTGAACTTACCCTTAAGCCGGGTTCCCATGTAGCGTAAATACTGCAGAATTTTCGTAACGGAATTGAATTCCGCAGTATTTACAGTAGCAAAATGAGATGAGATTTAGAAAATCTCATGCCCACGCAGCAGAAAAAAATGCAGCGCAAACGTTAATAAATTGACCTGCGGTGCGGAATATAATTCATGCATGTCATTTTATGCTGCGTTTTTGTTGATTTTCTGTTGCAAGTTTTTCCCATTGAATCCAATGGGGATGCAAAACTCGCAATAGAAAGCAGGTCATTCCGCAGGTAAAATCTGCACTTCATATTGTGTTTTTTTTTTGCATTTCTAGGTGCCTTATTTTACTTTTTGATGCGGAAACAGGGCAAATTTTATGCATGATTTTATAAACTTGATATATGCAGTTCTGAGACGGAAACACAAGATAAATTGACATTCTGCAGATTTTAAAATCTGCAACGCAGGTCAATTTTGCTGTGGAAAAAATTCTGCAACGTGTATATGAGATGACATAAAATCTAATTTACTTTGCTGAAAGAAAATCTGTTTGGCAAATCCACATGTAATACGCATTGTGTGCACGTGACCTAACAGTGGAGGAGCAACCAGAAAACAAATGTGCAGGTGTTTCCTGTTTTGTTGAATTTCTAACAACCACTTTTTTGTTTCGGTTGATGAAGCCCCCATGAGAGAATAAAGTAACGTTAAAACCAAGCACACCATTGTTTTTCTTGTGAAATTCTCGATAAGTTTGATGTGTCACATGACCCTCTTCCCATTGAAAAAAACTAAAGTTGGATAAAAAATGGCCGACTTCAAAATGGCCACCATGGTCAATACCCAGCTTGAAAAGTTTCCCCCTCCCATATACTAATGTGCCACAAACAGGAAGTTAATATCACCAACCATTCCGATTTTATTTAGGTGTATCCATATAAATGGCCCACCCTGTACAATTTGATCAAAATGTTAACAAAGAACCTCATGTTCAAGTTTATAAATTTTGTTTATATATTGTAAATGTGCGGTTCATGTCTAGTCTCTCAATACTGATAAAAGCAGTTTTCCCCATTGAATTCAATGGGCAGATGTTTGTAGGCGTTACTATTTAATGAAATTGACATGTATTGATTACATATTACTCAGTATCAATTTGGTTTAGTACGTTTTATTTTACCTTTGGTAGAACAGATTTGCTGGGCTATCACATTTTTTATGTCTTTTAAAGAATCAAAGTTGTGCACAAAATGGACCCTTTTGGGATCTCCAGTAATTTCTAGTAACTGCGTCTGGTTGGCTGCTTTAACTCCAATTGCATACATATTGACATTGAGTTCTCTGAGGATTTTTGAAGCCTCCTTCACGCTATCTTGAGATTCTCCATCTGTAAGAACAATAAAATACACAGGCACATTCCCTGCCCTGACATTGTTGGGATCTACTATCAATTTTTGAGTGAAATTTATAGCGGCTCCTGTTTCAGTTCCTCCACCGCGCTGCCTGATGTTCTGAATGGCCAGTTTTAGGTCGGTTTTGCTGTAATCAGTACCAATACCAAACTCCAGTTGACTGCCATCAGAGTACTGTACAGCCCCAACACGAACCTTCTGAGGCCCTATCTCAAACATTTCTACCAGCTCCTCCAGAAACATCTTCATGGATATAAAATCTGAGTATTCAATACTTCCAGAACCATCGATGAGCAGATGAATATCAGCAAGCTCGGTATTCAGACATCCTGCAGAGAAACACATTTGCAATTGACAATTATTATAATATTATTTTTACTGTTAATTTCAAAGTGGTTCCAATAATATATAAAAATGTATATCTCCAAAAATATTGTAGCATAAAAATATATAATGCAGGTGAGTTTGACTTGAAGTTAGGACACTGTCTTGTAGTTAGAGCTCACGCACATGGCACATGGAGTCCCTACAGCTCTTTACTACGGAGCCTTAGGCACTCCATGTGGAGGTGCCTCTGTATGGCACTGTATTATAGAGGAGTTATTTCCTAGAAGCAATGCTTCTAGGGCAGAATACCAACATAATATAGCATCTGATTATGGCATGTTTTTTTAATACAGAATATGACAAGAAAAAAATTGGACTCCATATTGAATGAGAGGCATATGATGGTAAAGTACAGACCAATATAACTCTTTATTACTGCTCTGTACAGCTAGTAGCCATATGTCTGGGATGTACCAATTTTGGGATTTACTGGATAGAAAAATATGTATCCATGCAGATCTTTGGATTCATCATGCCAGCTGAAGATGTGCGGGTGCTGGTGTAAGAAATAGTTGTATCAGCACACTTTAATAACTACTGTATGTAACAAATATGAGAACCCTACCTTGTCTGATCAGATCTGTTTGTTCTGGCAAGACAACAATATCTTGATCAACAACGTTCACTATCTTCTTTAGTAAAACAGCTGCATTTGTTGAAAGATCAGAAAAAGTTTTCACCTTAATTTGATAATTGAAAGTTGGATGTGATGCAATTTGGTCCATTTGTGTTTCATTAGCTTTAGAAATGCCCACAGTAAAAAGTCTGACATTTTCTTGTCGAAGTAAATGAGCAGCCTCAATTACACTATCTACAGAAGACTTATGCGTGACCAAGATTGTTATTTGTTGTATTCCCTGGTTCTTTCTGCTTGCCAAGGCATCACCAAACACTTGGCTTCTTGTATAATTAATAGCATTTCCAATATTTGCAATTTTTTCTCTTGAAACTGTGAGTTTTCCTATAAATTCCTCCACAATAGATTTGCTGATTCCTGTATTAAGTGAAGAAATTAATTGTGCTTGGCTGTTAAATGCCACCAGGCCAACGTGAACACAATATTCACTTATCTCCAGGTTGGATAGGACATTAGTTAAGAATTTTTTCAGGTCTGTGCTTTCTGCGATTGTATGCTCTGAAGTATCCACAATTAGCACCAGATCTGTCGCTATACCTTTGTTGCAAACTGCAAAGAGAAAATGTGTAAATATAAAGTTATAGAAACAGACAACTCAAATGTCAATGTTAAACCTATAAAGCAATACAATAATAATAATAATTATTTGAATCATTTGATCATTTACAGTCTGTCAATTTTAAGCCGGTAAATTTCGATATATGTGCATGGCTGGAATGTTTAGATCCGTGACTAAGACATATTTTAGAATAAGTGAACACAGTGAAATCTTTAGATCTGTATTATCTTTATTAAAAGACCCAGCCTTCCTGAACATAAAAGGAAACCTGGTGATCGCATCGCCAGGGTCACCCCACCTTTGTGTACACATACAGTCAGGGTCAGCCTTAGGGTGCTGCCCCCTCCAAGCATGTAGAGGGTACCACTGGGCTGTGCCTCTACTCTGTGCTCTTCACTTAGCTACACACACTGAGTAAATAAGAGCCGAAGAACAAGAGAAGGGGAGGAAGCCCCGCCCACAGCCCGTCCTGCTCGAAGCCTGTGATCCTGTCAGCAAGGAGAGATGTGAGTATCTATGTGTGTCTGTGTGTCTCCGTGTGTATATGTGTGTGTATACAGTATGTGTTTCTGTGTGTATACAGTATGTGTCTCCGTGTTTGTATGTGTATATGTTACAGTGTGTGTGTGTGTGTGTGTGTGTGTGTGTTTGTGTGTGTCTCTGCATGTGTTTATGTCTCTTTGTAAAAGTGTGTGTTCAATATTTAAGTAGAACAGATAAAACAAAGATATCTGTGCTGCCTCCTATATATCCTACTGCCCCTATATACCCTGCTTCCCCTATATATCCTGCTGCCACTTATATAACCAGCTGCCTCCTATATACCCTGCTGCCCTTTTATACCCTGCTGCCCCTATATAGCCTGCTTCCCCTATATATCCTGATGCCCCTATATATCCTGCTGCCCCTATATATCCTGCTGCCCCTATATACACTGTTGTCCCCTATATATCCTGCTGCCCTTATATACTCTGCTGCCTCCTATATACCCTTCTGCCCCTATATACCCTGCTCCCTTATATATTTTGCTGCCCCTATATATCCTGCTGCCCCTTATATACTCTGCTGCCTCCTATATACCCTGCTGCCCCCTGTATACCCTGATGCCCCTATATACCCTGCTGTCCGCTATATATCCTACTGCCCCCTATATATCCTTCTGCCCCTATATACCCTGCTGCCCCTTATATACCCTGCTGCCCCTTATATATCATGATACCCCTATATAACCTGCTGCCTCTTATATACCCCGCTGCCCCTTATATACCCTGCTGCCCCTATATACCCTGCTGCCCCTTATATACCAAGCAGCCCCTTATATACCCTGCTGCCCCGTATATACACTGCTGTCCCTTATTCACCCTGCTGCCCCCTATATACCCTGCTACCCCTATATACCCTGCTGCCTCTTATATATCCTGCTGCCCCTTATACACTCTGCTGCCCTTAAGCATATGCCTGTGTGTGTGTGTGTGTGTGTGTGTGTGTGTGTGCGTGCGTGCGTGTGTGTGTGTTTATATATATGTCTGTGGGTATAGTTATCATCTACGACATTAGCTGTACTCAGAGCGTTATCACTGTGTTATCAGCGGTGTTAAATAGGACTGCTGGTAACATTTACGACATTATTAGTACTCAGAGAGTTACCACTGTGTTATCAGCGGTGTTACATAGGACTGCAGGTAACATCTATGACATTATCTGTACTCAAAGAGTTATCACTGTGTGATCTGTGGTATTACATAGGACTGCAAATAATGTCTACTACATTATCTGTACTCAGTTATTACTACGTGTTATCTGTGGTGTTACATAGGGCTGCACGTGAAATCTATGACATTATTTGTACACAGAGCGTTATCACTGTGAGTTATCTGTGGTGTTGCATAGGACTGCATGTGAAATCTACTACATTATCTGTACTGGCTATATATGGGTCTGTTTGTGAATGTGTCTTTGTGCTTGTATATATGTGCCTTTTATGTATTTGTATATGTTCCTGTCTGTATATTTATTTGCCGGTGTGTGTGTGTGTGTGTGTGTGTGTGTGTATGTGTCTGTACATCTATATATTTACCTGTATGTATATATTCCTGATGTGTATTCATGATGTATATTTGCCTGTATGTCCAAATATCTGTCTTTATGTATGTACAGTATATATGTTCCAGTATGTGCGTGTCTATATATGTGGTTAATTTTTGGTTTGTGCAGGGGGCGGAAATAGAGAGTCCCGCACAGGGCGCCATCCAACCTAAGGCCGGCTCTGCATACAGTATGTAACATTACATTGTGGCCAATAGCCTTGGACAATGGCAAATGTGCACTGTACACAGGGCAAAGGGGGTTCAAATAACTATTGCATTTATAATGTAAAGATTTTTCAGATAAAAGGAAATTTCTACCTTGCAATTATTGCTTTCTAAAGGTGGTCTTTTTTTAAAAAGCATATTTAATTAATATTTACTATTGTGGACCTAATATTATTGTGAATTCCTATAAAGGTGTTGTTTCATGAAGACTGCCCCTGTCCATTTGCCCTATTTATTAATATAGATGTCACAATACCAGAATGGAAAGTTGTTCTGGCGGACTTTAACTATCCATGTATTACACGGATGGCTATTCATCTCAATGGCTGCCGTGTAAAGATATATTTTCCCGCAGTGGCCGCTGTAGAAAAAATGTCTGGCTGGCCACAGCTTTTCCCGGCAAAATCAGGTAGTTGCCACAGTTGTCAGGGGGCAGCTACCACATGAAAGGGCTTATATGTGGTGAGACAACCTCTTTAGGTTAAAGGGTGGACAGAATCCAAAGAAAAAAAAAATTGTTTGGTCGGTGGCAAGTTTTGCACAACCAGAATAAAATTCACAATCTTTTTGCATGAAGATGTAAACGCTATCTACTTTTTCCCTTTATATTGAGATAACAGCTGTAATAAATTTTTATTTACAGTGCAAACTTTCTTAAGAAGAATAAATAAATATAAGAACAACTAGGCAAAAAAAATCACAGAATAATAATACAATAATTAGGCCATCAGAAAACATTACCTGCACTTATGTTATTCACAAAACTTAACGTGTCCACAGTTGCTGGGATGGATGTTATGGTTCCTAAGGAAAGAGTAGAATGAAAGGAAATGTTAGTGACTAAGTCAATATTTTTTGTTAAGGGTTTTTAAAAACCATTACCATTTGTGTGAATATGAAAAGCCTTGTAGTTAAAAACGTTTTGGCTGAAACAACAAAATTTTAACCTCTATCTTATGTAATATAGAAAACTGTTTATTCATTGAGGCACTAATTATAAAAGTTGAGAGAAAGTATTTGGCTTGGAAAGCTGAAGAATGTGTATTTTGTATATTTAGTTTATTACTGACAGTAAGAATTTGTTTGAATTTTATAAATGATTCATTTTATTTTTATTTTTCTGCAAAAACTACATTAGGTTGGGTTCACATGTTTAGGTTCACAATATTGAGGCGGATTTGCATCAGACTACAGTACAGTGCCACTGAATAGGGTTTTACAAAGCAAATCATGCTATATATGTGACCTGCAGTCCTTAACATTGAAATAGCAACACCGAGAAGGACGAGATTTGGAATTGTGGAAATCACAGGATAGACATGTTAATGATATTCAAATAATAATAAGCAGAAATAAAATATTCCTAAGAGAATGAGCGCCACGCGCAGAAATACACACACTGACGCGCCTTGGCATTCTATCAATGAGGTTATTAATGGTTGTCTGAGGGATGTTATGCCACACTGAATGCAGTTGGGCGTGCAAATCATCAAGAGTGGCTGCTGCCAGCTCCCCTTGCAATTGCCGACCAATGGTGTCCCAGATGTGATCGATGTGAGACAAATCCAGAGATGCTGCATGCCATGGTAGCACATTTAGGCCACGCAGGCTGCCCATAGTAGCGCAAGCAACATGCGGCCTGGGGTTGTCCTGTTGAAAAACGGCTTCTGGGACACTTTGGAGAAATGACCTTACCACTGCTTGCACGACCAAATCAATATAACGCCGAGCTGTTAGTGTACCTCAAAAAAAGACGGGGTCCAGCTATTGTTCATTATGCCATCCCACACCATAATCCACAGAGTTGGACTGCTGTGATGTTCCCTTGTGAAGGCCTCTTCATGGCGTTGCCCACATGGTCTCCAGACTAATCTGCGGCTATCATTGCATCCGAGACAAAAACGGGACTCATCGCTGAAGAGGACAGACCTCCATTCCAGCCTCCATTACTGTCTTGCTGAGCACGATGATAGCCTTTGAGAGTGGTGGTCGTGTGGTCAATAGAACACCCGTAGCTGTACTTCTGTCTCGTAGCCCTATGTCGTGCAAACGCCTTGTGATGGTTTGTATCAACACTGGTTGCTGCTCTAGACTTGGGATGTAATGTCCAATTTTACTTGCAGTACAGAAAGGATCACTACGCGCCATTCTTCCAATTAGACGATCCGTCCGTTCAGAGGTTCGCCTCTGTGCACCTCTTGCTGTCATTCCCGTAGCGTGTAGCGACTTGCTGGAGTGATAAACCAAGGTTTCTCAATTCAAGGATTATGTCCCTCTCAGTTTGTGACAAGTGGTGATAACTGGCACGTCAATGAACAGTAGGCATCGCACAATCATCCCACACCACTTGATCCAATTTTTGAGGTTTCATTGGGCTAAAAAAAACTTTGCTTTCAATCTGGCTTTTATGTCGCCCACATGCCACAGATTGGAGCTAGGTGCTTGAAAATTTGATAATTTGCAGATCTTAGCGACACCTGCTATTTCCTCGATTTGCATAACCTTACAGCTTGTCCTTCTTGGTGTTGCAATTTCAATGCTGAGGTGTGTATTTGCTCCAAATTTTTGCTGCAAATGTAACATTTTGCAATGCAAAGGATGAAATCTGTGTCGAGTCTACAACAAAATCTGCAGCAAAATCTACTTCGGTATCTACTGTGGACTTTCCCCTGATATACGGACAAACCTGCTGCAGAAATTTTCTTCTACATTTAATAAACCCAACCTAAAGAAGCTTTCCAAAATAACACATTTTAGTCTACATTATAGTAATAATAAAAGTAATCATAATAACATCATTAGGAATATCATCATTAACTTGATATATTTAAAAAAAGATTTAATTTTTCTTTACTAGTGCACGTGTCAATCAGAAATGTTAGTTTTTAGATTATTACTTTATTTTGATTCCTGAAAAAAGAATGTTGTTGCTTTTTACATGCAGTGGTAAAGTGAAGTCTGAAAAGATCTTTTTGTGTTTTGTTATATTGAAGGCCAAGTTTAAAATCTAGTTAAGACAAGTTAATAATTTAATTCTGTTAGATTATAGTTAATAAGTTATGGTTAAGAAGTTGTGAATTAAAGGTACATGCTTTAGTTTTTATGCATTTGTTAATGTTCTAGTGATTATTATAAAGTGCTCTAGTTTAAATCCTTCAGTTGTCCTTTCCAGTAGGATGCCATTCCGTCAAAGATGAAGGAACAAATAAAGGAAAATAGTTGATGTGATCTCACCTTGTGTGCTTGGCAAATAATAATTATTTCTAACCACATCTTGGATTGCGGTGACCAAATCCTTTGAAAATGTAGTTAGGTTTTGGATATTGTTTATCATAAAAGCAAGCCTGGGAGATGATGCCATAGCTTCCAGATGATTTTTAGAGGCGTTCTTTAGTCCCATTGCAATAATCCTGACACTGTCCTGTTTTAGAGCATCAGCTGATAATTGAACATCATCAAGAGAAGTCCCAGAAGTGATCACAACTAGAACTGATGGATACTTTGATTTGTCTCTTCCATTTATTTCATTAAATAAGGATTCCTTTATTTTTCCAAGGGCATTACCGGTCATCAAAGACCCACCTTGAAAATAAAACTTATTTTTTATATAATTTATTATTGGGTTTTTTGCTTTGAAGGTAGATAGAGAGAAATCAACTTTTAGATCATCATTGTAATGTGCTAAACCAATTCGATACTGGTTAACACCTATTTGCATTTGAGAAATTGTTCTTGATATAAAGGATTTCACTTGGTTGAAGATGTTTTTTCCCATATTATTTGAATTGTCCACCAGAAATACTAGATCTGCATATTCCGGGACTGAAATCACAAAGAACAAATTACAATCAAATAAATCGAGGTGAAACCCTTGCGTTTAATGAACAGGATTTTGCATTGTTAGGCTTACCAGTATCTTGACCAGATGATAGCTCCAGCCAGCTAACCATCACAAGTAAACCAAACACAAATTTCATTTTCAGAGCACCACAATGTAGCTATTGAAGGATTCTAAAGATAAAAAAGTGCAGTAAGCAAGACAGTTAAGCATAACGTATCAAAATTGATAGCAAAATAAAAAAAATAATTCTACGACAATTGTCATAATCATGTACAAGCTGCCCCCTAAACTCCCCTAGTAGTGGCTGCAGACTGCCAGCATTTTATTTTTCAATTATATGGCTATCCGGGTGATTTGGTGCTCCGCATAAGAAAATCTAAGTTCTGACCATTATAAAGATTCATGAAGAAAATTATCAGTGCAGAATTTTGGATTTAAAAAAATACATGATAATAAACGATGGAAATTCACTTTAAAGTGCCACTGCCATGACCAGACTAATTTTTGTTTTTATGCTTTTGTTTTTTCCTCCCCACCTTCAAAAGGTCATAACATTTTTCGATTTTGTCATTGACACAGCCATATGAGGGCTTCATTTTTATGGGAGAAGTTGTACTTTCTAATGGTACTATTTAATATTATGTATGATGTGCTGGGAAACTGGAAAAAAATTCAGAATGGAATTGGAAAAAAACAGCAGTTCTTCCATTTTCTTATGGGTTTCATTTTTACAGTGTTCACTGTATGGTGAAGATAACACATTAGCTTTATTCTGCGGGTCAGTACGATCACAGTGATAACCAATTTATATAGTTTTTGTTATGTTTTAGTACCTTTAAAAAAATGAAAAAGTTTGAAAGAAACAAAAAATGTTTTGCATCACCGTATCATGACCCCCATAACTTTTTTTTATATTTTTATGTACAGAGCTGTGTAAGGCGTCTTTTTGTACGTGGAAACATGTCGTTTTTATTAAGACCATTTGGGGGAATCTCGGGCATTTCAATCACTTTTTATTCATTTTTTTGAGGGAGTTGAAGTGGTAAAAAAAACTGGGATTCGGACATTTTCATCTTTTTTCCCTCTACGGCGTTCACCATATTGGATAATTTGTAAAATATTTTATAGGTTGTGCATTTTCGGATGCGAGGATACCTAATGTGTTTATGTTTATTTTTGTTTATTTATTTGTATGTGTGATCTAGGGAAACGGGGGCGATTTAAATTTTTATATTTTTTAAAAAAAAATGAAAAACTTTTTTTTACATATTTTTAAAACTTTTATTTAGCCCCCCTAGGGGGCTTGAACCTGCGATCATTAGATCACTAATAAAATAGACTGCATTATCACAATATTGCAGTCTATGGCAAAATTAGTGCATTGCTATTGAAACCTGCCACTCTACCTGTGAGTGGGCGCCATATTTAAATACTCTTTCACGACCTGAATCTTGAGATTAGCGACGTGAAAGGGCTAATTATCAGCATTTTATTAGCATTTAAGTCAACTATATTATTCCTACAAGGAGTTGAAGCAATGGGAGCAGAGTGCCCAATGTACAAGCCATGAGCTGGAGTTTAGGGGTACAGTTCACTACTCCTATAGTCCTTCTGAATTCAATATGTAAGCAGTGCTGCAGAAGACGAGATTTGTCAGTTAACGTATCTCCTCCAAACAGTGGTGTTGAGCGTTCTTGCTTGGATATTATTTCTAACTGCTAAGAGTAGTGGGGGAAGAGGCGTGACTTTTGTAGTGGCCATATTTTTGGCTTAGAAAAGTTGTTTATAAGATGTACTGAGAAAACATCTTTCTACAGTTGCATATTGCACATTATTGAAAAGAAAATGAATCCAAACAGGTGGAGAGTTAACATGTATCTTCCTATTCCACACAAGTGAGCATAACAGCAGTCAGGATACATACAAGACTATTGTCCAGTATTTCTGTTCTTGTAGCTCGGTATCGGATTTATGAGAACATTGCTCTGGGTGATGATGGTTGTTCAATTCTACAATAAAAGAATGTTTAGATTTAAGCAGAAAAATAAAAACATCTTACTTAGTTTACTCTCTTGTGTTTATCATTAAAAAGTATTAGCCAAATACAATTTCTTATTTTATGGACTATTAGGCTATGTTCATACCAGCATAATGACGTCCATTTACAATAGAGTCATCTTACCTAGAATTTCAGGCAGCACACCCTTATTATGAAGCATTCAAGTGTGCAGGTGCACGTTCCATGGTGGGTTCACCCCTTTTCACCAGAAATATTCAAAACGTAGAAGACAGGGACAGCACTCCAGAACAGGTGATATGCTTTAAGTTATTCTTTATTCAAGCTCCAAGTCGCAAGTACACCACTGGTACAGATTGTTACATTAATGCATGGTTACATTCAGGGACGTAACTGGGAAAGACTGGGCCCCATAGCTAACTTTGGACTGGCAGGTAGATCATGTACCACTTCTCCCCTGTAGAAAGTGCCACACGCAGTGCCCCCTGTATATGGTGTCATATACCCTGTATGGTACCACACACAGTCTCCCTGTAGATAGTGCCACATGCAGTCCCCCTGTAGATAGTGCCACACACACAGCCCCCTGTAGATAGTTCCACACACAGTCCCCCTGTAGATAGTGCCACCCGCCTGTAGATAGTGCCACACAAAGTAGGAGGGGTGCAGACTGGGTCACAGGAGTCGGACCACACACTGGATACAGTCACATGGGCAGAGTCCCTTGACCCAGGCTGGACATAAAGAAACCTATGTAGCTTCAGTTAATTGTTCAAACCAGATGGTTGGAGATATTTCAAAGGATATATCCACGTACTCTCCTTTCGGAGCAGCAGTCGATTGCAACTAAAAGCCTCTTTTATCCTTGGGAAGTTCATAGATAGTGATAAACGAAAGGCCCTCAGGTGACCATGGAATTCCCTAACGTGCATAGCTAGTGGACTCCTCTCATCCTTATTCTTAATATCACGGATATGTTCAGAGATCCGTAGTTGCAGTTCCCTGATAGTTTTCGCTACATAAAATGTATTGCAGGGACAGGAAGTCAAATAAACAACCATAGAGAAATGGCAATTCAAAAAACTACGTACAAAAAAATTCCTACTAGTAGTAGAGTCAAAGAATACATTGGATTTTCTGGCATATTTAAATGGTGAACACGTACCGCATTTGAACATTCCCTAAGGTTGATGAGTGGGCCATCTCATCACCTCCAATCTCCTAAATTCAGATCTAACAAGTAAATCACATAGATTTGGTCATACTGAGTCTTGAGGTCATACTGGAATAATAACCTATCATATCCCATATTGCGCCATAAAGTGTCAGATTCGGACAAATCTTTCTAAGACTCCTCTTACTGTCTCCCAATGCTGGACAAAACAATAAATTAATCTTACTTTACGTGTCCAAAGTTGTGGTGGAATTTTTTTTATCATTTGTATTTACATTTTTGTTTTTGTTTTGAATTAGAGATTCCCCATTGGTATGTAGAGCTATATTCTACCCCCGTTTGATACATTTACCCAAATATCTGCTTTGTTTAAATTGTGTAGTTAAGTCCCGTACTTCTTTTTTTAAATTCAGAAAGATTTAAGAAGTTTCTGGAGAGCCGTAAGAACTGACCAACTGGGATACCACATATTATAGAATTGAGATGGTGACTATGCACCAACAATAAAGTGTTGCCGGCAGTGAGTTATCTAAATGTACGAGTATCAACTTTAGTATAACTTTTTTGTATCATGAGATCCAAAAAGCTGATCTCTAGATCACTGACTGCATAAGCATGATGAATGTTAAATTCATTTTTACAAAGTGAACATACAAGAGGTATCTAGGTGCTATTCCACACCATTAAGACGTCATCACTGTAACGGAGACAGCAAGAGACGTACCTCTGAAATAATTCACAATGATAAATGGCCCAGGCAGATATGCGCTATCCCAGATAGAGACATGCATAAGATGGGGCACATGATTATGCCATAGCAGTTATCCACAGACAAAATAGAGACGAGGCAGCACTTCCAAAATACATAGGGATTTATTCACCCACCAGTGTGACGTTTCAGTCCAATCGGACTGAAACGTCGCACTCGTGGGTGAATAAATCCCTATGCATTTTGGAAGTGCTGCCTCGTCTCTATTTTGTCTGTGGATACCTGCTGTGGGACTTTGGATTGGGTCCCTCTGAGGCAAGTATTTTTATATCTTTTTCCGGTGCTGTGACAACCCCATTTTTGTATCCCATAGTAGTGCCCTCCACCTGCAGATAAAACTTGCCATCAAATCAAAAGCAGCTCTGAGTTAATTCAAATTCAAGCATGTCAACAATAAACAAATTTTGGTGAGCAAGATCAGACTGCTGAATAAAAAGGTAAGTTGCTAAAGCTCTCAAACCAGTCCAGTGAGGGATGGAAGTGTAAAGAGACTCCACATCCTTTCCTATCAGTAAACAATTAGAAGGAATCGTTAAGTTAGGCCCCATGCACACGGCCGTTCCCATAATCACGGCCCGCGATTACAGGCACGGCCGGTCACCGGCGGCCGCATTTTTAGGCCGTGCTCCCATAAAAAGTATGGGAGCACGGCCAATGAAATGCAAAAGAATGAACATGTTCCATAATTTTTGGAACATTGCTATGGCACGGACACCCATGCATAGCAATACAGAAAGGTTTCTGCGGCCAATAGAACTGAATGGGTTCGTAATTGTGGACAGCATTATGGTCCGCAATTACGGAGAGTTTTTACGGTCGTGTGCATGGGGCCTTATGTAGTGTGGACAACAGACAAGATTGGTCCAAAGTAAGTCAACCAAAAAAAATGTCTTATGCCCTGTTTACATCTGCATCGGAGGCTCTGTTAGGGGCCTACATTGCAGATTAAATATTTTTGCTGGACCAAATAGCGCAGCATTTAGTGCTATTTTGTCCTTCAAAATCACGGAAAGCAAGAAGGAATCGCGTGCTGTTGGTTTCCGTAACGCAATGGATCTGGTGCTTCCGGAATTC
Source organism: Rhinoderma darwinii (assembly GCF_050947455.1). Classification (NCBI taxonomy): domain Eukaryota; kingdom Metazoa; phylum Chordata; class Amphibia; order Anura; family Rhinodermatidae; genus Rhinoderma; species Rhinoderma darwinii. The sequence goes on from NC_134691.1 coordinate 269,500,171, forward strand.
TCATTGTTCTGCTCCTATGATAGAGAAAAACAAGGGAACCTGGAATACAGATGTGAGCACAGACTAACATGTCTAGCAAGATACATTTAATTTATCATACAGTGTGCACAACTGTGATACATTTGTCACATCTGCTGCCTGCCTGGTCTAGTTTTACGACATAAATATTTTCCAATGCATTTTTAGTCATATAAAGGGCATCATGTATGAGTACATGAATTGGAGGTGTTGCATATAGCAATCAATCTTACCACTGCTTTCATTTTCAAACCTCTCTTAAAAAAAATGAAAAGATTAATTCTGTTTGGCTTTTATATGCTTCACCTTCCGTTCTTGTCGGCATTAGTTATAAAGATGGTGTACCTCATGTATGTATATGTTGCTAGTTAAAATTTTTTTAACTAATTTGCATTTGTAACTTCTGATGTGGATAATATGCAAAACCAGAACAAGAAACAAGTCACGACCAGGTGTTTGAAAAAATACAAATAATCTTTATTAAAGTCAATTAGACACATGGAGACAACATATAACACTTAGACATAATAAAATGCCATGGACCCTCGAACACAAACGGAATCCGAACGTAAAAGCAGAGTAGCCCCCCAGATGTAAAAATGGTCTGACACAACCTATATATGGCTAAAGTGCATAAGTACATATTGATAAGCAGGTACTAGGCATGGTACGCTTTGCACAGATGAACACATAAATAAGTATAGAGAATATATATAAGGTACAATCTAAGTAAAAACGACATGTAAAGTAGTATACCCACACCTGCTTCATCAACCCCTGACGAAGCACCAGCGAAACGCGCGTTGGGTTAAGCAGAGGTCCCCCTCCTGGTCTTGATCTCCTATTTATTCTCTTATACGCAGGTGTGGGTATACTACTTTACATGTCGTTTTTACTTAGATTGTACCTTATATATATTCTCTATACTTATTTATGTGTTCATCTGTGCAAAGCGTACCATGCCTAGTACCTGCTTATCAATATGTACTTATGCACTTTAGCCATATATAGGTTGTGTCAGACCATTTTTACATCTGGGGGGCTACTCTGCTTTTACGTTCGGATTCCGTTTGTGTTCGAGGGTCCATGGCATTTTATTATGTCTAAGTGTTATATGTTGTCTCCATGTGTCTAATTGACTTTAATAAAGATTATTTGTATTTTTTCAAACACCTGGTCGTGACTTGTTTCTTGTTCTGGTTTAGTTTTAATTAGTCACTAGGACCACTAGTATCATTCGGGGCATTATTCGGTTTGTTAAAATGTGTGGATAATATGCAGCTCACTCTATTTTTTTGACTACTCTACAAACCGTCACCCAAAGATTCCCTTTTAGAATTCACACGAACATGTCCATTTTGCACGTGTAAAGAACGCACCATTTTTCATGCATTACCTTTCAGTGTTTGTTCCGTGTGGCATCTGTTTTTTATGTCAGTATTGGTGCCCCTTTTTCTTTATTTTTTTCTCAGCCTGTCTTTAGCAACTGTTGCGTGAAACACAGACAGCACACGGATGATGTCCGTGTGCTGTCCGTGATTTCCTCGCTCCTATATACTTCAATGGGCACATGGTCCACAAAAACGGAGTAGAATAGGAACAGCACACAGACAGCACACGGACGTATACAACGTTTGTGTGCATCAGACCTTACTGTAATATAATCCCTATCAAGAATTGTAGCCCCATAAAGTTTTAGTTGGTTGCACATTCCTTTTAATGATTTAAGTATTGACACAATTAGTTTCCTAAGAAATTGACCAACATGTCTGTATGTTTCTGTTAGCATGAAATTAGAGCCCTTTTGGAACAGGGACTGATGTAAGTGAATAGAATCCGTGTACAGTGTTGTGGAACATGTTGGTGCTGTATAAGAATTGGGATAGTATAAATAATGCAAACTAACTATTGTTACTATAAACAGGGCTGGCCTTAGGGGTGTGCGACCCGTGCCATTGCACAGGGCGCATCACTCCAGCAGATGGAAGGGGGCTCTGCGCTGGCACCCTTCCCCTGCTTGTGTTTCAGAAGCGCCCGGGCCCGGCGACTCAGCAAAGGCCTTTCTGCCCGGGAGCTTCGTCTCTCAGTGGCGTCGCTATCGCTGCTAATGGCGACTCATCGGGATGAGCCCCCCATGCAGCTGCTGAGGCTGCTACAGCAGTAGCGACGCCACATTCAGTAGTATCTGCATCCTTAGGATGGAAATACTAATGAACACTATAGTAGAGCAGGGAGGTATCTCCATGCTCTGATATCTACTTGCGCCACTGCAGCTCCCTGAAGGAGCGTAATCCCCGGCCGCACGGGTGGTTCATTCCGTTCCTTCAGGATGCTACAGTGGTGCTATCTACAGGATGGGGTTGTGCTAACTACAGAGGGTCTGTGTGGCATTACCTACAAGGGGTCTGTGTGGCACTACCTACAAGGAGTCTGTGTGGCAGTACCTACAAGGGAGGTGTGTGGCAATACCTACAATGGGGCTGTGTGGCACTACCTACACGGGCCTGTGTGGCATACCTACAAGGGGACTGTGTGGCACTACCTATAAGGGGGCTGTGTGGCACTGCGTACAAGAGATTGTGTGGCACTATCTACAGGGGGCTGTATGTCACTACCTACAAGAGGCTGTGTGGCACTACCTACAAGAGGCTTTGTGGCACTATCTACAGGGGGCATCTGTGAGTGGCGGGTAGTTTGGTAGTTTTAGTGAGAGTGGCGGAGCTGATGGTCATTTTACTTTGAGTGGGGGGCTGATGGTCATTTTACTGTGAGTGGTGGGCTGATGGTTATTATAGTGAGAGTAGCGGGCTGATGATCATTTTACTGTGAGTGGGGGGCTGATGGTCATTTTACTGTGAGGGAGGGCTGATGGTCATTTTACTGTGAGGGAGGGCTGATGGTCATTTTACTGTGAGGGGGGCTGATGGTCATTTTACTGTGAGGGAGGGCTGATGGTCATTTTACTGTGAGGGGGGCTGATGGTCATTTTACTGTGAGGGGGCTGATGGTAATTTTACTGTGAGGGGGCTGATGGTCATTTTACTGTGAGGGGGCTGATGGTCATTTTACTGTGAGTGGCGGGCTGAGGTCATTTTACTGTGAGTGGGGGGATGATGGTCATTTTACTGTGAGTGGGGGCTGATTTTTTTTTCATGGGGTACCTTGAGTCCAAAAAGGTTGGCAAACTCTGTATTAGGCTGCAGGAACACACCGGCCTATGCAAGGATCCCGTCATCGGAGTTGTGGAGCAGCTCAGTTCGTCGTGGGAATGGGGCCTAGGTGAGTAAAACATTTTTGGGGGGGCACTGTCTACAAGGGGGAGGTGGTGGGCTATATGGCACTATCTACATTGGGGATGTGGGAGGCTGTATGGTACTGTCTACATGGGGACAGTGGGGTATTATGGCATTGTCTACTGGGTGGAAGTGGGGTCATTATGGCACTGTCCACAGGGAGGCTGTATGGCACAATCTACGGGGGGGGGGAACACTAACAAGTAGGGCCTGTGTGTGGCAGCCAGGAAAGGAGGGCATTATACTATGTGGAGTCCGCTAAGCGGACATTATACTGTGTAGGGCACTGCAGGGGCCAATATACTGTGTGTGGCACTTAGGTGGCATAATACTGTGAGGGTACAATAAAATACTGTGTCCTTGTAGGCGTTAGAATATATTATATTATTAAATATTATTATTATACTGTATGGGGGGCACTAAAGAGGCATTATACTGTGGGGGCATTATATTTTTTTATGGACCATTTTTTTTATGATGGCGGTGGGGCGCAGATAGATAATTTTCACACGGGGCACCATCTATCCTAAGGCCTGCCCTGACTATAAATCATAAATCTACTGTCAAACTATATTCTGGAAAGCTTATCTGTTTATCACTTGGTAAAATTAGGCAAGCATTTCAGGACCATGGAGAGCAGCACAGTCTCCAGGAGGAATATTTCTACATGGTGCTAATAAAGCAAGTCATTTAATCCCTTAATGACCAGCCTATTTTAAACCTTAATGACCAAGGTATTTTTTACGGTTTTTTACGTTTTTCCAAGAGCTATAACTTTTTTATTTTTATGTCGACATAGCTGTATTAGGTCTTGTTTTTTGTGGGACAAGTTGTATTTTTTAATAGCACTATTTTGGGGTACATATTTATTGATTAACTTTTATTAACTTTTTTTTGGGGGGAATAGAAAAAAACCTGAAATTTCGCCACTCTTTTTTTGTATCCTAAATCTACGCCGTTTACCGTGTGGTATAAACAACACAATAACTTATCAGCGGGTTGTTAAGATTGCAACAATACCAAATTTGTATAGTTTTTGTATGTTTTACTACTTTTACACAGTAAAAACACTTTTTTTTCAAAATTATTTGTTTTTGTGTATCCATATTTGAAAAGCCATAACTTTTTTATTGTTCCGCCGATGCAGTTGTATGAGGGCTCTTTTTTTGTGGGACGACTTGTAGTTTTTATTGGTACCATTTTGGAGTATTTGCGACTTTTTGATAACTTTTTATAAAAACATTTTTCATTTCAGGATTCACAGAAAACAGCAATTTTTCCATGGTTTTTATTTTATTTTTGATGGCGTTCACCATACAGGTTAAATAATGTAATAGCTTTATAGTCGGGGTCGTTACGGATGCAGCGATACCAAATGTGTGTAACTTTTTTGCTTTATTTGTTGTTTTTTTTTTAATAGTAATGCAGTTTGTAAAGGGAAAAAGTGGGTTTTTCATTTTTTAAACGAACAGGATCTGCTAGGACATGCCTCTGGCATAGCCTAGCAGGCATTCACTACAGGCAGACCTGGGGGCCTTTATTAGGCCCACGGCTGCCATCGGAGACACAGACACTCAGTGATTTTATCGCCGGATGACAGTGGGATGAGAGGGAGCTCCCTCCCTCTCTCCAAAATCACTCAGATGCGGCGCTCGCTATTGAGCGCCGCATATGAGGGGTTAAACGGGTACCTATCATTACAGCAAGAACAAAAAAAAAGAACACAACCCCTCCTTAGTCCGCTATAGATATATATAGAGATGCATACAAACTATCAGCAGATCTGGCTTCCAGTACCATATCTACGCTGATGACACCCAATTATATACCTCTTCCCGTGACATCATTCCTGCTCTAGCACAAAACACCAGTGATTGTTTATCAGCTCTCTAACATCATGTCCTATCTCTATCTGAAAATGAATATTTCAAAAACTGAGCTCCTTGTGTTCCCACCATCTACTAACCTTCCTAAATATGATGTCTCTATCTCAGTGTGTGGTTCTATCATATCTCCCAGGCAGCACGTTAGCTGTCTCGGGGTTATGTTGGACTCATATCTTTCCTTTACTCCTTATATTCAATCACTTGCACGCTTCTGTCACATTCAACTCAAAAACATCTCCAGAATCCGCAGATTTCGTACTGTGAAAACAGCCGGTTGCTCTGACTCATTCTGGCCTTGACTATTGTAACTCATTACTGATCATTCTTGCCCTCACTAAACTCCCCCCTCTCCAATCTATCCTGAATGCAGCAGCCAGGCTCATCTTTCTGACCAATCGCTACACCAACAACTCTACCCTGTGCCAGTCACTGCACTGCAACACTACGCCAATGCCTCTACCCTGTGCCAGACGCTGCACTGGATGCGCATTTACTTTAGAACATAATTTAAACGTATTTAAGTCTCACCCACAAAGTTCTGTACAGTGCTGCACCTTATTACATCTCCTCCCTGCTCTCTGTCTACCATTTTAAACGTGCTCTACGTTCTGCCAATAATCTAAGATTAAAATCCTTCATAATCCAAAACCTTCCACTCCCATCTCTAAAACGTTTCTCGTGCTGCACCAGTCCTGGAATGTGCTACCCCGGATAATCAAATTAATTTCAATTATTCAGTTTTAAGTTTGCCTGTAAACACATATTATTAGACAGGCCTATCACATTCCCTAATCTGACTCCTTTCCTTGGCCCTACTATTACATTAGTCGTCAGAACCTAACCCCTTCATTTAACAGTATCCCCCACACTCCTTGCACCCTATTGCACTTCATGTCTGTATCTAGGTATTTAGCACAGGTTGGAAAAAACACATCAGAGTGGGCCCTAACCCAGTGGGCCCACGCACAGTATAATGACCCCTTAGTGTTCTCCACATAGGATAATGCCCCTATGGTTGCCCCCACACAGAATAATGCCCCATATAGTATAATGCCCTCATAACTGCCCCATACATTATAATGCCCCCATAGCTGCCCCATACAGTATAATACCCCCATAGCTGCCCTCATACAGTATACTTCCCTATTGCATCTCCCCCATACCCAGTATAATGACTCCTTAGCTGCCACCACACAGTATCATGCCCCATAGTGCCTAATAAAACAAAAAATATATATTTACCTGTCCCTGTTCCCACGACGAGTAGAGGAGATCCCTCTGCTCCTCCACTATGTGCAATGTGTGGCTCTGCACAGATAGACGTCACTAAATCGCGCCTATCTGCGTCAAGCCGCCCACAGCTGGAGCTGGCATTACACAGTTAATGCTGGAGCAAGGAGCTGTCAGCTCCCTGCTCCAGCATTGGATTTAACTGCATGTGCGTCCTGAGGACGCAGATAGAGTTTAAACCGGGACACACCACCGCTGGGGGAACGGCCCTGGGCCCCACTATCTCAGTGGGCTTGGGGCCACCGCCCCCCTGCTCCCCCGCTAGCTAAGCTACTGTGTCTGTCATACATACATACTGTCTGGTAACTGGCTCATGCAGCTTTATGTGTATGACCCCATTTTGGTAAAATATGTCTGGACCATTTAAAAAAACAAGCACTTTTTTCACTTTGTGTCACCCCTATTTCCTAATAGATAGTAAGCTCTTGCGAGCAGGCCCTTGTCCCTCTTGTTTGAATTGTTAATTTATTTTTTTGTCACTATGTAATGTCCGATATTGTCTGTACATGTTCCCTCTGAATTGTAAAGTGCTGCAGGGCATGTTGGCGCTATATATATATAAATATATATAAGATTATTATTAATATTATTATTATGATATAAGATATAAAACAGCTAGAAATGTTATGTCTACTTGGATATTTTGACTCTTTCCCCTTCCCTTTGCTAGATTGGCACATTTACCTATTCTCTCCGTTTTGTAACGATACTGACAGAATACCAGTCCATCAAAAAGCACACCCACAACCAGACTAGGCAAGCTGTCAGACTAGGCAAGTGGCGGCAAACTTACCTTGCGACATTCCTCACAACTGGGGCCCTGCCTGCAGCGGAACTACCACCCTGATAAAGGCAATCACATTATCTGGAACCTGCTAACAGACCCTGAGTGCTCCTGCAGGTGAAAGGGAAACTTGCTTTCGCCTGGCAGCTGACAGGCAGGGGAGACAGGTGGAGTAGTCAGACAAGCAGAGGTAATAACAGAGACAAGGAAACAACAAACAGCTCTCATAGCAGCCACAGAACAAATGAGCCACAGGAAGCTAATCCCTGGCAAAGAGGTCTAGCACTAAGGGTGTTATATATGTGGCTAAATTGGATGATTGAGAGTGACAGCAAGCAAACCACTCAAGATTTTAACCCTCGCCTACCTCTCAGACCAGCTCTGAGAACAGGGAATGTGACACATTTGCTCTAAAGCAATCAGATATCTTCCCCCTGCTGTTCATCCTCCCAACTCCCAGCAGACCAGTGAAGTGATATTGCAGTTGCATCCCCCTCCTCTCCTCTCCGAAGTTTGTAGTATTAACTGTCTTTCACTAGACTAAGTTTTTGCTGACTGAACATTTACAGAGAAAGCTGCACTTCAGGCTGCTAGAAAGTAAGGAAATACTACATTATCCTAATAACATATATGAGGAAGTATCATTTATTCTCATAGGCTACTTATTTTTGCGAACATAATAATGATCAGTACATTTTAAATAAAAAATCAGCATATGAGTCTATTAATAGCATGAACCACACTTACATACTGGTATGAGCCACAGATTTAGGTTTAAATGGCAAGGAATAATAATTTAAAACAGACTAAAAAACATATGTACATTTTTTTAAACTAATCACAACAGAATTTTGGACCTAAAAATAGGTTATTGGTCAAAGTTGAAAGTTATCTAGAAGATGTCACCATCATCATCTCTAAACGACCCTTCAGAAACAATAAATACATATAAATAAATGTCGGTGTATCCCACTGAAATGGGTGGGATTCACAGACAATCTAAACAAGAATAGGGTGTAAGATTTCTACGTACTTAATCCTTTTATTCTGCTTAGCTCTCTGAACACATGAGAAAAACTATGCTCGCTTGGCCGAGTCAGGTGAACATGCTTATTGGGAGGTTGGGAGGTTGAAAGAGAAAGCTATCGGCTGAACAAGCATTTAGCAAAGCTCTTATATGTATTGCTAGGTTAAGAGAATACCTCCATAATACGGCATACAATGGAGCATTCTACAATTCTTTTGCCGCTGGTTTTGACGAGGAAACCGCATCGGAATCATCACCAAAACATGGCCTAAATAGTCCCCCATTGAATTCACTGGGAGGCAGAGACATTTTTTTTCTGGGCGGAATATGGCTTCTACATTCATTTTACTATTACACCTATATGGAATAAATACACATGAGGGCAATTTAAAGAGGCTCTGTCACCACATTATAAGTGCCCTATCTCCTACATAAGGAGATTGGCGCTATAATGTAGGTGACAGCAGTGATTTTTATTTTCTAAAACGATCTATTTTCACCACTTTATTAGATTTATGCTAATGAGTTGCTTAATGCCGAAGTGGGCGTACTTTCACTTTCGACCAAGTGGGCGTTGTACAGAGGAGTGTATGACGCTGACCAATCAGCGTCATGCACTCCTCTCCATTTATTTAGGCAGCACATAGGGATACTTTTAGATCGCTATGTGCTGTCTTATACTAACACATTAACGATACTGAAGTATTTAGACAGTGAATAGACATTCCACGGGATGTCTATTCACAATCTCTGCACTTCGTTACTCTGTCTGTGGTAGTTACAGCAGAAGAAGCGTAATCTCGCGAGATTACGCGGTAAATGACAGGTTACAGCGAGATTACGCTTTGCTCTGCTGTAACTACCACAAAAGCAGTAACGAAGTACAGAGATTGTGAATAGACATCCTGTGGAATGTCTATTCACTGTCTAAACACTTCAGTATTGTTAATGTGTTAGTATAAGACAGCACATAGTGATCTAAAAGGATCCCTATGTGCTGACTAAATGAATGGAGAGGAGTGGATGACGCTGATTGGTCATTGTCATACACTCCTCTGTACAACGCCCACTTGGTCTAAAGTAAAAATTCGCCCACTTGGGCATTAAGCAACTCATTAGCATAAATCTAAAATCGCTAATAAAGTGGTGAAAACAGATAGTTTTATTAAATAAAAAGCATTACTGTCACCTACATTATAGCGCCGATCTCCTTATGTAGGAGATAAGGCACTTATAATGTGGTGACAGAGCCTCTTTAACAACGTTTCTATGCCAGAAAGGGCATAGAAATGTTGCAAATGGCACAAAAGTCACAAAAATGTCAACCTTTGGGCTGTTTCCACTGCTCTTGCCACTTTTGGATGGAGTTTAGCTCAAGGGGTGTGGCCACCTGCAACCTGACTCTTCGACTTTAATTTACGCCAGCTCCTGGCTGCCGTAAATTTTATTCAGTTTCTCATGGACAGCCGAAGATGCAACAAATGTATTAGGCCTGTTCCTCAGTACATTTGTTGCATCTTACTCCAGCCTAATTCTTATTAAGACTGGCGCAGTCGTAATACATCTCACTCATAGAGTTTTGTCTATTTTGGCACATCTGATAACTAGTTGATCCAGCATGTATTTTGCCATTCAGTTAATCTACATTCTGTCTATCCCCTATCACATAAAACAAATACTGTCTGAGGGGAATGTTATTGATTTCATTCCAAAAATAGTACTATGTAATTACATTTATAATTCCAACGTAAAGTAGACGTGATCATCATTTTTGTTTATTTACATTTTGTTTCATTTTGTGAGAATCTTAGTGGCACGGCCAACTGACTTTTATCACACCAGTTCATTTGGCCTAAATTCAACAAACTCTCCTTCTTTCTGCCTGCAAAAGTTGTGTGAGAAATATGATACGTGAGATGTTTGGAGGGGGCTATGTTTTTGCTCTCATTAGTAATTTTGTTTATATAAACTTGAAGTCGTAACCCTAGTAGAGTTTATAAAGCAACATTTCTGCAAAAGTAACTTGTGAATCTACTTCTACATCTACTTCTGTGAATAACAGTTTGCAAGAGATATTGGCAACTTAAGAATTTATGGTATATCCACAGTGGATAGGCTATGAATTCCTTATAGGTTTGGGTACCTCACCTATCGGTAAAAACAGGTATCTCACAAATCCTATTTGCAGTTCCAAAGCTGCCGTCTACTGCCTCTTTTTCCCATTGAAATCAATAAAGAGGTGGCTTTCGACTTTCTCTATTGCAGACTATGGGAATTACAGATACAGCCAAACAAGAAAATGGAACCCCAATTTCTCCGATAGATGAGGTCCCAGAGGTGGGACCCAAAACTATCAAGCATTGATAAATGCTCAAGTATGAAATACCTTACTCCTCTAATGGAAGCACAGCATCCATTAAACTGTATGCAACATATCATTATAGACTTCATTCAGCATCTGCATGTGTAAATGAAAACAGCATTTTACAGTGGGGGTCACTGAGATGTGCGCAAAACTTTTATTCTTTCAAGCAAGTAATTTGAAAATATGTTTTCAATGTGGGAGAATAATAATATTAAATGAGTATTACAATTTCAGCATATAAATCTTATTCTTTGTATAATGAAAAGTTAAAAAATTTAATGTACTTTCTGTTACAACTCCTGACATTTTCAAGATCCCTGCTTGCTGTCATTTAATGGGAATCTTGTTTTATTGCCAGTGGATAAAAATCTCTCCTGGTCATATGATGGATAAACAGGTGCAGGCCAACCCAGATTAACGTTTGGTGAGGCCCCATGTAAAAAAAAAATAAAGAAATTTACATATCTTATTCTATTGCCTGGCCACATGAAATAGAAATTCTTGGAAGAAAAATATAGTTTACTTTAATTTTCTTACTGAGATTCAAAAGAATTTTAACACAGACTAGTCCCTATAGAACAGGCACATAATATAGCTTTTTTTTTATAGAGGTTAATCTGTGAATTTTATATTACATAGAGGTCAGCACATGTACCAGTTTCTCGAGAAAATGCAGGATAGGGGCAGGAAAGGCATCAAACTCCAGACCAGACCTAAAAATGAATCCAGACCCCAAAATAATTCAGACACCAGGCCAGATCCCAAAATTAATCCAGACCCCAGACGAGGCTCCAAAACGAATCCAGGTCCCAGGACAGACCCCTAAATCAATTCAGACACCAGACTATAACCCAAAATGAATTAAGATCGCAGATCAGGCCCCAAAATAAATTGAGACCTCAAACCACATGCCAAAATTAATTCAGATCTCAGACCAGACACAACATGAATTGAGATATCTGAGCACAACAGAGCAGGAGCCACTCTCCGCTATGACTAATAGAAACGGGTCCTGAATGTGGGCTTCCCGCCTCATTACATCTATATGCCTCAATAGGAAATATGTGGACTCTCCCCTATGATGTCCATATGCCCTGATAGAGCATATAGAACAGGGTAGTTTTTATGAATAATCCCCTTCAACCATAAAAAAAAAAATTACAGAAAAACCTATTAATAAAAATATCATGCACTGTGAAAACTTTGGAAAGCAGAAATGTTACAGTATTTATTATTTATTTTGGAACACAAAACACTGGGTTTTAGGCAATCTTTACTATATTGCCTGTGTCTCTTTTTCACACATGTTTTTTAATACTTTCTAATACCCAAAAATTCATAACTGTCCCATAGTGTTTTGTCTTTGTTACATTGGCAATCATGTAGCAGTCTAGACAGCAGACATATGGTATATTGTAATTGTATCCTGTCTGTTTAGTATAATTGCTAGTACTTTGATACGTTTATTTACATATTGGACAAGTGTTCATTCACTTATACTCTGGACAATACAACATTTGTTCTCCATTATATTTAACTAGAATTTTGTGCCAAAGTCTCCCCTCCAGTTCAGGGTTTAACACTTGTAGCACGTGTTTGGGTTCTTGCCTGGATTCTATAATCTAGTCAGCACAGATACCAAGTTATTCCAAAAGATTTCTTGTTCCGGAAAGGAAAGCACATTGCAATGAGGCCATACTTGTGTCTTAGTCTCCATGTGCTTTACAGTTTTTGTCATTTACTATGCAAAGGAATGGAGGATTGAAAAGCTTTATTTGTGATTTGGGTGCAAACCTGAATATCTTGTTTCTTCAACTTGAAGAACTCTTCTGTATTATACCAAGTAGAGAAAGCAAACTCCACACTCAAATATCGATTCTAATACTGATAAACTGATAGGTGCATACAAATCATTATTAATAATAATAATAATTAAAAAAAAAGTCTGAATGACTATAAATTTATTGGTTAAAATTAGACCTTGGTTGTAAAGATAAGCAAAACAAATTTTTGGACATTTGGTTTTGAATAAATATAAATGAAAAAGTATACTACAGTTTTTTAAGATATTAGACAAATGGAACCTGAGTAGATGGGGATGTTATAAACTGATATCAACTTATAGGTTTGGTCGCCCTTTTTCGTACGGTGCACCTAGTTATTAAAAAGGTTATTCCCATTGTAGACATTTATGGAATATCCAAGAAAAAAAAAACTCTTATAGAAGTGAATTAACTCCCGCACAGACTAGCAGCACCTAGGTCTAGCACAGGGGTCTCAAACTCGGCCGCACATAGAAAAAATGTGAAGTTGACGGGCCGCATTACTTTCACATTTTATACAATACAAAATTATTATTAATCAATTCCTTATTTGAACTACTATAATAATACTCCATTACTATAATACTACATTACTATAACAATAATACTACATTACTATAACAATAATACTACATTACTATAATAATACTACATTACTATAACAATAATACTACATTACTATAATAATACTACTGCATTACTATAACAATACTACATTACTATAATAATACTACATTACTATAACAATACTACACTACTATAACAATACTACATTACTCTAAGGGTATGTTCATACGCTTACTAAAAATCGTCTGAAAATACGGAGCTGTTTTCAAGGGAAAACAGCTCCTGATTTTCAGCCGTTTTTTACGACTGTTTTTGGAGCGTTTTTTCTATAGAGTCAATGAAAAATGGCTCGAAAAATGGCACAAGAAGTGACATGCACTTTTTTTTCGCGGCCGTTTTTTTACGCGCCCGTTTTTCATGGGCAGATGTTTGGAGGCGTTCTGCTTCTGAAAATAAGCCGTGTGAACATACCCTAATACTACATTACTATAATACTGCATTACTATAACACTACATTACTATAAGGCTGGGTTCACACGAGCACATTAACGTCCGTATTTCGGCCGGAAGTCCCGGACCGAACTCAGTGCAGGGAGCCGGGCTCCTAGCATCATATTTATGTACGACGCTAGGAGTCCCTGCCTCGCTGCAGGACAACTGTCCCGTACTGTAATCATGTTTTCAGTACGGGACAGTAGTTCCACGGAGAGGCAGGGACTCATAGCATCGTACATAACTATGACGCTAGGAGCCCGGCTCCCTGCACTGAGTTCGGTCCGGGACTTCCGGCCGAAATACGTCCATCCATTACGGACGTTAATGTGCTCGTGTGAACCCAGCCTAACACTAAATTACTATAATAATACTACATTACTATAATTATACTACATTACTACAACACTACATTACTATAACAATACTACATTACTATAGTAATAGCGCTAGGTTTAAACTTAATGGAAATTTGTGAGTTTACTCCACGTGCTTATTTTAGCAATCCAGTTTTCCAGTTAAGTGTCGCTAAATGCAGTCTGGCTGCTCAGTTGTCAGCATTTGGCAGACACAAGAATATGAAGATTGGGCAGCCCCTTTTTATATAGTTCCACATTGCTCTGTGTAGATAATGGCACAGTGCCCTCTGTAGATAATGCCACAGTGCCCCCTGTAGATGGTGCCACAGCGCCCTCCGTAAAAAATTACACAGTGCCTTCTGTAGATAATGCCACAGTGCCCTCTGTAGATTATGCCACAGTTCCCTCTGTAGATAATTCCACACACACACACACACACACACACACACCCTATAGATAGTGCCACAGTGCCCTTTGTAGATAATGCCACAGTGCCCTCCGTAAAAAATTACAGTGCCCTCTGTAGATAATGCCACAGTGCCCTCTGTAGATTATGCCACAGTGCCCTCTGTAGATAATGTCACACACACACACACACACACACACACACACCCTATAGATAGTGCCACACACACACAAACCCCTGCCGACGCTTAGGCCGGGGTTCCCCTGCTGAAGGAGCCCCTGATGTCACTGTCCATAGACAGTGACATCAGGGGATCCTTCTGTCAGGGGCGTAGCTAGAGGGGGCAGGCAGGGCATGTGCCCCAGGCGCAACTTAGAGGGGGCGCCAGCGCCACCCCCTCCTGCACTATAATTATCATGGTACATTGTAGTTTTGTCGCGATTTTGCCGCTAATCGCGGCAAAAAATGCGAAGAAACTGCAATGTACTGTACATAAAAATAAATGTGGAAAAGAAATGACACGTCGATTGATAGAGAAAACAAACATGGCGAGGGGGAAGGAGATGTCGGGAAAGAGGTTGGGGGAGGCGCCAAACTGAATCTTTGCCCCGTGTGCTGGAGAACCTAGCTACGCCTCTGCTTCTGGAGTGGGATATGATGTCAGGGGCAATCCCAGAGCCGGAGTCCCAGAGCAGAGCACTAGTATAGGCTCTGCTCCGAACTCTGAGGAAGCCCCGTACAATACTGTACATATATGGACAGTGACATCAGGGAAATCAGTGGCTTCTAGCGCTTTGCCTGGGACTCCTGCTCTGATTCTGACATCACTGTCCATATATGGACAGTGATGTCAGGGGCTTCCTCAGTGCAGGAGTCTCAGAGCAGGAGTCCCGGAGTAGAGCAAAAGTATAGGCTCTGCTCTGGGACTCCGGCTCTGTGGAAGCCCGACATCACTGTCTATATATGGACAGTGATGTCAGGGACTCCTCCAACAGAGGAAACCACGGCCAAAGTGCCAATAGGATAGGTTGTGTGGGGCGCTACAGGGGGCTGCACTATCTACAGGGGGCTGTGTGGCCAGTGCTCAACTACCACCAACAATCCAGTGCGGGAAAGGGACTGTCCTCCTTCATGATGTCATG
Organism: Rhinoderma darwinii; assembly: GCF_050947455.1. Taxonomy (NCBI): domain Eukaryota; kingdom Metazoa; phylum Chordata; class Amphibia; order Anura; family Rhinodermatidae; genus Rhinoderma; species Rhinoderma darwinii. Next base: position 269,515,623 of record NC_134691.1, read on the forward strand.
AAGGAGGGCCGGCGCACTCCTCATTTGGCCTGCTCTCTTCTCTCCCGAGGGAGCTACAGTGCCCCGCGTGCCCCTGGTCTAGCACCTCAATTGGTTTAACTGCTCTCTCAAATGACACCAAACCATGTCCTTATATGGACTATCCTCTGCCACCTTGCTATCAGTGTAGTGGCGCGTCATGCTCCATCCTCTGCCAGCCCCATATAATGCTCTTCTGGGGTATAGCCAGTCCTCCATATCTCCCTGTCACTGTCCCCAGAATTCTCTCATTACTTTGTATAGTGACAACATCACATACAATATGACAGCACAGCAGGGCACTGTGGCCTGTCCCCCCATCAAACTGCAAAACAACATAAAAACAGTGTAGCATAACATGTGTATATGGTATGAACCAATAAAGATCCGAGCAGTCTATCAGCAAATTTGGCAGTCTTCTTAAATTGACAGGCAACTATTTATAAAAAGGATAAATAGGCTGTAGATATGGGTACTCAGTTTGCACATCACAAAAATAAAGTATTAATTAAAAAGCTGGTGGGACAAATATGATATAACAGGGGACATCTTGAATAAGGCAAATACAGTGCTCACAGTGCTGTACATCTTATTACTAATTAAATTATGATAAGGTAAATAAATAAAAATAAATAGTAATAAGATTGTTGTCAGTTAAAATATCCAGAATAAGTTGCGATTTCAGCCAAATTCAGTAATGCAGATAACTAATGGACATTTTCAGAAAACGAAAGAACATTAATGTGAATTATTTTATTCAGATGAGGCTAGAGACTTTCAATGACATTGGGACAGATTTATTCATACCTTTATGCTAGGTTTCTGGAGTAAATCTATTGAAGAATATGGTGTTTAGGCTAATCACAATATTTATAAATATTGAATAATATTTTTAACCACTTTTTTGGGCATTATTTTTACCCTATGGCAAATTAATCTCCTTCTTTGTGCTAATCATGTGCAGTTTCACCAATGATCATGTGGGCTGTATATATTTATATTCTATTCATTATTTGTTTTGAATATTATATTCATGGCCCATGAACTGTTTTAAATTGAGACCTTACTGACAGTTTCCAAATTCTAAGCAAATAATTTTCCTATTTCACATTTGAAAATTCTTTGACCACCAAGATACTCTTAAATACTTGTATTTCAATTTAACATCAGCCAAGATTACATTGATTTTTGAATTTGGAAAAGAACATTTAAAGCTAATAGCCAATTTATGTTCCAAAGTTTCCAGTATCCTCAGAACTCAATGGAAAGCTCCACGTTTTAATGTTTTGTTTTTTTTATTTTTTTTTTCAAAATGTTTTTTGTCTTTAGGAACAGATTAGTATCCATGTGTCCTAAAAATATTATCCAACATGACACTCTCTACACACTCTGACATGCTGACAGCTCCTCTAGGCTGGATAACTCCTTTAATACAAGTTTAAGGCACAAATGGCAAAAACTGTCGCTACTATTGTGTTCCTTATTTGGATATAATATTAGATGGTCCATTTTATGTATGCTAAAAAGTTTGGTATTTAGGAGTTATTCCCATCTCAAACAAAGTTAAGGGAAAGTTAAAAGGGTATTCTCATCTCAAATATTTATGGCATATCCACAGGATAAGCCATAAATATTCTATAAATGCATGTCCCACCTCTGGGACCCGCACCTATCTCTAGAACAGGGTCCTTTGACCCCTGTCCTACGTTGTCCCGCTGTCACTACTCTCCACCATTGGGTTAGGATATGGCCGGGAATACGTAAACAGCTTAGCTCACTGAGCTACACTGTTTACGTAATTCCGATAGAAGTGAATGGGCGTTCTGTAAACAGCATAGCACAGCAAGCTACGCTGTTTACAGAGCCTACGAGTTCTGGAAACAGCATAGCTTGCTGTGCTATGCTATTTCTGAAACAATTATTTACTTTTATGGGAGTTACGAAACAGTGCAGCTCAGAAAGCTGAACTGTTTACGTACTCCCGGCCATCTCGTAACTCAGTGGCCAGAGAGCAGTGACAGTGAGAGAAGATGGAACAGGGGGCCCTATTCTAGAGATAGGTACCCAGAGGTAGGACCCACATCTATTGAACATATATTGAACATTTATGGCATATGCTGTGGATGAGAATGTCCCTATAAATGTTATTTTTTTTATCTGTTTTTACCATGTTTTTAAATGTTATCAATTGATGCCTGGGTGCATATACACTATATGGACAAAAGTATTGGGACACCTACACATAACACCTAAAGGAGCTTAAATCAAACTCCATTCTAAATCCATTGGCCTTAATATGGCATTGGTACCCCTTTTGCATTTAAAACAGCTTCAACTATTCTGGGGACAAATTCTACATGATTTTGGATTGGGTCTGTGGAAATTTTTCATTGGACACTGATGTTGGACAAGAGGGCCTGACTTGCAATCTCCGTTCTAGTTCATCCCAAAAGGTGCTTGCTGAGGTTGAGGGCAGGGCTTTGTGTGGGCTAATCCAGTTTTTTCACACCAAACTCACACAACCATTCCTTTATGGACCTTGCTTTGTGCCCTAGGGCACAGTCATGTGGGAACATAAAAAGGCCTCCTCCAAACTGTTCCAACAAAGTTGGAAGAATACAATTGTCCAAAATGTCTTTGTATGGTGAAGCATTAAGATTTTCCCTCACTGGAACTAAGGGGCCTAGGCCAACCCCTGAAAAACAACTCCATACCAGTATCCATATTCCACCATACTTTACAGTTGGCAAAAAGCAGTCAGGCACATAGTTTTTTTTCTGGCATTTGCCAAACCCAGACTCATCTATCAGACTGCCAGATAAAGAAGCATAATTCGTCACACCACAGAACACGTTTCCACTGTTCCAGAGTTGCTCGGGTGGCATCCTTTTACAGTACCATACTTGAATTCAGTGAACTTTTTAGGACCCATTCTTTCACTAATGTTTATAAAGGCAGCCTGCACGGCTATGTGCTTGATTTCATACACCTGCAGCAATGAGACTGAATGAAACCACTGAATTCAAGGTGTGGCCCAATACATTTGTCCATATAGTGCATTCGAAGCTGGGTGGAGGCTTAAAGAGACCCTCGGTCTGAAGACAAAATTATAAATGTGATGGGATATATGGAGGAATATTACCTAATGCCTTCCAGTTGTGCCCCTCTGCTGTGGATTCGCCATTTTACGGTACCCTCTGTGTTATCTTAGAATGGCCACAGCGCTTCTCAGACTACGGGTCTAAGACACTCTCTCTGTTCACGGATTGGACAGAACTGCTCACGTGAGTCTAAGATAGTCTAAGAAGCACTGTAGCCATTTTAGGACAGCACAGAGGGGACAACTGGTGGGCACTAGGTAATATTACTCCACATATTCCATCATATTTAAAATGTTATCCTGGGAACGGAGGGTCGCTTTAATGTAACGTTCCTTAATGAGTAGTCAAGAAAAATTTATTCTCCTATGACCACTACTTTATTGCAAATATATATCCAGTTCTAAACACCTCCAGAAAAAATTTACTTCCAAGTGTGTAAATGATATTAGCTGCTCTTTCTATAAGCTGCACTTTTATTAGCTGCTAGCCTTACACTTTGTGTTCCTGGCAAATTACATTATTTCAATTATTAGGTTTGTATTATCAACATATTTTAAATTTCAAATCATGGAACATTCCAGTTTTCATACTGGGCACTAAAACACACTTAGTAAGCTGCCACTTTCTGTGTTCTGCAGCTCACTTGTCAGATTTGCTGTGTAGACTGGGATGGAATCAGCAGAGGATGGGAGATTTAATTATAGCTCTATTGTACTGCTAGTTGACGATCCCACATGTGAAATCCTCCTCTCCTACACCTGAAGAAAATGTATCTGTCAGATTCTAACACAAGCACGTGATGAAGTGTTTCCTTTTGACAGCGGGATAAAGTGATTGGTATGGAAACTTTTAAAACTGACAATAACCAAAGCCAAATATAGTGTGATTCTGCAAGAAACACCTCTTAATAAAAGGTAGGTTTATTTATGATACACTCAAACTTCATATAAAATAAATGCTTCGAGATATACAACTGTCCGATTCTGGGTTTCGCCTTGTCGGCTTGTTATAGGACTAGGACTACTGCACTAGGAAAAGCGATACCAGCGTGTTTTCTTCCGGTGAAGGAGAGGAGGATTTCACATGTAGGAATCGTTCAAAAGACTGAGGATCGAGACCAACGTACAGCGGTGCGGTCTCATAATATTGTATTGTTTCCCTGAGAAATGTATATAATGGACTCCCACTTCTCTACTTTCACCTGATCTGTTTTAGAAATACCTAGTAGTGCTGGTCATCAATTTGACTTGTTTTACATTTTGTCAATGGTACTGCTGGAGGCTTAGGTAAGGCAGGATAGCAACACTATACACACAGATAAGGCTCTGTATGCATCTATGTACCCTGTCACTGCCTGGTCTCTGGGGGAGGGGCTGTACTTTATCACTTTCTGGAGACTAGGTACATTAGTCTATTCAGCTGCCATAAAGCACATACTCCCTGCTGCACTGTCTATAAATGTAATAAAGGAAGGAAGTGTGTATCTCCAATATGGTTGCGCTAGTGAAGATTTTAGAAATAAAAAATAATTGGTTACAACATTTAATTTAAAAAAAAAGAACAAACACATTAATTCTCACCCACACACTTATCTAATTAATGAACCTAAAATTAAATACATAAGGCATTCCCTTTCAGAAGTATAGCAGACAATATAGGATTTGAGAATTTTCTCTGCCATTTGTGTATTCCGGTGGAACCATAGAGAGTAAGGAGCACAGGATATTTATATATATATATGTATATATATATATATATATATATATATATATATATATATATATATATATATATACATATATATATATATATATATATATATATATATATACATATATATATATATATATATACATACAGTATACATGTAATTGCTAATACCTGAAAAACCATGTCCAAGCAGGGCACTTCACCACCAAAGTATTTTATGTATGGTAAAGAGGTCAAATAACTGTACGTTTTAACAGGGCCAAAATAAGAGGTAGGTGAAGTAGGTGATCGCCTAGTGTGCAACTTTGCAACAGACAGGGGGGGCACATTTTTATTGAAAAATAAATGTTTACTGTGCTGTCCAATGAGTACCTCCCTCCTCAGACTGATGGAAGCACTCATCATCCAATGTGTGCTTCCATCAGTCTGAGTAGGGAAAGAAGTCCTAATTGGTACAAGGGTACTATAGAGCGGTAAACAAGGCTGACATAACTCACCACTTCTCGCCACATGGTCCTCTACTGGTCCAGGTGCCACTACACTGGGCCCTGATGCCACCCAGTGTCAGAATGTTGTGTTCTGGCTGACGTCAGGACCATGTGCGAAAGAAACAAGGAATGGTGGGTATAGAGTCGTCCGGTCTGGGGTCTAAATCTTTTTTTTTTCCTGGTCAGGGCTATGTTAAAATTTTGAGGTCAGATCTGCGGTTTGCTTACATTTTGACGTCTGTTCTGGGATCTAATAAAGTGTTGGGGTCTGTTCTGGGGTATGATTAATTTAGGTGGTCTAGTGTCTGATAAAATTTAGTTGTCTGGTTTGGGGTCTAAATTAATTTAGGGGGTCTGTTCTGGGGTCTGATTAAAGGGGTATTCCCATCTTATAAAGTGATCCCATTTTCGCTAGGACATACTTTGAACCCCGACTTGTCTTGAGAGTAAAGGGGCCGCAAAGCTGATTTAACCACTTGGTAGGGGCTGTGCTACAGTTCTCTGCAAAGCAGGTCGCTGGGGCGCCGCCATGCAAGGAAAAACAGTGAAGGGGATGCATTGCTAAACCAGCGCTGCCTCCTCTCAGGATCGGTGGGTCCCATAGGTGGGACCCTCACTGATCATAAAGTAATGGTATATCCTAAGGCTATATCTGGTGTCTGATTAATTTTGGGTCTAATCTGGGGTATAAATACATTTTGGGGTTTGGTCGGGGTCTGATTAATGTTGAGATCTGATCTGGGGTCTGAAATAATTTAGGGGGTCTGGTCTAGGGTTTGTATTAAGCTAGGGATCTGGAGTATAAATTAATTTAAAGGGAAGGTGTCACGAAAACATTTTTTTTTATATGTTATCGCTTTTAGTATGTCATTAAAATAAATTTTATTTATTTGTGTTTTTGTGTTGTACTTTTTTCTTTTTTCCTTCTTTTACTTCTCTATGGGGCTGCCATTTTTTTTTTCATCTCTGTATGTGTCGATTAACGACGCATACAGAGATGGAATACGGCACATACATCCCCATAGAGAATGCGAACGGGAGCCGTTCCATTCACTATACCGTACGCCGTCTGTGTGGGATCGGCGCATGCGCCGCTCCCACACAGTCCAAAAGGAAGGTCTTCGGCAGAGCGACATCCGGTGCCATTTTCATGTGGACCGGAAGCCGCGGCCGGACAGTAAGATGACTACTTCCTGTCACGGCTTCCGTCCATATGTTCAGAAGCAAGGACTAGGAGAGGAGGGAGCGGAGGGAGTAGACGCAGCGGCGGCGGCGGCAGCGGCAGGAGCAGGTAAGTTATGTTTGTGTATGTGATGTGTGTGTATGTTCGTGTTATACTGTGTGATTACCACTGTATCTAATCCTCCTACACTGTGCATTCACTCAAAAAATGGTGGCACACAGTGTAGGAGGTTTGAACATTCAACCCCCTCCTTTCTCCTGGCACTAGCCAGGAGAAAGGAGGGGGGATTGTTTGAGCACACTAGAGCGAGTGTGTCTTCTCCAATTTTGCAGCATAAAGCAATGAGGTTGCTTTACCACATGCCAATACTGCAATTTTTGGAATTGCTCCCTCTAGTGACCAGCACATGGAAATGTTCTAAATTAGAATCTAATTTATAATATTTCCTGACTTGTGAAAAAATTAAAAAAAATTAGAACAATGTGTACTCATTTATATACTAACAGTTTAACAAAAAAAATATATATATATTTTTCTAGCGACACATTCCCTTTCTGGGGTCTGATTAATTTTATTGTCTGATTTGGCATCTGAATTTATTTAAGTAGTTTTGTTCTGGGCTCTTAATTAATTTAGTGGACTGGTCTTGGGTCTGAATTGTATTAGAAATATGGTTTGGGTCTAAAATAAATTAGGTCTGGGCCAGACTGAGAAAAAAAAGGAAAGGGAACGACTCCAATCAGACAAGATGTCAACGGTGACTCACTGGATGTAATTGTTGAGTATTCTACCTCTGATTGTGTCTGATTGAACTGGTATCTCATCGCAACATGGTTACTGTCTGGCAGTGACCATTGGTTATATTGTCGTTTATATAATGGTAGCGTACACCTGTTTCTGACTGTATGATTCGTTTTGATGTAAGATAGTTTTAAATTGATTCAAGGTGGTGTTGGTGGTGGGAGCTTAATTTGCCTAATCTGCCTAGGTCACAAAAATACCTTATCACTTCCCTGCATTTTAACATTAACTTATCAAATGCTAATGAAACAAATACATGGGGAAAATGAAAAAAAGAGAAGGATCCAATAGGGCGCTGCTGCGTGGCTGGAGTAAATAGTCAATAGTGGTAGGAAATATATAAACAGATATTTATTGAACACATGAAGGGCTACGCGTTTCAACACTGAACCAGTGTCTACCACTATTAACTATTTACTCCAGCCACGCAGCAGCGCCCTATAGGATCCTTCTCTTTTTTTCATTTTCCCCATGTGTTCTAATTAGCGGTGACCGGTTGTTTCACCGGCTCGGATCCTGGCAGCAGCACTAGTGGATTTACCTATTGCCTTTACCAACCTCCACGTGGTGAGCATACTAACTACGTTCTCTACTCTTTTTTAGTCCTGCTGACCTGCACTATGTGGCGCCGTGCTTTTTGCTTCTTTATTTATTAATGAAACAAATAAACTGCATATACTACTAGACACTGTATAAGGATATTACTAGACATGTAATATAATTACCTATACCTGACCTTAGAATGATCTGAGACTAATTTCTAAAGTCACAGCATGTGAATTACAGCTATATTTTTTTAGCCGTTTAAATAATACTAAATGTATGAGATCTTCTAAATGTATTAAGACACATACATTGTAAGGCTTACTTTGCCAAGAATAATGTAGGGTATATGAAATACGTTGTCTGTTGGCACACCTCCTGGAAATCTGGGCATACAGTTGGCAATGGAATTACAGTATATAATATAACTAAGATCTAGATGTTGCCAAAAAGGTTGTGCCTTCCCGTGAAGATGGCAGCTTTACAAATGGTTACTCTGAGCCAAGCTATGATCTAGTGTGACTAAAGAGAAGGTAGTGTGTATTACCAGATTTTTTCCACTGTTTCTCCATAGTGTGGGTTATGTCTACAGACCAGTTCAGTAATATGTAGCCGACATGTGAATGCACAATGTCATGTAATTCAGGATGTCGGGATATTTATAACAGAATTCTCCTGAAGTTTAGTATCAAATGGCACCAGTATTGGCATTTCCAAAAGCTTTATATAGTTATGTGGAACAGATATTGACAGAAATACATATTGGGAACATTTTATGGTTAACTATGCAGCTATGTACATATTCCAATTCTTGGCTGCAGGTCATAGACCCTTATGCTTTCCGAAGTGATATACACTAATTATGGATTTCTTTCAAATAGTTTTACTATTTGATTATCAATTTTTAATGCTACCACTGTAATGATAAATCTAAACAGTTCTTTGGTGGCCAAATCTAAACAGTTCTTTGGTGGCCAGTTAGTAACTGCAGCATTCTCCTGTATTGATGGAAACTTTAGCTATGACAGCCTCATTCCCACGCTAACAACTTGTTAGAAAGGTCCCTTGACAATAAGCTGATCACAAAGAATCCCCCTACTGGAATCCTCAGCAATCAGCTGTAATCTGAAATGTGATTTCCTGCAGCGTCACCACAGGTGATATTAAACATTACACTGTGCCTATTCAAATCAATTGGTTGTCTGTGTAATGCAGGATAGGGCAGATCTTCCAGAGCAAGAAATGCTCTTTGTAACTCTTCTCCACTCTGGCCAAGAGATGAGGATCCTGAACAGAGGATTCTCCTCTATTGACTCAGAATCTCCTAATATGTTATATGAAAATGGGTTTTCTAAACCAGACGACCCCTCTAAGGGGTTAAGACGTGATGGTGTAAGTACACACCATGGCCTGTACTATCAAACCATTAATTGTATAATGGGTATAAAATGCATTGTCTAAATCTGGACTCACAGAAATTATGTATGACAAGTATATGACATCTGAACGCATAATATTCCTAGCTTCTTGTTCACTCTAGATAACCTTGCTTAGTACAATTACATATCTTCTGCCTCTGATGTAATACTAATAAACATCCACTTACGCACATATCACTCATGAGGGTTGTGGACATTGGCGTAACTACCGCTATAGCAGCCGTAGCGGCTGCTACAGGCCCGCAGCATGAGGGGGCCCGTGCCACCCGCCGGCACGGCTCCCCCCCACGGCCGGAGGCTCCGCTAGCAGTTGCTATGGCTGCTACAGCGCGACGCTACTGAAGGGGTTGTTCCTACAAAAGACATGCATCCCCTATCCACAGAATAAGGGATACACGTGGGATCGCTGGGACGCCCAACGATAAGGAGAACGGGGGACCAAAAGTCCCCGAAGTTCTCCATGACAAACCTCGGACATCCGGGGTCTGTCTGCAGCTCCATAGAAATTACTTGTGCACTGGTCGCGCTTGTGCGCATGCGTGACCAGCACTCCTTTCATTTTTATTGAACTGCGCAGACGCCGGAAGTCCGAGGTTTGCCATGGAGGACTACAGGGGACTTTCGGTCTCCCGTTCTCCTTATCGCTGCCAGCGATCACACATGTATCCCCTATCCTGTTGATAGGGGATGCATACCTTTTGTAGGACAAACTATAGGCTGTTTTTTTTTTGTTGAGGGGGGGCTATATGGCGTTATCTACAGGGGGGGTCTGTATGGCGTTTTCTACAGGGGGGTCTGTATGGCATTATCTACAGGGGGGGTTCTGTATGGTGTTATCTACAGGGGGTTCTGTATTGCATTATCTAAAGTGGGGGTCTGTATGGCGTTTTCTACAGGGGGGTCTGTATGGCGTTATCTACAGGGGGGACTCTCTATGGCGTTTATCTACAGGGGGGACTCTGTATGGCGTTATCTACAGGGGGACTCTGTATAGCGTTATCTACAGGGGGGTCTGTATGCATTATCTACAGGGGGGTCTGTATGGCATCTACAGAGGGTGTCTGTATGGCGTTATCTACAGGGGGTCTGTATGGCATTATCTACAGGGGGGCTGTATGGTGTTATCCACAGGGGCTGTATGGCGTTATCTAAAGGGGGATTTGGGGCTGTAAGACGTTATCTACAGGGGGGCTGTATGGCATTATCTACAGGGGGCTGTATGGCGTTATCTACAGGGGGGATTTGGGGCTGTAAGACGTTATCTACAGGGGGGCTGTAAGGCGTTATCTACAGGGGGGCTGTAAGGCGTTATCTACAGGGGGCTGTGTATGGCGCTATCTACAGGGGGCTGTGTATGGTGCTATCTATAGGGGGGCGCTGTGTGGAGGAATCTATAGGGAGGCACTATCTACAAGGGGGGGTTGTGTGATACCCAGCGGAGGGGGGCCCCAGTCAAAAGTTTGCTATGGGGCTCAGTCTTTCCTAGTTACGCTCCTGGTTGTGGATGCTTAGTATTCTAATTGCACACAGGTAAGGCTTCTATAAGTTGCCAGTCACAGAGTTACGTGTAGTGCAACATGCTGGCTTAGGCTACATTCAGACGAGCGTATCTGATTTTCAGCATTTTTCCTACATTTCTTGTCCGTGTGCGTTGCGTATTGACAGCAGTGGCTTGCGTTTATTACGTCCGTGCAGGCACTTCAAATTTTTTTACATTTGTTTCTCTGCTTTTTTATGTATTTGATGCGTGAAACACGGACAGCACGTGGATGTCGTCCATGTGCTGTCCATGGTTTTCACGCACCTATTGGCTTCAATGGGCGACTAGGCGCGTGAAAACACACCAATATAGGACATGCAGTGAGTTTCATGCAACAGACACACGCTGCATGAAAAAAACGCATCTGTGAATGGCCCCTTTGAATTCCATGGGTCCGTGTGTTGTGAGTGATTTTAATAACGCACAGCACACATATGAGTATTACGCTCGTCTGAATGAGCCCTTACAGGGAGGCTGCCCAGCACTTTCTAAGTGCACGACACAAAGTACAGACAACTCTTTCTCCCCCAACATCATAAGGCCAGACTGCATCCTGCAAAAATGATAAACATGAGGTACTTGTCGATATTTTTGCCAAAATATGCAAGCTCGCAACCTGCCTCTGTAGTCTGCCAAGTATATATCTTTGATTGTACACAGTTTACAGTGTTAATAAATTCAGACATAAGCTGATCTCAGGACGTGTATGCTTATCAAGTCTTCAATCTGGGGACCTAGGTGCATGACCTCAGCTTCCCCTTTCTACACAAGTGAGCATTTGCATGGTTGTACATACAGTAGTTGAATCTCCTGATATCTAGCAGTACAGAAAGTAGTGCTGGTCAGAGAATAAGATAACTTTATTTTAAATGTCATAAGGTCTCATAAAAATTATTTTCGGGGTTTGGGCAAATTATCAGTTATATTCCGTTACACCTGCACCCTGAAATAAAAAAAACACACACTTTTCTCAAATACAAACAGGGCAGAGATAAGGTATTTTTGTGCCCTAGGCAGATTAGGCAAATCTCACCCCCCCCCCCTTCCTTCCTCACCACCACTACCATCTTGAATCATTTTAAAGTTACCTTACCTCAAAACTAATTAACCCCTTAGTGACCAGCCTAATTTAGGCCTTATTGACCAAGCAATTTTGTTTGCATTTCCCTTGTCGCATTCAAGTAATGAATGATGATGAAAGATAAAGTCCACCATCCAGACTTCTTTTTAATGAATTCTCCATAATATAAATCGAAAAGAAAAAGTAGATCCGGAGAATTGTATATAAAATATAGCTTTTACTTGTTTCTCTTAAAAAATTACTTTAGAAAAAACACAATTGTACAGACAATATATAAAAGATGTACTGAAGTTTTGATGCTCATTCAAAGCCTGTATCCAGTATCGTGAGGTGATACGACATTAACAGCAGTTCATGCGTGTATATAATGAATAAAGAGTGTTCATCAATTTTTGTGTCTAGAGATCCTTTCAAGTTAGTGACCAACAGGTAATAATGAGTGACCAACAGGTACAAGAGTATGTGCCCCCCTACCCGTATGGATGTCATCCGTTTTCTCTGACAACCTTTGGAGCTTGCTGTCCGATGGATCAGGAAAAAGCTCTCCTTATATGTGTTAGGCTATGTTCACACGGAGTATTTTGAGGGAGGAATATCTGCCTCAAAATTCCGTTTGGAACTTTGAGGCAGATATTCCTCTCCCTGCACGCCGATTTTCGCGGCGATTATCGCGCCGTTTTTCGCCCGCGGCCATTGAGCGCCGCGGGCATAAAACAGCGAGAAATACCCTTTCTCCTGCCTCCCATTGAAGTCAATGGGAGGTCAGAGGCGGAAGCGCCCGAAGATAGGGCATGTCGCTTCTTTTTCCCGCGAGGCAGTTTTACTGCTCGCGGGAAAAAGACGCCGACTCCTCCCATTGAAATCAATGGGAGGCGTTCTCGGGCCGTTTTTGCCGAGTTTTGCGCGGCGGTTTCCGCGTCAAAAAACTCTGCAAAATACCCCGTGTGAACATAGCCTAAAGGATCTCCTCTGTGAACTCCCAGGGAGATTTTAACTACACTAAGAGAGTTCACAGAGGAGATTCTTTACACATATAAGGAGAGCTTTTTCCTGATCCATCGGACAGCAAGCTCCAAAGGTTGTCAGAGAAAACGGATGACATCCATACGGGTAGGGGGGCACATACTCTTGTACCTGTTGGTCACTCATTATTACCTGTTGGTCACTAACTTGAAAGGATCTCTAGACACGAAAATTGCTGAACACTCTTTATTCATTATATACACGAATGAACTGCTGTTAATGTCGTATCACCTCACGATACTGGATACAGGCTTTGAATGAGCATCAAAACTTCAGTACATCTTTTATATATTGTCTGTACAATTGTGTTTTTTCTAAAGTAATTTTTTAAGAGAAACAAGTAAAAGCTATATTTTATATACAAAAAACTCCGGATCTACTTTTTCCTTGTCGCATTCAAAAAGCTATACCGTTTTTATTTTTCCGCCGATATAGCTGCATGAGGACTTTTTTATCAGGATTAGTTGTATTTTTTTAATTGCACCATTTTGGGGTAATATAATTATTTCATTAACTTTTATTAACTTTTTATGGGGAGGGGGGAATAGAAAATAACAGCTATTCGCCATTGTTCTATGCGTTTTAAAATTACACCGTTCACCATGCGGCATAAATAACATGGTACCTTTATTCTATGGGTCAGTACGATTACGACGATACCACATATGTATAGTTTTTTTATGTTTTACTACTTTTGCACAATAAAAACACTTCTGAACTAAAATTATTTGTTTTTGCATCGTCGCTTTCGAAGAGCCGTAATTTTTACATTTTTCCATCAACGTAGTGATATGAGGGCTTGTTTTTTGCGAGACGAGACGTAGTTTTCATTGGTACTTTTTTGGGGTACATGGAACTTATTGATTAACTTTTATTATTACTTGTTTTGGGCAATGGAAGAAAATAGCAATTCTGACATTATTTTTTGGATTTGTTTTTTTTACGTCGTTCACCTTGCGGTTTAAATTACATGTTAACTTTATTGTTTGGGTCATTACGGTTATTACATAATAATAATAAAACCACTTTTTTACACTTTTGCTGTAATCTTTATTAAAGAGGCTCTGACACCAGATTATAAGTGCCCTATCTCCTACATAATCTGATTGGCGCTGTAATGTAGATAACAACAGTGGTTTGTATTTTGAAAAACGATAATTTTTGAGCAAGTTATGAGCAATTTTAGATTTATGCTAATTAGTTTCTTAATGACCAACTGGGCGTGTTTTTACTTTTTTACCAACTGGGCGTTGTAAAGAGAAGTGTATGACACTGACCAATCAGTGACCAATCAGCGTCAATCACTTCTCATTGTTCCAGCCCATTGTTCCAGCGTGATTGTGCAGTGTAAGAAGCTGGGCTGGAACAATGAGAAGTGTATGTCGCTGATTGGTCACTGATTGGTCACCGTCATACACTCCTCATTACAACGCCCAGTTGGTAAAACGTAAAAAAACGCCCAGTTGTCTATTAAGAAACTAATTAGCATAAATCTAAAATTGCTCATAACTTGCTCAAAAATGATTGTTTTCAAACTAAAAACCACTGCTGTTTTCTATATTACAGCGCCGATCAGATTATGTAGGAGATAGGGCATTTATTATCTGGTGACAGAGCCTCTTTAATAACTTTTATTTCACATTAATTACTAATTTTTTCAGTCCCACTAGGGGATTTCCCTATGCGATCTTTTAATCGCTTATATAATGCTTTGGTATACTTAGTATATCAAAGCATTATTGCCTGTCAGTGTACAACGGCCTAACAGGCATATAGCCAGGGCAGGCCTGGGGGCCTTTGTTAGGCCCCCGGCTGCCATGGCACCTTATTAGAGACCCGCAATCGCATTTGCGGGCAAGGATGGGTGACCTCTGTAAATGACTTAAATGGCGTGGTCACTATTGACTGCAACATTTAAGAGATTAAACGGCTATTATCTAAGTAAACTTCGATCTCTACCGTTAGAGCAGGAGCCAGGCTGTCATCAGACGTCCGAGCACCCGCTCCAGCCTGCATGGGTCACAGGGGGTTAAACAGCCAGGGACAGGTGTGTATAACCACTATACAAACACCAATATAACCAACAATAGTGTCATAGAGTGACCATATTGTTAGGGAACGTTGTCACTTTAAGGTTGTCATGACTACTAGCCAAGTTTCTGGGTGGCCCTTGTTTGAGATGCAGAGCCAATCTCATTTCTCTGTCTGCAACCTATCAGAGCCAAGAGTGGAGTATTTTAATCTATTCCATTTTCTCATTGTTGCTTGTGATTTTCTTCTGTATGCATGTGTCTGACCAAGCTCCTGGCTACTCCCTGTATCACCCTGATTATTTGCACTTTTTGTATCTCCTGGTTTTGTACTCTGCTTGCTGATTACCCCTCTGGTTTGTCTGGTTATCCATTCTGGTATTGCCGGCAGTTGCATCTCCTGTCCAACACCCTAATCTGTAAAAGCAACCTGGGTTCTATGGAGCTAAATCCAACCTACCTTGCAGTGGGCTCTGGTGAAGACCATAGAGTAGCCTTAGACTCTGCTGACCAGTGTGGTGACAGAATTGAGGTAGCTGATTTACCTGCACGCTTGATCGAGACAGTCTCCAGCTGTCTTTTTCTCGTATAGCAATTTCATAAACTTGCACTCTGGGGAATTCCTCAAGTAGTGATTTCTTGACACATATAGTGGTTAGATACCCTCCAAACTAACAAATCACTTACATTGTGGGGCCCCCATTCGTTACAAGCCCCGTGGCTGTACTGTTACATTAAGGAAAAAAACATGTCTCTGCATTTAGAAGAAGCGTCGCATGCTTAACACTCCTGCTAAAAGACCCGGCCCCTGACTTACACGCTGTCAACCAGAGAGGAGCAGGAGATCAGTGGATGTATCCTGACTACTGTCAGCGCTGCTGTGTAAGGGCATGACCACACATGGCGGAATTCCTCCGCAACTGTCCGCATCAATGCCGCACAGAATCTGCGTTGCAGATTCTGCAGCGGATCTGCACAAAATGTGCAGAAAATTGATGCGGACTGGCCGCTGCGGACTGCAGGAAAAGTGCTTCTCTTCTCCCTATTCAGTGCAGGATAGAGAGAAGGGACAGCACTTTCCCTAGTGAAAGTCAAAGAAATTCATACTTACCGCCCGTTGTCTTGGTGACGCGTCCCTCTTTCGGCATCCAGCCCGACCTCCCTGGATGACGCGCCAGTCCATGTGACCGCTGCAGCCTGTGCTTGGCCTGTGATTGGCTGCAGCCGTCACTTACACTGAATCGTCATCCTGGGAGGCCGGACTGGAGACAGACCCAGGGAGTTCTCGGTAAGTATGAACTTATATATTTTTTTACAGATACATGTATATTGAGATCGGTAGTCACTGTCCCGGGTGCAGAAACAGTTACTGCCGATCGCGTAACTCTTTCAGCACCCTGGACAGTGACTATTTACTGACGTCTCCTAGCAACGCTCCCGTCATTACGGGAGCCCCATTGACTTCCTCAGTCTGGCTGTAGACCTAGAAATACATAGGTCCAGCCAGAATGAAGAAATGTCAAGTTAAAAAAGCAAGACGCATCCGCAGCACACATGACATGTGCATGACAGCTGCGGACTTCATTGCGGAACTTTGAATCTCCATTGAAGTCAATGGAGAAATTCCGCCATGAGTCCGCCACTGCTCCGCAACAGACAGAGCATGCTGCGGACACCAAATTCCGCTCCGCAGCCTATGCTCCGCAGCGGAATTGTACGCATCGTGTAAACGAACACTGCTAAATTAAAGTGAAAGTCAATGGAGAAACGGCTCCGCTGCGGATTAACGCTGCGGAGTGTCCGCAGCGGAATTTAAGTGAAATTCCGCTATGTGTGAACCCGCCCTAACTTCTGCCAGGTTCAGGATCATCAAAAAGTTTATGTATTACTATGTATGTTACTATGCATGTGCTGCCTGCGACGCTCTGAATGTGATTACTGCTGGGGTGTTGCTTGAAAGTATAAATGCTGGGTGCGATTATACTTGGTGGGGGAGGTTTGATGCTGCAAACGCTGGATTATATAGGGCGGTTCACGCTGGAGATGTTGGATTATACTGTGGGTGGGTCATGCTGGAACCGCTGGATTATACTGGTGGGGGTTCATGTTAGAAACACTGGATTATACTGGGGGATTCATGCTGTAAACGCAGGATTAAATTGGAGAAGGTTTCATGCTGGAAACGCTGGATGGGATTATACAAGGGGGTTTGGGGAATTTCTTGATTTGGGTTAGGAGCCCACTCAGGTCTCAGATTTTATTGAGTGTGGGAAGACTCAGGAGAATTTGGTGGAAACCCACCCAAGCATGATGAAAAAGTAAAAACTCCATGCAGATGTTGCCATTTTGTTGTATATGAAACTAGGATCCCAGTGTTGCAGGGAAGAGGAAAGGTTATTTTAAGGCCCTGTTGACAAAGAGTTTTTTTGAAGGCAGAAAAAATCTGCATCAGAATTCCTACAGGAATTCTTAGGCAGATTTTGAACTGCCTGCACTTTTTTTTTCTGCAGCCTTCGCTGTGTTTTTAGTCCACGGCCATTGAAGCTAATGCATGGACCACAGAAAAAAAACGTTGCAAAAAATGATTGGAAATGGACGCCACAGGTTTTTTCTGCCTCCCTTTGATTTCAATGGGAGGTCAGAGGCATAATCCATGGAAAGAAAGGACATGCTGAATTTTTTCCAGGGAGGGGCCATAAGCCGCCCGGGAAAAAGAAAGCCTCTGCCTCCCGTTGAAATTAATGGTAGGCGATTTCGGCCTTTTTTTGGCGCTGATTCTGACACGTTTTCCACATCAAAATCAGCACCAAAAAAACTCTGTGTGAACTGACCCTTAGGCCTCATGCACACGAATGGAAAGCCATGTGCACGGCCGTGATTTCCGGGTCGGCCAGCCACGGAGTGACAGCCGCGAGCCGCCCGCAAATCGTGGGCTGTGCACATAGCCGCGGCCATTATTTTCAATGAGCCTGTACCGCAGTACGCGGCCGTAATAAGGCTTGCACATTCTTTCTGCGGTCCGGGCTTCAGGGCCATGCACGGACCGTGAAAACCACGGTCGTATGCATGGCCCCATAGGAATGAATGGGGCCGCAATTCTCCCGTGGATTTTCGGGGGTATTGCGGCCGCAAAAGAACGTTCATGTGCATGGGGCCTTAGAGGGCAGAAATTAACTATTTAGCTAGCTAATAAAAGAGATTCCTTCATTGAATATGATATAGGGTGTAGAAGTCGCACCTGGGCCCTCTGATTAAAGCCCACCCTGCAACTAAATGGACAGCAATGCTATAAATAGCTCATTGTGGTTGGAGGGGGCAGCTTTTTAGGGTAAATACAAACATAATAGAATTAGACATAAAAATGTATATGTAAAGTAGAAGTCAAAATTAGACTTCAAACTATATATACATAAAAGACACAAACTATACCATCGAGAGCGTAGACCATTATATCCCCCAAGTTTATTGCTATATATGAAGACATAATTGACCTCTGCCTTCTTCCTAATCATTCTAATTGCCCTTATTTTCACTATTTACGATGTGTATACATATCACCTATATGCACAATATATTGCCTATGGGTGGCTCTTCAAAGATAAATATGTGCACTTTATAACCAATGTTTGAAATATGTTGGGAAATATATATTTATATGTATTTAATGGGAACTGTACACTCAATAGTTTGATTGTTAATTGATGTATGCCCCTCCTATTTATACTTGACACTATCTTCAGTTTGTGATAGCTTGAGAAAGGTTCCTGTTGATCCGAAACGTCGCTGTCTTGAGGTGAATAAATCCACTCTGTTTTCATCTATCTTGAAGTCCTGGTGCCATTACTGCGTTCTATGTTTCTCTCTATCTAAAAAAAAAGGGGAATTGATTCATCCCCTGGTGACGAGCACATAACCTGATTTTCTGGATTTGTGGAGTGCTATGTTGATCTGTATTTGAACTGTATACAGTGGCGTAACTACCGCAGTAGCAGCCGTAGCGACTGTTACGGGGCCCGCAGCATGAGGGGGCCCTTGCCGCCCGCCGGCACGGGCCCCCCTTCCCATGGCCGGAGGCTCCGCTAGCAGCCGCTATGGCTGCTACAGCGCGACGCCACTGAAGGGGTTGTTCCTACAAAAGACATGCATCCCCTCTCCACAGGAGAGGGGATGCATGTGTGATCGCTGGAAATCCCAACGATAAGGAGAACGGGCCACCGAAAGTCCCTCGAAGTTCTCCATGACACACCTCAGACTTCCAGGGTCTATCTGCAGCTTCATAGAAATGAATTGCACACCGGTCGTGCTTGTGTGCATGCGTGACCAGCGCTCCTTTCATTTTTATTGAATTGCGCAGACGCCGGAAGTCCGAGGTTTGTCATGGAGAACTTCGAGGGACTTTCATTCCCCCGTTCTCCTTATCACTGCCAGCGATCACACATGTATCCCCTATCCCGTGGATAGAGGATGTATGTCTTTTGTAGGACAAACTATAGGCCGTTTTTTGTTGGGGGCTGCATGGCGTTACCTACAGGGGGGGTTTAGGGCTGTATGGCGTTATCTACAGGGGGGGGCTGTATGGCGTTATCTACAGGGGGGCTGTCTGGCGTTATCTACAGGGGGGCTGTATGGTGTTATCTACAGGGGAGGGCTGTATGATGTTACCTACAGGGGGGTTTAGAACTGTATGGCGTTATCTACGGGGGGGCTGTCTGACGTTATCTACAGGGGGGCTGTCTGGCGTTATCTACAGGGGGGCTGTCTGGCTTTATATACAGGGGGGGCTGCTGTCTGGCGCTATCTACAGGGGGGGCTGTATGGCGTTATCTACAGGGGGGGCTGTATGGCGTTATCTACAGGGGAGTGCTGTATGGCGTTATCTATAGGGGAGGGCTGTATGATGTTATCTACAGGGGGAGGGCTGTATAATGTTATCTACATGGGGAGGGGGAGGGGGAGGGCTGTATGGTGTTATCTACAGGGGGGCTGTATGGTGCTATCTATAGGGGGCGCTGTGTGGTGGAATCTATAGGGAGGCACTATCTACAAGGGGGGGTTGTGTGATACCCAGGGGAGGGGGACCCCAGTCAAAAGTTTGCTATGGGGCCCAGTCTTTCCTAGTTACGCCCCTGACTGTATATATATATATATATATATATATATATATATATATATATATATATATATATATATATATATATATAGTGTGATGCAATATAATGCACTCCATCTTCGAACCAGTCCAGCCAGGTGCGTATGTGCTTATATTGCCTGGTATAGCACTTTACATGTATTTAATGTGTGTGATGAAGTGCCAGTTTATCACTCAATCCATCAGTATTAAGAAAACATCCTGAAAGTTAATTACGTTCAATGCAAGGTTTAGGTCAGAGAAGTAAATGCTGCCTTTACATTTGCTAAATAAACCTTGTTCTAAAATATGTGGAGAGTTATTAACCCCAACCAACAAGTGTTTGTTTTTTTTTCAACCAATGCATATTATTTCTTTGACCTATATCCAGGAAAGGGAATAAAGAGTTAGAAGCTTTCATGGAAGGAGCTACAGACCTGCCAGTCCATTACACCATTCTCCTTAATGATCTGTTAGGAAGCCAGAGAAATATGCTCTCGCCACAGAAAGCACAGTATAAAGCATCATAAAAACATTCACTTCACATGAAGCTACTCTGAATGAGTAGGAGGCAAACATAGGGTAATGAGAACAGAAAATCTTTCTAGGTTTATACTGTGCTGAAGTATCCGTAGGTTTGAGAAGACCGTATTATGTACAGTACTTCAATAAATAGGTGTTACATAAAGGAACATAAGATCACATCTGAAAGCCTCCATAAGTTCAATTACCAATATGTTATTAGAATGTGTTGAATATTAGCTTCTCTTGCAGCATGGAACGTTATTACATGGTGTCCTATTGAATTTATTGGAGTGTGTTTAATAATGGTCTTTCTAAACCGGGCAAGCCCTTTAATTTATATAAAGCCAACATAGCCACAAATGCTTTACAATCAATCAGTAAACATACACAATAACAAATATTTCAAAACGGAAAAACATCTTCTGGTAAGAAGGATAAAGGAGAAATATTTTTGCCTATAATAGCCCACAAATAGCTAACAAAGTGCTGCTTCTGTCCAATGGACCAGCCATAAGTACAGTGGTCAAAATGTTAATAATGTTGCATGAACACTGACTAACAAAAACCATTGAACCCAACGGATCTATCACAGTGTGGCCCATTTTGATGGTAAGAATAGAGCTCCAAATTGAGAAGTGTGAACACAGCCTTAGACCCCATGCACACGAATGTGTTTATGCGGCCGCAATTCACCCGCAAATCTGCTGGTGAATTGCGGTCCCATTCCTATCTATGGGCCCATGCACACGACCGTAGTTTCCACGGCAGTACGAGCTGCAAGTCACGGGCCGTGCACACCACTACGGTCGTGTACATGAGCACTTACTATAACCATGAGGTAGTAAGTTCAACATTGCTGCTGCATTCGGGATAAATAAAAATGAGTTAACATGGTTAGCGGAATACCAGTAACTAATGAGTTGCAGTAGTCTAGGTGAGAATTAAGAAGGGCCTGCTTGCTTTAGCTTCGTCAGTGGTGAGGACAGATTCAGGGAGGATATATTCTTTGGGTTTTGGAAATGGATTAAATGCAAGAAATCCTAATGACCAGTGTCCCAATAGTGGGATCCCAGTGTATAGCTAGATTCTATTAGATTTAGTTGGAGTTGGGTAAATTAAATGTTAGGGCCTGTTCACATCAGCGTTGCCTTTCCACTCATGGGTTCCGTTTAGGGCTGCACAATGCATCGAAATATCGATACTATTTCGATGCTGTACATCCTCAAACGGTTCAATACCGTTAATTCATGTATTTCGATACTAAGCTGTGCGGGCGCATTACATGAATGTAGTCAGAGCGGGGCTGCGGCTGTGTAATACAGCCATTTCCCTGCTCCTGAAAAGCATGACCGCAGTCAGCATGAGGTGATGTGGCCGGCGCTGCACTAATAAGCGCCAGCACTGAAGACATAGAAAATGGTGGGCACACTGCATAACACCCCCATGTTCTGTCTTCAGTGCCAGCGATCTTTAGCGCAGCGCTGGCCGCATTACCTCATGCTGACTGCGCGTGCAGACTTGTTGTCAGGAGCGGGGCAATGGCTGTATTACACATCCGCAGCCCCGCTCTAACGGTGGAGATCAGAGAAACCTCTGATCTCCGCGGCTATTCCCTTGAATGCTGCGATCAAAGCTGACCGCAGCATTCAAGGGGAAAATGAGAAGGAGGATGCCCCTTGAATCGATTGAAGGACCTCAGAGCTGTCTGACCATATTTTCTGTTGTTAGGGCATACTTAGATATGTCATAACAACTGCCTGTGTACTATCCGTACACAGGCTAATGTACTGGGATATAGATATATGCCAGAACATTAAAGTTAAAAAAAAAAAAAGTACTGTTAAATAAAAAAAATCGAAACAAATACACACAATTTTTACAATAAACATTATAATAAAAGTCTCAATACATAAAATATACACATACTCGGTATCGTCGTGACTGTAATAACCTGCACAACAAATTGATGATGTATACGCTGTAAAAAAAGAAAATAGAAACTGCTTTCTTTTACTTATTAATGTGAGTCACGAGGTGTTATGAATTTAGTACCCCCATGTGCCTCATATTAATAGTAATTAACCCCCTCATGTACCTCACACATTATCCCAATGTTTTCCATTATGACTGTGAGAAACATGATGGGGTTAATTACTATTAATGTGAGGCACATGCAGGTACTAAATCAAACTATGAAGAGTAATATAGTTTTGGGGCTAAATAGAATATAATCCAAATCGTTAACTAATTTTAATTGACTTTTTTTAATACGATAATAAAATTCCTTACAGATGTCGGAATTTAGAGAAAGAAAAGTAATAAAGAAAACATGAAACAATGGCAATGAATACATAGTATTGTGGAATACAAGGATGCATGTACCAAATTGAAGTACATGCAATTTACTACATCTGATTTGCCTTAGTAATATATATATATATATATATATATATATATATATATATATATGACCATCATGCTCTGCTAGTAATGTCGTAGGTCTGGTTATCCTGGGAAAGGTTCATGGGGCCCCTGTTTCCTTGAGGACCCTATGGACTGGACTCCTAGGAGCAACCTGAGAGGGGAGCATGTAAACCTTCACTGCCCTGGACCGCCAGGGATCTTATTATTAATCCATTTACTGCACTAGACCACTTTACCATTAATCTCTTCACTATTTAGGCTTTGTAGGTCGGTATTATTTGGACACTAAATGACAGTTTTATTTGGGCACTGATTGGCAATAATGTGTTGGAAATATATGGCAGAGTTATGTCAATACTATAGGGTACTATTATTTGCAAGGGAGTATCTATAGGGGGTGCAGAGGTAGCAGCTGCAACGGGCCCTGGTGCCTGAGGTGGCTCAAAGGCTCTTCTGCCACATACAAAGACAGCAGGATTATAAATGGCACATGAAAGGTTGGGGCTCTGTTACGGTTTTTGCATTTGGTTCCAGAAGTTTCAAATGATTCTTCGGATTATGTTGATAGTGCATGTAGGTGTTATTTATGCATTATTGATGCATATAATGCATGATGATATTATTTTGTCACTAAATGGCAATAGTGGTAGAATAGAATAGAAGTATTATTTAACATTGTATGGCAAAATATAAGTATAAACATCTGGGTAAAATCTACATGAAATGATCCAAGGATATCCATATAGAGTGTAAGGTAAGAAATAGGATGGGATAATTTCCCAAATGATATATATAAGGAGCTTCTTGTTACTATTTCAATGTTGGATGAAGTGTGTAGGTCACATCACAGGGGCCTACAGTGCTCCTACATCAATGGATATTGACACAGAAAAAGTTGCTGCTTGTAAAGCAACTACTTTTTCTATGTCAACATCCATGTTCATACTTCACTGCTAAGTGTAAGAAATATCTTGGCTAGCTTCTAGAGTGTGCCGTATATGTAGTTAGTTACCCAAGAATTGAATCATTCCCATTTTGCTCCAGTACACCCTTGCTATTCCTGTTAATAATTTCAGTTGTTTATGGAACGTAATTCTGACACCAGTCAACTCTAAGAGTCAGTTCACACAGAGTTTTTTTACGTTGATTTTGATGCGAAAACCGCGTCGGAATCAGCACCAAAAAATATCAAAAATTGTCCCCAAGTGATTCAAATGGAAGGCAGAGGCGATTTTTTCCCCAGGCGGATTTTGGCGGAATGGTCTTTCTTGCCACGGTTTTCACCTCTGATCTCCCATTACAATCAATGGGAGGCAGAAAAAACCTGCAGTACTGGATTCTGTGCATTTTTCGCAGAATTTTGTGCCCGCGGTCCTTGCATTAGATTCAATGGCCACGGGCAAAAAACGCTGCATAAAACACGGGGGGGGGGGGGGGGAAGCGCAGGCAGTTCAAAATCTGCCTCAAAATTCCTGAAGGATTTTTGAGGCAAATTTATTTGTCTGCAAAACACTCTGTGTGAACTAGGCCTTAAACAAAACAGTCTCACAGGACACATAAATGTAAGGGTGGGGAACAAAAGTAACATCCACCCACTTTATTGAAGATAAAGACTCCAAATTGTAAGTATATAAACAAGACAAACAAGAAGTCCATAGATATCAAAAGAAAGTTGGAAATAGAAAATCTTTATTACAAATCAAAAAACATAAGAATCAAAAACAGGTCTTTATAACTGGATCACAGTATGACACAATATATCACAGATATAGGTAAACAGAATAGAGTATATCAAAAGACACATCTATCTTTAATCCTAAACTAGTAAGGTATGCACAGATAGAGAATATGTGTTAGGTGAAACATGCAGTAAAGTTCCCTTGAGAAAGCTACACGCGAAACGCGCGTCGGGCGCTACCTTATCCACTGGGTCATACCACTACACTACGGAAATATGGGTAAGCATAATATGGAGGTTATGTTTTGTCATTTATACTCTATTTACACTGTTTACGCTCATTTGGTGTAGACTCTAACTTTACTGCCTGTTTCACCTGACACATATTCTCTATCTGTACATACCTTACTGGTTTAGGATTAAAGCTAGATGTGTCTTTTGATATACTCTATTCTGTTTACCTATATCTGTGATATATTGTGTCATACTGTGATCCAGTTATAAAGACCTGTCTTAGATTCTTATGTTTTTTGATTTGTAATAAAGATTTTCTATTTCCAACTTTCTTTTGATATCTATGGACTTCTTGTTTCTCTTGTTTATATACTTAAAGAGGATGTGTCAGTAGTTAATTCCCTATTTCCTAACTAATCTAATAGGTGCTTTGCTGTTGATAACTACAGTGTGATTTGTTTTAATAAACGTTTATTATTTGCAAAGTTATGAGCATTTTTCTAATTATGCTAATGTGGTTCTAATAGCCAAGTAGGAGGTGACGCTTTCTTTTCACTCTGGGCGGTGTAATGTTTTCTGGGTGACGCTGTCCAATCAGAATACAGCTTCTCCCCCTTCCCTTCCCAGCATCACAGTGTGATCATACAGTACACAGCTTCCATTCCCGACTGTGTATTCAACTGTCGATATCGCCGCTTGTGTCACAGATAGAACTGCGATCCTGGTGTCCTATGAAAGATTAGAATCACTGTTCTAGGTGGTCCAAAGCCTGAGATATGGCTGTTTGAAGTGATTCCCCTCCCTCCAGTATAGCCTCATTTGCATATTTAGAAAAAAGCTCATAACTTTTAAAATAATAAACATTTTGGGACACAGTTTTCACTAGCATTATCAGTGTAGCAGCGCCTAGTAGATTAGCTAGGAGATTGGGCATTATTAAACTAGTGACAGATCCTCTATAAGCAGCCAAGTTCCGTATTATTTCACTGACCATTCTAGCTAGCGGTGAATGAGCATTAGAGCGTAGCTGTCGTTTCAGGTGACTTTTCAGAATAAGCTGTCATAAGTGTCTACATGAGGAATAACACTATTTCTAGCTATTATATGACCCTATGTCTATCTATTAGTTTTTCCTGAGCTAGGGGGTGTAATCTAACTGCTACTATGTCTCCATACAATGCACACATAGAAGAGGAGAATCCTGCTCTCCTATTTCTCAGTAGCACACACTAAGAAGCAGCAAGGAGGACATTATAAAGCAGTAATGAGCAGTATAGATGAGAATCCATCTCTTACTAGAAGCCGCAGCAGTGTCTTTATGTGTCTCTCTCTCTCTCTCTCTGTCTTCTTTCAGCAGCTACTTTGCACTACACTCTCTATAAACTTTTATTGGCAGCATGTAACCTAATCCCTCAGTGAGCTGATAATTCGTCCCGTGGGGGAGGAGAGAAGTGGCATCTTTTTTCTAAAAAGATATATTACAAAGTTTCTTATATTAGCTAGTACTATTGAGTTAAAGTTTGTTCAAAAGTTAGTGACAATTTAACTGTGGTCTCTTAAACATCAAATAAAAACTCACACCTACGAAAATGAATAGGCACAGCATGAGTTCTGTTTTGACAACATTTTATGTCCCAAGATATCTAGCGATCAGCTGTAATCTGTAGGGGAACCTGACAGCAAGTGTTCCGTATCCCTACAGCACCACCACATTTCTAAATAAAGCATTATACAGTCCTCATTATAATCAACAGGATGTCTTTGTAATGCACAAACATGGCAGATCCTCCAGAGAAAGTGGCACACTTTGTAGTTACTTTCTGCTTTAGCTAATAAATAAAGGAAACAAATTTAAGCACCGCTCAAATAACTTAGAATTCTCTAGAAACGTATTAGCAAATGGGTTTTCTAAATCAGACATCCCCATTAATATAAAATTATACAATTAAAACATCTGATTACCCTATTTTTCGGACTATAAGACGCAGTTCTTGCTAAAAAGTCCCTGTGTCTTATAGTCGGCAGTCAAGGGACACGTCACCCCCGGGCCCCCTGACCACTTCTTATTCAACCCCTTCCCGCCCCCTGATGTGCCGGCACATCATGGAGCGGGAAGGGGATGATGTTTGGAGCTGAACGGGTTCACATGCTGAGCCCGCTCCATACACTGCAGATGTCAGCTGTGTTTTACAGCTGACACGCTGCTCTAACGGCCAGGAACAATGATGGTGCTGTTCATGGCCATTTAACTAGTTAAATGCCGCGGTTAATAGCGACTGCGGCATTTATAGGGGTCTTCCCATGAAGGACATTTATGATATATCCGCAGGATATGTCATAAATGTCAGATAGATGTGGGCCCCAACCCTGGGACCCACACTTATCTCTAGAATGGGGCCCCTAAATCCCGTTCTATCTTACTCGGCTCCACTGTCTCCCGGCCACTTCCTGGTTAGGTGGTCAGGAGTTACGGAAACTTCCGAGTGCTGGCTGAGCTACGCTGTTTACGTAACTCCCATAAGGGTGAATGAAAGTTACGGAAACAGCGTAGCACCGCGAGCTATGCTGTTTCCGGAACTCGGTAGCTACGAAAACAGTGTACATGGTCGAGTTATGGAAACAACGCAACTCGCTGAGCTATGCTGTTTCCGTAACTCCCATAGAACTGAATAGTAGTTACGAAAACAGCGTAGCTCTCATGCTATGCTGCTTCTGTAACTGCCAGCTACTCTGCTTCTGTAACAGCCATTCACTACTATGGGAGTTACGGAAACAGCGTAGCTCAGCGAGTTGTGCTGTTTCCATAACTCATCCATGTATTTCAGTGTATTGTACCAGTGATCTAATGATGGCTGGTTCAAGTCCCCTGGGGAAACTAATAAAATGTGTAAAAAAAAAAAGTTAGATACATTTTCAGGAGTGTAAAAAAATCTTAAAAGTTAAAATAAAAATAATTTCATTTTTCACAAAGCACAATTTAAAATTTTTAAAAAATTGGTATCGCTGCGTCCGTAACTTCCGAACTATTTCAATATAGCATTATTTGACTCGCATGGTGAACGGCGTAAAAAAATACATTTAGAACCTCAGAATCTTTGTTTTTTAGCGCTAAAAAGAATGAAGCAAAAAGTGATAAAAAAATCATATGTACCAAAAAAAGGTGCTAATAAAAACTACAGCTCGTCCCGCAAAAAATAAGCCCTCACACCGCTCTAACGATGAAAAAATGTAAAAGTTATGGCTCTCAGAATGTGGTGAAACCGAAAACAAAATATTTTTTAACCATTCGTTTTTTTCTTTGTAAAAGTAGTAAAATATGATTTTTTTTTTCCTATTTTCTGTTGGCTAAAACCTGGGTGCGTCTTATAATCAGGTGCGTCTTATAGTCCGAAAATTACGGTATATTTAGATTTATAATTGACATCACAAAACTAACAAACTACAACACAATAATAAGAAGACAGGGATATATTAATTCAAATATAATGCAATAAACAAATGCAAATATGAACATAGTACTTTGAATGATCTATCTACAGTCCTTCATTTTTAATCTACCGTATATGTTAATATTTATCTTTAGAAATTGTGCTGTTTCCAAACACATTTGTATAATCAAATATAATGCAGGTAATATTGTGTGTGTGCGTGTGTGTATGTATGTATATATATATATAGAGAGAGAGAGAGAGAGAGAGAGAGAGAGAGAGAGAGAGAGAGAGAGAGAGAGAGAGAGAGAGATGTATGTATATATTATAATGGTATCTCACATATTATTGAGTAAGGCAAAAGTCTCAACAATTACAATTTGTCTTTATTATTAATACATTTCTATTATTGAGTCTGATTTATCAAAATTATTCAATACAAGAGGGTACAAATAGTAAAGTATGCATAATGTGGTAAGATTTACTTTTTATGTCACTCACAATACCATCTAACTAAAAGTAATATAGATCTCAAAAATGGAAACATGCATAGCAAATTGTAACATGAGATATTTACCTTCATCAAGTTTGGAATTTTCACTTATTTAAAATGAATCACATTGTAACTTCACATATAAGACATATCATCATATGTTATCATTTAAGAATGTATTAACATTTTACTCACAAAACGAATCATTTAATTTTCTAAATTAAAAAGCAAAGATAAAAAATGATAATTGTATCTAAAATAACAGCATCATGTTCTGGACATTATCTCTTCTTACATGTACTCTTTTCTGGCTCTCTGGTAACTTACAAGAGAGAACAACAAGAATGAAAATCAAACTACATCACTATTGTTTTACTTACAAGTATATGGAGAAATTCCCATTCAATCAAAAGAGTTTTCAGAACGTTCTTGCAAGTGTTACAGCAGATGATGAAGTATCTTATTTAAGTGAAGGCAGATCCCTCCCCTCTGTACTGTGCATAAAACTCCCCTTATACTGGTACAGATAGAATTCTTTGGAATTTTAAAGATTTCTTTGGGGAGTTGAAGAACAAATATATCATGAATATTACATGTGCATGTAAAAGAAAGTTTTGTGTAGTTTTATCACAAACTTTGTAAAATTAATTGTCTACTCATAGCAAATATGGATGTGTATTTTTTGGTAGCCACCAATGAGATATCCTTTTTTGTTTGCTGACTGTTACACCGTTTCCTCTGACATCATATATGTGTTTCATGCAGTAGTACAGATATAGCCATCTTTAGCGCATTAAATACACAGTGTCAAGAAACTTTAACTTGTCTCTTTCAAAGGCTTTTGTTGTGTGAATTCAAACACAAAGAAGTTCCCATAGAGATTCAATGGAGTGGTAGCGTGCAGCGTAACTGCCACTCTATTTAACTTCTCACAGCAGTCATACAGGTGATGAGGAATGGTGCACTTGGGGGTCCCAACAGTTGGGTCCCCAGTGATCAAACAACAATCACATATCCTGTGAATAGGTGATAAATGCAACTTGTGGAAAAATCTCTTTAAGGATGGTGGTTTACTTGCCTGCACATATAATATGTCCACGCCTGATCCGGAGAGGCATATGATGTTTCGTAATTCTGCTTAGTATTAAAAAGAAACTTCTGCTTAACCACCATGTATATGTCCAATCTCTGGGACCCTCACTGATCTTAAGAATGAAGGGGCTGCAGAGCTTATTTAGCGCTGCGTCCCCTTCACCCAAAGAATGCTTAAAAATGTACAACTCCTGCAGAAAATAAGACCTCAAGTAGCTATACAAATAAAAAAGGGCGTGGTCTAGCAGAAAGAGGCGTGGATTAAAATCACCTATGCATGCCAAAATTTTGCCACAAAACATTGGCATAGACTAAACCACCCAAGAACTGGTATAAGGAAAATAAAAGTATCTAAAATGTCTAGCAAAATGTGCCAAATTTATCATTCTGCCCCACTGATAAATTTGGCATATTTTCTGACTGCCTAGTCTGAGTTTACCCTGTCTGAATCTTAGACAGCATTAGTAAATCTGTGCCCCTGTCTTTCACGATAACCAGCATGGTTTCCAGAGAAAATGAACTATTTTTCCTGTTTATAAATTACTAGCATGGCCGCATTTTGAATAACAAGTACAGTATAATACGCACCACTTACAAAAAGAGCGCCCAAATCACTCTCAGTTATGAGGAAGGGCTGTCAAAACTTAAAGCCTTTACCCTGGAAAAAAGAATGGCCCCCGTAAAGAGTTTTGTCTGTAGTTCTCAGTCCGATTCACCCATCCACTCCATCCCTCAGCCCACAGAACGGGTCAATCAGTTCACATATCTTTACGCTTCAATTTGCCAAAAGTTGCGTCAGATTTCCATTAACAGAAATCTATTAGTAGTACTAACAGATTTTAAAGAAGACCTGTCATGTTTTTTTTTTAAACCACATACCTCCCTTTATTCCCAGCCTCCTCCCGATTCCAGCGCTGCAATTATTATTTTTTTGTGTCCCCTTTTGTTTCACTACAGCCCATACTCCGTTTGGTGCCTAATATGCAGATTGTAAGTTGTGAGGCTGTCCGCTCTGATTGGACAACGTCACAGTGATGCATGAGGCAATGCCTACTGAGGAGATATGAGGTCTCCTCCTCTCTCTGCCTTTACTTAAAATTAGCATATTAGATACCAAACGGAGCGGGGCCATAGCGGGACACAGGGAGAAATAAAAAAAAAATTACAGGAATGGTTTAAAAAAAAGCCAAAAACATGACGGGTCCTCTTTAAGCTCTTTATAGAGTCTTTTTGTTCTGTGTTGATCCGTGGTCACAGGCTTCACTATAGTATCTTTTCACATGTGTCAATGAGATATCAGAAAATAATTTTCGTGAATCTCATGTTTAAACATGAGAGAACCAAACAGTTCCAATAAAACTTGAGAACATCTGCATTTTATATAATTATAGACAGATGAAGAATATCTATTAAAAAAAACAACTAATAAAACTGCTCGTTTATAAAACACCATTCTTTATTTAGTTTAATTGTTTAGTGGCTTAAACAGTGTTTAAACTGTGATCTGTAAAATACACTTTAATCAAGAAGTATTCAGGGTGGCCATGCTATAATGTTACCATCTGGTGTGCTTGCTCACATAAAAATCATACAGAAGTGAACCAAAATCAATAAACATTGTGGCAGATGATGATATACATTTGGCTCAACCTGCTCCTTATCATATAAACCCAGGGCCGGCCTTAGGATAGATGGCGCTCCATGCAAAATTATCTTTTGGCGCCCCACTCCATCATAAAAAAAAGTCCCATAAAAAAAGTATAATGCCCCCCACAGTATAATGTCCTATATAGTGCCCCCACACAGTATAATGCCCGTTTAGTGCCCCCATACAGTATAATAATAATATTTAATAATATAATATATTATAACTTCTTCAAGGACACTGTATTTTGTCCTCTAATTGTGCCCACACAGTATTATGCCCCCTAAGTGCCACACACAGTGTATTGCCCTTGTAGTACCCCTACACCTTATAATGTCCGCTTAGTGGCCCCCACACAGTATAATGCCCCTTCCCCTGGCTGCCACACACAGCCCCCATTGTAGATAGTGCCCCCCTGTAGATTGTGCCATACAGCCTCCCTGTAGACAGTGCCGTAATCCCCCACCTCCTCCTTGTAGAGAGGGCCATACAGCCCCCCACCTACCCCTTGTAGACAGTGCCCCCTCAAAAAAAATTGTACTCACCTAGGCCCCATTCCCACGAAAAACTGAACTGCTCCACGACGGGATCCTTGCCTAGGCCGGCGTGATCCTGTAGCCTAGAACAGAGTTCCCCGACCTATTCGGACTCGAGGCACCACTGGAAAAATAGAATTTCCTCAGGGCACCCCTACCAAAAATTGTTTCGAGAAAGACAGAAAACGGCTAAAAACAAGCACTACACTCATAGGGTATGTTCTCACAGCGTTTTTTGTAAGGCAAAAAAAATCTGCTTCAAAATTTCTTCAGGAACTGACAGCGTTGTACAATGATCATGATAAAAATGTGTATAGTGCAATAGGAGTCACTGCAGCACCTTTAGAAGTGTTGCCCCCTGCAGGCCATTCTTATTATGTGGAAATTAAGACCCAAGCTCTCTCTCATTCCAATGTGGAGGTGAGGGAAGGCATAGGGTTGGACTTCAGGGCTTGTTCAGTGGATACTGCTATAGTGTAGGCTTCAGCCAATGATATTACAGGTGATGTAAAACAGGTCGCAAATGGCAACACACAGTGTTATACCACTAAGCAGAAGCAGGGCTTTAATACTGCTGTGGAGATGACCACAACCTAGTCTGGTAAAATTAACCCAGAGATGCCTGAACAGTGTCATCGGAAATTGTCACTGGCCGGCCAATATGAGTAATGCTGAGACTCAAGCAGCTTTCTAAAACTCCGAGATGGGAGTACAACTGCTGAAAGTGGCTTGTTAGCTGTTGATATGGTGCATACCCCAACCCATGGGGTTATATGTAATGATGCTCAAGTTCTAGGGCTCAGAGCGAGTCAGACCGTTTGTTGTGAGCCAAGTGACGATATGTGCTCACATGTATCAGAACATAAACGGTTAGCTCCTACGTAAATGTTTATTTGCTGTAACTGAAGTAAAATGCAGTGTGAAACCGCATCAGAATCCGTGCTAAAAAAACGGTCTAAATCACACCCATTACTTTCAATGGGAGGCAGAGGCTTTTTCTGGGCGGTTTTTAGCCGCTTGCAGGAAAAAAGCGGCATGTTCTTTCTTCCAGCGGTTTCCACCTCTGACCTCCCATTGAAATCAATGGGAGGCATAAAAACCCATGGCTCTCGTTTCTGAGCATTTTTTGCAGCGTTTTTTTGCACGTGGTCTTAGCATTAGATTCAACAGCAGCAGGAAAAAATCAGCTAAAAAAAATGATTCTGCACTCCATACCCCATAATGACAAAGTGAGAAGAGAATTTTAGAAATTCTTTCAAATTTATTAAAAATCAAAGACTCTAATTCTGCATGGACATAAGTTTTGGGGGCCTCCTATTTCTCTAGATCATCTTTGAAATGTTACTACACCTTGATTGGGGCCTACCTGTGATAAGTTTATTTGATTGGACATGATGTGGAAAGACACACCCCTGTCTATATAAGGTCTCACAGCTGACCATTCATATCAGAGCAAAAACCAAGCCACGGGGAGCAAAGAACTGCCTGTAGAGCCCAGAGACAGGATTGTGTGGAGGCACAGATCTGGAGAAGGGTACACAAAAAAATTCTGCTGTACGGAATGTTCCCAAGAACAAAGTAGCCTCCATAATTCTTAAATGGAAGAAGTTTGGAATAACCAGGACTCTTCCTGGAGCTGGCTGCCCCACCAAACTAAGTAATTGAGGGAGAAGGGCATTGGTAAGGGAGGTGACGAAGAACCCAATGGTCACTCTGGCTGAGCTCCAAGGATCCCGTTTAGAGATGGGAGAAATTTCCAGTAGGTCAAACATCACTGCAGCACTCCACCAATCTTGGTCTTATGACAGTGGCCAGGAAGAAGCCTTTCCTCAGTAAAAGACACATGAAAGCCCACCTGGAGTTTGCATAAAAAGTACCTAAGGGACCCTCAGACTGTGAGAAACAAGGTTCTGTGGTCTGATGAAACCAAGATTTAGCTTTTTGGGCTCAATTCTAGGCGTCATGTCTGGAGGAAACCAGGCACTGCTCATCACCTGCCCAATACCATCCCTACAGTAAAGCATGGTGATGCCATCATCATATTGTGGGGGTGTTTTTCTGCGTCTGGGAAAGGGAGACTCGTCAGGCTTAAGGGAATGCTGAACGGAGCAAAGTACAGAGATATTCGCAATGAAAACCTGATCCAGAGTGCTCTAGACCTCAGATTGGGCTCTTACTTGAACCCATTTGAACATCTCTGGATAGACCTGAAAATGGCTGTCCACTGACAGTCCCCATCCAACCTGACTGAGCTTGAGAGGATCTGCACAGAAGAATGGCAGAAAATCCTGAAATTCAGGTGTGTAAACCTTGTGGCATCATATGTAATAAGACTGGAGGCTGTTATCGCTGCCAAAGGTGCTTCAACTAAGAACTGAGTAAAGGGTCTGAATACTTATGTCCATGCAATATTTTAGTTTTTCCTTTTCAATCGATCAGCAAAGATTACTAACATCCTGTTTTCACTTGTCATTATGGGGTATTGGTCGCAGAATGATGGTGGAAAAACTCATATTTTTTATTTATGGCCTCAACAGAACAAAATATGAAAAAATTGAACGGGTCTGAAGACTTTCCAAATGCATTGTATGTACTGTATAAAATTGTAATCAATTAACACCATATTTGAAAGAAAGGACTTATTTGTTTTTGACTTGAATGTTCTGTAGCTTTTTCTGCCTTTTCATTGCATTGACACTATGGAAAAATATCTAGGTTTAGTACTTCTCTTGTGTTGATGTGGACTGTTAATCTGGAAATAGCTATATGCAAGTTAAAATAACTATACTAGAAGATCAATCTGAGTTATACCTGAACCGCTTGTGCTCTCTTACCCACTGTGCCCTTAATCCCTTCTAGAGTTTTTTTTTTTTTCTGCTGGTTTCATTTTACATTTGGTCTGATCGGGCACCTCTCCCAGAAGCTCCTGATGAGGGTCTTACACATCACATTTATGCCCTGTACGCTAAACGTGTCATTTTGGCCTCCATCAGGCTGGTACATCAGTATACCCTTTTTTAAAGGATGGAATAGCATAATATACTACAATATTACATCTTGAGGTATCCGGACAAAAACAGTATACCGGCTATACGCTTTTTATTTATTTTTTTACAAAGGAGCATATGGGTGACTGTTGCCACTGTATGGTATCTGTCACAGGTATATGGTAAATGTATATGTTGGGAAGCTTCCCCCCAGGCCTGGAGTCCCGGAAGGAGCATCAGGT
Organism: Rhinoderma darwinii; assembly: GCF_050947455.1. Taxonomy (NCBI): domain Eukaryota; kingdom Metazoa; phylum Chordata; class Amphibia; order Anura; family Rhinodermatidae; genus Rhinoderma; species Rhinoderma darwinii. The sequence goes on from NC_134691.1 coordinate 269,550,992, forward strand.
AGCGCTCTGCCCGGCCCTGGGAAAGTTCCTGACATCACTGTCAATATATGAACAGCGATGTCAAGAGCTAACCCATTGCTGCAGTCCCGGGACACAGCGCTTCCGATGCTTCGCCCTGCAACTCCTTTGACTCCTGCATTGTAAATCTCCTGACATAACTGTGTATGGACAGTGACGTCAGAAGCGCTTCCGATGCTCAGGCCGGGTACTCCGCCATTGTAAAGCTTTTGAAATCGCTGTCTATATATGGACAGGGATGTCAGGAGCTTCCCTGGGCACAGCGCTTAAAGAGGCTCTGTCACCACATTATAAGTGCCCTATCTTCTACATAAGAAGATAGTGCGACGTATACCCACTGTATATCTATACTGTGAAATACGTTGCAGCCTTCCGATAGAAGGAAAAAGCGTGATGTAAAGGTGTCCTTAGCAAGCGTATCATTTGTTAGTGCTCCACATGCATTGTGTAATTGTAATTGCGTAAATGCTGCCATGTGTCCTACTTGGAGTACTACAGAAAGGACAAGTGTGTAAAAAAAATAATTCTGTCATATACAGTATTTCGTTTTCTGAACTTGCGTTTTGATATACTGCATGATATGTCATGCAGGAAGCCATACCATTACCTCAGTGCAAAAATGCAGAATGTAATTACAAGTGTTTTATTTACATAGGGTGGGAACTTATTAAGTCTAGGTTTTTATACGGAAGTTTTAATAAGTAGCAAGCTAAAGTAAGATGCAACAAATTTATGAAGAGGCACAAGACCAAACAAATTTGTTATATCTTCTGAAGTCTATGCGACAAAGAGTAAAATCTACGTCTGCCAGGAGCTGGCATAGATTTCCACTATAAATTTATGCCAGTTTCTGTCATAAATTATAGCAATTGTGTTAGGCACCCATTTTTGCCAAGCTCCGCCCAGTTTTTAGAAAAGTGGTTAGAGTGGCAGAAACAGCCCAAAACTCGCAATTTTTCTATGCCAGAAAACTAATATAGAAAAGTCGATAACCGCTCCCCCCCCCCCGCCCATAATCTATGGTCGTTGCTAGAGCTGCTTCCATGAAAAACTATTTTTACAGCAACAAAAAGGCAAGGGATAGGGCATGCTGCAATTCTAGAAGGACAAGGGCAATTAGGCGCAGGATTTAATACATCATCGCTTTTAATCCATATTGGTGCATGAGAGAATGTAACAAATTCCACAAATAAAGGGGTGCCAAGCTTATAGCATGTACTTAAAGGGATTGTCCCTGTATTAAATGTTACAATATAATTAAGCATTAAAAATTACTTTTGTAATTTACCTTATGTAACAATAGTAATGTTCACATAGCCCAAAAAAAATGCCTTCTCTGCTCGTCAGCAAAGAAGACGCTTCTATTAAAAGAAAACAGCTTGTAGTGTGGATGGAGACTCACTCAGTAAGAAACACACAGCAGAGCAAGCAGTTAGATAAAGAGAGAGCCTGCATACAGCACTGTGTATATAAAGTGATGATCTCTCCCCTCTACTTATTATGCTCTCACTGTGTATGTGAGCTGTAGGCTCTCCCTCCTCTTCAGTAATATAGGACTAGGCTCTCCTCTAAATATACATTTAATCTGGGCATTTGTAAAGCTTCTCTTAGGAGGAGGCAGAGACAGTGAAATAGAATGATCTGCCTGTAAAATCTTTAACCGGGAGGGGGAGGAGCTGCAGCAGAAAGGACATTCCCCCTGAGCTGCCTCCATGAAATCCAGGGGTGGGATTAAAATTTGTAACATAGTCTCTGTTTTACCGACAAAGATATACGTGGGGTCGCGGTGTATCGCTCCATGAAAAATTATTCTAATAATCAAAAACAATTACAATATTCCAAATACACCCTATAATAAAGTGGACTCTAAATAAAGTAATTCCCTGTCCAGAATGTTCAACTGGATTTCCACACTATGTATATAACTACATAAGCGTACATACCTAACTACCCACATGTTATTTTAAACTCACCCATTATGTATAGACTCCTATATTCAATATCCTAATCGTGCTCAGCCCATTTAGTTAAGCTGTGCACTTTGAGAAGGGTGGAGGACCATGGGGCATGCGCAGTAAGCTGCGACAAATCTCCCAGCTAATGTACAGATACGGTGCCAGAACCAAGCTCAGTACATATATACAGCTCTAGAACCAAGCTCAGTACATATATATATATATATATATATATATATATATACACACATGTATATATATATATATATATATATATATATACAGCTCCAGAAACAAGCTCAGCACATATATATATATATATATATATATATATATAGTAAATCCTTTCAAAATACGAGACAGCACACCTTGATAGTGTTAAAAAAGTGGATTTATTCACCACATGGATATATATACACCGCCAGAACAAAGCTCAGTACATATATACAGTATACAACGCCAGGACAAAGCTCCGTTCAGAGATGATTTGGCTCATGTCATATAAGTTTGTATGACATAAAACTACATCTCCCAGTTAGGCCTGAACAATGGTAAGGATATGCTGGGAGTTGCTCTTTCACAAAAAAGAATCAGTCACATGGAGAATAAACATTTACATTTAGTGGCTCACAGGTGACATCTTCTTAGATTGGAGTCGTTCTTTTTCTTTTTTCCATCCGTTCCAGATCTTCATGCCAACGCCCCTGCAGAGTTTGCTGCTCAGATGTCTTCGGCTGCTCACTTTTCAAACATTTCCGCATAAACGAAGATAAAATTCTCATGGTGCCACACTATGCCCCTGAATATAATAGTATCATACACTGTGCCCCTGAATATAATAGTGCTACACCCTGACTATAAGGCTGGGTTCACACGACCTATTTTCAGACGTAAACGAGGCATATTATGCCTCGTTTTACGTCTGAAAATATGGCTACAATACGTCGGCAAACATCTGCCCATTCATTTGAATGGGTTTGCCGACGTACTGTGCAGACAACCTGTCATTTACGCGTCGTCGTTTGACAGCTGTCAAACGACGACGCGTAAAAATACAGCCTCGTCAAAAGAAGTGCAGGACACTTCTTTCAGACGGAATTTGAGCCGTTCTTCATTGAACTCAATAAAGCACAGCTCAAAATTTACGGCTGTCAGAGAAACCTCGCAAAATGTGAGGAGTAGCAATTACGTCTGAAACGAGGCAGCTGTTTTCTCCTGAAAACAGTCTGTCATTTCAGACGTAAAAGCCTGCTACCGTGTGCACATACCCTAATAGTACCATACACTGTGGCCATGAATAAAATTTTGTCAAACACTGTAAAGTAAAGCACAACACACAGTGCCCCCTGTAGATAGTACCCCCCATAGAAACCTCTGTAGATGGCGCTTCCCATAGAGCCTCCTGTAGATAGTGCGCCCTGTAGATAGTGCTCCCAACACTACCCACTGTAAAATAAAAAAAAACATTATATGCTCACCTGTCTCAGTTCCAGTGCCATCCTCCAGTGATGCCAGGCCTCATCCAGCGGAACAATGAAGCGGACACAATTGAGCGCAGGGGACCAGTTCCAGGTTCTCGCTTCACCCCTGTTCTCCGAACCGGCTGTAATATTAGCAACCGATTCTGGAGAACCTGGGCGAACCGGCCGGATCCCACCCAGCTAATATTTAGCAGAGCAATTGGAGCAATGAATGGGGAGATCCATGATGTAAGGCACAGGGCTGATACAGAGATTTTCATATACTATATTATGTGTAATTTTCTATTTTTTCATTAATTGCCACAAAAGGTGCCCCAACAAAGTATCATAAAAATTTTTTATATTTCAGGTTTTTATAAATTTTGCCTACATTTCTGCGAGTGTGACAAAAATTTGGAAGAAGTGTAGGGGTCAGAATACTTTCTTCGTTTCAATAGTTTTTATTGATTTTTGCATGAAAACAGAACAACATTTTGGCATTTAAACTTTGCGATATTATCGGTACAATCAATCATCTCTTCATAAAGAGCAAGAATTGAAGCAGTCGTGATTGGAGAGATGTCATTATGTCATAACATAAAAAAGAACAGAAAAAGAATAAACAGGCAAAGAAGAACATGTAAGCCACATACATCATCCTGACAAATCTTAATGCCCCCTATTGGGGAAAACAATGACCTCAAGGCCAATTGCACATTCATGTTATGCATTGTAATACACACTAGTTGACCATGGATTCCATATTGCTGAGAATTTGTGGAACGAGGAGTTACCCAAGGAGATGATTTTTTCATATGCATATGTCGTGTTAATAAGTGTGATCAGTTCTCCTAACAGAGGAGCAGCAATTTCCTTCCAATGGCGGGTCACCACCAATTTGGCCATGACTAGGATTTTGCAAATCAAGCATCTTAGTGCTACAGGTATTGAATCCATTTCTATAAACAACAGGGCCATCTGGGGGGATTGTGCAATTCGACATTTGGAGACTATGGACACAAGGTCAAAAACCTGAGACCAGTACGGAATGAGTGTGGGGCATGCCCACAGCGTATGATAAAGAGTGCCGATGTGGCCACAGCTTCTCCAGCATAATGGAGATGACTCAGGGAACATCTTGTGTAGTCTATCCGGGGTGTAGTACCACCTTAGTGAGGTCTTTATAGCAGCTTCTACGTGTTGGATACAGGGTAATGCTTTGTAAATTAATTTAAATGCAGATATCCATGCTTCTTCTGAAAAAGAGCAGTTCAATTCTCTTTCCCAGAGCCGCATGTGGTGTGTTTTGGAGAAGAGTGAGTGTGAATGTAGTAAGTTATACACAAATCTCAGGCCCTTGCTGCGTTTAGAAAGATACCCAAACATTTTAAAAAGACATACAGCATCAAAATTGTTATACTTCGTAGCACAATCTCTAATCTGGAGGTATTTAAAGAAATCTGAGACAGGAATAGAATATTGAGCCACAAGATGTTCAAAGCTCACCAAGCAATTATCCTTAAATAATTGAGATACATTAGTAATGCCTTTTAGGGACCATGAAGACAGCGGTAAGTTGGGAACAATCAATGAAAAAATATCAATAGGAATATATGACTTTAATAGTGGGATTTGTTCAGTAGATGTGCGATGTAAGTATGACCAACACTGTAGGGTCGCCTTAGTTAGTGGAGATATTGCACGAATCAGCGGAATATCCCAGAAGGTCAAAAACAAGGCGGTTTTTAAGCTTAAAAGACATGTATGATGATTCAATTTGAAGCCAATGGATATCTTGATTACCATGCCACCAATCCATAGTCTGAGCCACTAGGGTGGCAGTATAGTAGCTATGTATGTTTGGGACACTCAGTCCACCTAACTTTTTGTCACGGGATAAAATATGTCGGGAAGTTCTGGGTTTACCTCCAGACCAAACAAAGCGGGATAATGTTGTTTGTGCCGTCGCAAAGAACTTGGAGGGCAAGCTGATTGGAAGGGTACGGAAGAGGTATAATAGCCTGGGTAAAAGAAGCATTTTGTACGCCGCTATGCGTCCTATCCATGACGTGTCGTGTTGGAGGAGTCTATCAGATTCTGCATGTAAGGATTGAAGTAGGGGTTCGTAGTTGGCCTTGTATAGGTCATGGAAGGAGGGAGAGATGGTAATGCCTAAGTATTGAATGCCATCTAGTCTCCAATCAAATGGATATTTCGATTTCAGAAAATACAACGTGTCGGAATCTAAGTGTAGGGGTAGCATCTGGGATTTTTGGGTGTTTAGCTTATAATAGGAAAGTTTGCCAAAGGATTTAATAACATCCATAACCGATTCAAGTGAACTAACAGGCTGAGAAAGGGACAAAATGATATCATCCGCATATAATGAGATGGTATGCATTTTGTTACCAATTTTTATACCCTGAATAAGGCTATGTTTTTTGATGTGCTGGGCCAGGGGTTCCATAGAGAGAATGAATATTATTGGGGACAGGGGGCAGCCCTGACGGGTACCATTAGAGATATCAAAATCCCGAGAAAGGACACCATTGGTGTACACTTTGGCCGATGGAGCAGAATACAGAGCCTGAATAGCAGTCAGGATGTCCCCATCCAGCCCCATTGTCAGTAGGGTCGAAAAGGCGTATGTCCAATTAATACGGTCAAACGCCTTTTCTGCGTCCAGTGCTAAAAGCGTTGCCCGCTCTTTCGTTGATTCCAAATGGTGTATTATATTCAAGATTCGACGGGTGTTGTCGGATGCTTGTCTGCCTTTGATGAAACCAACTTGGTCACTGCTTATTAGGGTGGCTAATATTGGGGTGAGTCTATTGACTATCAACTTTGCATAAAGTTTAAGATCGGCATTGAGCAATGAAATAGGCCGGAAGTTTTGAGGTGCGTCAGTAGTTTTCCCTGGTTTAGGTAGTGTGACAATTAGTGCCGCTTGGTTTTCCCTAGGGAATGAGCCGCCGGTCATGGCTTGCTCGAAAAATCTACTCAAATATGGTACCAGTTGGGTCGCAAAGTTTTTGTAATATAAGGTAGTGAGACCATCAGGACCCGGGGCTTTCCCTTGTGGAAGGGATTGTATGATTTTTACAATTTCCGATTCGGTGATAGGGGCGTTTAGTATCTGAAGTTGTTCTGGAGTGAGGCTAGGTAGCGAAGCAGATTGGAGGAAGTCTTGTATCTCAGAGGGGTTTGGCCGCTCGACAAAAGGATCATCTCTAATATTATACAAGGAGGAGTAATATTTACGGAACTGTTCAGCTATGTCCCTAGGGTCCACAACCTTGGCTTGAGACTGTGGATTCCAGAGATGCGGAATTCTGGATTTCTGATGCTGGAGTTTGAGGCGCGCTGCTAAAAGTTTCCCTGCCTTATTATTTTGGGAATAGTATTTCGCTTTGGTTTTTCGAAGGGATTTTTCATATTCTGACAATAGACACAGTCTGAGACGTTGTCTTAGAAGAAGGAGCTGAGACGCTTGGTCATCTGAGGGAGCAACTTTGTTTTTTGCATCTAAGCATCGGATTTCCTCCGTCAGGCCCAAGACCTCTGCTACCTTTTGTTTCTTAACCATATGGCCCAGTCTGATAAAGGTGCCTCTAATGTAGGCCTTATGAGCGTTCCATAGGGCTGCAATTCCGATATCTGTTGTGTCATTAATAGCAAAATATTCCGTCAGGTCAGTCCCTATGGTTTTTCTATGTGTGGGATGGGAGAGGAGAAAGGGACTGGCCCTCCACAGGTATGTAGGCGGGGCATTGTGTGTTTCCTTGAGAGTCAGGGTGAGAGGAGCGTGGTCCGACCAGCAGACGTCGCCAATAGTCGTGGACTCAGCTAGGAAAATAGTTTCTTTGTCTACTAGAAACATGTCTATTCTGGCATAACTATTGTGTACCTGAGAATGATGAGTGAAGTCCCTCTCCGTGCTGTGTTGCATGCGCCAAATGTCATATATTTCTTCCTTCCAGAACAAATCACCTATGACGACATGTGAATATCGAGATTGCGAGGTGGAGTCCAACTCCGCATCCATTACAGCGTTGAAGTCCCCACACAAGATCAGTCTACCCTGTTTGTGTTTAGAAATTAGGCGCGTCATCTTGTGTAAGAACTTCAATTGGTGACGATTAGGGGCGTATATTGTAACTATGGTATATTGGACATTGTTAATAGAACACCTTAGGATAATATATCGGCCATTGGGGTCAGTGAGTAGATCAGACATTTGGAAAGCGACCGTGTTTTTCACAGCCAACAACACACCCCTAGTTTTGGTTGAGTGATGGGATTGAAAAACGTGGGGAAATGCAGGATGTTTCAGGCGAACGGCATCCTTTTCTAATAAATGCGTCTCTTGCGCGCAAAGGACGTCACAGGAGGTTTTAAGGGCTTCTTTCCAAATAGTAGAGCGTTTATATGGGTTGTTCAAGCCATTAACGTTAATGGAAGCAAATTTAAGCGCCATGACTATATAAGGTGTGCTGTTGCTTGCGGACACATGAAATTAACCGTGTATCGAGATGGATGAGCAGGAGTACATACCAATGCATTACAGATATCATCAAGGAGAAGGCATTATGGAAAAACATATAGCTACCTCGGCAGGTCTGCAGATATATGTGGCAAAACAGGACAAACCAAAACAAAAGAGACATATACATTAAAGGAAATGTGTCTGAACACCGGCTGTGTTCAGGACAATAATGGGGGAAATCAGTCATCTTGAAAACCGGTACAGTGGACTGCACTGCATCCTAGTAAGCGAACCACCTCAGCGCCGTGGATGATTACGTGACCGGACCATTTGCCATTCCTGTGCAACAGGAGGCGGAGCAGCTTTCGGCGTATTCTCCATCAATGTGACCCGAATATTCCACAGGAGAAGGAGAGAGATGCCATCTTGTACGGATCTAATGATGTGTAAGGAGTCGTTCTTGTGGACGAGCAAGCGCACAGGAAATCCCCATCTGTAGAGAATTTTATTATCTCGGAGTGCAGAAGTGATTGGCGCGAATTGCCTCCGTAGTTGCAACGTGGCCGCTGAAAGATCTGCATAGACGGAGACCATCCGGAATTGCGCGGGGGACGCTTCCTTCTTCCTAGATGCAGACATGAACGAGTCCTTAATGTGGTAGAAGTGAAAGCGGGCTAGCACATGCCGCGATATATTATCGGACAGGTGTTTTGGCTTTGGAAGCCTATGTGCTCTATCAATGATAAGGTCCCTGGGGGAGCAGTCGAGTAGTAGAGCTTTTATGAAATCCTGTATATAAAGGGTTAAATCTTTGGTAGCAATGTCCTCAGGAACCCCTCTGAATTTCACATTGTTCCGGCGTGATCTGTCCTCCAAATCAGCTACCTTAGTTGTAAATGAGAGAGGTCTGTCTCAAGATCATAATGGGCATCGATGAGCTCGTTATGGGATGTAGTGAGCACCCCCATTTTCGATTCCACATGCTGAACTCTGTCCTCTACTGCCTGAAGTGAGTCAGCTAAGGGTTTAAGCAGCTGGGCAAACCCAGAATGTATGGATTGCTGTAGGGCCTGCAACATGTGTTTGAGCTTTTGCTCAGTAATGGGGTCGGTGGAGGAGGGTGCATTGGCAAGCGTGTCTCCCGTTGTTGGGGGGTCAGGTGTTACATTGTTATTATGTCCTACCTGGTCCTTGCCGCAGAGAGGAGGAGATCGGGATGGAGCCCATGTTACAGGGCGTCTGGAGCTGCAAGGAGAGGAGGGCTGTGAGGAGATGCCTCGTGTCGTTGTGCCAAGATGGCGGCCCCTGAGGTCCGGCACAGAGATGTCTGCCTGTGCGACCTGCGTCGGGCTCTGCGGGCTTGTTGTTGCTCCTGTCGGTGGCAGAGCAGGGACCGAGCTGCTGCGTCGAGGAGGAGCAGAGGTGATGGAGGATGGTGAGCCCGGGTCGGACGTCAGGGATCCTGCGCGCGGGCTTCCTCCGGCACCATCTTGTTCTGCTGAGCGGCTATGAGGTAGGTAAAAATCCGGGATTTTGGCCGGTTTGGCCGCCGCTTTGTGCTTCCTGGGCATCTTGGCCGTAGTGGGATATGTTCCTGGGCACAGGTAGCCATCAGCAGGGTGTTTGGCGGTGGTATGGCGGTGATATGTCGCTGTGAGCCGCTATGCAGTGAGGAGCCGAGCTCTCAAGCAGCCATTCACTCCGGCAGCCAAGCCACGCCCCTCAGAATACTTTCTTAATGCACTTCACATGGGGAATGAAAATGGAGAACATGTAATTTCTACAGAATTTTGCTTTCAATATTATGATTTCCCCGAATAGTCTACATGATTTATACTGTTACTTGGCTTCTCTTAAGAGAAAAAAATAAAAAATAAAATTCCCAGTGAGGGCTCAGCTGCTAAAATCTCTAACAGTCTTCTTTTTGCTGAAGTAATTGTTGGATGCATTACTTATGCCAGATGTTTTTAATTCTTCTGAATATCTCAGAGCTAGTTAGACATCAGAGTCGGCCATAAATTGGTGGGTGCCCTGTGGAGCACATTCTGTTGGTGTCTATCCCCCTCTATGGTATACAGTGTACAAATACAGTATGGTGCCCAAATAACCGTTGCATACAATCGCCAAACTCCCATACATTTGCCTAGATAACAATGCAATAAAGTTCCACCACACTTTACGCATTCTGCTGCACTGTAGATTATGTTATTTTGCAAGTACCATCATACACTGCTCAAATAATACAGACCTACAGTGACTGACTAGCAGAGGTGGCAGCTGTGCCCTGTCTGACCTCACAGGTTGCACACCGTTAAGGCTGGCCCTGTTGGAGATTAAAGGGATTTTCCAGCCTAAACATAGGCCATCAATTGCTGATGGGTTGGGGTCTGACTCCCGGGACCCCTGCCAATCAGCTGTTTTGAAGGGGGCCGCAGCACTCCCTTCAATGGGAGAAAAGGCTGCAATACCTGTGAATCACTACTAAATGTATGTCCAACATTCACAGTGAGCAAGAAGAAATGAAGGGGAAGCAGCACTCCGGCCCATTCAAAACAGCTGATCGGCGGAGGTCCCGGGAGTCGGACCCCGACCCATCAGCTATTGATGTCCTATCCTGAGGATATTTTTATCAGCTGGAAAATCCCTTTAACTCCTTAATGACATCTACCATATATATACGGCCCTGTCGGGAAGGTATTTCTGCAAAGCGCAGTACAGTTCCGTCGCGGTGATAGTGCAGGTTCAGGGGCTGAGCCCGCACTATCACCGCCGGGTGTCAGCTGTATGTTACAGCTGACACCCTGCTGTAACGGATAGGACTGGAGCTAGTCTCCGATCCGACCGATTAACCCCTCAGATGCTGCTCTCATTTAGAGATCACAGCTTCTGAGGGGTTTTTAGCCACCAGCACCCCAGCAACGTGATCGCTGGGTTGCCGGTGGCTGCAATGGCAACCGGAGGCCTAATACTGGCCTCCCTGGCTGCCAGCTCAGGAAGCCTCCTATCCCCCTCTCAGAGGCAGGGACTAAAAGGCTTTCAGTACCGATGGCAAGATGGTGCAGGCTCAGCTTACGGCTCAGAAGCTGAGCCGGCGTCATCAGTGGTGGGTGTCCGCTGTATGTCACAGCTGACACCCTGCTGTAACGGCAGGGACCAGAGCTAGCTTGAATCCCTGCCATTAACCCCTTGAATGCAGCGATCGAATGCGACTGCTGCATCTTAGTGGTTTGTAGCAAATCGGCAGCCCTGCCATGCGATGGCCTCCTGCTCTGCCGACTAGGTCTTGCCCGGAGGCGGAGCCTAACTGGCTTGCTGTCAGTGAACGACTGACAGATCTAATACATTGCACTACATAGGTATGCCATGTGCCCAAGAAGAAGTTTATGATCACATATTGGGTATTTACATACTCTGGAGAAGTTGCTTTACACATTTTGGGTGTTCTTTTCTTCTTTATTCCTTGTGGAAATTGTTGTTTTGTTTTTTTTTATGCTAAAATTACATCTTGTTGGAAAAAAAATTCATTTCCACGTCCATATTCTAATGAAATCTATGAAACACCTGTGGGGTCAAAATGCTCACTACACCCCTAGGTGAATTCCTTGTGGGGCATAGTTTCCAAAATGGTGTCTTTTTTTGGGTTGTTTCCACTTCTTTGGCACCACAAGACCTCTTCAAACCTGACCTGGTGCCTAATATACAATCTAATAAAAAGAAGACCCCAAAATCCTCCAGGTGCTTCATTGTTTCTGAGGCCGGTGTTTCAGTCCATTAGCACACTAGGGCCTCATGTGGGATATTTCTAAAAACTGCAGAATCTGTGCAATAAATATTGAGTTGCATTTCTTTGCTAAAAACATTCTGTGTTACAGAAAAAATGAGTTAAAAATGAATTTCTGCCGAAAAAAAAAATTTGTGTACATTTTACCTCTAGTTTGCTTTAATTCTTGTGAAACGCCTAAAGGGTTAAGTACATATCTAAATGCTGTTTTGAATACTTTGAGGGGTGCAGTTTTTAAAATGGGGTTATATATTTTTTGGGGCTTTGTATTGTATGGGCCTTTTAAAGCCACTTTGCAACTGAACTGGTCCCTGTAAAAATGGCCTTTTGACATTTTCTTGAAAATGTGAGAAATTTCTGCTAAAGTTCTAAGCCTTGTAACGTCCTATAAAAACACAAGGATGTTCAAAAACTGATGCCAATCTAAAGTAGACATATGGGATATGTGAATTTGCAACTATTTTGTGTGGTATAACTATATTTGTCTTACAATCAGATACATTTAAATTGATAAAAACGCTTATTTTTGCAAATTTTTCTCAATTTATGTGTTTTTTACAATTAAATACTGAATGTATCGACCAAATTTTACCACTAACATAAAGTCCTGACAAAACAGTCTCAGAATCACTTGAATAGGTGAAAGAATTCAAAGGTTATTACCACATAAAGTGAGATATGTCAGATTAAAAAAATAAGGCTCTATCAGGAACAGCAAAAGAGGCCCTAGCGAGAAAGGATTAAGGCTAGTTCTTCGCATCATTGCATCCAAGTTGCAGTAAAATTGTGGGATTATCTGCAATTTTACTGCAACTCTCAGGGGCAATGCTAAATTACTCTAGTCTAATTCAACAAATGAAGCTCAAATCTGCTTTTGAGATCAGATTTCTGAACCGGGCTATCCTTTTTAGGACAATTACTCAACATACTCCTTGAGGGTCAAGGATTATACACCATTTATGGTTTTGTACCTCTGTTGTGCACTGCAACCAATAATAGACCTTCAAATAACTAATACCTTTTGTTACATGCCCTCTTTATTCCAAATAGGCATGCTATTCTAACCCAATGGTGGCTCACACAGGGAAACTGTACCACCATATACAGTCTCCTAGTCTCTGAATTTCACTGTTGAAACGGTATATGTACGTATATGCACCTCAGAGAAGTCTCTATTACGAGTCCACAGTCAGTGTCTGCTGGAGTCTGGAACCTGGCATTCGGGTCATGACCAATATTCTATACCATATCTGTACTTAGGGCTTATTCACACAAGCATGTATGATTTGCATGCCAGGCAGTCTTTCATGCATATGACTGTCCATGTTACATCAGTGTGCTTTTAGTATGTCATCCATTTTTCTCATCTGTGTTTCTCCTCTTGGTTTCACTTTTCTTTTTTTCTCTGCATTTCTTTAGCAACTGGTGCGTGAAAAAACTGACAGCACACGGATTTCGTCCTTGTGCTGTCCATTTTATTTTATTTTTTCACGCACTAATAGACTTTAATGAGAAAGTCTAGCTTGCAAAAACTGACCAGAATAGAACATGTGGTGAGTTTCTCTCATTGGACACACGCTCCTTGAAAATACATTGTGTGACTAGCCCCATTGAATTGCGTGGGTTAGTGTGCTGTCCATTGTTAAAACGGACAGCACACTTAAAAATATGCTCGTCTGAATAAAGCCTTATAGCAACACAAGTTGCATGGGTTTATTTAACCCATTAGTGACCGCCTATACGCCTTTTCACCGCGACCACTAACAGGCTTTATTCTGATACATACGCCTTTTCACGGCGCTGCATCAGAATAAAAAAGCGGTGCCGTGAAAAGGAAAAGCTCCATGCTCCATCTACCTCCGGTAGCTGAGGGCTAGGATCAGCGCCACTCGAGCGGGCGGATTGAAATATGCCCGTTTAACCGCATTGATGCGACGCTCAATAGCGAGCTCCGCATCTAAGTGGTTTTGGAGGGGGCTCCCCTTCTCAGCCCAATGGCACCCTGCATGCGATCGCAGGGTATAAGTGCTTTCTATGGCAGCCAGGAGCCTTAGAAAGGCCCCCAGGTCTGCCTCTAGTTAATGCCTGCTAGGCCATGCCAGAGGCATGACCTAGCAGGTGACTGTCAGTCTTACACTGACAGGCAATAATACGCTGGAATACAGAAGTATTAGGCCTCATTTACACGAGCGTGTGCGTTTTGCGCGCGCAAAAAACGCTGCGTTTTGCGCGCGCAAAAGGCACTTGGCAGCTCCGTGTGTCATCCGTGTATGATGCGCGGCTGCGTGATTTTCGCGCAGCCGCCATCATAGAGATGAGGCTAGTCGACGCCCGTCACTGTCCAAGGTGCTGAAAGAGCTAACTGATCGGCAGTAACTCTTTCAGCACCCTCGACAGTGAATGCCGATCACAATATACACCAACCTGTGAATAAAAAAAGATGTTCAAACTTACCATGAACTGCCTGCTTCCTCCAGTCCGGTCTCCCGGCCGTTGCCTTGGTGACGCGTCCCTCTCTCGTCATCCGGCCCCACCTCCCAGGATGACGCCGCAGTCCATGAGACCGCTGCAGCCTGTGATTGGCTGCAGCCTGTGCTTGGCCTGTGATTGGCTGCAGCTGTCACTTGGACTTAACTGTCATCCCGGGAGGTCGGACCGGAGTTATCGGTAAGTCAGAACGTCTTTTTTTTTTTACAGGTTCATGGATTTTCGGAGCGGAAGTCACTGTCCATGGTGCTGAACCAGTTTAACGCTTTCAGCACCGTGGACAGAGACTGTCTCCTGACGTCGCGTACCCGAACATTTTTTACCGGTTTCGGTCAAAACGAGTTTGGCCGAACCCGGTGAAGTTCGGTGCGCTCATCTCGAATTTGACACTCCGTTTGGATGTTTGTAAACAGAAAAGCACGTGGTGCTTTTCTGTTTACATTCAGGAGTTTGACAGCTCTTGCGCGAATCACGCAGTTCGCACGGAAGTGCTTCCGTGCGGCATGCGTGGTTTTCACGCACCCATTGACTTCAATGGGTGCGTGATGCGCGAAAAACGCACGATTTTAGAACATGTCGTGAGTTTTACGCAACGCACGCGCACTGCGCAAAATTCACGCATCGTCTAAACAGCCCCATAGACTATTATAGGTGCGTACGACACGCGTGAAAAGCACGCGCGTCGCACGCGCGTATAATACGCTCGTGTAAATGAGGCCTTACAGTGTATTATAAAAGTGATCAAGTGATCGCATAGTGAAGTCCCCTAGTGGAACTAATAAAAAAGTTAAAGTTTAATAAAGATAAATAAATAAAAACCCCCCAAAAAAAATTGAAAACCCATTTTTTTCCCTTACAAATGAAAAAAAAAAAAGTTACATATTTGGTATCGCCGCGTCCATAACCACCCCAACTATAAAGATATTATGTTATTTAACCCGCTCGGCGAACACTGTAAAAATGAAATAAAAAAACAATGCCAAAATTGCTGTTTTCTGTGCATCCTGCCTTCAAAAAAATGTGATAAAAAGTGATCAAAAAGTCGCATGTACTCCAAAATGGTACCGATGAAAACTACAAGTCGTCCCGCAAACAAAAAAAACCCTTACACAGCTGCATCGGCGGAAAAATAAAAAAGTTATATCTCTTCAAATATGGAGACACAAAGCAAATCATTTTGAAAAAACGGTTTTTACTGTGTAAAAGTAGTAAAACATACAAAATTTATATACCGTATTTTTCGGACTATAAGACGCACCTGACTATAAGACGCACCAAGGTTTTAGACAACAGAAAATAGGGAAAAAATTGACAAAGAAAAAACTATTGGTTAAAAAAAATATCATTTGTTAAGTTTCACCACATTCTGAGAGCCATAACTTATATTTTTCCATCGTTTGAGCAATGTGAGGGCTTATTTTTTGCGGGACGAGCTGTAGTTTTTATTAGCACCATTTTTTTTGTACATACGATTTTTTTATCACTTTTTATTTAATTCTTTTTAGCGCTATGGTGAGCAAAAGACAACGATTCTGGGGGTTTCATTTTTATTTTTTTTACGCCGTTCACTGTGTGAGTCAAATAATGATATATTGTAATAGTTTCAGACTTTTATGGATGCAGCTATACCAATGTTTTTATTATTTTTTTATTTTTACGTTGTGCTTGGGTAAAAATGGGAAAAGGTTTTATTTTTTTACTTTTAATTTTTTTTTACACTCCTGAAAATGTATCTAACTTTTTTTTTTTTTACACATTTTATTAGTTCCTATAGTGGACTTGAACCAGCGATCATTAGATCGCTGGTACAATACACTGCAATACATGGGTGAGTTACTGAAAGCTCCAAAAATGGCTTAAGAAGTGACATGCACTTCTCTTTCGCGGCCGTTTTTTTATTCGGCCGTTTTTCAAAACGGCTGGCTAAAAAACGGCCCTGTCGGAATCAATGGGCAGTTGTTTGGAAGCGTTCTGCTTCCGATTTTTTGGCCGTTTTTTCGGGTGTTTACGGCCCGAAATATGGCTGAAAATAAGCCGTGTGAACATAACTTTACTCTTTAACTAGATTCAACCTTTTTTAAAAGAACCTGTCATGTTCCCAAAAAAGTTACGATGATAGAGGATTTATTCTCAAGCTGACGCTCGTTGACACTTGGTGGTGGAGACTGCCCAGTTTTCAATTTATTAATCTATTAGCATACAAGTCGCAGAAACAATGAATCAATCCCTTTGGTTGGAACTACTTCAGATCTTACAGGAGGCCATGGATGGTGGGATTATTTTGAAATCCCTGAGGGACTCTCTAAATGTAATGGAACCCACAATACCAACGATATACTTATTACCAAAAATACACAAGGTTGCAAAGAATCCGACAGGTAGGCCCATCATATCAGGCACCAGGGGTTTGACCGAGAAAATATGTAGATGGATAGATTTCCATCTTAAACCATTGGTAGAATGTCTTCCTACCTTCGTGACACAGATGATCTACTGCTGAAAATCGAAGGAATTCATCTTGATTCTGACCATATTTTGGTAACATGTGACGTTGAGTCCCTATATACTAGCATTCAACATAAGGACGGTCTACATGCAGTGGCAAATTTCTTACTAATGAGCGACATCGAGAATGAGGTCTCTCAACTCATTCAGTCCCTATTGGACTTTGTCCTTAAACATAATTTTTTACTTTCAATGGTTCCTTTTTCCTATAGCTCCAGGGGACGGTGATGGGGGCAGCATGTGCTCCCTCCTATGCCAATTTGTTCCTGGGGCTGTGGGAGAGGCATCTTTTTCTGTCAGATCATGGACCGTCAATGAGCCGGGTCCTCATTTGGGGCCGTTTCATTGACGATATTTTCATGACCTGGCAGGGAACTCCAGATAAATTATTGTCATTTATTAATACAGTGAACCACAATTCGCTTAACATCAAGCTTACTTATAAGTGGAGTCATTATAGTATTGACTTTTTGGATATTTTGATTAAAAGGGACCTGAATGGTTTTTTACAATCCGATCTCCATCGTAAGGAAACGTCTACTAATTCGCTATTGCATGCGACCTCTTCACATTCCCGACATACCATTGAGGCAATCCCAATTGGACAATTTTTACGCGTCAAAAAGATCTGCTCAACCCCGGAGGATTTGAAATTTCGATCCAATGAGCTGAAGGATAGGTTTATTCAAAGAGGGTATAGCCATCGTAACATCCGCAAGGCGCATCACCGAGCGCTAAATATCTCTCGAGAACAACTCCTTCAAATTACTCCTAAAAAACAGCGCAAAGCGAAGGTGAGATTTGTAACGACAGTCAACTCTCGTTGGGCAGAGATTCGTGACATATTGTGCAAATACTGTCCGGTGGTGTTGACCGATCCAACGTTACGAAAAATGTTACCTAATTATCCTGCTATGGCACCTCGTGATGCCATAGTACATAGTTATTTGACACCAACCAAACCCGGTAAAATGTTCGGCACAAAAGGCCCCAAATGGGGGTGTAGATCATGTGGGGATTGTCTGAGTTGTCCTAACATTGAGCGCTCTGAGTCTACCTATGTAGTGCAATGTATTGGAACGGTCAGTTGTTCACTGACAGCAAGCCGATCAGGCTCCGCCTCTGGGCGGGGCCTAATCAGCTTACGTAATGGCAGACAGGAGTCCATTGTTAGGGCTCCTGTTGCCATAGTAACAGTCGCCAGCCTTGCCATCGCATGGCAAGGCTGCCGATTTTCTTCAAACCTCTAGGATGCAGCGATCACAATGGATCGCTGCATCGAAGGGGTTAATGCCAGGAATCGGAGCTAGCTCCGGTTCCTGGCGATAGATCGGGGTGTCCGCTGTAACATACAGCGGACACCCACTGTTGATGACGCCGGCTCAGCTTCTGAGCCGGAAACTGAGCCGGCGCCATCTTGCCAATGGTACCGGAAGCCTCCTGGGCCCCGCCGACGACGGGGCATAGGAGGATTCCGTTACTGGCGGACCGGGAGGTAAGCATTAGCCCTCCTATCGCCTTTGCAGCCACCGGCAACCCAGCGATCACGTTGCTGGGGTGCCGGTGGCTATAAACTCCTCACATGCTGCGATCTCAATTGAACGCAGCATGTGAGGGGTTAATCGGTCGGATCGGAGGCTAGCTCCGGTCCTGCCCGATACCTCAGGGTGCCAGCTGTAACATACAGCTGTCACCCGGCGGTGATGTCGCTGGCTCAGCTCCTGAGCCAGCTTCATCTCCATGACGTACAGTAACGTGAAAATGCGGTAAGACACCAGTTTTCTTGACGTTACTGTACGTGATCCGGCGGGAAGGGGTTAAGGTTAAAGGCATTGATCACATTGCCACTGACATGAGAGGGGGTGATCTAAAGAAACTTCTCTTGAAGATAGAATGTAAATGGATTTGGAAACTTCAAACTGTACACCCCAAGGGCTTAAATGAAACCACTGGGTTCTCTGCATTTCCATGATTGTCAGCTTATTTTAGTGTTGTTGTGTGTGTATATTAAATATTTTTTATATTGTTGGTATTACCATTTGTTGTTATAATTTTAACTTATGCATCTTTCTTTATACAGACTAAATTCATACTGTTAAATTCACTGTACCTTCTGAAATCTGATTTCCCTATTTGGGGTTTTTATATTGTGCCTGTGTGCCTTTCTACGTCCGTCAGTCAATATCATTGAAGCACATGCGATATATCGAGGAATCATTTGATGTCATGAGAATCACAGCTTGACATGTGTCTATATTGATATATGTATGTCATTTGTTCTATCGGAATAACTGTATGATTGGTTATAGTATGCACAGATATACATTCACATATAATAATACTTTATTGCATCATACTTAGCACTTTATTTATTTCAAAAATCTTTATATATTTTTTATTGCATTTTTTCACTTTGTCTTTTCACACATTTTCTTCACATCGATTGTTTTTTTTGTCAATGATTCTTCAGCTAATTTATTCATCACATATTTTTATTTATTTTATTTCACACCAAACACTGGCACTTTTCTGATCATACCGATCATCAAAATTCACATATAAATTTCTATATTTATTGTATAGTCATATTTAGTGTTTTTGTTTTTTATAAACATATAATTGCACACTCTATCTATATTATTTGTTTTGTGATACATGCTTCCCTTTTCTTTTTAATGGGTGGATGCATCATGCAGCCTAAATTCTTGATATTACTGTGATTCACTGATCAAAACGCTTTGTTTTGAGATGGATTTGATTTACTTTCTCCAGCGTCTGTGTTCTCTGCTCACTGTGCCGCTCTGTCATTGGTGCGTGGTGATTGGCCTCCGTCTTCGTCATTCGCGACCCGCCGATTACTGGATTCCCATGACCGAGTCTCCTGACTCGGTGACGCGTTTCCGGTTTCGGGCCCTCGCGACTGATGACTTCAGAGGTGTGGTCGCTTCACTCTCCAGTATACAGCGGCCGGTAAGTATACAGTGAAGATAATTCATTTTAACAGAGTTCCTTCAGCTGACGCTTTGACACTCAATTGGTCCGGTTCCATTTAAATAGAACTTGTCTGTTGTTTAGCACCACCCCCAGACTAAGGTATTTGCGCCGAAACGCGTATTGGAGTGGACTTTAGCTGTGTTCCCTGCCGTATCTACCATGGGTATGATATATCCTGTTTGATATGTTGCGATAAACTCTGCAGATAATTGTCTTTTCATTCAATCTTTATTGACCATATATTTGCAGCTTCATTAAATAGTACCCGCAAAACACCAGTGTCAACGTTTACAGTGAAGAGGCGACTTCGGGATGCTGGCCTTCAGGGCAGAGTGGCAAAGAAAAAGCCATATCTGAGACTGGCTAATAAAAGGAAAAGATTAATATGGGCAAAAGCACACAGACATTGGACAGAGGAAGATTGGAAAAAAAAGTGTTATGGATAGACGAATCGAAGTTTGAGGTGTTTGGATCACACAGAAGAACATTTGTGAGACGCAGAACAACTGAAAAGATGCTGGAAGAGTGCCTGTCGCCATCTGTCAAGCATGGTGGAGGTAATGTGATGGTCTGGGGTTGCTTTGGTGCTGGTAAAGTGGGAGATTTGTACAAGGTAAAAGGGATTTTGAATAAGAAAGGCTATGACTCCATTTTGTAATGCCATGCCATACCCTGTGGACAGCGCTTGATTGGAGCCAATTTCATCCTACAACAGGACAATGACCCAAAGCACACCTCCAAATTATGCAAGAACTATTTAGGGAAGAAGCAGGCAGCTGGTATTTTATCTGTAATGGAGTGGCCAGCGCAGTCACCAGATCTCAACCCCATAGAGCTGTTGTGGGAGCAGCTTGACCGTATGGTACGCAAGAAGTGCCCATCAAGCCAATCCAACTTGTGGGAGGGGCTTCTGGAAGCATGGGGTGAAGTTTCTCCTGATTACCTCAGCAAATTAACAGCTAGAATGCCAAAGGTCTGCAATGCTGTAATTGCTGCAAATGGAGCATTCTTTGACAAAAGCAAAGTTTGAAGGAGAAAATTATTATTTCAAATAAAAATCATTATTTCTAACCTTGTCAATGTCTTGACTATATTTTCTAGCCATTTTGAAACTCATTTGATAAATATAAGTGTGAGTTTTCATGGAAAACACAAAATTGTCTGGGTGACCCCAAACTTTTAAACGGTAGTGTCAACGATGTACATGGCTTATTAATATTATCATATACACTTGCTGCATTTATATAGCACTTTGCTGCATTTATATTTGGTCATTATTATCTTCATGCCCTCTTTTGAGCTGCACTTGCACTTTTCTGAAGGTCTGCTATGGATACCAATCTGTACTCTGTATTTACTCAGTAGTTACACAGTCTCTTGTCCCGTTTTTAACTGTGGTTTATGGATTCCACATTTTTATGGATTCCTCATTTTAATTTATTGTCCATTGTTCTTTATTATGTATTTCAATAAAGTATTTTTCTATTTTCATTATCCTCTGTATTTTGCGAGCATCTATTTCTTCTAGGCCATATATATTCAGTTTTGATGCTTTTGGGTATACACCCTTGAATCAGCCCATATACAGGGTGGGCCATTTATATGGATACACCTAAATAAAATGGGAATGGTTGGTGATATTAACTTCCTGTTTGTGGCACATTAGTATATGGGAGGGGGGAAACTTTTCAAGCTGGGTGTTGACCATGGCGGCCATTTTGAAGTCGGCCATTTTGTATCCAACTTTAGTTTTTTCAATGGGAAGAGGGTCATGTGACACATCAAACTTATCGAGAATTTCACAAGAAAAACAATGGTGTGCTTGGTTTTAACGTTACTTTATTCTTTCATGAGTTATTTACAAGTTTCTGACCACTTATAAAATGTGTTCAAAGTGCTGCCCATTGTGTTGGATTGTCAATGCAACTCTCTTCTCCCACTCTTCACACACTGATAGCAACACCGCAGAAGAAATGCCTCCCGATTTGACCCCCTTAGACTTTTGTCTTTGGGTCATCTGAAGGCAATTGTCTATGCTGTGAAGATACGAGATGTGCAGCAACTGAAACTACGAATACTGGAAGCCTGTGCTAGCATTTCTTCTGCGGTGTTGCTATCAGTGTGTGAAGAGTGGGAGAAGAGGGTTGCATTGACAATCCAACACAATGGGCAGCACTTTGAACACATTTTATAAGTGGTCAGAAACTTGTAAATAACTCATGAAAGAATAAAGTAACGTTAAAACCAAGCACACCATTGTTTTTCTTGTGAAATTCTCGATAAGTTTGATGTGTCACATGACCCTCTTCCCATTGAAAAAACTAAAGTTGGATTCAAAATGGCCACCATGGTCAACACCCAGCTTGAAAAGTTTCCCCCCTCCCATATACTAATGTGCCACAAACAGGAAGTTAATATCACCAACCATTCCCATTTTATTTAGGTGTATCCATATAAATGGCCCACCCTGTAGATTACAATACTTCTATTTTTCATACTTTATATGTTTGGGCCATATTGATTCACGCTGCTTTTTCTGTTAGGTCAGATGTTTGGAGGCATTCTGCTTCCGATTTTTTGGGTGTTTACGGCCCGAAATATGGCTGAAAATAAGCCGTGTGAACATACCCTTACTCTTTAATGAGATTCAACCTTTTTTAAAAGAACCTGTCATGTCCCCAAAAAAGTTACGATGACAGAGGGTTTATGCTCAAGCTGACGCTCGTTGACACTGGGTAGTGGAGACTGCCCAGTTTTCAATTTATTAATCTATTAGCAAATAGGGCTAATTGCGGGAATGGAGGGACGTAGAGACATAAAACAAAATATTTTTTTTTATAACATTAGGGGGACGGAATCCAGGTATGGCAGCAATTTAACTTTTTTGGGTGCATGAAATATATGACGAATATGGTGCTTTCAAACCACTATTTTTGTATGTACTCCAATACATGAGCCCACATATAGCTACAGCCTAGTAAATTTATAATGAACTTTGCAACACTTTATCTAAAATAGATCGATGACTTGAATACATACTATCCTATTTCATCACTCTTTGTAAGGTCTTGTACATATGGAATAAAGGCAGCACATTCTAACGAATTTTGCCTCCAATTCCGCAGAAATCTGTAACTTGTCTGTAATGTGAATTATTTGTATTGTGATTTGGCAACTGCATTCACAAAAAAATAAACTGAATTCCCAGGAAAGGCTCTTTGCTGAGGTGATTGTTGGATGTCAAATCATTCATACCAGATGTTTTTCATTTTACTGAAAATGCACCAGGTTTGGTTTTTAGAGTATGTTTACATGTCAAGGTCAATTAGCATTTTTACAAAATCAAGTCGTTTTGCTGCCATTTTGCAAAAATTTGATTTGACTGCGACATGCGTATAGACACTTCAAAATTAATATAACTCCCAGTAACCTTAAAGAGGCTCTGTCACCAGATTTTTAAACCCCTATCTGCTATTGCAGCAGATCGGCGCTGCAATGTAGATAAGAGTAATGTTTTTATTTTTAAAAAATGAGCATTTTTGGCCAAGTTATGACCATTTTTGTATTTATGCAAATGAGGCTTGCTAAAGTCCAACTGGGCGTTTTTAAAGTAAAAGTCCAACTGGGCGTGTATTGTGTGTGTTACATCTGGGCGTGTTTACTACTTTTACTAGCTGGGCGTTCTGACGAGAAGTATCATCCACTTCTCTTCAGAACGCCCAGCTTCTGGCAGTGCAGACACAGCGTGTTCTCGAGGGACCACGCTGTGTCGTCACTCACTTCCTGCCCCAGGTCCTGCATCGTGTCGGACGAGCGAGGACACCTCGGCACCAGAGGCTACAGTTGATTCTGCAGCAGCATCGGCGTTTGCAGGTAAGTCGATGTAGCTACTTACCTGCAAACGCTGATGCTGCTGCAGAATCAACTGTAGCCTCTGGTGCCGATGTGGCCGACACGATGCAGGACCTGGGGCAGGAAGTGAGTGACGTCACAGCGTGATCTCTCGAGAACACGCTGTGTGTCTGCACTGCCAGAAGCTGGGTGTTAACGAACAGAAGTGGATGATGCTGATTCGTCAGCATCATACACTCCCATTCCTAACGCCCAGCTAGTAAAAGAAGTAAAAACGCCCCGATGTACACACATAATACACGCCCAGTTGTACTTTTACTGTAAACACGCCCAGTTGTACTTTTGCAAGCCTCATTTGCATAAATACAAAAATGGTCATAACTTGGCCAAAAATGCTCGTTTTTTTAAAATAAAAACGTTACTGTAATCTACATTGCAGCGCCAATCTGCTGCAATAGCAGATAGGGGTTGCAAAATCTGGTGACAGAGCCTCTTTAAGATAACATATACTTTTGCAGCCATTATTGCATTAACATAAAAGTGAAGCTACTTTGCAAATAGACTTACTTTAAAAAAATAAATAGTATTTTCTGTAAACAGCTCTAATTCAGACCTATCTGATTCCATAGTTGCAGACTATACCTATTTTGCTGATAATGTGTCCCATTTTCGGCAAAAATATGTCATGGGACAGGCCGATTTCTACCGTGCCTGCTGTGTGGACCGGAAGTCTCTTTCTCTATACATTCCTATAAGATGCTCAATGTGGGTCCCATAGGAATTTATAGTAAAAGACTTCTTGTCCACACAGCAGATGCTGTAGGAATCGGCTGGTCACAGTGCGGTCACGTGACATAATTACGGCAGGGATATTTCTGCAACAAGGCGCCCGATAAGAGAATGGTCTACCCTACCTTTTACCAGGTGTACTGTACAAATAAGGGCCACAATAATAATAAAAAAAAAACATTTAGAGTGTCTCTAAGCTTTTTAGCTTTTGATAAGGACAATAGCATACATAAATGTGAGGGGGGCATTTTTTAGCAAAACTTATAATGACCCCCCCTATGGTGGCGTTAAATACTACCACACCTCTAACCACATGGGACAGAAGGGCATGTGTTTTGTTTGCCCCCTATTCTGTTCATGATACTTGAGCTAACTCAGACATCCCAGTTTTTATGACCCAAGACAGGATCATTGCACAGGTTCTCACCAAAGCAAAGATCCTGTAATCAGTCAGAAAATGTATCTGTCTTAAGAATTCATTTATTGTATTGATACAAAAGTCAACCAAAAGCGTTAGGACTCATTCAGACTAGCGTGTGTCACGTCCGTGTGACGGCTGTTAAAACAACGGCCGTCACACGGTCTCATGTATTTCAACAGAGCATGTGAAAGGTCCATGAAAAAAATAGGACATGTCCTATTTTTTTGCGATTCATGCATTCCTCCATAGTCTGGAGTGCGTGATAATGCGTCCCGCACAAGTGCAACTCAGACGTGAAAATCTGCCGTTTTCTACGTCCGAGTTTGGCCACGTTCGTATGAATATAGCCTAAATGTAAGGCAAAAGCAGAAAATGTTTGCAGTGCTGGATAATATTTTTCATAGCAAAATCATTTATTCTGCAACAATTTTTGCATGCACAGTATACCATTACAAAACACGTGTCTAATTAGACAAAATCACCTAGTTTCCATAACTCTCAAAGACTTTAACCCCTTATGTACCAGGCCATTTTTCATTTTTTCCTCTCTGCCTCACCGTATAGTAACAATAGCAAGTTAACTCTATTCTGTGGGTCAATGCACGTACGGCGAACCAAATATATATATTTTTTGTGTTAGTGCTTTCATAAAATAAGAACAAATTGTTTGAATTGTTTTGTGTCGCTATATGTTGTAGACCCATAACTTTTTTACATTTTCCGTGTGTATTGTACTTTTAACTGACTTTTATTAAGTTATGACATGACAACCACTGGCACTCCACGATTGCGGGGGGAGGGCGGTGGGATGACAGAGAGGGTCCCTTCTGTCTAATTGCTTAGATTCCACAGTCGCCATTAACCACACTATCTAAGCAGTAAACTGATGGGTTTGGTGTGGAAACTCCTGGTGGTCAGACCGAGGTGTCAGCTGTAATGCACGGATGACACCAGCTGCTTATGGAACACCCGAGCCCGCTCTTTACCACTACTTACTGCTACCCATCCGCCATGACCACCACTTTAGATTGCCAAAGAGGTGGTCATAGGACCCACGTTTTCCTGACATTTCAGACATTGATGATGAATGCACAGTTGCCCAGCTCATAACATTTTAGTTATCAGAACTCTGTCTTATAACGAGCCGTACACCTTAATTCAATTCTACAAGCAGAGATCTTGAATGCCATGAGGAATTGATGCATTAATTATATGACATTTGTAGAACTTTTCATTATGCAATAAATAAAGGTTAGTTGCTGAAACCGTAATATCCCAATCAGTGAATCAAATGCAGTGATTTGGTAGTCGTGAAAAGCAAAGAGTTTATGAGCAAACATACATGCGTCTACAGCAAATCCAAATGGATTTAAACCAAAGGTTCCACCAATATTTCCACAGTACTTTTTATAATTTTTTGCAATATATGTGACATCTTCTATTACTAATGTCAAGAAAATTCCTGGTCATATAAAGTTGATAATATCCATGGAAACATAGCCTTACATCTGCCAATAATTAGGTTATAATTAGCACTGTATTAGACTTCACGTCTGCATCGGAAGCTTTGGAAAAATAAAGGGCGCCGTTCTTCCCTTTTTTTTTTGTTGTTCTGTTACTACACTCCTCAACATTGAAATTGCAACACCAAAAAGGAGCAAGCCTTTAGGTTATGCAAATCGACGAAGTAGCAGGTGTCGCTAAGATTTGCAGATGATCACATTTTGAACCAATTTGTGCTCCAATCTGTGGCATATGAGAGAGGCATAAAAGCCAGATTTAAAGCAGCGTTTTTTGGCCACATGAAACGATAAAAATTGGATCAAGTGGTGTGTGATGCCTACTATTTGTCAACGTGCCAGTTATCTCCACTTGTCGCAAACTGAGAGAGACAGAATCCTTAAACTGAGAGACCGTGGTTTATCATTTTGGCAGATCACTATTTGCCATGGCCGAGATGCCAGTAGCGTTGCCTGTCGCGGAGGTTGGGAGAACAACAACGAACAGGAATGACTGCAGAGGTCATTCTTCTGTGCGGATAGATCATCTGATTGGAAGAATGGCGTGTAGTGATCCATTCTGTACTGAAAGTGAAATTGGACATCACATGACAAGCCCAGGGCGGCAACCAGTGTCGAAACAAACCATCAGAAGGCATTTGCACGACATTGGGCTACGAGCCAGACATCCAGCTATGGGTGTTCTATTAACCACACGCCACTGCACTCAAGGGCTATCAAGGTGCACAGCATGACAGCAATGGATGCTGAAATGGAGGTCTATCCTCTTCAGTGATGAGTCCCGCTTTTGTTTGGGATGCAACGATGGCTTGAGATTGGTCTGGAGACCACGTGGGCAACGCCATGAAGAGGCCTTTACAATTGAACGTCATACCGGTCCTACTTCCGGGATTATGGTGTGAGGTGGCATAATGTACGGTAGCCAGACCCATGTAGTCTTCATCTCAGGTACACTAACCGCTCGACGTTACATTCAATTGGTCGTAAAACTAGTGGTACGGCCATTTCTCTAAAGTGTCCCAGAAGCCATTTTTCAACAGGACAACACCAGGCTGCATGTTGCTCGTGCTACTTTGAGCAGCATGCGTGGCCTAAACGGGCTACCATGGCCTGCAGCGTCTCTGGACTTGTCTCCCATCGAGCACATCTGGGACATCATTGGTCGGCAATTGCAAAGGGAGCTACCAGCAGCCAATCTTGATGATTTACGTGCCCAAGTGCATTAAGCGTGGCAAAACATTCCTCAGACAACCATCAATAACCTCATTTATAGTATGTCAAGGTGTGTAAGTGCGTGCATTTCTGCACGTGGCGCTCATACTCGATACTGAATAAATCAAGATGTTTGGAATATTTGTTTCAATTTTTTTTATAATTTGCATATCATTAACATGTCTATCGAACCTGTGATTTCCAGATTTCCAAAACTTTTCCTTCTTGGTGTTGCAATTTCAATGTTGAAGATTCTATGATGGAACAGAATAACGAAAATACCAACAAGCTGTGAACAGAGCCTTATTAATTTTTATCTTCTCTGGAAATGTGTGTTTTTGTTGTTTTTTTTATTGTAATAATATAAAAAAAATATTCAAATACAATAAAGTTATATATTTCCAAGACTGTTTTAAGTCTTTTAATATTTTAAAATGTTGTTAGGTTGGCAGAAGCTATGTATATGGACTGTAAGGGTATGTGCACACGATAACTGCAAATACATCTGAAATTACGGAGCTGTTTTCAAGAGAAAACAGGTCCTGAATTTCAGACATAATTACATGTACTCGCGTTTTGCGGGGCGTCTTTTACAGACGTAATTTGGAGCTGTTCTTCATTGGAGTCAATGAAAAACGGCTCCAATTACGTCCTAAGAAGTGTCCTGCACTTCTTTTGACAAGGCTGTAATTTTACGCGCCGTCTTTTGACGGCGACGCATAAAATGACAGGTCGTCGGCACAGTACATCGTAAAGCCCATTGAAAGTAATGGGCAGATGTTTGCCGACGTATTGGAGCCGTTTTTCAGACATAATTCAAGGCGTAAAACGCCTCCATTACGTCTGAAAATAGGTCGTGTGAACCCAGCCTTAGGCCGCGAAAACGGCGCGAAAACGGCACGAAAAACGCGAGTTGCTCAAAAAACGTCTGAAAATCAGGTGCTGTTTTCCCTTGAAAACAGGTCCGTATTTTCAGACGTTTTTGGCTCAGCGTGTGAACATA
Source organism: Rhinoderma darwinii (assembly GCF_050947455.1). Taxonomy (NCBI): domain Eukaryota; kingdom Metazoa; phylum Chordata; class Amphibia; order Anura; family Rhinodermatidae; genus Rhinoderma; species Rhinoderma darwinii. The sequence continues at coordinate 269,579,475 of NC_134691.1, forward strand.
CCCTTAGGGTATGTTCACACGGGCTATTTTCAGCTGTTTTTTCGGGTTGTAAACAGCATGGAAAACGGCTAAAAATGTGGGGCCTGAACGCATACAAACATCTGCCCATTAATTTCAATGGGAAAAACTGTGTTCCGTTCCCACGAGGCGTTTTTATGCGGCCTATTTTAAAAACGGCCGCGTAAAAAAAAGTCTCGTAAAAAGAAGTACATGTCACTTCTTGAGCCTTTTTTGGAGCCGTTTTTCATTGCCTCAATAGAAAAACAGCTCCAAAAACGCCCATTAAAAACACTGCAAAAACCGCAAGTTGCTTAAAAAACGGCAGAAAATCAGAGGCTGGTTTCCCTTGAAAACAGCTCCGTATTTACAGCCGTTTTTTTTTAAGTGAGGGAACATACCTTTACAGGTATTGCAGCTCAGCCCTATACACTTCCCTGTATATTGGATATTAACACCCTTCCTACATAGTCTGCTTTCAGCTGCCTTTATAGCCTGGGAATTAATGGCCAGAGAAATGTGCATAAACTAAAACAGTCTACAGTAAGTAGTGAAGCATAGTCTTATCCCTGGACCAGGGAGTGGCAGGGGAACTGCATACAGAGCCTTATTTTTATATATATATATATATATATATATATATATATATATATATATATATATATATATGTAATATACAGCCTTATTTATAAAAGCTAATAAATTGTTTTATAATAAATACCTAATTCAAAAAAGTTTAGTTAACACTAAAATATATAAATATATAATAACCGTAAATATTATATAATTATTAAATGATCCCCACTTGTTAGTAATAATACAAGAGATTCAGAATTTGCTAATGATATAGTTCATTGTCCTCCACAATATTCTCCTCTGTCTATAGGGTTACAGGCACAGATTGTTAAATTACTCATTTAATTATATACCTGATCTGAAGCATGTCCAGAGACGCAGCTTTTGCGAAGGATATGAATGTATCCTGACAACCACTTAAAAAACTTTTGTATTTGTTTTCCAGATGATGAAATCCTTAACAAAAAAGAAGTTTTTGATACTACACCAAATGCAATCACTCTTTCTTAGGAAATGACAATTATCTACCATATGAAAACGATCTTGTGCTTATAATGTTAATTAAATCAAGATATTACTCGTAAATTGATCTTAATTTAAAATGACTGATGTCTTTGTCAGTACAATGCTTTCCAAAGTGACTTCACAGCTTTTGAAAGCTTTATTTGCAAATATATAATAGAACTCCATATTTGTAGAGATGTTACATAGTAGAGGCTAAGGCCTCAGGCACATAGTTTTATTACAGATCTGTTTTCTATGGATATGTAATATTGGGCCCATAGACTGCTAACAGGCAATACTGTACCTTCATGTGCCTCTGATTTTATATGAATCGGTCCATGCTGCACTTACCCGGCCTTGTCCCCCTCTGCCCGGCTTTCGTCGCTGTTCTGTTCTGGGTTCCTCCAGCAGCAGCCCTCTCTCCCCCGCATATCTGGTCCCGACTCCTTCTTCTTAGCAGCCACTCACCGCCGCCGCTGCTCTCCTGCTGTTCTCCTGCTGTGCGCATGCATCTTCAGGTGCCAGCGCAAGCCAAATCTTCTGGTTCTCAGCCGATGGTGAGTGATCTTCTGCTATAATAGTATTCTTCTCCCGTTACTCTGGATTTGAGCAATAAGGTTATTTAGCGTATAGCGCCAGTTAGCTGTTTATTTTGTCCCTTGCTTCTGGATCCGGTTTGTCCATTTGACCACCTATTTTTCTTTTTTTGTCTGCTGCCTGCGCTAATTTAGGACCGTCTACCATTTATGATTGTAATCTGCCTTCGCTAACCTTTCTGGCTATGCTTTCTGTCCTCGTCCCGCATCTTGGTGATGCTTCTTCAGTTTCGTCAGCTGTTGTTAATCGAGACTACTCCTGAGGTAGCGACCTGGGGATTTCCTGCAACAAAGTTTAGATCCCTGTTTAGATCCCTGTGGCTATCTTAGACTCCACTCCTGGGTCTATCCCAAAGTCAAATCCCTGGCAACTGGGTGGATCCACATCCACTACTCCAGGTTTGTGACATACACAACCTAATTTTGGAATCTAAAGTTTTCTTACTGCTATGATGAATATACCATTGTACAAATAGCATAAAGTATGGACTCAAGTTCCAATGTCCTCAACAGTGAAACTAGTGCAGTAAACTGAGATTGGAATGGAAATTATTAAAACAAGTATTCTTGTCTATAGCTATTAGGGAAAGCAAAGACTTGCTAGTTTTAATTGAATAAACTTAAAATAAATTTTTGTTTATATAGCGCAACACTTTACAATTAACAGGGAAAATCTGAAGGGGTTGGCTTCTAATGACTAATGTAAAAGGGGGATAAAGAAAAAGAGTCCGATCCTAGCATGTTTTCAGGGTACGCTTAAAACTGTGAGTATTGGGAACTAATCTGATTGTCCAGCACGAGAATAATCTTGGAGACTGGAGTGAGAGGTTCGGATTATGGAGGATGTTAATCTAAGGTCGTTGGCAGAATTTAAAGCACATGTAGGGTGGTAGACAGAGATGAGGGAGCAGATGTAAGGAGGTGCAGCACTGTGGAGAGCTTTGTGTGTAAGAGTAAAAAGTTTAAATTTTATTCTAAAGGGAATGGGCAACCAGTGCAGTGACTGGCACAGATTAGAAGCATTGGTGTAGTGGATAGTCAGAAAGATGAGCTTGACTGCTGCATTCAGGATAGATTGGAGAGGGGAGAGTATTGGTGAGGGAAAAAACGATTATTGATGAGTTACAGTAGTCAAGACTAGAATGAATCAGAGCGACAAAGAGAGTTTTGGCTGTTGCCACAGTAAGAAAAGGGCAGATTCTGTAGATGTTTATGAGGTGAAGGCGACGGCAACATGCAAGTGATTGAATACAAGGGTGAAAGGAAAGATATGAGTAAAAAATAACCCCAAGACAACGGGAGTGCTGCCTAGGCGTTAATGTACCACACACTGAGATGGAGACATCCGGTTTAGTTGCGGTAGTTTAGTTGATGGTGGAAACACAAGGAGCTACATTTTTGAAAGATTGTTTCAGATAAAGAGAGGACATATGTTAGAGACAGCGCACAGACTATCACTGGTGTTTTGTATTAGAGCGGGAGTGATGTATATAAGAAGTATATAATTGAGTGTCATCAGCGTAGAGATGGTACCGGAAGTCAAATCAGCTGATAGTTTGGCCAATAAGGGATGTGTATAGAGAAAAGAGGAGAGAACCTAGTACTGAATTCTGAGGTACCCCAACAGATAGGGAAAGAGGAGAAGAAGTAGAACTAGCAAATGATACACTGAACGAGCAGTCAGAGGTAGGAAGAAAACCAAGAGAGAGCAGTATCCTTAAGACCAATAAAGTGTAGACCACCAACTCCTACTCAATATGCTCCAGTGTCCAAGGCTGCAGAGAGATCCAGAAGAATCCAAAGAGAGTAGTTGCCGTTAGATTTAGCCAGCAGGAGATCATTTGAGACTTTCGTAAGGGCAGTTTCTGTAGAGTATAAAGTGCGGAAACAAGAGAGTTAGTAGAGAAAGTGGATTAGGTGAGCTTAAACCAAGTGTTCCAGGAGTTTAGAAATGAAGAGTAGATTAGAGACATGTTGGTAGTTGACTGCGCTGGACAGTTCAAGAGATGGTTTTTTTTCAGTAATTGGGTTATAACTGCATGTTTAACCCCTTAAGGACGCAGCCACTTTTGGACCAAAAGACACAGCCTCATTTTTTAAATCTGACATGTGTCACTTTATGTGGTAATAACTCCGGAATGCTTTTACCTATCCAAGCGATTCTGAGATAGTTTTCTTGTGACATATTGTACTTAATGTTAGTGAAAAAATGTAGTCGATAAATTCAATATTTTTTTGTGAAAACACCAAAATTTAGAGAAAATGTGCAAAAATTTGTCTTTTTCTGAATTCAAATGTATCTGTAAAGACGGGGTAGGGAGACAGACAGGTGAGCCCTAATCTACCCGCCACTCAGCCCCTGCCTACTTGCAACGGCCCGTCCTAGGCGACGGCGTACAACTGGGCGACTGTCCCTACTCTCACTATGTGCACGACAGACAGACAGACAAGGGTACAAAGAAGCTAAGGGAAAAGAGGCAGATGCCCACGGCAACACCGTGAGCTGCAAGAGTAGTGAACGAGCCGAGTCAAACCAGGAGTGTACGAGGTACTAAACGCAGAGCAAGAGAGTAGTCAGTAAAGCCAGGGTCAATATGAAGCAGAGGACAAAATAGTACAAGCAGCAGCAGCAGAGCCAGGAAGCAAGCAGAATCACAGGCAAAGGAGAAGCAGGAAATGAAGGTATAAATAGACAGAGGGCGGGAGCTACCTCCATCTGGCCAGGCTGTGATAGGCTCTCCCACTCCTCAGCCTCCCAGCCTGAGTGGTAGAAGAAGGAGTCACTCTATCAGACTTAGGAGCAGGTGCAGACTGACTAACCACGGGCGTCGACACAGAAGCTGTGTCTGGCAGATCCTTTACAGTATCTGCTTGTAAAACAGATAGTTTTATGACACAAAATAGTGACTAGTTAACATTTCCCATATGTCTACTTTATGTTTGCATCATTTTTTGAACATCCTTTTATTTTTCTAGGACTTTACAAGGCTTATAAGTTTATCAGCAATTTCTCACATTTTCAAAAAAACTTTGAAAGGCTATTTTTTTAGGGAACCGTTCAGATCTGAAGTAGCTTTGAGGGCCTTATATATTAGGATCCCCCACAAATCACCTCATTTTAAAAACTGCACCCCTTAAGGTATTCAAAACAGCATTTAGAAAGTTTTTTAACCCTTTATGCATTTCACAGGAATTAAAGCAAAGTGGAAGGGAAATTTGCAAATTTCATTTTGTTTTTGCAGAAATTCCATTCTAATCCATTTTTCCTGTAATACTGAAGGTTTTTACCAGAGAAACACAACTGTATATTTATTGCCCTGATTCTGCAGTTTTTAGAAATATCCCACATGTGGCCCTAGTGTGCTACGGGCCTGAAACAAAGGCCCCAGTAGCAAAGGAGCACCTAGTGGATTTTTCGGCCTTCCTTTTCTTAAATTATATTTCAGGCACCAAGTCAGGTTAGAAGAGGTCTTGTAGTGCAAAAACAAAGGAAACCACCCAAAATTGACTCCATTTGGGAAACTACACCCCTAGAGGAATTAATATACGGGTGTAGTGAGCATTTTGACCACACAGGTATTTCATAGATTTCATTAGAATTGGGCAGTGAAAATGAAAAATTACATTATTTTCCAATAAGGTGTCGATTTACCTCAGAATTTTTAATTTTTCCAACAAATAAATGAGGAAAAGCACTCCAACATTTGTAAAGCAACTTTTCCAGAGTACGGAAATACCCAACATGTGGTCAGAAACTGCTGTTTGGGCAAGCGGCAGGACTCAGAAGGGAAGGCACGCCATTTAGCTTTAGGAGTACAGATTTTGCTGGTTTGATTTCTCGGCTCCATGTCACATTTGTAAAGCTCCTAAGGTACCAGAACAGTGCAAACCCCCCAAAAGTGACTCCATTTGGGAAACTATACCCCTAGAGGAATTCAACTAGGGGTGTAGTGAGCATTTTGACCCCCCAGGTGTTTCATAGATTTCATTAGAATTGGGCAGTAAAAATGAAAAATTACATTTTTTTCCACTAAGACGTAGCTTTAGGCCAAAATGTTTCATTTTTTCATCAAATAATGGAGAAAAAGCACCATAATATTTGTAAAGCAACTTCTCCAGAGTACAGAAATACCCCATATGTGGTAATAAACCACTGTATAAATACACATCAGGGCTCAGAAGGGAAGGAGCGCCATTTGGCTTTTGGAGAGCAGATTTTGCTGGATTGGTTTTTCTGCACCATGTCGCTTTTGCAAAGCCCCTTAGGTACCAGTACAGTGGAAACTCCCAAAAAGTGACTCCATTTGGCAAACTACACCCATTGAGGAATTCATCTAGGGGGGTAGTGAGCATTTTGACTCCACAGGTGTCTCATAGATTTTATTAGAAATGGGCAGTGAAAATGAAAAATTACATTATTTTCCAATAAGACGTAGCATTAGTTAAAAAATTTTCATTTTCTCAACAAATAAAGAAGAAAAAGCACCATAACATTTGTAAAGCAACTTATTCAGAGTAGAGAAATACCCAACACGTCGTCATAAACTGCTATTTGGACACACAGCAAGGCTCCAAAGGGAAGGTGTGCCATTTAGTATTTGGAGTGGAGATTTTACAAGATTCGTTTTTTGACACCATGTTGCATTGAGCTATAGTACCAGTACAGTGGTACCCCCAAAAAATTACCCCATTTTGGAAACTAGATCCCTCAAACAATTTATCTAGGGGTGTAGTGAGCATTTTAACCGCACAAGTGCTTTGCAAAAATGAGTAAACAGTAGATGTTGCAGATTGAAAATTGCCATTTTCCACAGATATGCCATTTCAGTGCCCAATGTATTGTGCCCAGCTTGTACCACTGTAGGCACACATCCCATAAATTGTTAAGCGGGTTCTCCAGAATACAGTAATACTCCATATGTGGTCATAAATTGCCGTTTGGGCACACTGCCAGGCTCAGTTGGACCACCATTTGGCTTTTGAAGCGCAGATTTTGCTTGGTGTTTTACTGGTATTTCAGCTTATAATGTGGGGGCAAATGTAAGCTGGGCAGAGTGCATCAGGTCATAATAGGATGATGTAATAATGGGGTGAATGAATAATCAATGCATAGGTGTGGTACGCTTTGAACCAATCCTTTATGCACAGGCCGGGTTTATTGGGTATTATACAAAATAACTGCGCTCCAGTATTGCCTAATCTTTGACTTCTTCAGTAGCCCTATAAAGCAGCACAAGGCCCTAAAGTTTCCTCATCTCCGCTGCATCTACAGGGTCCACCTGTGGGGTCCAGCAAATGACGATGTGGGGTATTTAGTGAAATTCTACTGGACCTAAAAAATTAGTCTTGGCCGTCATTTAGCATCATTTTGCATCATTGCGTTTTGAGAGTCATAACGTGTTATTCAGGGGCGTAGCTAGGGGGGGAAGGCGGGCATGTGCCCCGGGCGCAAGTTAGAGGGCAGCGCCACCTCCTCCTGCACTATAATTGTACATGTGTCTATAGGACACAGGTACAATTAGAAACATGAATGGCCGGGTACGTTCCATGCCCGTCCATTCAGCTCTTTTGTACGAGTCGCGCTCCCGTCGCTGAAAGGCGCTGAATGACAGGCAAAGTCATCCTGCCCAGCCCATCAGCGCCTTTCATAGACACTTCGTTCAACCCCCAGGAGACCTGCGCAGAAGAGAGCAGGTCTCCATTGCTGCCGGCCGGTGCGGGAACGGGATTAAGGTGAGTTTGAATAGTTTTTTTTTTTTATTGTACTAAAAAAGTGTGTAGCTGTATCTACAGGGGGGGGGGCTTTATCTACATGGGTGGGGGGCTTTATCTACACGGGGGGGCTTTATCTACAGGGGGGCTATATACAGGGGTGGACTATATGTGGAGCACTATATACAGGGGTGGACTATATGTGGAGCACTATATACAGGGGTGTGCTATATCTACAGGGGGGCTATATACAGGGGTGGGCTATCTGTGGAGCAATATAAAAGGGTGGTCTATATCTACATGGGGCTATATACAGTGGTGGGCTATCTGTTGAGCACTATATACAGGGTTGGACTATATCTACAGGGGGCTTTATACAGGGGTGGGCTATCTGTGGAGCACTATATACAGGGCTGGGCTATATCTATAGGGGCTATATACAGGGCACTGTATAGAGCACTATAGGGGGAGCTATCTACAGGTGCCTCTATAGCAGACACTATCTACAGGGGCCACAGTGTGTGTGTGTGGGACACGGTGTATGGTGCTATTATAATTAGAGGTGCAGTGTATGGCGCTATTATATTTAGGAGCGTAGTGTGTGGTATAATGAGAACTTTATCTTTATTTCTAGGTGTAGAAATGCTGGAAAAGTGAGAAGATGAAGACATCTGAGCGGCAAACTGCAGAAATGGGCTGTGACCGGGAGAAGTCATCAAAGACGTCTGGAGCGGATGGAGAAAAAGAACTAGAATCTGAGATGTCACCGGTGAGTCACTTAATGTAAATCTTCATTCTGCCTCTAATCAGCACTGCAGTCACTGTATGATCTGCAGCGAGATGATGGGTGGTATGATTATGATATGATTTATTTTTTGTGAAACAGCATCTCCCATTAAATCCTTATCATTGTTCGGGCCATGGTGGGAGCTGTAGTTTTACGCCGTACATAACTGCACAGCAGGGGTTGCACTAAATTGAGCTGTATTTGTGCTGGTGCTGTATATATGTATTGAGCTTGGTTCTGGGGCTGTATTTATGTACTGAGCTTGGTTCTGGTGTTGTGTATAGAACTATATTGCTTGTAAAATGTACAAATGTTTTTATGCTCGAGTTACATAAAAAGAAATGTAGAAAAGAAATGACACGTCATTGTTTGGTAGAGAAAACAAACACGGCGAGGGGGAAGGAGATGTCCGGAAAGAGGTTGGGGGGCGCCAAACTGAATCTTTGCCCCGGGTACTGGAGAACCTAGCTACGCATCTGTGTTATTTTTCCGTTGACGGAGGTGTGTGAGGGCTTGTTTTTTGTGGAACGGGCTGTAATTTTTATTGGTTCCATTTTGGGGTACATGCGATTTTTTTTAATCACTATTTATTCAATTTTTTGGGAGATGAGGAAACGAAAAAACAGCAATTCTAGCACGGTTTTGTTTTTTTATTTTTTAGTGTTCACCGTGCAGTATAAACAACATGTTAACTATTCTGCGTGTCTATACGATTACAGCGACACCAAATTTATATAGTTTTTTTTTTACATTTCACTATGTTCCCATAATAAAAATACTCTTCTAAAAAAATCATGTTTTAGTGTCGCCATTTTCTGACACACTACCGTTCACCTCGCGGGAGAAAGAAGCAACATGCCCTATCTTCGGGGGTTTCCGCCTCTGACCTCCCATTGACTTTAATGGGAGGCAGAGAAAGCGTATTTTGCGGTGTTTTATGCCCGCGGCTCTCAATGGCGTGCAGGGAGAGGAAAATCTGCCTCAAACTTCCAAACTGAATTTTGTAGGCAGAAATTCCACCTGCAAAAAACTCTGTGTGAACATATCCTTATAGATCAGGCCGTTCCGAACGCGGCGATACCTATTATGTATAGTTTTTTTCATGTTTTCATTTTTTTTTCTAATAATAAACCAGTTGAGCAGGGAAACAGGGCAAGTGTTGTTTTTATTAGTTAAAACTTTTATTTATTTATTTTTCTTTAACATTTTTTTTTACTTTTTTCACTTTTTTTGTTACACTGACCTGGGGACTTGAAGATCTGGTCTGGGGACTTGAAGATCTGGTCCCTGTACAATACACTGCACTACTTATGTAGTGCAGTGTATCGTAACTGTCATTCTTCATTTGACAGTTAGCCTATTACGTCATGCCTCGGGCAGGACCTAATAGGCTAGCGTACCTGGGCAACCAGGAAGCCTAGCAACGGCTTCCTGGTTGACAGAGCTCCCTCCCTCTGTCAACCACTTCAATGCAGCGGACCCCATTGACAGCCGAATTGAAGGGGTTAAATGGCTGCGATCGGCGGTAACTGCCATCGCAGCCATTGCAGCGGGATGTCAGCTGTGTATTACAGCTGACAGTCGCTGAAGATGAAGCGCGCACAGCTCCTGTGCCGGCTTTATCTCCAGGGCGTGACTGTGGGAACGCACTTTGAATTTAGACGTACAGTCACACCCAAAAGCGGGAAGG